>NW_027645943.1:0-600000 GCF_951394435.1 Stenella coeruleoalba
TCTTTTTGATTTTAATTTCCCTAAGCTATAGGACCATAAGTGGAAGTGCCCTAGGCTCTGTTGCTTTGTTTTTTAGATGTTTCAGGAAACACCATATACTTCTCCCCAGTGTCTGTTGGCAATTTACATCCCGCCCATCAGCATAACAAGGCTCCCAGTTCTCCATGGCCTGTCCTGCCTTTCTGGATTTTACACTTTTTTCAGATGGCCCTTTTGACCGGGGGGAAGTGAGACTTCATTGTAGTGCAGATTTCCTTTGCAAGCTTGCTTGGTTGGCCAAAAAGGGCGTATGCGTTTTTTCCTGAATATATTCAGGAAAAAACGCATACGCCCTTTTTGGCCAAGTGCATCATTGTGGACGTTCTGCCTCTTTTCCTATGGTTTCAATGCAATTTTAGTCTACCTTCTGAAATCGGTTTCCTGCAATTCTGCCCCGCTTTCAAGTACTCTTGGCAGCCTTCCTTCAGTCTATTTTTGGACGATAGCTGTCATTTATAACTCTGCAGGTTTGTGAATTACAGTGCCCCTGAGCTCCTTTCTTCAACTCGCTTTCTTTTGAGCTGGCCGCAACACCGCAGGATGGCTTCAGGCCCTAATCTGGTTCCGGCACGGCACACTGAGCCTTTGGTTAATTCCTCTTCCTGGTGGGAAATGAGAGTTAAATTTGCCCGTCCAGACACCTCCAGCTAGTCTCTCATTGGTTCTCGCTATTCCTGTTCATCTTCCGCAGAAATTGCAAACTGGGCCAAACAGGAGGTTAAAGGCGCTGACTCTCCAAGTGGGGAGAGTGTTAGTAAAGCGTCTGGAATGTTGCACCCGAGTACCAGGGGAGGAAAACTGAGACATATTTGAACACGTCTCCCGTTCACACGGTTGATCATACTTGGGTTCCACATGCATGTTTTAGCTGAAGGAAGAATACCTTAAACCTGGAGAGTTGAGACCCGTGTAATGGGTACCATGCAATATGACTTCAAAGGGTCTTCATTTGCTCACCGAACCTCTCCAATCCTATCACTGCTGCGTTTATGCCCCTGTAGACATGCTTGATTCTCTTTTGGAGACATAGCAATCCATAGGTTTTACGATACTTACTAGTCAGGTACATTCTTAGGCGTTTAATATGTGGTGTTGAGTCCATTTCGTTGAGCAAGGAGTAGCTCTTGTCTATTCCATATTTGACTTAAGGAACTTTATCTGTGCTCATTTCAATCTCTGGTTTTATGCAGCACCCCAAGGCACCTTTACCCTTAAGCAAGAATAAGTTGGTTTTCTAAATTTGAGACCCTGTTCTGTTCTGTAATTCAGTTCCTGTGTAGCCAAGTTTACATTCCGTGTATTACTGATATCTTATGATGTTTCTTTTTCTGTGTGACTTATTTCAGTTAGAATCATCATACCTGAATCCACTCATTGTGATGCTAAGGGCCTGATGAGATAGATTTCATTGCTGAGTGATATTGCTTTGTAAGTAAATACCACAACTTCTTTATCCATTTTTCACTTTCTGCGATGTTGAACTTGTACTGTAAACGAGGTTCTTGTAAACAGAGGCTTCCCAAACTTTGGGGTGGCTGTGTCTTTTTGATTTTAATTTCCCTAAGCTATAGGACCATAAGTGGAAGTGCCCTAGGCTTTGTTGCTTTGTTTTTTAGATGTTTCAGGAAACACCATATACTTCTCCCCAGTGTCTGTTGGCAATTTACATCCCGCCCATCAGCATAACAAGGCTCCCAGTTCTCCATGGCCTGTCCTGCCTTTCTGGATTTTACACTTTTTTCAGATGGCCCTTTTGACCGGGGGGAAGTGAGACTTCATTGTAGTGCAGATTTCCTTTGCAAGCTTGCTTGGTTGGCCAAAAAGGGCGTATGCGTTTTTTCCTGAATATATTCAGGAAAAAACGCATACGCCCTTTTTGGCCAAGTGCATCATTGTGGACGTTCTGCCTCTTTTCCTATGGTTTCAATGCAATTTTAGTCTACCTTCTGAAATCGGTTTCCTGCAATTCTGCCCCGCTTTCAAGTACTCTTGGCAGCCTTCCTTCAGTCTATTTTTGGACGATAGCTGTCATTTATAACTCTGCAGGTTTGTGAATTACAGTGCCCCTGAGCTCCTTTCTTCAACTCGCTTTCTTGTGACCTGGCCGCAACACCGCAGGATGGCTTCAGGACCAAATCTCGTTCCGGCACGGCACGCTGAGCCTTTGGTTAATTCCTCTTCCTGGTGGGAAATGAGAGTTAAATTTGCCCGTCCAGACACCTCCAGCTAGTCTCTCATTGGTTCTCGCTATTCCTGTTCATCTTCCGCAGAAATTGCAAACTGGGCCAAAGAGGAGGTTAAAGAGACTGACTCTCCAAGTCGGGAGAGTGTTAGTAAAGCGTCTGGAATGTTGCACCCGAGTACCAGGGGAGGAAAACTGAGACATATTTGAACACGTCTCCCGTTCACATGGTTGATCATACTCTGGGTTCCACATGCATGTTTTAGCTGAAGGAAGAATACCTTAAACCTGGAGAGTTGAGACCCGTGTAATGGGTACCATGCAATATGACTTCAAAGGGTCTTCATTTGCTCACCGAACCTCTCCAATCCTATCACTGCTGCGTTTATGCCCCTGTACACACGCTTGATTCTCTTTTGGAGACATAGCAATCCATAGGTTTTAAGATACTTACTAGCCAGGTAAATTCTTAGGCGTTTAATATGGGGTTTTGAGTCCATTTCGTTGAGCAAGGAGTAGCTCTTGTCTATTCCATATTTGGCTTAAGGTACTTTATCTGTGCTCATTTCAATCTCTGGTTTTATGCAGCACCCCAACTCACCTTTCCCCTTAAGCAAGCATAAGTTGGTTTTCTAAATTTGAGACCCTGTTCTGTTCTGTAATTCAGTTCCTGTGTAGCCAAGTTTACATTCTGTGTATTAGTGATATCTTATGATGTTTCTTTTTCTGTGTGACTTATTTCAGTTAGAATCATCGTACCTGAATCCACTCATTAGGCTGCTACGGGCCTGATGACATAGATTTCATTGCTGAGTGATACTGCATTGTACGTACATACCACAAGTTCTTTATCCATTTTTCACTTTCTGTGATATTGAACTTGTACGGTAAACGAGGTTCTTGTAAACGGAGGCGTCCCAAACTTTGGGGTGGCTGTGTCTTTTTTATTTTAATTTCCCTAAGCTATAGGACCATAAGTGGAAGTGCCCTAGGTTCTGTTGCTTTGTTTTTTAGATGTTTCAGGAAACACCATACACTTCTCCCGAGTGGTTGTTGGCAATTTACATCCCGCCCTTCAGCATAACAAGGCTCCCAGTTCTCCATGGCCTGTCCTGCCTTTCTGGATTTTACACTTTTTTCAGATGGCCCTTTTGACCGGGGGGAAGTGAGACTTCATTGTAGTGCTGATTTCCTTTGCAAGCTTGTTTGGTTGGCCAAAAAGGGCGTATGCGTTTTTTCCTGAATATATTCAGGAAAAAACGCATACGCCCTTTTTGGCCAAGTGCATCATTGCGGACGTTCTGCCTCTTTTCCTACGCTTTCAATGTAATTCTAGTCTACCTCCTGAAATCGGTTTCCTGCAATTCTGCCCCGCTTTCAAGTCCTCTTGGCAGCCTTACTTCAGTCTATTTTTGGACGATAGCTGTCATTTATAACTCTGCAGGTTTGTGAATTACAGTGCCCCTGAGCTCCTTTCTTCAACTCGCTTTCTTTTGAGCTGGCCGCAACACCGCAGGATGGCTTCAGGCCCTAATCTGGTTCCGGCACGGCACACTGAGCCTTTGGTTAATTCCTCTTCCTGGTGGGAAATGAGAGTTAAATTTGCCCGTCCAGACACCTCCAGCTAGTCTCTCATTGGTTCTCGCTATTCCTGTTCATCTTCCGCAGAAATTGCAAACTGGGCCAAACAGGAGGTTAAAGGCGCTGACTCTCCAAGTGGGGAGAGTGTTCTTAAAGCGTCTGGAATGTTGCACCCGAGTACCAGGGTACGAAAACTGAGACATATTTGAACACGTCTCCCGTTCACACGGTTGATCATACTCTGGGTTCCACATGCATGTTTCAGCTGAAGGAAGAATACCTAAAACCTGGGTAGTTGAAACCCGTGGAATGGGTACCATGCAATATGACTTCAAAGGGTCTTCATTTGCTCACCGAACCTCTCCAATCCTATCACTGCTGCGTTTATGCCCCTGTACACATGCTTGATTCTCTTTCGGAGACATAGCAATCCATAGGTTTTAAGATACTTACTAGTCAGGTACATACTTTGCGTTTAATATGCGGTGTTGAGTCCATTTCGTTGAGCAAGGAGTAGCTCTTGTCTATTCCATATTTGGCTTAAGGAACTTTATCTGTGCTCATTTCAATCTCTGGTTTTATGCAGCACCCCAACTCACCTTTCCCCTTAAGCAAGCATAAGTTGGTTTTCTAAATTTGAGACCCTGTTCTGTTCTGTAATTCAGTTCCTGTGTAGCCAAGTTTACATTCCATGTATTAGTGATATCTTATGATGTTTCTTTTTCTGTGTGACTTATTTCAGTTAGAATCATCGTACCTGAATCCACTCATTATGCTGCTACGGGCCTGATGACATAGATTTCATTGCTGAGTGATACTGCATTGTACGTACATACCACAAGTTCTTTATCCATTTTTCACTTTCTGTGATATTGAACTTGTACGGTAAACGAGGTTCTTGTAAACGGAGGCGTCCCAAACTTTGGGGTGGCTGTGTCTTTTTTATTTTAATTTCCCTAAGCTATAGGACCATAAGTGGATGTGCCCTAGGTTCTGTTGCTTTGTTTTTTAGATGTTTCAGGAAACACCATACACTTCTCCCGAGTGGTTGTTGGCAATTTACATCCCGCCCTTCAGCATAACAAGGCTCCCAGTTCTCCATGGCCTGTCCTGCCTTTCTGGATTTTACACTTTTTTCAGATGGCCCTTTTGACCGGGGGGAAGTGAGACTTCATTGTAGTGCAGATTTCCTTCGCAAGCTTGCTTGGTTGGCCAAAAAGGGCGTATGCGTTTTTTCCTGAATATATTCAGGAAAAAACGCATACGCCCTTTTTGGCCAAGTGCATCATTGTGGACGTTCTGCTTCTTTTCCTATGCTTTCAATGCAATTCCAGTCTACCTCCTGAAATCGGTTTCCTGCAATTCTGCCCCGCTTTCAAGTCCTCTTGGCAGCCTTACTTCAGTCTATTTTTGGACGATAGCTGTCATTTATAACTCTGCAGGTTTGTGAATTACAGTGCCCCTGAGCTCCTTTCTTCAATTCGCTTTCTTGTGACCTGGCCGCAACACCGCAGAATGGTTTCAGGCCCTAATCTGGTTCCGGCACGGCACGCTGAGCCTTTGGTTATTTCCTCTTCCTGGTGGGAAATGAGAGTTAAATTTGCCCGTCCAGACACCTCCAGCTAGCCTCTCATTGGTTCTCGCTATTCCTGTTCATCTTCCACAGAAATTGCAAACTGGGCCAAACAGGAGGTTAAAGGCGCTGACTCTCCAAGTGGGGAGAGTGTTCTTAAAGCGTCTGGAATGTTGCACCCGAGTACCAGGGGAGGAAAACTGAGACATATTTGAACACGTCTCCCGATCACATGGTTGATCTTACTCTTGGTTCCACATGCATGTTTTAGCTGAAGGAAGAATACCTAAAACCTGGGTAGTTGAAACCCGTGGAATGGGTACCATGCAATATGACTTCAAAGAGTCTTCATTTGCTCACCGAACCTCTCCAATCCTATCACTGCTGCGTTTATGCCCCTGTACACATGCTTGATTCTCTTTCGGACACATAGCAATCTATAGGTTTTAAGATACTTACTAGTCAGGTACATTCTTAGGCGTTTAATATGCGGTGTTGAGTCCATTTCGTTGAGCAAGGAGTAGCTCTTGTCTATTCCATATTTGGCTTAAGGAACTTTATCTGTGCTCATTTCAATCTCTGGTTTTATGCAGCACCCCAACTCACCTTTCCCCTTAAGCAAGCATAAGTTGGTTTTCTAAATTTGAGACCCTGTTCTGTTCTGTAATTCAGTTCCTGTGTAGCCAAGTTTACATTCCGTGTATTAGTGATATCTTATGATGTTTCTTTTTCTGTGTGACTTATTTCAGTTAGATCATCGTACCTGAATCCACTCATTATGCTGCTACGGGCCTGATGACATAGATTTCATTGCTGAGTGATACTGCATTGTACGTAAGTACCACAAGTTCTTTATCCATTTTTCACTTTCTGTGATATTGAACTTGTACGGTAAACGTAGTTCTTCTAAACAGAGGCGTCCCAAAATTTGGGGTGGCTGTGTCTTTTTGATTTTAATTTCCCTAAGCTATAGGACCATAAGTGGAAGTGCCCTAGGTTCTGTTGCTTTGTTTTTTAGATGTTTCAGGAAAACCATACACTTCTCCCAAGTGTCTGTTGGCAATTTACATCCCGCCCATCCGCATAACAAGGCTCCCAGTTCTCCATGGCCTGTCCTGCCTTTCTGGATTTTACACTTTTTTCAGATGGCCCTTTTGACTGGGGGGAAGTGAGACTTCATTGTAGTGCAGATTTCCTTTGCTAGTTTGCTTGGTTGGCCAAAAAGGGCGTATGCGTTTTTTCCTGAATATATTCAGGAAAAAACGCATACGCCCTTTTTGGCCAAGTGCATCATTGTGGACGTTCTGCCTCTTTTCCTATGCTTTCAATGCAATTCCAGTCTACCTCCTGAAATCGGTTTCCTGCAATTCTGCCCCGCTTTCAAGTCCTCTTGGCAGCCTTACTTCAGTCTATTTTTGGACGATAGCTGTCATTTTAACTCTGCAGGTTTGTGAATTACAGTGCCCCTGAGCTCCTTTCTTCAACTCGCTTTCTTGTGAGCTGGCCGCAACACCGCAGGATGGCTTCAGGCCCTAATCTGGTTCCGGCACGGCACGCTGAGCCTTTGTTTAATTCCTCTTCCTGGTGGGAAATGAGAGTTAAATTTGCCCGTCCAGACACCTCCAGCTAGTCTCTCATTGGTTCTCTCTATTCCTGTTCATCTTCCGCAGAAATTGCAAACTGGGCCAAACAGGAGGTTAAAGGGACTTACTCTCCAAGTCGGGAGAGTGTTAGTAAAGCGTCTGGAATGTTGCACCCGAGTACCAGGGTACGAAAACTGAGACATATTTGAACACGTCTCCCGATCACATGGTTGATCATACTCTAGGTTCCACATGCATGTTTTAGCTGAAGGAAGAATACCTTAAACCTGGGTACTTGAAACCCGTGGAATGGGTACCATGCAATATGACTTCAAAGGGTCTTCATTTGCTCACCGAACCTCTCCAATCCTATCACTGCTGCGTTTATGCCCCTGTACACATGCTTGATTCTCTTTTGGAGACATAGCAATCCATAGGTTTTAAGATACTTACTAGTCAGGTACATTCTTAGGCGTTTAATATGGGGTTTTGAGTCCATTTCGTTGAGCAAGGTGTAGCTCTTGTCTATTCCATATTTGGCTTAAGGAACTTTATCTGTGCTCATTTCAATCTCTGGTTTTATGCAGCACCCCAACTCACCTTTCCCCTTAAGCAAGCATAAGTTGGTTTTCTAAATTTGAGACCCTTTTCTGTTTTGGAATGCAGTTCCTGTGTAGCCAAGTTTACATTCCGTGTATTACTGATATCTTATGATGTTTCTTTTTCTGTGTGACTTATTTCAGTTAGAATCATCGTACCTGAATCCTCTCATTATGCTGCGAAGGGCCTGATGACATAGATTTCATTGCTGAGTGATACTGCATTGTACGTAAGTACCACAAGTTCTTTATCCATTTTTCACTTTCTGTGATATTGAACGTGTACGGTAAACGAGGTTCTTGTAAACGGAGGCGTCCCAAACTTTGGGGTGGCTGTGTCTTTTTGATTTTAATTTCCCTAAGCTATAGAACCATAAGTGGAAGTGCCCTAGGTTCTGTTGCTTTGTTTTTTAGATGTTTCAGGAAACACCATACACTTCTCCCGAGTGGTTGTTGGCAATTTACATCCCGCCCTTCAGCATAACAAGGCTCCCAGTTCTCCATGGCCTGTCCTGCCTTTCTGGATTTTACACTTTTTTCAGATGGCCCTTTTGACCGGGGGGAAGTGAGACTTCATTGTAGTGCAGATTTCCTTTGCAAGCTTGCTTGGTTGGCCAAAAAGTGTGTATGCGTTTTTACCTGAATATATTCAGGAAAAAACGCATACGCCCTTTTTGGCCAAGTGCATCATTGTGGACGTTCTGCCTCTTTTCCTACGCTTTCAATGTAATTCTAGTCTACCTCCTGAAATCGGTTTCCTGCAATTCTTCCCCGCTTTCAAGTCCTCTTGGCAGCCTTCCTTCAGTCTATTTTTGGACGATAGCTGTCATTTATAACTCTGCAGGTTTGTGAATTACAGTGCCCCTGAGCTCCTTTCTTCAACTCGCTTTCTTTTGAGCTGGCCGCAACACCGCAGGATGGCTTCAGGCCCTAATCTGGTTCCGGCACGGCACACTGAGCCTTTGGTTAATTCCTCTTCCTGGTGGGAAATGAGAGTTAAATTTGCCCGTCCAGACACCTCCAGCTAGTCTCTCATTGATTCTCGCTATTCCTGTTCATCTTCCGCAGAAATTGCAAACTGGGCCAAACAGGAGGTTAAAGGCGCTGACTCTCCAAGTGGGGAGAGTGTTAGTAAAGCGTCTGGAATGTTGCACCCGAGTACCAGGGGAGGAAAACTGAGACATATTTGAACACGTCTCCCGTTCACACGGTTGATCATACTTGGGTTCCACATGCATGTTTTAGCTGAAGGAAGAATACCTTAAACCTGGAGAGTTGAGACCCGTGTAATGGTTACCATGCAATATGACTTCAAAGGGTCTTCATTTGCTCACCGAACCTCTCCAATCCTATCACTGCTGCGTTTATGCCCCTGTAGACATGCTTGATTCTCTTTTGGAGACATAGTAATCCATAGGTTTTAAGATACTTACTAGTCAGGTACATTCTTAGGTGTTTAATATGCGGTGTTGAGTCCATTTCGTTGAGCAAGGAGTAGCTCTTGTCTATTCCATATTTGACTTAAGGAACTTTATCTGTGCTCATTTCAATCTCTGGTTTTATGCAGCACCCCAAGGCACCTTTACCCTTAAGCAAGAATAAGTTGGTTTTCTAAATTTGAGACCCTGTTCTGTTCTGTAATTCAGTTCCTGTGTAGCCAAGTTTACATTCCGTGTATTACTGATATCTTATGATGTTTCTTTTTCTGTGTGACTTATTTCAGTTAGAATCATCGTACCTGAATCCACTCATTATGCTGCTACGGGCCTGATGACATAGATTTCATTGCTGAGGGATACTGCATTGTCCGTAAGTACCACAAGTTCTTTATCCATTTTTCACTTTCTGCGATGTTGAACTTGTACTGTAAACGAGGTTCTTGTAAACAGAGCCGTTCCAAACTTTGGGGTGGCTGTGTCTTTTTGATTTTAATTTCCCTAAGCTATAGGACCAAGAGTGGAAGTGCCTTAGGTTCTGTTGCTTTGTTTTTTAGATGTTTCAGGAAACACCATACACTTCTCCCGAGTGGTTGTTGGCAATTTACATCCCGCCCATCAGCATAACAAGGCTCCCAGTTCTCCATGGCCTGTCCTGCCTTTCTGGATTTTACACTTTTTTCAGATGGCCCTTTTGACCGGGGAGAAGTGAGACTTCATTGTAGTGCAGATTTCCTTTGCAAGCTTGCTTGGTTGGCCAAAAAGGGCGTATGCGTTTTTTCCTGAATATATTCAGGAATATATTCAGGAAAAAACGCATACGCCCGTTTTGGCCAAGTGCATCATTGTGGACGTTCTGCCTCTTTTCCTATGCTTTCAATGCAATTCCAGTCTACCTCCTGAAATCGGTTTCCTGCAATTCTGCCCCGCTTTCAAGTTCTCTTGGCAGCCTTTCTTCAGTCTATTTTTGGACGATAGCTGTCATTTATAACTCTGCAGGTTTGTGAATTACAGTGCCCCTGAGCTCCTTTCTTCAACTCGCTTTCTTGTGACCTGGCCGCAACACCGCAGAATGGCTTCAGGCCCTAATCTGGTTCCGGCACGGCACGCTGAGCCTTTGGTTATTTCCTCTTCCTGGTGGGAAATGAGAATTAAATTTGCCCGTCCAGACACCTCCAGCTAGTCTCTCATTGGTTCTCGCTATTCCTCTTCATCTTCCGCAGAAATTGCAAACTGGGCCAAACAGGAGGTTGAAGGCCCTGACTCTCCAAGTGGGGAGAGTGTTAGTAAAGCGTCTGGAATGTTGCACCCGAGTACCAGGGGAGGAAAACTGAGACATATTTGAACACGTCTCCCTTTCACATGGTTGATCATACTTGGGTTCCACATGCATGTTTTAGCTGAAGGAAGAATACCTTAAACTTGGGTACTTGAAACCCGTGGAATGGGTACCATGCAATATGACTTCAAAGGGTCTTTATTTGCTCACCGAACCTCTCCAATCCTATCACTGCTGCGTTTATGCCCCTGTACACATGCTTGATTCTCTTTCGGAGACATAGCAATCCATAGGTTTTAAGATACTTACTAGTCAGGTACATTCTTATGCGTTTAATATGCGGTGTTGAGTCCATTTCGTTGAGCAAGGAGTAGCTCTTGTCTATTCCATATTTGAGTTAAGGAACTTTATCTGTGCTCATTTCAATCTCTGGTTTTATGCAGCACCCCAACTCACCTTTACCCTTAAGCAAGCATAAGTTGGTTTTCTAAATTTGAGACCCTGTTCTGTTCTGTAATTCAGTTCCTGTGTAGCCAAGTTTACATTCCGTGTATTACTGACATCTTATGATGTTTCTTTTTCTGTGTGACTTATTTCAGTTAGAATCATCATACCTGAATCCACTCATTGTGCTGCTAAGTGCCTGATGTCACAGATTTCATTGCTGAGTGATATTGCTTTGTAAGTAAATACCACAACTTCTTTATCCATTTTTCACTTTCTGCGATGTTGAACTTGTACTGTAAACGAGGTTCTTGTAAACAGAGCCGTTCCAAACTTTGGGGTGGCTGTGTCTTTTTTATTTTAATTTCCCTAAGCTATAGGACCATAAGTGGAAGTGCCCTAGGTTCTGTTGCTTTGTTTTTTAGATGTTTCAGGAAACACCATACACTTCTCCCGAGTGGTTGTTGGCAATTTACATCCCGCCCATCACCATAACAAGGCTCCCAGTTCTCCAGGGCCTGTCCTGCCTTTCTGGATTTTACACTTTTTTCAGATGGCCCTTTTGACTGGGGGGAAGTGAGACTTCATTGTAGTGCAGATTTCCTTTGCTAGTTTGCTTGGTTGGCCAAAAAGGGCGTATGCGTTTTTTCCTGAATATATTCAGGAAAAAACGCATACGCCCTTTTTGGCCAAGTGCATCATTGTGGACGTTCTGCCTCTTTTCCTATGCTTTCAATGCAATTCCAGTCTACCTCCTGAAATCGGTTTCCTGCAATTCTGCCCCGCTTTCAAGTCCTCTTGGCAGCCTTACTTCAGTATATTTTTGGACGATAGCTGTCATTTATAACTCTGCAGGTTTGTGAATTACAGTGCCCCTGAGCTCCTTTCTTCAACTCGCTTTCTTGTGAGCTGGCCGCAACACCGCAGGATGGCTTCAGGCCCTAATCTGGTTCCGGCACGGCACGCTGAGCCTTTGGTTAATTCCTCTTCCTGGTGGGAAATGAGAGTTAAATTTGCCCGTCCAGACACCTCCAGCTAGTCTCTCATTGGTTCTCGCTATTCCTGTTCATCTTCCGCAGAAATTGCAAACTGGGCCAAACAGGAGGTTAAAGGGACTGACTCTCCAGGTCCGGAGAGTGTTAGTAAAGCGTCTGGAATGTTGGACCCGAGTACCAGGGTACGAAAACTGAGACATATTTGAACACGTCTCCCGATCACATGGTTGATCATACTCTAGGTTCCACATGCATGTTTTAGCTGAAGGAAGAATACCTTAAACCTGGGTACTTGAAACCCGTGTAATGGGTACCATGCAATATGACTTCAAAGGGTCTTCATTTGCTCACCGAACCTCTCCAATCCTATCACTGCTGCGTTTATGCCCCTGTACACATGCTTGATTTTCTTTCGGAGACATAGCAATCCATAGGTTTTAAGATACTTACTAGTCAGGTACATTCTTAGGCGTTTAATATGGGGTGTTGAGTCCATTTCGTTGAGCAAGGAGTAGCTCTTGTCTATTCCATATTTGGCTTAAGGAACTTTATCTGTGCTCATTTCAATCTCTGGTTTTATGCAGCACCCCAACTCACCTTTCCCCTTAAGCAAGCATAAGTTGGTTTTCTAAATTTGAGACCCTGTTCTGTTCTGTAATTCAGTTCCTGTGTAGCCAGGTTTCCATTCCGTGTATTACTGATATCTTATGATGTTTCTTTTTCTGTGTGACTTATTTCAGTTAGAATCATCATACCTGAATCCACTCATTGTGCTGCTAAGGGCCTGATGACATAGATTTCATTGCTGAGTGATATTGTTTTGTAAGTGAATACGACAACTTCTTTATCCATTTTTCACTTTCTGCGATGTTGAACTTGTACTGTAAAGGAGGTTCTTGTAAACAGAGCCGTTCCAAACTTTGGGGTGGCTGTGTCTTTTTGATTTTAATTTCCCTAAGCTATAGGACAATAAGTGGAAATGCCCTAGGTTCTGTTGCTTTGTTTTTTAGATGTTTCAGGAAACACCATACACTTCTCCCGAGTGGTTGTTGGCAATTTACATCCCGCCCTTCAGCATAACAAGGTTCCCAGTTCTCCATGGCCTGTCCTGCCTTTCTGGATTTTACACTTTTTTCAGATGGCCCTTTTGACCGGGGGGAAGTGAGACTTCATTGTAGCGCAGATTTACTTTGCAAGCTTGCTTGGTTGGCCAAAAAGGGCGTATGCGTTTTTTCCTGAATATATTCAGGAAAAAACGCATATGCCCTTTTTGGCCAAGTGCATCATTGTGGACGTTCTGCCTCTTTTCCTACGCTTTCAATGTAATTCTAGTCTACCTCCTGAAATCGGTTTCCTGCAATTCTGCCCCGCTTTCAAGTCCTCTTGGCAGCCTTACTTCAGTCTATTTTTGGACGATAGCTGTCATTTATAACTCTGCAGGTTTGTGAATTACAGTGCCCCTGAGCTCCTTTCTTCAACTCGCTTTCTTTTGAGCTGGCCGCAACACCGCAGGATGGCTTCAGGCCCTAATCTGGTTCCGGCACGGCACACTGAGCCTTTGGTTAATTCCTCTTCCTGGTGGGAAATGAGAGTTAAATTTGCCCGTCCAGACACCTCCAGCTAGTCTCTCATTGGTTCTCGCTATTCCTGTTCATCTTCCGCAGAAATTGCAAACTGGGCCAAACAGGAGGTTAAAGGCGCTGACTCTCCAAGTGGGGAGAGTGTTAGTAAAGCGTCTGGAATATTGCACCCGAGTACCAGGGGAGGAAAACTGAGACATATTTGAACACGTCTCCCGTTCACACGGTTGATCATACTTGGGATCCACATGCATGTTTTACCTGAAGGAAGAATACCTAAAACCTGGGTAGTTGAAACCCGTGGAATGGGTACCATGCAATATGACTTCAAAGGGTCTTCATTTGCTCACCGAACCTCTCCAATCCTATCACTTCTGCGTTTATGCCCCTGTACACATGCTTGATTCTCTTTCGGAGACATAGCAATCCATAGGTTTTAAGATACTTACTAGTCAGGTACATTCTTTGCGTTTAATATGCGGTGTTGAGTCTATTTCGTTGAGCAAGGAGTAGCTCTTGTCTATTCCATATTTGGCTTAAGGAAATTTATCTGTGCTCATTTCAATCTCTGGTTTTATGCAGCACCCCAACTCACCTTTCCCCTTAAGCAAGCATAAGTTGGTTTTCTAAATTTGAGACCCTGTTCTGTTCTGTAATTCAGTTCCTGTGTAGCCAAGTTTACATTCCGTGTATTACTGATATCTTATGATGTTTCTTTTTCTGTGTGACTTATTTCAGTTAGAATCATCATACCTGAATCCACTCATTGTGCTGCTAAGGGCCTGATGACATAGATTTCATTGCTGAGTGATATTGCTTTGTAAGTGAATACCACAACTTCTTTATCCATTTTTCACTTTCTGCGATGTTGAACTTGTACTGTAAACGAGGTTCTTGTAAACAGAGCCGTTCCAAACTTTGGGGTGGCTGTGTCTTTTTTATTTTAATTTCCCTAAGCTATAGGACCATAAGTGGAAGTGCCCTAGGCTCTGTTGCTTTGTTTTTTAGATGTTTCAGGAAACACCATACACTTCTCCCGAGTGTCTGTTGGCAATTTACATCCCGCCCATCAGCATAACAAGGCTCCCAGTTCTCCATGGCCTGTCCTGCCTTTCTGGATTTTACACTTTTTTCAGATG
Source organism: Stenella coeruleoalba (assembly GCF_951394435.1). NCBI lineage: Eukaryota > Metazoa > Chordata > Mammalia > Artiodactyla > Delphinidae > Stenella > Stenella coeruleoalba. Next base: position 14,431 of record NW_027645943.1, read on the forward strand.
GCCCTTTTGACCGGGGGGAAGTGAGACTTCATTGTAGTGCAGATTTCCTTTGCAAGCTTGCTTGGTTGGCCAAAAAGGGCGTATGCGTTTTTTCCTGAATATATTCAGGAAAAAACGCATACGCCCTTTTTGGCCAAGTGCATCATTGTGGACGTTCTGCCTCTTTTCCTATGCTTTCAATGCAATTTCAGTCTACCTCCTGAAATCGGTTTCCTGCAATTCTGCCCCGCTTTCAAGTCCTCTTGGCAGCCTTCCTTCAGTCTATTTTTGGACGATAGCTGTCATTTATAACTCTGCAGGTTTGTGAATTACAGTGCCCCTGAGCTCCTTTCTTCAACTCGCTTTCTTGTGACCTGGCCGCAACACCGCAGGATGGCTTCAGGCCCTAATCTGGTTCCGGCCCGGCATGCTGAGCCTTTGGTTAATTCCTCTTCCTGGTGGGAAATGAGAGTTAAATTTGCCCGTCCAGACACCTCCAGCTAGTCTCTCATTGGTTCTCGCTATTCCTGTTCATCTTCCGCAGAAATTGCAAACTGGGCCAAACAGGAGGTTAAAGGGACTGACTCTCCAGGTCCGGAGAGTGTTAGTAAAGCGTCTGGAATGTTGTACCCGAGTACCAGGGTACGAAAACTGAGACATATTTGAACACGTCTCCCGATCACATGGTTGATCATACTCTAGGTTCCACATGCATGTTTTAGCTGAAGGAAGAATACCTTAAACCTGGGTACTTGAAACCCGTGGAATGGGTACCATGCAATATGACTTCAAAGGGTCTTCATTTGCTCACGAACCTCTCCAATCCTATCACTGCTGCGTTTATGCCCCTGTACACATGCTTGATTCTCTTTTGGAGACATAGCAATCCATAGGTTTTAAGATACTTACTAGTCAGGTACATTCTTAGGCGTTTAATATGCGGTGTTGAGTCCATTTCGTTGAGCAAGGAGTAGCTCTTGTCTATTCCATATTTGGCTTAAGGAACTTTATCTGTGCTCATTTCAATCTCTGGTTTTATGCAGCACCCCAACTCACCTTTCCCCTTAAGCAAGCATAAGTTGGTTTTCTAAATTTGAGACCCTGTTCTGTTCTGTAATTCAGTTCCTGTGTAGCCAAGTTTCCATTCCGTGTATTACTGATATCTTATGATGTTTCTTTTTCTGTGTGACTTATTTCAGTTAGAATCATCATACCTGAATCCACTCATTGTGCTGCTAAGGGCCTGATGACATAGATTTCATTGTTGAGTGATATTGCTTTGTAAGTGAATACCACAACTTCTTTATCCATTTTTCACTTTCTGCGATGTTGAACTTGTACTGTAAACGAGGTTCTTGTAAACGGAGCCGCTCCAAACTGTGGGGTGGCTGTGTCTTTTTGATTTTAATTTCCCTAAGCTATAGGACCATAAGTGGAAGTGCCCTAGGCTCTGTTGCTTTGTTTTTTAGATGTTTCAGGAAACACCATACACTTCTCCCAAGTGTCTGTTGGCAATTTACATCCCGCCCATCAGCATAACAAGGCTCCCAGTTCTCAATGGCCTGTCCTGCCTTTCTGGATTTTACACTTTTTTCAGATGTCCCTTTTGACAGGGGGGAAGTGAGACTTCATTGTAATGCAGATTTCCTTTGCAAGCTTGCTTGGTTGGCCAAAAAGGGCGTATGCGTTTTTTCCTGAATATATTCAGGAAAAAACGCATACGCCCTTTTTGGCCAAGTGCATCATTGTGGACGTTCTGCCTCTTTTCCTATGCTTTCAATGCAATTCCAGTCTACCTCCTGAAATCGGTTTCCTGCAATTCTGCCCCGCTTTCAAGTCCTCTTGGCAGCCTTACTTCAGTCTATTTTTGGACGATAGCTGTCATTTATAACTCTGCAGGTTTGTGAATTACAGTGCCCCTGAGCTCCTTTCTTCAACTCGCTTTCTTGTGACCTGGCCGCAACACCGCAGGAATGCTTCAGGCCGTAGTCTGGTTCCGGCCCGGCATGCTGAGCCTTTGGTTATTTCCTCTTCCTGGTGGGAAATGAGAGTTAAATTTGCCCGTCCAGACACCTCCAGCTAGCCTCTCATTGGTTCTCGCTATTCCTGTTCATCTTCCGCAGAAATTGCAAACTGGGCCAAACAGGAGGTTAAAGGGACTGACTCTCCAAGTGGGGAGAGTGTTAGTAAAGCGTCTGGAATGTTGCACCCGAGTACCAGGGGAGGAAAACTGAGACATATTTGAACACGTCTCCCGTTCACATGGTTGATCATACTCTGGGTTCCACATGCATGTTTTAGCTGAAGGAAGAATACCTTAAATCTGGAGAGTTGAGACCCGTGGAATGGGTACCATGCAATATGACTTCAAAGGGTCTTCATTTGCTCACCGAACCTCTCCAATCCTATCACTGCTGCGTTTATGCCCCTGGACACACGCTTGATTCTCTTTTGGAGACATAGCAATCCATAGGTTTTAAGATACTTACTAGCCAGGTACATTCTTAGGCGTTTAATATGGGGTTTTGAGTCCATTTCGTTGAGCAAGGAGTAGCTCTTGTCTATTCCATATTTGGCTTAAGGTACTTTATCTGTGCTCATTTCAATCTCTGGTTTTATGCAGCACCCCAACTCACCTTTCCCCTTAAGCAAGCATAAGTTGGTTTTCTAAATTTGAGACCCTGTTCTGTTTTGGAATGCAGTTCCTGTGTAGCCAAGTTTACATTCCATGTATTAGTGATATCTTATGATGTTTCTTTTTCTGTGTGACTTATTTCAGTTAGAATCATCGTACCTGAATCCACTCATTATGCTGCTACGGGCCTGATGACATAGATTTCATTGCTGAGTGATACTGCATTGTACGTAAGTACCACAAGTTCTTTATCCATTTTTCACTTTCTGTGATATTGAACATGTACGGTAAACGAGGTTCTTGTAAACGGAGGCGTCCCAAACTTTGGGGTGGCTGTGTCTTTTTTATTTTAATTTCCCTAAGCTATAGGACCATAAGTGGAAGTGCCCTAGGCTCTGTTGCTTTGTTTTTTAGATGTTTCAGGAAACACCATACACTTCTCCCGAGTGGTTGTTGGCAATTTACATCCCGCCCTTCAGCATAACAAGGCTCCCAGTTCTCCATGGCCTGTCCTGCCTTTCTGGATTTTACACTTTTTTCAGATGGCCCTTTTGACCGGGGGGAAGTGAGACTTCATTGTAGTGCAGATTTCCTTTGCAAGCTTGCTTGGTTGGCCAAAAAGGGCGTATGCGTTTTTTCCTGAATATATTCAGGAAAAAACGCATACGCCCTTTTTGGCCAAGTGCATCATTGTGGACGTTCTGCCTCTTTTCCTACGCTTTCAATGTAATTCTAGTCTACCTCCTGAAATCGGTTTCCTGCAATTCTGCCCCGCTTTCAAGTCCTCTTGGCAGCCTTACTTCAGTCTATTTTTGGACGATAGCTGTCATTTATAACTCTGCAGGTTTGTGAATTACAGTGCCCCTGAGCTCCTTTCTTCAACTCGCTTTCTTTTGAGCTGGCCGCAACACCGCAGGATGGCTTCAGGCCCTAATCTGGTTCCGGCACGGCACACTGAGCCTTTGGTTAATTCCTCTTCCTGGTGGGAAATGAGAGTTAAATTTGCCCGTCCAGACACCTCCAGCTAGTCTCTCATTGGTTATCGCTATTCCTGTTCATCTTCCGCAGAAATTGCAAACTGGGCCAAACAGGAGGTTAAAGGCGTTGACTCTCCAAGTGGGGAGAGTGTTAGTAAAGCGTCTGGAATGTTGCACCCGAGTACCAGGGGAGGAAAACTGAGACATATTTGAACACGTCTCCCGTTCACATGGTTGATCATACTTGGGTTCCACATGCATGTTTTAGCTGAAGGAAGAATACCTTAAACCTGGAGAGTTGAGACCCGTGTAATGGGTACCATGCAATATGACTTCAAAGGGTCTTCATTTGCTCACCGAACCTCTCCAATCCTATCACTGCTGCGTTTATGCCCCTGTACACATGCTTGATTCTCTTTTGGAGACATAGCAATCCATAGGTTTTACGATACTTACTAGTCAGGTACATTCTTAGGCGTTTAATATGCGGTGTTGAGTCCATTTCGTTGAGCAAGGAGTAGCTCTTGTCTATTCCATATTTGACTTAAGGAACTTTATCTGTGCTCATTTCAATCTCTGGTTTTATGCAGCACCCCAAGGCACCTTTCCCCTTAAGCAAGAATAAGTTGGTTTTCTAAATTTGAGACCCTGTTCTGTTCTGTAATTCAGTTCCTGTGTAGCCAAGTTTACATTCCGTGTATTACTGATATCTTATGATGTTTCTTTTTCTGTGTGACTTATTTCAGTTAGAATCATCATACCTGAATCCACTCATTGTGATGCTAAGGGCCTGATGACATAGATTTCATTGCTGAGAGATATTGCTTTGTAAGTAAATACCACAACTTCTTTATCCATTTTTCACTTTCTGCGATGTTGAACTTGTACTGTAAACGAGGTTCTTGTAAACAGAGGCTTCCCAAACTTTGGGGTGGCTGTATCTTTTTGATTTTAATTTCCCTAAGCTATAGGACCATAAGTGGAAGTGCCCTAGGCTTTGTTGCTTTGTTTTTTAGATGTTTCAGGAAACACCATATACTTCTCCCCACTGTCTGTTGGCAATTTACATCCCGCCCATCAGCATAACAAGGCTCCCAGTTCTCCATGGCCTGTCCTGCCTTTCTGGATTTTACACTTTTTTCAGATGGCCCTTTTGACCGGGGGGAAGTGAGACTTCATTGTAGTGCAGATTTCCTTTGCAAGCTTGCCTGGTTGGCCAAAAAGGGCGTATGCGTTTTTTCCTGAATATATTCAGGAAAAAACGCATACGCCCTTTTTGGCCAAGTGCATCATTGTGGACGTTCTGCCTCTTTTCCTATGCTTTCAATGCAATTTCAGTCTACCTCCTGAAATTGGTTTCCTGCAATTCTGCCCCTCTTTCAAGTCCTCATGGCAGCCTTCCTTCAGTCTATTTTTGGACGATAGCTGTCATTTGTAACTCTGCAGGTTTGTGAATTACAGTGCCTGTGAGCTCCTTTCTTCAACTCGCTTTCTTGTGACCTGGCCGCAACACCGCAGGATGGCTTCAGGACCAAATCTCGTTCCGGCATGGCACGCTGAGACTTTGGTTAATTCCTCTTCCTGGTGGGAAATGAGAGTTAAATTTGCCCGTCCAGACACCTCCAGCTAGTCTCTCATTGGTTCTCGCTATTCCTGTTCATCTTCCGCAGAAATTGCAAACTGGGCCAAACAGGAGGTTAAAGGGACTGACTCTCCAAGTCGGGAGAGTGTTAGTAAAGCGTCTGGAATGTTGCACCCGAGTACCAGGGTACGAAAACTGAGACATATTTGAACACCTCTCCCGATCACATGGTTGATCATACTCTGGGTTCCACATGCATGTTTTAGCTGAAGGAAGAATACCTTAAACCTGGGTACTTGAAACCCGTGGAATGGGTACCATGCAATATGACTTCAAAGGGTCTTCATTTGCTCACCGAACCTCTCCAATCCTATCACTGTTGCGTTTATGCCCCTGTACACATGCTTGATTCTCTTTCGGAGACATAGCAATCCATAGGTTTTAAGATACTTACTAGTCAGGTACATTCTTTGCGTTTAATATGCGGTGTTGAGTCCATTTCGTTGAGCAAGGAGTAGCTCTTGTCTATTCCATATTTGGCTTAAGGAACTTTATCTGTGCTCATTTCAATCTCTGGTTTTATGCAGCACCCCAACTCACCTTTCCCCTTAAGCAAGCATAAGTTGGTTTTCTAAATTTGAGACCCTGTTCTGTTCTGTAATTCAGTTCCTGTGTAGCCAAGTTTACATTCCGTGTATTACTGATATCTTATGATGTTTCTTTTTCTGTGTGACTTATTTCAGTTAGAATCATCATACCTGAATCCACTCATTGTGCTGCTAAGGGCCTGATGACACAGATTTCATTGCTGCATGATATTGCTTTGTAAGTAAATACCACAACTTCTTTATCCATTTTTCACTTTCTGCGATGTTGAACTTGTACTGTAAACGAGGTTCTTGTAAACAGAGCCGTTCCAAACATTGGGGTGGCTGTGTCTTTTTGATTTTAATTTCCCTAAGCTATAGGACCAAGAGTGGAAGTGCCCTAGGTTCTGTTGCTTTGTTTTTTAGATGTTTCAGGAAACACCATACACTTCTCCCCAGTGGTTGTTGGCAATTTACATCCCGCCCATCAGCATAACAAGGCTCCCAGTTCTCCATGGCCTGTCCTGCCTTTCTGGATTTTACACTTTTTTCAGATGGCCCTTTTGACCGGGGGGAAGTGAGACTTCATTGTAGTGCAGATTTCCTTTGCAAGCTTGCTTGGTTGGCCAAAAAGGGCGTATGCGTTTTTTCCTGAATATATTCAGGAAAAAACGCATACGCCCTTTTTGGCCAAGTGCATCATTGTGGACGTTCTGCCTCTTTTCCTATGCTTTCAATGCAATTCCAGTCTACCTCCTGAAATCGGTTTCCTGCAATTCTGCCCCGCTTTCAAGTCCTCTTGGCAGCCTTACTTCAGTCTATTTTTGGACGATAGCTGTCATTTATAACTCTGCAGGTTTGTGAATTACAGTGCCCCTGAGCTCCTTTCTTCAACTCGCTTTCTTTTGAGCTGGCCGCAACACCGCAGGATGGCTTCAGGCCCTAATCTGGTTCCGGTACGGCACGCTGAGCCTTTGGTTATTTCCTCTTCCTGGTGGGAAATGAGAGTTAAATTTGCCCGTCCAGACACCTCCAGCTAGCCTCTCATTGGTTCTCGCTATTCCTGTTCATCTTCCACAGAAATTGCAAACTGGGCCAAACAGGAGGTTAAAGGCGCTGACTCTCCAAGTGGGGAGAGTGTTATTAAAGCGTCTGGAATGTTGCACCCGAGTACCAGGGGAGGAAACCTGAGACATATTTGAACACGTCTCCCGATCACATGGTTGATCTTACTCTAGGTTCCACATGCATGTTTTAGATGAAGGAAGAATACCTAAAACCTGGGTAGTTGAAACCCGTGGAATGGGTACCATGCAATATGACTTCAAAGAGTCTTCATTTGCTCACCGAACCTCTCCAATCCTATCACTGCTGCGTTTATGCCCCTGTACACATGCTTGATTCTCTTTCGTAGACATAGCAATCTATAGGTTTTAAGATACTTACTAGTCAGGTACATTCTTAGGCGTTTAATATGCGGTGTTGAGTCCATTTCGTTGAGCAAGGAGTAGCTCTTGTCTATTCCATATTTGGCTTAAGGAACTTTATCTGTGCTCATTTCAATCTCTGGTTTTATGCAGCACCCCAACTCACCTTTCCCCTTAAGCAAGCATAAGTTGGTTTTCTAAATTTGAGACCCTGTTCTGTTCTGTAATTCAGTTCCTGTGTAGCCAAGTTTATATTCCGTGTATTAGTGATATCTTATGATGTTTCTTTTTCTGTGTGACTTATTTCAGTTAGAATCATCGTACCTGAATCCACTCATTATGCTTCTACGGGCCTGATGACATAGATTTCATTGCTGAGTGATACTGCATTGTACGTAAGTACCACAAGTTCTTTATCCATTTTTCACTTTCTGTGATATTGAACTTGTACGGTAAACGTAGTTCTTCTAAACAGAGGCGTCCCAAACTTTGGGGTGGCTGTGTCTTTTTGATTTTAATTTCCCTAAGCTATAGGACCATAAGTGGAAGTGCCCTAGGTTCTGTTGCTTTGTTTTTTAGATGTTTCAGGAAACACCATACACTTCTCCCAAGTGTCTGTTGGCAATTTACATCCCGCCCATCCGCATAACAAGGCTCCCAGTTCTCCATGGCCTGTCCTGCCTTTCTGGATTTTACACTTTTTTCAGATGGCCCTTTTGACTGGGGGGAAGTGAGACTTCATTGTAGTGCAGATTTCCTTTGCTAGTTTGCTTGGTTGGCCAAAAAGGGCGTATGCGTTTTTTCCTGAATATATTCAGGAAAAAACGCATACGCCCTTTTTGGCCAAGTGCATCATTGTGGACATTCTGCCTCTTTTCCTATGCTTTCAATGCAATTCCAGCCTACCTCCTGAAATCGGTTTCCTGCAATTCTGCCCCGCTTTCAAGTCCTCTTGGCAGCCTTACTTCAGTCTATTTTTGGACGATAGGTGTCATTTTAACTCTGCAGGTTTTTGAATTACAGTGCCCCTGAGCTCCTTTCTTCAACTCGCTTTCTTGTGAGCTGGCCGCAACACCGCAGGATGGCTTCAGGCCCTAATCTGGTTCCGGCACGGCACGCTGAGCCTTTGTTTAATTCCTCTTCCTGGTGGGAAATGAGAGTTAAATTTGCCCGTCCAGACACCTCCAGCTAGTCTCTCATTGGTTCTCGCTATTCCTGTTCATCTTCCGCAGAAATTGCAAACTGGGCCAAACAGGAGGTTAAAGGGACTTACTCTCCAAGTCGGGAGAGTGTTAGTAAAGCGTCTGGAATGTTGCACCCGAGTACCAGGGTACGAAAACTGAGACATATTTGAACACGTCTCCCGATCACATGGTTGATCATACTCTAGGTTCCACATGCATGTTTTAGCTGAAGGAAGAATACCTTAAACCTGGGTACTTGAAACCCGTGGAATGGGTACCATGCAATATGACTTCAAAGGGTCTTCATTTGCTCACCGAACCTCTCCAATCCTATCACTGCTGCGTTTATGCCCCTGTACACACGCTTGATTCTCTTTTGGAGACATAGCAATCCATAGGTTTTAAGATACTTACTAGTCAGGTACATTCTTAGGCGTTTAATATGGGGTTTTGAGTCCATTTCGTTGAGCAAGGAGTAGCTCTTGTCTATTCCATATTTGGCTTAAGGAACTTTATCTGTGCTCATTTCAATCTCTGGTTTTATGCAGCACCCCAACTCACCTTTCCCCTTAAGCAAGCATAAGTTGGTTTTCTAAATTTGAGACCCTGTTCTGTTTTGGAATGCAGTTCCTGTGTAGCCAAGTTTACATTCCGTGTATTACTGATATCTTATGATGTTTCTTTTTCTGTGTGACTTATTTCAGTTAGAATCATCGTACCTGAATCCTCTCATTATGCTGCGACGGGCCTGATGACATAGATTTCATTGCTGAGTGATACTGCATTGTACGTAAGTACCACAAGTTCTTTATCCATTTTTCACTTTCTGTGATATTGAACTTGTACGGTAAACGAGGTTCTTGTAAACGGAGGCGTCCCAAACTTTGGGGTGGCTGTGTCTTTTTGATTTTAATTTCCCTAAGCTATAGGACCATAAGTGGAAGTGCCCTAGGTTCTGTTGCTTTGTTTTTTAGATGTTTCAGGAAACACCATACACTTCTCCAGAGTGGTTGTTGGCAATTTACATCCCGCCCTTCAGCATAACAAGGCTCCCAGTTCTCCATGGCCTGTCCTGCCTTTCTGGATTTTACACTTTTTTCAGATGGCCCTTTTGACCGGGGGGAAGTGAGACTTCATTGTAGTGCAGATTTCCTTTGCAAGCTTGCTTGGTTGGCCAAAAAGTGCGTATGCGTTTTTACCTGAATATATTCAGGAAAAAACGCATACGCCCTTTTTGGCCAAGTGCATCATTGTGGACGTTCTGCCTCTTTTCCTACGCTTTCAATGTAATTCTAGTCTACCTCCTGAAATCGGTTTCCTGCAATTCTTCCCCGCTTTCAAGTCCTCTTGGCAGCCTTACTTCAGTCTATTTTTGGACGATAGCTGTCATTTATAACTCTGCAGGTTTGTGAATTACAGTGCCCCTGAGCTCCTTTCTTCAACTCTCTTTCTTTTGAGCTGGCCGCAACACCGCAGGATGGCTTCAGGCCCTAATCTGGTTCCGGCACGGTACACTGAGCCTTTGGTTAATTCCTCTTCCTGGTGGGAAATGAGAGTTAAATTTGCCCGTCCAGACACCTCCAGCTAGTCTCTCATTGATTCTCGCTATTCCTGTTCATCTTCCGCAGAAATTGCAAACTGGGCCAAACAGGAGGTTAAAGGCGCTGACTCTCCAAGTGGGGAGAGTGTTAGTAAAGCGTCTGGAATGTTGCACCCGAGTACCAGGGGAGGAAAACTGAGACATATTTGAACACGTCTCCCGTTCACACGGTTGATCATACTTGGGTTCCACATGCATGTTTTAGCTGAAGGAAGAATACCTTAAACCTGGAGAGTTGAGACCCGTGTAATGGGTACCATACAATATGACTTCCAAGGGTCTTCATTTGCTCACCGAACCTCTCCAATCCTATCGCTGCTGCGTTTATGCCCCTGTAGACATGCTTGATTCTGTTTTGGAGACATAGCAATCCATAGGTTTTAAGATACTTACTAGTCAGGTACATTCTTAGGCGTTTAATATGCGGTGTTGAGTCCATTTCGTTGAGCAAGGAGTAGCTCTTGTCTATTCCATATTTGACTTAAGGAACTTTATCTGTGCTCATTTCAATCTCTGGTTTTATGCAGCACCCCAAGGAACCTTTACCCTTAAGCAAGCATAAGTTGGTTTTCTAAATTTGAGACCCTGTTCTGTTCTGTAATTCAGTTCCTGTGTAGCCAAGTTTACATTCCGTGTATTACTGATATCTTATGATGTTTCTTTTTCTGTGTGACTTATTTCAGTTAGAATCATCATACCTGAATCCACTCATTGTGCTGCTAAGGGCCTGATGACATAGATTTCATTGCTGAGTGATATTGCTTTGTAAGTAAATACCACAAATTCTTTATCCATTTTTCACTTTCTGCGATGTTGAACTTGTACTGTAAACGAGGTTCTTGTAAACAGAGGCTTCCCAAACTTTGGGGTGGCTGTGTCTTTTTGATTTTAATTTCCCTAAGCTATAGGACCATAAGTGGAAGTGCCCTAGGCTCTGTTGCTTTGTTTTTTAGATGTTTCAGGAAACACCAAATACTTCTCCCGAGTGGTTGTTGGCAATTTACATCCCGCCCATCAGCATAACAAGGCTCCCAGTTCTCCATGGCCTGTCCTGCCTTTCTGGATTTTACACATTTTTCAGATGGCCCTTTTGACCGGGGGGAAGTGAGACTTCATTGTAGTGCAGATTTCCTTTGCAAGCTTGCTTGGTTGGCCAAAAAGGGCGTATGCGTTTTTTCCTGAATATATTCAGGAAAAAACGCATACGCCCTTTTTGGCCAAGTGCATCATTGTGGACGTTCTGCCTCTTTTCCTATGCTTTCAATGCAATTCCAGTCTACCTCCTGAAATCGGTTTCCTGCAATTCTGCCCCGCTTTCAAGTCCTCTTGGCAGCCTTACTTCAGTCTATTTTTGGACGATAGCTGTCATTTATAACTCTGCAGGTTTGTGAATTACAGTGCCCCTGAGCTCCTTTCTTCAACTCGCTTTCTTGTGACCTGGCCGCAACACCGCAGGATGGCTTCAGGCCGTAATCTGGTTCCGGCCCGGCATGCTGAGCCTTTGGTTATTTCCTCTTCCTGGTGGGAAATGAGAGTTAAATTTGCCCGTCCAGACACCTCCAGCTAGCCTCTCATTGGTTCTCGCTATTCCTGTTCATCTTCCGCAGAAATTGCAAACTGGGCCAAACAGGAGGTTAAAGGGACTGACTCTCCAAGTGGGGAGAGTGTTAGTAAAGCGTCTGGAATGTTGCACCCGAGTACCAGGGGAGGAAAACTGAGACATATTTGAACACGTCTCCCGTTCACACGGTTGATCATACTTGGGTTCCACATGCATGTTTTAGCTGAAGGAAGAATACCTTAAACCTGGAGAGTTGAGACCCGTGTAATGGGTACCATGCAATATGACTTCAAAGGGTCTTCATTTGCTCACCGAACCTCTCCAATCCTATCACTGCTGCGTTTATGCCCCTGTACACATGCTTGATTCTCTTTTGGAGACATAGCAATCCATAGGTTTTACGATACTTACTAGTCAGGTACATTCTTAGGCGTTTAATATGCGGTGTTGAGTCCATTTCGTTGAGCAAGGAGTAGCTCTTGTCTATTCCATATTTGACTTAAGGAACTTTATCTGTGCTCATTTCAATCTCTGGTTTTATGCAGCACCCCAAGGCACCTTTCCCCTTAAGCAAGCATAAGTTGGTTTTCTAAATTTGAGACCCTGTTCTGTTCTGTAATTCAGTTCCTGTGTAGCCAAGTTTACATTCCGTGTATTACTGATATCTTATGATGTTTCTTTTTCTGTGTGACTTATTTCAGTTAGAATCATCATACCTGAATCCACTCATTGTGATGCTAAGGGCCTGATGACATAGATTTCATTGCTGAGAGATATTGCTTTGTAAGTAAATACCACAACTTCTTTATCCATTTTTCACTTTCTGCGATGTTGAACTTGTACTGTAAACGAGGTTCTTGTAAACAGAGGCTTCCCAAACTTTGGGGTGGCTGTATCTTTTTGATTTTAATTTCCCTAAGCTATAGGACCATAAGTGGAAGTGCCCTAGGCTTTGTTGCTTTGTTTTTTAGATGTTTCAGGAAACACCATATACTTCTCCCCACTGTCTGTTGGCAAATTACATCCCGCCCATCAGCATAACAAGGCTCCCAGTTCTCCATGGCCTGTCCTGCCTTTCTGGATTTTACACTTTTTTCAGATGGCCCTTTTGACCGGGGGGAAGTGAGACTTCATTGTAGTGCAGATTTCCTTTGCAAGCTTGCCTGGTTGGCCAAAAAGGGCGTATGCGTTTTTTCCTGAATATATTCAGGAAAAAACGCATACGCCCTTTTTGGCCAAGTGCATCATTGTGGACGTTCTGCCTCTTTTCCTATGCTTTCAATGCAATTTCAGTCTACCTCCTGAAATTGGTTTCCTGCAATTCTGCCCCTCTTTCAAGTCCTCTTGGCAGCCTTCCTTCAGTCTATTTTTGGACGATAGCTGTCATTTATAACTCTGCAGGTTTGTGAATTACAGTGCCCGTGAGCTCCTTTCTTCAACTCGCTTTCTTGTGACCTGGCCGCAACACCGCAGGATGGCTTCAGGCCCAAATCTCGTTCTGGCATGGCACACTGAGACTTTGGTTAATTCCTCTTCCTGGTGGGAAATGAGAGTTAAATTTGCCCGTCCAGACACCTCCAGCTAGTCTCTCATTGGTTCTCGCTATTCCTGTTCATCTTCCGCAGAAATTGCAAACTGGGCCAAACAGGAGGTTAAAGGGACTGACTCTCCAAGTCGGGAGAGTGTTAGTAAAGCGTCTGGAATGTTGCACCCGAGTACCAGGGTACGAAAACTGAGACATATTTGAACAGCTCTCCTGATCACATGGTTGATCATACTCTGGGTTCCACATGCATGTTTTAGCTGAAGGAAGAATACCTTAAACCTGGGTACTTGAAACCCGTGGAATGGGTACCATGCAATATGACTTCAAAGGGTCTTCATTTGCTCACCGAACCTCTCCAATCCTATCACTGTTGCGTTTATGCCCCTGTACACATGCTTGATTCTCTTTCGGAGACATAGCAATCCATAGGTTTTAAGATACTTACTAGTCAGGTACATTCTTTGCGTTTAATATGCGGTGTTGAGTCCATTTCGTTGAGCAAGGAGTAGCTCTTGTCTATTCCATATTTGGCTTAAGGAACTTTATCTGTGCTCATTTCAATCTCTGGTTTTATGCAGCACCCCAAGGCACCTTTACCCTTAAGCAAGCATAAGTTGGTTTTCTAAATTTGAGACCCTGTTCTGTTCTGTAATTCAGTTCCTGTGTAGCCAAGTTTACATTCCGTGTATTACTGATATCTTATGATGTTTCTTTTTCTGTGTGACTTATTTCAGTTAGAATCATCATACCTGAATCCACTCATTGTGATGCTAAGGGCCTGATGACATAGATTTCATTGCTGAGTGATATTGCTTTGTAAGTAAATAGCACAACTTCTTTATCCATTTTTCACTTTCTGCGATGTTGAACTTGTACTGTAAACGAGGTTCTTGTAAACAGAGCCGTTCCAAACTTTGGGGTGGCTGTGTCTTTTTTATTTTAATTTCCCTAAGCTATAGGACCATAAGTGGAAGTGCCCTAGGTTCTGTTGCTTTGTTTTTTAGATGTTTCAGGAAACACCATACACTTCTCCCGAGTGGTTGTTGGCAATTTACATCCCGCCCATCAGCATAACAAGGCTCCCAGTTCTCCATGGCCTGTCCTGCCTTTCTGGATTTTACACTTTTTTCAGATGGCCCTTTTGACCGGGGGGAAGTGAGACTTCATTGTAGTGCAGATTTCCTTTGCAAGCTTGCTTGGTTGGCCAAAAATGGCGTATGCGTTTTTTCCTGAATATATTCAGGAAAAAACGCATACGCCCTTTTTGGCCAAGTGCATCATTGTGGACGTTCTGCCTCTTTTCCTATGCTTTCAATGCAATTCCAGTCTACCTCCTGAAATCGGTTTCCTGCAATTCTGCCCCGCTTTCAAGTCCTCTTGGCAGCCTTACTTCAGTCTATTTTTGGACGATAGCTGTCATTTATAACTCTGCAGGTTTGTGAATTACAGTGCCCCTGAGCTCCTTTCTTCAACTCGCTTTCTTTTGAGCTGGCCGCAACACCGCAGGATGGCTTCAGGCCCTAATCTGGTTCTGGTACGGCACGCTGAGCCTTTGGTTATTTCCTCTTCCTGGTGGGAAATGAGAGTTAAATTTGCCCGTCCAGACACCTCCAGCTAGCCTCTCATTGGTTCTCGCTATTCCTGTTCATCTTCCACAGAAATTGCAAACTGGGCCAAACAGGAGGTTAAAGGCGCTGACTCTCCAAGTGGGGAGAGTGTTAGTAAAGCGTCTGGAATGTTGCACCCGAGTACCAGGGGAGGAAAACTGAGACATATTTGAACACGTCTCCCGATCACATGGTTAATCTTACTCTAGGTTCCACATGCATGTTTTAGATGAAGGAAGAATACCTAAAACCTGGGTAGTTGAAACCCGTGGAATGGGTACCATGCAATATGACTTCAAAGAGTCTTCATTTGCTCACCGAACCTCTCCAATTCTATCACTGCTGCGTTTATGCCCCTGTACACATGCTTGATTCTCTTTCGTAGACATAGCAATCTATAGGTTTTAAGATACTTACTAGTCAGGTACATTCTTAGGCGTTTAATATGCGGTGTTGAGTCCATTTCGTTGAGCAAGGAGTAGCTCTTGTCTATTCCATATTTGGCTTAAGGAACTTTATCTGTGGTCATTTCAATCTCTGGTTTTATGCAGCACCCCAACTCACCTTTCCCCTTAAGCAAGCATAAGTTGGTTTTCTAAATTTGAGACCCTGTTCTGTTCTGTAATTCAGTTCCTGTGTAGCCAAGTTTATATTCCGTGTATTAGTGATATCTTATGATGTTTCTTTTTCTGTGTGACTTATTTCAGTTAGAATCATCGTACCTGAATCCACTCATTATGCTTCTACGGGCCTGATGACATAGATTTCATTGCTGAGTGATACTGCATTGTACGTAAGTACCACAAGTTCTTTATCCATTTTTCACTTTCTGTGATATTGAACTTGTACGGTAAACGTAGTTCTTCTAAACAGAGGCGTCCCAAACTTTGGGGTGGCTGTGTCTTTTTGATTTTAATTTCCCTAAGCTATAGGACCATAAGTGGAAGTGCCCTAGGTTCTGTTGCTTTGTTTTTTAGATGTTTCAGGAAACACCATACACTTCTCCCAAGTGTCTGTTGGCAATTTACATCCCGCCCATCCGCATAACAAGGCTCCCAGTTCTCCATGGCCTGTCCTGCCTTTCTGGATTTTACACTTTTTTCAGATGGCCCTTTTGACCGGGGGGAAGTGAGACTTCATTGTAGTGCAGATTTCCTTTGCAAGCTTGCTTGGTTGGCCAAAAAGGGCGTATGCGTTTTTTCCTGAATATATTCAGGAAAAAACGCATACGCCCTTTTTGGCCAAGTGCATCATTGTGGACGTTCTGCCTCTTTTCCTATGCTTTCAATGCAATTCCAGTCTACCTCCTGAAATCGGTTTCCTGCAATTCTGCCCCGCTTTCAAGTCCTCTTGGCAGCCTTACTTCAGTCTATTTTTGGACAATAGCTGTCATTTTAACTCTGCAGGTTTGTGAATTACAGTGCCCCTGAGCTCCTTTCTTCAACTCGCTTTCTTGTGAGCTGGCCGCAACACCGCAGGATGGCTTCAGGCCCTAATCTGGTTCCGGCACGGCACGCTGAGCCTTTGTTTAATTCCTCTTCCTGGTGGGAAATGAGAGTTAAATTTGCCCGTCCAGACACCTCCAGCTAGTCTCTCATTGGTTCTCGCTATTCCTGTTCATCTTCCGCAGAAATTGCAAACTGGGCCAAACAGGAGGTTAAAGGGACTTACTCTCCAAGTCGGGAGAGTGTTAGTAAAGCGTCTGGAATGTTGCACCCGAGTACCAGGGTACGAAAACTGAGACATATTTGAACACGTCTCCCGATCACATGGTTGATCATACTCTAGGTTCCACATGCATGTTTTAGCTGAAGGAAGAATACCTTAAACCTGGGTACTTGAAACCCGTGGAATGGGTACCATGCAATATGACTTCAAAGGGTCTTCATTTGCTCACCGAACCTCTCCAATCCTATCACTGCTGCGTTTATGCCCCTGTACACACGCTTGATTCTCTTTTGGAGACATAGCAATCCATAGGTTTTAAGATACTTACTAGTCAGGTACATTCTTAGGCGTTTAATATGGGGTTTTGAGTCCATTTCGTTGAGCAAGGAGTAGCTCTTGTCTATTCCATATTTGGCTTAAGGAACTTTATCTGTGCTCATTTCAATCTCTGGTTTTATGCAGCACCCCAACTCACCTTTCCCCTTAAGCAAGCATAAGTTGGTTTTCTAAATTTGAGACCATGTTCTGTTTTGGAATGCAGTTCCTGTGTAGCCAAGTTTACATTCCGTGTATTACTGATATCTTATGATGTTTCTTTTTCTGTGTGACTTATTTCAGTTAGAATCATCGTACCTGAATCCTCTCATTATGCTGCGACGGGCCTGATGACATAGATTTCATTGCTGAGTGATACTGCATTGTACGTAAGTACCACAAGTTCTTTATCCATTTTTCACTTTCTGTGATATTGAACTTGTACGGTAAACGAGGTTCTTGTAAACGGAGGCGTCCCAAACTTTGGGGTGGCTGTGTCTTTTTGATTTTAATTTCCCTAAGCTATAGGACCATAAGTGGATGTGCCCTAAGTTCTGTTGCTTTGTTTTTTAGATGTTTCAGGAACACCATACACTTCTCCCGAGTGGTTGTTGGCAATTTACATCCCGCCCTTCAGCATAACAAGGCTCCCAGTTCTCCATGGCCTGTCCTGCCTTTCTGGATTTTACACTTTTTTCAGATGGCCCTTTTGACCGGGGGGAAGTGAGACTTCATTGTAGTGCAGATTTCCTTTGCAAGCTTGCTTGGTTGGCCAAAAAGTGCGTATGCGTTTTTACCTGAATATATTCAGGAAAAAACGCATACGCCCTTTCTGGCCAAGTGCATCATTGTGGACGTTCTGCCTCTTTTCCTACGCTTTCAATGTAATTCTAGTCTACCTCCTGAAATCGGTTTCCTGCAATTCTTCCCCGCTTTCAAGTCCTCTTGGCAGCCTTACTTCAGTCTATTTTTGGATGATAGCTGTCATTTATAACTCTGCAGGTTTGTGAATTACAGTGCCCCTGAGCTCCTTTCTTCAACTCTCTTTCTTTTGAGCTGGCCGCAACACCGCAGGATGGCTTCAGGCCCTAATCTGGTTCCGGCACGGCACACTGAGCCTTTGGTTAATTCCTCTTCCTGGTGGGAAATCAGAGTTAAATTTGCCCGTCCAGACACCTCCAGCTAGTCTCTCATTGATTCTCGCTATTCCTGTTCATCTTCCGCAGAAATTGCAAACTGGGCCAAACAGGAGGTTAAAGGCGCTGACTCTCCAAGTGGGGAGAGTGTTATTAAAGCGTCTGGAATGTTGCACCCGAGTACCAGGGGAGGAAAACTGAGACATATTTGAACACGTCTCCCGTTCACACGGTTGATCATACTTGGGTTCCACATGCATGTTTTAGCTGAAGGAAGAATACCTTAAACCTGGAGAGTTGAGACCCGTGTAATGGGTACCATGCAATATGACTTCAAAGGGTCTTCATTTGCTCACCGAACCTCTCCAATCCTATCACTGCTGCGTTTATGCCCCTGTAGACATGCTTGATTCTCTTTTGGAGACATAGCAATCCATAGGTTTTAAGATACTTACTAGTCAGGTACATTCTTAGGCGTTTAATATGCGGTGTTGAGTCCATTTCGTTGAGCAAGGAGTAGCTCTTGTCTATTCCATATTTGACTTAAGGAACTTTATCTGTGCTCATTTCAATCTCTGGTTTTATGCAGCACCCCAAGGAACCTTTACCCTTAAGCAAGAATAAGTTGGTTTTCTAAATTTGAGACCCTGTTCTGTTCTGTAATTCAGTTCCTGTGTAGCCAAGTTTACATTCCGTGTATTACTGATATCTTATGATGTTTCTTTTTCTGTGTGACTTATTTCAGTTAGAATCATCATACCTGAATCCACTCATTGTGATGCTAAGGGCCTGATGACATAGATTTCATTGCTGAGTGATATTGCTTTGTAAGTAAATACCACAACTTCTTTATCCATTTTTCACTTTCTGCGATGTTGAACTTGTACTGTAAACGAGGTTCTTGTAAACAGAGGCTTCCCAAACTTTGGGGTGGCTGTGTCTTTTTGATTTTAATTTCCCTAAGCTATAGGACCATAAGTGGAAGTGCCCTAGGCTCTGTTGCTTTGTTTTTTAGATGTTTCAGGAAACACCATATACTTCTCCCGAGTGGTTGTTGGCAATTTACATCCCGCCCATCAGCATAACAAGGCTCCCAGTTCTCCATGGCCTGTCCTGCCTTTCTGGATTTTACACATTTTTCAGATGGCCCTTTTGACCGGGGGGAAGTGAGACTTCATTGTAGTGCAGATTTCCTTTGCAAGCTTGCTTGGTTGGCCAAAAAGGGCGTATGCGTTTTTTCCTGAATATATTCAGGAAAAAACGCATACGCCCTTTTTGGCCAAGTGCATCATTGTGGACGTTCTGCCTCTTTTCCTATGCTTTCAATGCAATTCCAGTCTACCTCCTGAAATCGGTTTCCTGCAATTCTGCCCCGCTTTCAAGTCCTCTTGGCAGCCTTCCTTCAGTCTATTTTTGGACGATAGCTGTCATTTATAACTCTGCAGGTTTGTGAATTACAGTGCCCCTGAGCTCCTTTCTTCAACTCGCTTTCTTGTGACCTGGCCGCAACACCGCAGGATGGCTTCAGGCCGTAATCTGGTTCCGGCCCGGCATGCTGAGCCTTTGGTTAATTCCTCTTCCTGGTGGGAAATGAGAGTTAAATTTGCCCGTCCAGACACCTCCAGCTAGCCTCTCATTGGTTCTCGCTATTCCTGTTCATCTTCCGCAGAAATTGCAAACTGGGCCAAACAGGAGGTTAAAGGGACTGACTCTCCAAGTGGGGAGAGTGTTAGTAAAGCGTCTGGAATGTTGCACCCGAGTACCAGGGGAGGAAAACTGAGACATATTTGAACACGTCTCCCGTTCACATGGTTGATCATACTCTGGGTTCCACATGCATGTTTTAGCTGAAGGAAGAATACCTTAAACCTGGAGAGTTGAGACCCGTGGAATGGGTACCATGCAATATGACTTCAAAGGGTCTTCATTTGCTCACCGAACCTCTCCAATCCTATCACTGCTGCGTTTATGCCCCTGTACACACGCTTGATTCTCTTTTGGAGACATAGCAATCCATAGGTTTTAAGATACTTACTAGCCAGGTACATTCTTAGGCGTTTAATATGGGGTTTTGATTCCATTTCGTTGAGCAAGGAGTAGCTCTTGTCTATTCCATATTTGGCTTAAGGTACTTTATCTGTGCTCATTTCAATCTCTGGTTTTATGCAGCACCCCAACTCACCTTTCCCCTTAAGCAAGCATAAGTTGGTTTTCTAAATTTGAGACCCTGTTCTGTTTTGGAATGCAGTTCCTGTGTAGCCAAGTTTACATTCCATGTATTAGTGATATCTTATGATGTTTCTTTTTCTGTGTGACTTATTTCAGTTAGAATCATCGTACCTGAATCCACTCATTATGCTGCTACGGGCCTGATGACATAGATTTCATTGCTGAGGGATACTGCATTGTACGTAAGTACCACAAGTTCTTTATCCATTTTTCAATTTCTGCGATGTTGAACTTGTACTGTAAACGAGGTTCTTGTAAACAGAGCCGTTCCAAACTTTGGGGTGGCTGTGTCTTTTTGATTTTAATTTCCCTAAGCTATAGGACCAAGAGTGGAAGTGCCTTAGGTTCTGTTGCTTTGTTTTTTAGATGTTTCAGGAAACACCATACACTTCTCCCGAGTGGTTGTTGGCAATTTACATCCCGCCCATCAGCATAACAAGGCTCCCAGTTCTCCATGGCCTGTCCTGCCTTTCTGGATTTTACACTTTTTTCAGATGGCCCTTTTGACCGGGGAGAAGTGAGACTTCATTGTAGTGCAGATTTCCTTTGCAAGCTTGCTTGGTTGGCCAAAAAGGGCGTATGTGTTTTTTCCCGAATATATTCAGGAAAAAACGCATATGCCCTTTTTGGCCAAGTGCATCATTGTGGACGTTCTGCCTCTTTTCCTATGCTTTCAATGCAATTCCAGTCTACCTCCTGAAATCGGTTTCCTGCAATTCTGCCCCGCTTTCAAGTCCTCTTGGCAGCCTTACTTCAGTCTATTTTTGGACGATAGCTGTCATTTATAACTCTGCAGGTTTGTGAATTACAGTGCCCCTGAGCTCCTTTCTTCAACTCGCTTTCTTGTGAGCTGGCCGCAACACCGCAGGATGGCTTCAGGCCCTAATCTGGTACCGGCACGGCACGCTGAGCCTTTGGTTAATTCCTCTTCCTGGTGGGAAATGAGAGTTAAATTTGCCCGTCCAGACACCTCCAGCTAGTCTCTCATTGATTCTCGCTATTCCTGTTCATCTTCCGCAGAAATTGCAAACTGGGCCAAACAGGAGGTTAAAGGGACTGACTCTCCAAGTCCGGAGAGTGTTAGTAAAGCGTCTGGAATGTTGCACCCGAGTACCAGGGTACGAAAACTGAGACATATTTGAACACGTCTCCCGATCACATGGTTGATCATACTCTAGGTTCCACATGCATGTTTTAGCTGAAGGAAGAATACCTTAAACCTGGGTACTTGAAACCCGTGTAATGGGTACCATGCAATATGACTTCAAAGGGTCTTCATTTGCTCACCGAACCTCTCCAATCCTATCACTGCTGCGTTTATGCCCCTGTACACATGCTTGATTTTCTTTCGGAGACATAGCAATCCATAGGTTTTAAGATACTTACTAGTCAGGTACATTCTTAGGCGTTTAATATGGGGTGTTGAGTCCATTTCGTTGAGCAAGGAGTAGCTCTTGTCTATTCCATATTTGGCTTAAGGAACTTTATCTGTGCTCATTTCAATCTCTGGTTTTATGCAGCACCCCAACTCACCTTTACCCTTAAGCAAGCATAAGTTGGTTTTCTAAATTTGAGACCCTGTTCTGTTCTGTAATTCAGTTCCTGTGTAGCCAGGTTTCAATTCCGTGTATTACTGATATCTTATGATGTTTCTTTTTCTGTGTGACTTATTTCAGTTAGAATCATCATACCTGAATCCACTCATTGTGCTGCTAAGGGCCTGATGACATAGATTTCATTGCTGAGTGATATTGTTTTGTAAGTGAATACGACAACTTCTTTATCCATTTTTCACTTTCTGCGATGTTGAACTTGTACTGTAAAGGAGGTTCTTGTAAACAGAGCCGTTCCAAACTTTGGGGTGGCTGTGTCTTTTTGATTTTAATTTCCCTAAGCTATAGGACAATAAGTGGAAATGCCCTAGGTTCTGTTGCTTTGTTTTTTAGATGTTTCAGGAAACACCATACACTTCTCCCGAGTGGTTGTTGGCAATTTACATCCCGCCCTTCAGCATAACAAGGCTCCCAGTTCTCCATGGCCTGTCCTGCCTTTCTGGATTTTACACTTTTTTCAGATGGCCCTTTTGACCGGGGGGAAGTGAGACTTCATTGTAGTGCAGATTTCCTTTGCAAGCTTGCTTGGTTGGCCAAAAAGGGCGTATGCGTTTTTTCCTGAATATATTCAGGAAAAAACGCATATGCCCTTTTTGGCCAAGTGCATCATTGTGGACGTTCTGCCTCTTTTCCTACGCTTTCAATGTAATTCTAGTCTACCTCCTGAAATCGGTTTCCTGCAATTCTGCCCCGCTTTCAAGTCCTCTTGGCAGCCTTACTTCAGTGTATTTTTGGACGATAGCTGTCATTTATAACTCTGCAGGTTTGTGAATTACAGTGCCCCTGAGCTCCTTTCTTCAACTCGCTTTCTTTTGAGCTGGCCGCAACACCGCAGGATGGCTTCAGGCCCTAATCTGGTTCCGGCACGGCACACTGAGCCTTTGGTTAATTCCTCTTCCTGGTGGGAAATGAGAGTTAAATTTGCCCGTCCAGACACCTCCAGCTAGTCTCTCATTGGTTCTCGCTATTCCTGTTCATCTTCCGCAGAAATTGCAAACTGGGCCAAACAGGAGGTTAAAGGCGCTGACTCTCCAAGTGGGGAGAGTGTTAGTAAAGCGTCTGGAATGTTGCACCCGAGTACCAGGGTACGAAAACTGAGACATATTTGAACACGTCTCCCGTTCACACGGTTGATCATACTTGGGATCCACATGCATGTTTTAGCTGAAGGAAGAATACCTAAAACCTGGGTAGTTGAAACCCGTGGAATGGGTACCATGCAATATGACTTCAAAGGGTCTTCATTTGCTCACCGAACCTCTCCAATCCTATCACTTCTGCGTTTATGCCCCTGTACACATGCTTGATTCTCTTTCGGAGACATAGCAATCCATAGGTTTTAAGATACTTACTAGTCAGGTACATTCTTTGCGTTTAATATGCGGTGTTGAGTCCATTTCGTTGAGCAAGGAGTAGCTCTTGTCTATTCCATATTTGGCTTAAGGAAATTTATCTGTGCTCATTTCAATCTCTGGTTTTATGCAGCACCCCAACTCACCTTTCCCCTTAAGCAAGCATAAGTTGGTTTTCTAAATTTGAGACCCTGTTCTGTTCTGTAATTCAGTTCCTGTGTAGCCAAGTTTACATTCCGTGTATTACTGATATCTTATGATGTTTCTTTTTCTGTGTGACTTATTTCAGTTAGAATCATCATACCTGAATCCACTCATTGTGCTGCTAAGGGCCTGATGACACAGATTTCATTGCTGAGTGATATTGCTTTGTAAGTGAATACCACAACTTCTTTATCCATATTTCACTTTCTGCGATGTTGAACTTGTACTGTAAACGAGGTTCTTGTAAACAGAGCCGTTCCAAACTTTGGGGTGACTGTGTCTTTTTGATTTTAATTTCCCTAAGCTATAGGACCATAAGTGGAAGTGCCCTAGGCTCTGTTGCTTTGTTTTTTAGATGTTTCAGGAAACACCATACACTTCTCCCAAGTGTCTGTTGGCAATTTACATCCCGCCCATCAGCATAACAAGCCCCCAGTTCTCCATGGCCTGTCCTGCCTTTCTGGATTTTACACTTTTTTCAGATGGCCCTTTTGACCGGGGGGAAGTGAGACTTCATTGTAGTGCAGATTTCCTTTGCAAGCTTGGTTGGTTGGCCAAAAAGGGCGTATGCGTTTTTTCCTGAATATATTCAGGAAAAAACGCATACGCCCTTTTTGGCCAAGTGCATCATTGTGGACGTTCTGCCTCTTTTCCTATGCTTTCAATGCAATTTCAGTCTACCTCCTGAAATCGGTTTCCTGCAATTCTGCCCCGCTTTCAAGTCCTCTTGGCAGCCTTCCTTCAGTCTATTTTTGGACGATAGCTGTCATTTATAACTCTGCAGGTTTGTGAATTACAGTGCCCCTGAGCTCCTTTCTTCAACTCGCTTTCTTGTGACCTGGCCGCAACACCGCAGGATGGCTTCAGGCCCAAATCTCGTTCCGGCACGGCACGCTGAGACTTTGGTTAATTCCTCTTCCTGGTGGGAAATGAGAGTTAAATTTGCCCGTCCAGACACCTCCAGCTAGTCTCTCATTGGTTCTCGCTATTCCTGTTCATCTTCCGCAGAAATTGCAAACTGGGCCAAACAGGAGGTTAAAGGGACTGACTCTCCAGGTCCGGAGAGTGTTAGTAAAGCGTCTGGAATGTTGTACCCGAGTACCAGGGTACGAAAACTGAGACATATTTGAACACGTCTCCCGATCACATGGTTGATCATACTCTAGGTTCCACATGCATGTTTTAGCTGAAGGAAGAATACCTTAAAACTGGGTACTTGAAACCCGTGGAATGGGTACCATGCAATATGACTTCAAAGGGTCTTCATTTGCTCACGAACCTCTCCAATCCTATCACTGCTGCGTTTATGCCCCTGTAGACATGCTTGATTCTCTTTTGGAGACATAGCAATCCATAGGTTTTAAGATACTTACTAGTCAGGTACATTCTTAGGCGTTTAATATGCGGTGTTGAGTCCATTTCGTTGAGCAAGGAGTAGCTCTTGTCTATTCCATATTTGGCTTAAGGAACTTTATCTGTGCTCATTTCAATCTCTGGTTTTATGCAGCACCCCAACTCACCTTTCCCCTTAAGCAAGCATAAGTTGGTTTTCTAAATTTGAGACCCTGTTCTGTTCTGTAATTCAGTTCCTGTGTAGCCAAGTTTACATTCCGTGTATTACTGATATCTTATGATGTTTCTTTTTCTGTGTGACTTATTTCAGTTAGAATCATCATACCTGAATCCACTCATTGTGCTGCTAAGGGCCTGATGACATAGATTTCATTGTTGAGTGATATTGCTTTGTAAGTGAATACCACAACTTCTTTATCCATTTTTCACTTTCTGCGATGTTGAACTTGTACTGTAAACGAGGTTCTTGTAAACGGAGCCGTTCCAAACTGTGGGGTGGCTGTGTCTTTTTGATTTTAATTTCCCTAAGCTATAGGACCATAAGTGGAAGTGCCCTAGGCTCTGTTGCTTTGTTTTTTAGATGTTTCAGGAAACACCATACACTTCTCCCAAGTGTCTGTTGGCGATTTACATCCCGCCCATCAGCAGAACAAGGCTCCCAGTTCTCAATGGCCTGTCCTGCCTTTCTGGATTTTACACTTTTTTCAGATGGCCCTTTTGACAGGGGGGAAGTGAGACTTCATTGTAATGCAGATTTCCTTTGCAAGCTTGCTTGGTTGGCCAAAAAGGGCGTATGCGTTTTTTCCTGAATATATTCAGGAAAAAACGCATACGCCCTTTTTGGCCAAGTGCATCATTGTGGACGTTCTGCCTCTTTTCCTATGCTTTCAATGCAATTCCAGTCTACCTCCTGAAATCGGTTTCCTGCAATTCTGCCCCGCTTTCAAGTCCTCTTGGCAGCCTTACTTCAGTCTATTTTTGGACGATAGCTGTCATTTATAACTCTGCAGGTTTGTGAATTACAGTGCCCCTGAGCTCCTTTCTTCAACTCGCTTTCTTGTGACCTGGCCGCAACACCGCAGGATGGCTTCAGGCCGTAATCTGGTTCCGGCCCGGCATGCTGAGCCTTTGGTTATTTCCTCTTCCTGGTGGGAAATGAGAGTTAAATTTGCCCGTCCAGACACCTCCAGCTAGCCTCTCATTGGTTCTCGCTATTCCTGTTCATCTTCCGCAGAAATTGCAAACTGGGCCAAACAGGAGGTTAAAGGGACTGACTCTCCAAGTGGGGAGAGTGTTAGTAAAGCGTCTGGAATGTTGCACCCGAGTACCAGGGGAGGAAAACTGAGACATATTTGAACACGTCTCCCGTTCACATGGTTGATCATACTCTGGGTTCCACATGCATGTTTTAGCTGAAGGAAGAATACCTTAAACCTGGAGAGTTGAGACCCGTGGAATGGGTACCATGCAATATGACTTCAAAGGGTCTTCATTTGCTCACCGAACCTCTCCAATCCTATCACTGCTGCGTTTATGCCCCTGTACACACGCTTGATTCTCTTTTGGAGACATAGCAATCCATAGGTTTTAAGATACTTACTAGCCAGGTACATTCTTAGGCGTTTAATATGGGGTTTTGAGTCCATTTCGTTGAGCAAGGAGTAGCTCTTGTCTATTCCATATTTGGCTTAAGGAACTTTATCTGTGCTCATTTCAATCTCTGGTTTTATGCAGCACCCCAACTCACCTTTCCCCTTAAGCAAGCATAAGTTGGTTTTCTAAATTTGAGACCCTGTTCTGTTTTGGAATGCAGTTCCTGTGTAGCCAAGTTTACATTCCATGTATTAGTGATATCTTATGATGTTTCTTTTTCTGTGTGACTTATTTCAGTTAGAATCATCGTACCTGAATCCACTCATTATGCTGCTACGGGCCTGATGACATAGATTTCATTGCTGAGTGATACTGCATTGTACGTAAGTACCACAAGTTCTTTATCCATTTTTCACTTTCTGTGATATTGAACATGTACAGTAAACGAGGTTCTTGTAAACGGAGGCGTCCCAAACTTTGGGGTGGCTGTGTCTTTTTTATTTTAATTTCCCTATGCTATAGGACCATAAGTGGAAGTGCCCTAGGCTCTGTTGCTTTGTTTTTTAGATGTTTCAGGAAACACCATACACTTCTCCTGAGTGTCTGTTGGCAATTTACATCCCGCCCATCAGCATAACAAGGCTCCCAGTTCTCCATGGCCTGTCCTGCCTTTCTGGATTTTACACTTATTTCAGATGGCCCTTTTGACCGGGGAGAAGTGAGACTTCATTGTAGAGCAGATTTCCTTTGCAAGTTTGCTTGGTTGGCCAAAAAGGGCGTATGCGTTTTTTCCTGAATATATTCAGGAAAAAACGCATACGCCCTTTTTGGCCAAGTGCATCATTGTGGACGTTCTGCCTCTTTTCCTATGCTTTCAATGCAATTCCAGTCTACCTCCTGAAATCGGTTTCCTGCAATTCTGCCCCGCTTTCAAGTCCTCTTGGCAGCCTTCCTTCAGTCTATTTTTGGACGATAGCTGTCATTTATAACTCTGCAGGTTTGTGAATTACAGTGCCCCTGAGCTCCTTTCTTCAACTCGCTTTCTTTTGAGCTGGCCGCAACACCGTAGGATGGCTTCAGGCCCTAATCTGGTTCCGGTACGGCACGCTGAGCCTTTGGTTAATTCCTCTTCCTGGTGGGAAATGAGAGTTAAATTTGCCCGTCCAGACACCTCCAGCTAGCCTCTCATTGGTTCTCGCTATTCCTGTTCATCTTCCGCAGAAATTGCAAACTGGGCCAAACAGGAGGTTAAAGGGACTGACTCTCCAAGTGGGGAGAGTGTTAGTAAAGCGTCTGGAATGTTGCACCCGAGTACCAGGGGAGGAAAACTGAGACATATTTGAACACGTCTCCCGTTCACATGGTTGATCATACTTGGGTTCCACATGCATGTTTTAGCTGAAGGAAGAATACCTTAAACCTGGGTAGTTGAAACGCGTGGAATGGGTACCATGCAATATGACTTCAAAGGGTCTTCATTTGCTCACCGAACCTCTCCAATCCTATCACTGCTGCGTTTATGCCCCTGTACACATGCTTGATTCTCTTTCGTAGACATAGCAATCCATAGGTTTTAAGATACTTACTAGTCAGGTACATTCTTAGGCGTTTAATATGCGGTGTTGAGTCCATTTCATTGAGCAAGGAGTAGCTCTTGTCTATTCCATATTTGGCTTAAGGAACTTTATCTGTGCTCATTTCAATCTCTGGTTTTATGCAGCACCCCAACTCACCTTTACCCTTAAGCAAGAATAAGTTGGTTTTCTAAATTTGTGACCCTGTTCTGTTCTGTAATTCAGTTCCTGTGTAGCCAAGTTTAATTTCCGTGTATTACTGATATCTTATGATGTTTCTTTTTCTGTGTGACTTATTTCAGTTAGAATCATCATACCTGAATCCACTCATTGTGCTGCTAAGGGCCTGATGACACAGATTTCATTGCTGAGTGATATTGCTTTGTAAGTAAATACCACAACTTCTTTATCCATTTTTCACTTTCTGCGATGTTGAACTTGTACTGTAAACGAGGTTCTTGTAAACAGAGCCGTTCCAAACTTTGGGGTGGCTGTGTCTTTTTGATTTTAATTTCCCTAAGCTATAGGACCAAGAGTGGAAGTGCCCTAGGTTCTGTTGCTTTGTTTTTTAGATGTTTCAGGAAACACCATACACTTCTCCCAAGTGGTTGTTGGCAATTTACATCCCGCCCATCAGCATAACAAGGCTCCCAGTTCTCCATGGCCTGTCCTGCCTTTCTGAATTTTACACTTTTTTCAGATGGCCCTTTTGACCGGGGAGAAGTGAGACTTCATTGTAGTGCAGATTTCCTTTGCAAGCTTGCTTGGTTGGCCAAAAAGGGCGTATGCGTTTTTTCCTGAATATATTCAGGAAAAAACGCATACGCCCTTTTTGGCCAAGTGCATCATTGTGGACGTTCTGCCTCTTTTCCTATGCTTTCAATGCAATTCCAGTCTACCTCCTGAAATCGGTTTCCTGCAATTCTGCCCCGCTTTCAAGTCCTCTTGGCAGCCTTCCTTCAGTCTATTTTTGGACGATAGCTGTCATTTATAACTCTGCAGGTTTGTGAATTACAGTGCCCCTGAGCTCCTTTCTTCAACTCGCTTTCTTGTGACCTGGCCGCAACACCGCAGGATGGCTTCAGGCCCTAATCTGGTACTGGCACGGCACGCTGAGCCTTTGGTTATTTCCTCTTCCTGGTGGGAATTGAGAGTTAAATTTGCCCGTCCAGACACCTCCAGCTAGTCTCTCATTGGTTCTCGCTATTCCTGTTCATCTTCCGCAGAAATTGCAAACTGGGCCAAACAGGAAGTTAAAGGCGCTGACTCTCCAAGTGGGGAGAGTGTTAGTAAAGCGTCTGGAATGTTGCACCCGAGTACCAGGGGAGGAAAACTGAGACATATTTGAACACGTCTCCCGTTCACATGGTTGATCATACTTGGGTTCCACATGCATGTTTTAGCTGAAGGAAGAATACCTTAAACCTTGGTAGTTGAAACCCGTGGAAACGGTACCATGCAATATGACTTCAAAGGGTCTTCATTTGCTCACCGAACCTCTCCAATCCTATCACTGCTGCGTTTATGCCCCTGTACACATGCTTGATTCTCTTTCGTAGACATAGCAATCCATAGGTTTTAAGATACTTACTAGTCAGGTACATTCTTAGGCGTTTAATATGCGGTGTTGAGTCCATTTCGTTGAGCAAGGAGTAGCTCTTGTCTATTCCATATTTGGCTTAAGGAACTTTATCTGTGCTCATTTCAATCTCTGGTTTTATGCAGCACCCCAACTCACCTTTACCCTTAAGCAAGAATAAGTTGGTTTTCTAAATTTGAGACCCTGTTCTGTTCTGTAATTCAGTTCCTGTGTAGCCAAGTTTACATTCCGTGTATTACTGATATCTTATGATGTTTCTTTTTCTGTGTGACTTATTTCAGTTAGAATCATCATACCTGAATCCACTCATTGTGCTGCTAAGGGCCTGATGACACAGATTTCATTGCTGAGTGATATTGCTTTGTAAGTAAATACCACAACTTCTTTATCCATTTTTCACTTTCTGCGATGTTGAACTTGTACTGTAAACGAGGTTCTTGTAAACAGAGCCGTTCCAAACTTTGGGGTGGCTGTGTCTTTTTGATTTTAATTTCCCTAAGCTACAGGACCAAGAGTGGAAGTGCCCTAAGTTCTGTTGCTTTGTTTTTTAGATGTTTCAGGAAACACCATACACTTCTCCCGAGTGGTTGTTGGCAATTTACATCCCGCCCATCAGCATAACAAGGCTCCCAGTTCTCCATGGCCTGTCCTGCCTTTCTGGATTTTACACTTATTTCAGATGGCCCTTTTGACCGGGGAGAAGTGAGACTTCATTGTAGTGCAGATTTCCTTTGCCAGCTTGCTTGGTTGGCCAAAAAGGGCGTATGCGTTTTTTCCTGAATATATTCAGGAATATATTCAAGAAAAAACGCATACGCCCGTTTTGGCCAAGTGCATCATTGTGGACGTTCTGCCTCTTTTCCTATGCTTGCAATGCAATTCCAGTCTACCTCCTGAAATCGGTTTCCTGCAATTCTGCCCCGCTTTCAAGTCCTCTTGGCAGCCTTCCTTCAGTCTATTTTTGGACGATAGCTGTCATTTATAACTCTGCAGGTTTGTGAATTACAGTGCCCCTGAGCTCCTTTCTTCAACTCGCTTTCTTGTGAGCTGGCCGCAACACCGCAGAATGGCTTCAGGCCCTAAACTGGTTCCGGCACGGCTCGCTGAGCCTTTGGTTATTTCCTCTTCCTGGTGGGAAATGAGAGTTAAATTTGCCCATCCAGACACCTCCAGCTAGTCTCTCATTGGTTCTCGCTATTCCTGTTCATCTTCCGCAGAAATTGCAAACTGGGCCAAACAGGAGGTTAAAGGCGCTGACTCTCCAAGTGGGGAGAGTGTTAGTAAAGCGTCTGGAATGTTGCACCCGAGTACCAGGGGAGGAAAACAGAGACATATTTGAACACATCTCCCGTTCACATGGTTGATCATACTTGGGTTCCACATGCATGTTTTAGCTGAAGGAAGAATACCTTAAACCTGGGTAGTTGAAACCCGTGTAATGGGTACCATGCAATAAGACTTCAAAGGGTCTTCATTTGCTCACCGAACCTCTCCAATCCTATCACTGCTGCGTTTATGCCCCTGTACACATGCTTGATTCTCTTTCGGAGACATAGCAATCCATAGGTTTTAAGATACTTACTAGTCAGGTACATTCTTAGGCGTTTAATATGCGGTGTTGAGTCCATTTCGTTGAGCAAAGAGTAGCTCTTGTCTATTCCATATTTGACTTAAGGAACTTTATCTGTGCTCATTTCAATCTCTGGTTTTATGCAGCACCCCAACTCACCTTTCCTCTTAAGCAAGCATAAGTTGGTTTTCTAAATTTGAGACCCTGTTCTGTTCTGTAATTCAGTTCCTGTGTAACCAAGTTTACATTCCGTGTATTACTGATATCTTATGATGTTTCTTTTTCTGTGTGACTTATTTCAGTTAGAATCATCGTACCTGAATCCACTCATTATGCTGCTACGGGCCTGATGACATAGATTTCATTGCTGAGTGATACTGCATTGTACGTAAGTACCACAAGTTCTTTATCCATTTTTCACTTTCTGTGATATTGAACATGTACGGTAAACGAGGTTCTTGTAAACGGAGGCGTCCCAAACTTTGGGGTGGCTGTGTCTTTTTTATTTTAATTTCCCTAAGCTATAGGACCATAAGTGGAAGTGCCCTAGGCTCTGTTGCTTTGTTTTTTAGATGTTTCAGGAAACACCATACACTTCTCCTGAGTGTCTGTTGGCAATTTACATGCCGCCCATCAGCATAACAAGGCTCCCAGTTCTCCATGGCCTGTCCTGCCTTTCTGGATTTTACACTTATTTCAGATGGCCCTTTTGACCGGGGAGAAGTGAGACTTCATTGTAGAGCAGATTTCCTTTGCAAGTTTGCTTGGTTGGCCAAAAAGGGCGTATGCGTTTTTTCCTGAATATATTCAGGAAAAAACGCATACGCCCTTTTTGGCCAAGTGCATCATTGTGGACGTTCTGCCTCTTTTCCTATGCTTTCAATGCAATTCCAGTCTACCTCCTGAAATCGGTTTCCTGCAATTCTGCCCCGCTTTCAAGTCCTCTTGGCAGCCTTCCTTCAGTCTATTTTTGGACGATAGCTGTCATTTATAACTCTGCAGGTTTGTGAATTACAGTGCCCCTGAGCTCCTTTCTTCAACTCGCTTTCTTTTGA
The DNA here is from genome assembly GCF_951394435.1 of Stenella coeruleoalba. Lineage (NCBI taxonomy): Eukaryota > Metazoa > Chordata > Mammalia > Artiodactyla > Delphinidae > Stenella > Stenella coeruleoalba. Next base: position 46,378 of record NW_027645943.1, read on the forward strand.
GCTGGCCGCAACACCGCAGGATGGCTTCAGGCCCTAATCTGGTTCCGGCACGGCACGCTGAGCCTTTGGTTAATTCCTCTTCCTGGTGGGAAATGAGAGATAATTTGCCCGTCCAGACACCTCCAGCTAGCCTCTCATTGGTTCTCGCTATTCCTGTTCATCTTCCGCAGAAATTGCAAACTGGGCCAAACAGGAGGTTAAAGGGACTGACTCTCCAAGTGGGGAGAGTGTTAGTAAAGCGTCTGGAATGTTGCACCCGAGTACCAGGGGAGGAAAACTGAGACATATTTGAACACGTCTCCCGTTCACATGGTTGATCATACTTGGGTTCCACATGCATGTTTTAGCTGAAGGAAGAATACCTTAAACCTGGGTAGTTGAAACCCGTGTAATGGGTACCATGCAATATGACTTCAAAGGGTCTTCATTTGCTCACCGAACCTCTCCAATCCTATCACTGCTGCGTTTATGCCCCTGTACACATGCTTGATTCTCTTTCGGAGACATAGCAATCCATAGGTTTTAAGATACTTACTAGTCAGGTACATTCTTAGGCGTTTAATATGCGGTGTTGAGTCCATTTCGTTGAGCAAGGAGTAGCTCTTGTCTATTCCATATTTGGCTTAAGGAACTTTATCTGTGCTCATTTCAATCTCTGGTTTTATGCAGCACCCCAACTCACCTTTCCCCTTAAGCAAGAATAAGTTGGTTTTCTAAATTTGAGACCCTGTTCTGTTCTGTAATTCAGTTCCTGTGTAGCCAAGTTTACATTCCGTGTATTACTGATATCTTATGATGTTTCTTTTTCTGTGTGACTTATTTCAGTTAGAATCATCATACCTGAATCCACTCATTGTGCTGCTAAGGGCCTGATGACACAGATTTCATTGCTGAGTGATATTGCTTTGTAAGTAAATACCACAACTTCTTTATCCATTTTTCACTTTCTGCGATGTTGAACTTGTACTGTAAACGAGGTTCTTGTAAACAGAGCCGTTCCAAACTTTGGGGTGGCTGTGTCTTTTGGATTTTAATTTCCCTAAACTATAGGACCAAGAGTGGAAGTGCCCTAGGTTCTGTTGCTTTGTTTTTTAGATGTTTCAGGAAACACCATACACTTCTCCCGAGTGGTTGTTGGCAATTTACATCCCGCCCTTCAGCATAACAAGGCTCCCAGTTCTCCATGGCCTGTCCTGCCTTTCTGGATTTTACACTTTTTTCAGATGGCCCTTTTGACCGGGGAGAAGTGAGACTTCATTGTAGTGCAGATTTCCTTTGCAAGCTTGCTTGGTTGGCCAAAAAGGGCGTATGCGTTTTTTCCTGAATATATTCAGGAAAAAACGCATACGCCCTTTTTGGCCAAGTGCATCATTGTGGACGTTCTGCCTCTTTTCCTATGCTTTCAATGCAATTCCAGTCTACCTCCTGAAATCGGTTTCCTGCAATTCTGCCCCGCTTTCAAGTCCTCTTGGCAGCCTTCCTTCAGTCTATTTTTGGACGATAGCTGTCATTTATAACTCTGCAGGTTTGTGAATTACAGTGCCCCTGAGCTCCTTTCTTCAACTCGCTTTCTTGTGACCTGGCCGCAACACCGCAGGATGGCTTCAGGCCCTAATCTGGTTCCGGCACGGCACGCTGAGCCTTTGGTTATTTCCTCTTCCTGGTGGGAATTGAGAGTTAAATTTGCCCGTCCAGACACCTCCAGCTAGTCTCTCATTGGTTCTCGCTATTCCTGTTCATCTTCCGCAGAAATTGCAAACTGGGCCAAACAGGAGGTTAAAGGCGCTGACTCTGCAAGTGGGGAGAGTGTTAGTAAAGCGTCTGGAATGTTGCACCCGAGTACCAGGGGAGGAAACCTGAGACATATTTGAACACGTCTCCCGTTCACATGGTTGATCATACTTGGGTTCCACATGCATGTTTTAGCTGAAGGAAGAATACCTTAAACCTGGGTAGTTGAAACCCGTGGAATGGGTACCATGCAATATGACTTCAAAGGGTCTTCATTTGCTCACCGAACCTCTCCAATCCTATCACTGCTGCGTTTATGCCCCTGTACACATGCTTGATTCTCTTTCGGAGACATAGCAATCCATAGGTTTTAAGATACTTACTAGTCAGGTACATTCTTAGGCGTTTAATATGCGGTGTTGAGTCCATTTCGTTGAGCAAGGAGTAGCTCTTGTCTATTCCATATTTGGCTTAAGGAACTTTATCTGTGCTCATTTCAATCTCTGGTTTTATGCAGCACCCCAACTCACCTTTACCCTTAAGCAAGAATAAGTTGGTTTTCTAAATTTGAGACCCTGTTCTGTTCTGTAATTCAGTTCCTGTGTAGCCAAGTTTACATTCCGTGTATTACTGATATCTTATGATGTTTCTTTTTCTGTGTGACTTATTTCAGTTAGAATCATCATACCTGAATCCACTCATTGTGCTGCTAAGGGCCTGATGACACAGATTTCATTGCTGAGTGATATTGCTTGGTAAGTAAATACCACAACTTCTTTATCCATTTTTCACTTTCTGCGATGTTGAACTTGTACTGTAAACGAGGTTCTTGTAAACAGAGCCGTTCCAAACCTTGGGGTGGCTGTGTCTTTTGGATTTTAATTTCCCTAAGCTATAGGACCAAGAGTGGAAGTGCCCTAGGTTCTGTTGCTTTGTTTTTTAGATGTTTCAGGAAACACCATACACTTCTCCCGAGTGGTTGTTGGCAATTTACATCCCGCCCATCAGCATAACAAGGCTCCCAGTTCTCCATGGCCTGTCCTGCCTTTCTGGATTTTACACTTTTTTCAGATGGCCCTTTTGACCGGGGAGAAGTGAGACTTCATTGTAGTGCAGATTTCCTTTGCAAGCTTGCTTGGTTGGCCAAAAAGGGCGTATGCGTTTTTTCCTGAATATATTCAGGAAAAAACGCATACGCCCTTTTTGGCCAAGTGCATCATTGTGGACGTTCTGCCTCTTTTCCTATGCTTTCAATGCAATTCCAGTCTACCTCCTGAAATCGGTTACCTGCAATTCTGCCCCGCTTTCAAGTCCTCTTGGCAGCCTTCCTTCAGTCTATTTTTGGACGATAGCTGTCATTTATAACTCTGCAGGTTTGTGAATTACAGTGCCCCTGAGCTCCTTTCTTCAACTCGCTTTCTTGTGACCTGGCCGCAACACCGCAGGATGGCTTCAGGCCCTAATCTGGTTCCGGCACGGCACGATGAGCCTTTGGTTATTTCCTCTTCCTGGTGGGAATTGAGAGTTAAATTTGCCCGTCCAGACACCTCCAGCTAGTCTCTCATTGGTTGTCGCTATTCCTGTTCATCTTCCGCAGAAATTGCAAACTGGGCCAAACAGGAGGTTAAAGGCGCTGACTCTGCAAGTGGGGAGAGTGTTAGTAAAGCGTCTGGAATGTTGCACCCGAGTACCAGGGGAGGAAACCTGAGACATATTTGAACACGTCTCCCGTTCACATGGTTGATCATACTTGGGTTCCACATGCATGTTTTAGCTGAAGGAAGAATACCTTAAACCTGGGTAGTTGAAACCCGTGGAATGGGTACCATGCAATATGACTTCAAAGGGTCTTCATTTGCTCACCGAACCTCTCCAATCCTATCAGTGCTGCGTTTATGACCCTGTACACATGCTTGATTCTCTTTCGGAGACATAGCAATCCATAGGTTTTAAGATACTTACTAGTCAGGTACATTCTTAGGCGTTTAATATGCGGTGTTGAGTCCATTTCGTTGAGCAAGGAGTAGCTCTTGTCTATTCCATATTTGGCTTAAGGAACTTTATCTGTGCTCATTTCAATCTCTGGTTTTATGCAGCACCCCAACTCACCTTTCCCCTTAAGCAAGAATAAGTTGGTTTTCTAAATTTGAGACCCTGTTCTGTTCTGTAATTCAGTTCCTGTGTAGCCAAGTTTACATTCCGTGTATTACTGATATCTTATGATGTTTCTTTTTCTGTGTGACTTATTTCAGTTAGAATCATCATACCTGAATCCACTCATTGTGCTGCTAAGGGCCTGATGACACAGATTTCATTGCTGAGTGATACTGCTTGGTAAGTAAATACCACAACTTCTTTATCCATTTTTCACTTTCTGCGATGTTGAACTTGTACTGTAAACGAGGTTCTTGTAAACAGAGCCGTTCCAAACTTTGGGGTGGCTGTGTCTTTTGGATTTTAATTTCCCTAAGCTATAGGACCAAGAGCGGAAGTGCCCCAGGTTCTGTTGCTTTGTTTTTTAGATGTTTCAGGAAACACCATACACTTCTCCCAAGTGGTTGTTGGCAATTTACATCCCGCCCATCAGCATAACAAGGCTCCCAGTTCTCCATGGCCTGTCCTGCCTTTCTGGATTTTACACTTTTTTCAGATGGCCCTTTTGACCGGGGAGAAGTGAGACTTCATTGTAGTGCAGATTTCCTTTGCAAGCTTGCTTGGTTGGCCAAAAAGGGCGTATGCGTTTTTTCCTGAATATATTCAGGAAAAAACGCATACGCCCTTTTTGGCCAAGTGCATCATTGTGGACGTTCTGCCTCTTTTCCTATGCTTTCAATGCAATTCCAGTCTACCTCCTGAAATCGGTTTCCTGCAATTCTGCCCCGCTTTCAAGTCCTCTTGGCAGCCTTCCTTCAGTCTATTTTTGGACGATAGCTGTCATTTATAACTCTGCAGGTTTGTGAATTACAGTGCCCCTGAGCTCCTTTCTTCAACTCGCTTTCTTGTGAGCTGGCCGCAACACCGCAGGATGGCTTCAGGCCCTAATCTGGTTCCGGCACGGCACGCTGAGCCTTTGGTTATTTCCTCTTCCTGGTGGGAATTGAGAGTTAAATTTGCCCGTCCAGACACCTCCAGCTAGTCTCTCATTGGTTCTCGCTATTCCTGTTCATCTTCCGCAGAAATTGCAAACTGGGCCAAACAGGAGGTTAAAGGCGCTGACTCTCCAAGTGGGGAGAGTGTTAGTAAAGCGTCTGGAATGTTGCACCCGAGTACCAGGGGAGGAAAACTGAGACATATTTGAACACGTCTCCCGTTCACATGGTTGATCATACTTGGGTTCCACATGCATGTTTTAGCTGAAGGAAGAATACCTTAAACCTGGGTAGTTGAAACCCGTGGAATGGGTACCATGCAATATGACTTCAAAGGGTCTTCATTTGCTCACCGAACCTCTCCAATCCTATCAGTGCTGCGTTTATGACCCTGTACACATGCTTGATTCTCTTTCGGAGACATAGCAATCCATAGGTTTTAAGATACTTACTAATCAGGTACATTCTTAGGCGTTTAATATGCGGTGTTGAGTCCATTTCGTTGAGCAAGGAGTAGCTCTTGTCTATTCCATATTTGGCTTAAGGAACTTTATCTGTGCTCATTTCAATCTCTGGTTTTATGCAGCACCCCAACTCACCTTTCCCCTTAAGCAAGAATAAGTTGGTTTTCTAAATTTGAGACCCTGTTCTGTTCTGTAATTCAGTTCCTGTGTAGCCAAGTTTACATTCCGTGTATTACTGATATCTTATGATGTTTCTTTTTCTGTGTGACTTATTTCAGTTAGAATCATCATACCTGAATCCACTCATTGTGCTGCTAAGGGCCTGATGACACAGATTTCATTGCTGAGTGATATTGCTTGGTAAGTAAATACCACAACTTCTTTATCCATTTTTCACTTTCTGCGATGTTGAACTTGTACTGTAAACGAGGTTCTTGTAAACAGAGCCGTTCCAAACTTTGGGGTGGCTGTGTCTTTTTGATTTTAATTTCCCTAAGCTATAGGACCAAGAGTGGAAGTGCCCTAAGTTCTGTTGCTTTGTTTTTTAGATGTTTCAGGAAACACCATACACTTCTCCCGAGTGGTTGTTGGCAATTTACATCCCGCCCATCAGCATAACAAGGCTCCCAGTTCTCCATGGCCTGTCCTGCCTTTCTGGATTTTACACTTTTTTCAGATGGCCCTTTTGACCGGGGGGAAGTGAGACTTCATTGTAGTGCAGATTTCCTTTGCAAGCTTGCTTGGTTGGCCAAAAAGGGCGTATGCGTTTTTTCCTGAATATATTCAGGAAAAAACGCATACGCCCTTTTTGGCCAAGTGCATCATTGTGGACCTTCTGCCTCTTTTCCTATGCTTTCAATGCAATTCCAGTCTACCTCCTGAAATCGGTTTCCTGCAATTCTGCCCCGCTTTCAAGTCCTCTTGGCAGCCTTCCTTCAGTCTATTTTTGGACGATAGCTGTCATTTATAACTCTGCAGGTTTGTGAATTACAGTGCCCCTGAGCTCCTTTCTTCAACTCGCTTTCTTGTGAGCTGGCCGCAACACCGCAGGATGGCTTCAGGCCCTAATCTGGTTCTGGCCCGGCACGCTGAGCCTTTGGTTAATTCCTCTTCCTGGTGGGAAATGAGAGTTAAATTTGCCCGTTCAGACACCTCCAGCTAGCCTCTCATTGGTTCTCGCTATTCCTGTTCATCTTCCGCAGAAATTGCAAACTGGGCCAAACAGGAGGTTAAAGGGACTGACTCTCCAAGTCGGGAGAGTGTTAGTAAAGCGTCTGGAATGTTGCACCCGAGTACCAGGGGAGGAAAACTGAGACATATTTGAACACGTCTCCCGTTCACATGGTTGATCATACTCTGGGTTCCACATGCATGTTTTAGCTGAAGGAAGAATACCTAAAACCTGGAGAGTTGAGACCCGTGTAATGGGTACCATGCAATATGACTTCAAAGGGTCTTCATTTGCTCACCGAACCTCTCCAATCCCATCACTGCTGCGTTTATGCCCCTGTACACACGCTTGATTCTCTTTTGGAGACATAGCAATCCATAGGTTTTATGATACTTACTAGTCAGGTACATTCTTAGGCGTTTAATATGGGGTTTTGAGTCCATTTCGTTGAGCAAGGAGTAGCTCTTGTCTATTCCATATTTGGCTTAAGGAACTTTATCTGTGCTCATTTCAATCTCTGGTTTTATGCAGCACCCCAACTCACCTTTCCCCTTAAGCAAGCATAAGTTGGTTTTCTAAATTTGAGACCCTGTTCTGTTTTGGAATGCAGTTCCTGTGTAGCCAAGTTTACATTCCGTGTATTAGTGATATCTTATGATGTTTCTTTTTCTGTGTGACTTATTTCAGTTAGAATCATCGTACCTGAATCCACTCATTATGCTGCTAAGGGCCTGATGACATAGATTTCATTGCTGAGTGATACTGCATTGTACGTAAGTACCTCAAATTCTTTATCCATTTTTCACTTTCTGTGATATTGAACTTCTACGGTAAACGAGGTTCTTGTAAACGGAGGCGTCCCAAACTTTGGGGTGGCTGTGTCTTTTTGATTTTAATTTCCCTAAGCTATAGGACCATAAGTGGAAGTGCCCTAGGCTCTGTTGCTTTGTTTTTTAGATGTTTCAGGAAACACCATACACTTCTCCAGAGTGGCTGCTGGCAATTTACATGCCGCCCATCAGCATAAGAAGGCTCCCAGTTCTCCATGGCCTGTCGTGCCTTTATGGATTCTACAATTTTTTCAGATGGCCCTTTTGACCAGGTGGAATTGAGACTTCATGGTAGTGCAGGTTTCCTTTGCAAGCTTGCTTGGTTGGCCAAAAAGTGCGTATGCGTTTTTTCCTGAATATATTCAGGAAAAAACGCATACGCCCTTTTTGGCCAAGTGCATCATTGTGCACGTTCTGCCTCTTTTCCTATGCTTTCAATGCAATTCCAGTCTACCTCCTGAAATCGGTTTCCTGCAATTCTGCCCCGCTTTCAAGTCCTCTTGGCAGCCTTACTTCAGTCTATTTTTGGACGATAGCTGTCATTTATAACTCTGCAGGTTTGTGAATTACAGTGCCCCTGAGCTCCTTTCTTCAACTCGCTTTCTTGTGACCTGGCCGCAACACCGCAGGATGGCTTCAGGCCCTAATCTGGTTCCGGCACGGCATGCTGAGCCTTTGGTTAATTCCTCTTCCTGGTGGGAAATGAGAGTTAAATTTACCCGTCCAGACACCTCCAGCTAGTCTCTCATTGGTTCTCGCTATTCCTGTTCATCTTCCGCAGAAATTGCAAACTGGGCCAAACAGGAGGTTAAAGGGACTGACTCTCCAAGTCGGGAGAGTGTTAGTAAAGCGTCTGGAATGTTGCACCCGAGTACCAGGGTACGAAAACTGAGACATATTTGAACACGACTCCCAATCACATGGTTGATCATACTCTAGGTTCCACATGCATGTTTTAGCTGAAGGAAGAATACCTTAAACCTGGGTACTTGAAACCCGTGGAATGGGTACCATGCAATATGACTTCAAAGGGTCTTCATTTGCTCACCGAACCTCTCCAATCCTACCACTGCTGCGTTTATGCCCCTGTACACATGCTTGATTCTCTTTTGGAGACATAGCAATCCATAGGTTTTAAGATACTTACTAGTCAGGTACATTCTTAGGCGTTTAATATGGGGTGTTGAGTCCATTTCGTTGAGCAAGGAGTAGCTCTTGTCTATTCCATATTTGGCTTAAGGAACTTTATCTGTGCTCATTTCAATCTCTGGTTTTATGCAGCACCCCAACTCACCTTTCCCCTTAAGCAAGCATAAGTTGGTTTTCTAAATTTGAGACCCTGTTCTGTTCTGTAATTCAGTTCCTGTGTAGCCAAGTTTACATTCCGTGTATTACTGATATCTTATGATGTTTCTTTTTCTGTGTGACTTATTTCAGTTAGAATCATCATACCTGAATCCACTCATTGTGCTGCTAAGGGCCTGATGACACAGATTTCATTGCTGAGTGATATTGCTTTGTAAGTAAATACCACAACTTCTTTATCCATTTTTCACTTTCTGCGATGTTGAACTTGTACTGTAAACGAGGTTCTTGTAAACAGAGCCGTTCCAAACTTTGGGGTGGCTGTGTCTTTTTGATTTTAATTTCCCTAAGCTATAGGACCATAAGTGGCAGTGCCCTAGGCTCTGTTGCTTTGTTTTTTAGATGTTTCAGGAAACACCATACACTTCTCCCTAGTGTCTGTTGGCAATTTACATCCCGCCCATCAGCATAACAAGGCTCCCAGTTCTCCATGGCCTGTCCTGCCTTTCTGGATTTTACACTTTTTTCAGATGGCCCTTTTGACCGGGGGGAAGTGAGACTTCATTGTAGTGCAGATTTCCTTTGCAAGCTTGCTTGGTTGTCCAAAAAGGGCGTATGCGTTTTTTCCTGAATATATTCAGGAAAAAACGCATACGCCCTTTTTGGCCAAGTGCATCATTGTGGACATTTTGCCTCTTTTCCTATGCTTTCAATGCAATTCCAGTCTACCTCCTGAAATCGGTTTCCTGCAATTCTGCCCCGCTTTCAAGTCCTCTTGGCAGCCTTCCTTCAGTCTATTTTTGGACGATAGCTGTCATTTATAACTCTGCAGGTTTGTGAATTACAGTGCCCCTGAGCTCCTTTCTTCAACTCGCTTTCTTGTGACCTGGCCGCAACACCGCAGGATGGCTTCAGGCCCTAATCTGGTTCCGGCACGGCACGCTGAGCCTTTGGTTAATTCCTCTTCCTGGTGGGAAATGAGAGTTAAATTTGCCCGTCCAGACACCTCCAGCTAGTCTCTCATTGGTTCTCGCTATTCCTGTTCATCTTCCGCAGAAATTGCAAACTGGGCCAAACAGGAGGTTAAAGGGACTGACTCTCCAAGTCGGGAGAGTGTTAGTAAAGTGTCTGGAATGTTGCACCCGAGTACCAGGGTACGAAAACTGAGACATATTTGAACACGTCTCCCGATCACATGGTTGATCATACTCTGGGTTCCACATGCATGTTTTAGCTGAAGGAAGAATACCTAAAACCTGGGTAGTTGAAACCCGTGGAATGGGTACCATGCAATATGACTTCAAAGGGTCTTCATTTGCTCACCGAACCTCTCCAATCCTATCACTGCTGCGTTTATGCCCCTGTACACATGCTTGATTCTCTTTCGGAGACATAGCAATCCATAGGTTTTAAGATACTTACTAGTCAGGTACATTCTTAGGCGTTTAATATGCGGTGTTGAGTCCATTTCGTTGAGCAAGGAGTAGCTCTTGTCTATTCCATATTTGGCTTAAGGAACTTTATCTGTGCTCATTTCAATCTCTGGTTTTATGCAGCACCCCAACTCACCTTTCCCCTTAAGCAAGCATAAGTTGGTTTTCTAAATTTGAGACCCTGTTCTGTTCTGTAATTCAGTTCCTGTGTAGCCAAGTTTACATTCCGTGTATTACTGATATCTTATGATGTTTCTTTTTCTGTGTGACTTATTTCAGTTAGAATCATCATACCTGAATCCACTCATTGTGCTGCTAAGGGCCTGATGACACAGATTTCATTGCTGAGTGATATTGCTTTGTAAGTAAATACCACAGCTTCTTTATCCATTTTTCATTTTCTGCGATGTTGAACTTGTACTGTAAACGAGGTTCTTGTAAACAGAGCCGTTCCAAACTTTGGGGTTGCTGTGTCTTTTTGATTTTAATTTCCCTAAGCTATAGGACCAAGAGTGGAAGTGCCCTAGGTTCTGTTGCTTTGTTTTTTAGATGTTTCAGGAAACACCATACACTTCTCCCGAGTGGTTGTTGGCAATTTACATCCCGCCCATCAGCATAACAAGGCTCCCAGTTCTCCATGGCCTGTCCTGCCTTTCTGGATTTTACACTTTTTTCAGATGGCTCTTTTGACCAGGGGGAAGTGAGACTTCATTGTAGTGCAGATTTCCTTTGCAAGCTTGCTTGGTTGGCCAAAAAGTGCGTATGCGTTTTTTCCTGAATATATTCAGGAAAAAACGCATACGCCCTTTTTGCCCAAGTGCATCATTGTCGAGTTTCTGACTCTCTTCATATGCTTTCAATGCAATTCCAGTCTACCTCCTGAAATCGGTTTCCTGCAATTCTGCCTTGCTTTCAATGCCTCTTCATAGCCTTACCTCAATATATTTTTTAAAAATAGTTGGCCTTTATAACTCTGCAGGTTTTTGAATTGCAGTGGCCCTTAGCTCCATTTTTTAGCTCTTATTTTTGTGGTCTTGCCCCATAACCACAGGATTCCTTGAAGCCCTATTTTTCTTCTGGGGCACCTGCTGTGCCTTTGGTTAATTCTTCTTACTGATGTGATATTAGAGTGACATGTGCCCATTGAAACCGCTACAGCTAGTTTCTCACTGGTTCCCCCTATTCCCATTCATCCTCTGCACTAACTGCAGACTGTGTGATACCAGAACTTAAAGGCATTGACTCCATGTGGGGATGTTGTTAGTAAAGCGGCTGGAATGTCGATCCGGAGCCCCAGGAGAGGAAAAATGAGGTGCGTTTTAGAAACCTTTCCCGATCATATGGTATACCAGTCGCTGGGTTTCCCAAGCATGGTTTAGCTGTAGGAAGATTCCCTTCAACCTGGAGTGTTGGGACCCTTGGACTGAGTAGCATGAAGTATTGCATTAAACTTTCGGCAGTTGCTCACCAAAGCTCACCAATCCTCTCAGCCCCAAGTGTCCAGCCTTATGTCTTATCCAGCTGTGGGTTTATATGTGGTCAATCCAGGTTGCATCACAGCCCCTGAGCGAATTTTGTAAGAATTTTTCTCTCTTTCATTGTTTCAGCGTTTTGTTTTTAAAATTTATTTCTATAATGGGGTTTAGCTCCTTTTCACTGCTGTGTTTGTGCCGCTCTGCACACACTTGATTCCCTTATGGAGATATATCAATACATGGGTTTTAAGATTCTTATTCCTCAGATATATTTCTCTGCGGTGTATAGGGTGTGTTGAGGCCTGTTCATTGAGCAAGGTGTAGATCTTGTCTAATACCTATTTGGTTTATTGAACGGTATCTGTGCTAATTTCAAACTCTGGTTTTATGCATCACCCCACCTCTCCTTTCCCCTTAAGCTGACATAAGTGTGTTTTCTAAATGTGAGACACTGTTCTGTTCTGTAATTCATTTCTTGTGCAGCCATATTTACCCTCCCTCTATAAGTGATATCTTATGATATGTTTCTTTTTCTGTTTGACTTATTTCAAGTAGTATTATCGGACCTAAATCCACTCTTTATCCTTCTACTAGCCTTATTACATTGATTTCATGGTGAAGAGATATTCCATTGTACATAAGTACCACATCTTCTTTATCCATTGTTCTCTTTCCTGGGATATTTAAGGTGTACTGAAGTTGAGGTTCTTGTAAACAGAGTAGCCCTAAACTGTGGTGTGCTTGTGTCTTGTTGATTTTTAGACTTCCCTAGATATACTCCCATGATTGGAAGTGTCCTATGCTCTGTAGCTCTGTTTTTTAGATGATTTAGGAACCACCATACACTTCTCCAGAGTGGCTCTCGGCAGTTCACACACTGCCCATCAGCGTATAAAGGCTCCCTGTTCTCCATGGCCTGTCCTGCATTTCTGGTTTTTACAATTTTTTAGGATGGCCCTTTTGACCGGTGGGAAGTGAGACTTCTTTGTTGTGCACATTTGCATTGCTTGCTTGCTTCGTTGCCCATAAAGTGCGTATGCGTTTTTTCCTGGATATAATCAGGAAAAAACGCATACGCCCTTTTGGGCCAACTGCATCATTGTCGAAATTCTGCCACTTTTCATGTGCGTTAAAGACGAGTCCAATCTATCTCTTGAAATCTGTTTCTTGCAATTCTGTCTTGCATTCAGATCCTCTTCTTTGCCTTACCTCAACATATTTTTGGACGTTAGTTTTCATTTATAACTCTGCAGGTTTGTGAATTGCAGTGACCCTGAGCTCCATTTTTTAAGTTGCTCTTTTGTGAGCTGGCCTCAAACCCGCAGGATTGCTTCAGGCCCTATTTTGGCTCCGGCGAGGCAGGCTGAGCCTTTCTTTAATTCTTACTCTTAATGGGAAATTAGAGTGATATGTGCCCGTCCAAACCCCTACAACTCTTCTCTCATTGGTTCCCCCTCTTCCCGTTCATCCTCCTCACAATTTGCAAAATGTGTGAAACAGAAGTTTAAATGTGCTGATTCTCCAAGTGGGGAGATTCTAAGTAGCGTGGCTGGAATGGTGAACAGGAGCACCAGGAGAGGATAAATGAGGTGCATTTTAGACACATCTCCCGATCACATGGTGTACAGTCCTCTGGGTTTTCCATGCATGTTTTAGCTGTAGGAAGATCCCTTGAACCTGCAGATTTGGGACCCATTGAATGGGTACCAGGTAGTATTACTTTAAAGGGTGTGCATTTCCTCACCCAACCTCACATTTCTCTTAGCGCAAACAGTTTCCAGCCTTATGTCTCATCCTGCTGTGGGTCTAGATGTGTTCAATCCATGTTGCATCACCGTCCCTGAGGAAAAGTTGTAAGAGGTTTTCTCTGTCTCTCTGTCGTTTATTTTTTTCAATTTATTACTATATTGGTTACAGCTGATTTTCAAAGCTCTGTTTCTTGCTGCTGTACATCCACTTGATTCGCGTACAGAGAGACATCAATAAATTCTTTTTCAGATTCTTACCAGTCGTATATATTCTTTTCCGGTGACTTGAGTGTGCTGAGTGCAGTTCTTTTAGCTACCGTGTAGGCCTTGTTGATTATCAGTTTGGTATTTGGAATGGTATCTTTGCTAATTTCAACCTCCTGGATGATGCCTCACCCCTCCCCACCTTTCCCGTTTAGCAGCCTTATGCGTGTTTTCTACATATTTGACTATGTTTTTGTTTTGTAATTTATTTCATGTGTAGCCATTTTGGATTCCACATTTAAGTGATATCTTATGATATGTGTCTTTTTCTTTTTGAATTCTGTCACTTAGAATGATCATACGTAACTCCTCCGGAGTTGTTACAACTGGCCATATTTCATTGATTTCCAGGCTGAATAATATTCCACTCTACCTAAGTACCACATCTCTATCCATTTTTTCCCTCCAGAGACATTTAAGTTATATCCTAGTCGAGGATCTTTTAAACAGAGAGGGGGTAAACATTGGGGTGCCTGTGTCCTCTCGATTTTTGTTTTGCCCAAGATATACGCCCATGAGTGCAAGTGCCCTATGCTCTGTAGCTCATTTTTTAGATGCTTTAGTAAACACAATACACTTCTCCAGAATGGCCGTTGGCAATATACATTTCCACTATAAGTCTCACAGGGCTCCCTCTTCTCGTTGCCCTGTCCTGCATTTCTGTTGTTTACACTTTATGAGGATGGCTCTTCTGACTGATGCGAAGTGATATCTTTTGTAGTATTGACTTCCAGTGCCCACCTGTTTGGTTGGCTAAAAAAGTGTATGCCCTTTTCTTGAATATTTACAGAAAAAAACGCATACACCCTTTTTGGCCAACTGCAATGTTGGCAATGTTCAGCTCCTTTTCTTGTGCTTAATGGCGAGTCCTTTCTACCTCCTCAAATCCCTTTCCTGCCATTCTCCCTTGCTTACAAGTCCTTTTCTCTGACTTTCCTCAAGACATTTTTCAGTGATGGATATTTTCAACTCTGCAGTTTTGTGAATTTTACTGCCCCTGAGTTCCATTGTTCAACTCGTGTTTATGGGAACTGGCCACAAAGCAGCGGGATTTCCTCAAGCCCTATACTGTTTCCATGGGCAACCCTAGCCTTTGGTCAATTCGTCTTCCTGATTGGAAATTAGAGTGACATGTGCCTGTCTGAACACCTAGGACTTGTCTCTCATTGTTCCTCATCCTTCCGCTTCATCCTCTGGACAAATTCCAAACTGTACGCAACAGGATGTTGACAGTGCTGACATCTCCAAGTGGGGAGACTGTTAGTAAAGACGCTGGAGGGGTGAACCCGAGCACCAGGAGATGAGGAGATGAGATGCCTTTTCCAAACTCTTCCCGATCAGACGGTATACCATCCTCTGGGTGTGACAGACATGTTCTAGCAGTAGGAAGAGTCCCATTCATGTAAGGAGAACACCAGGGCTTTTTCAAAATCAGTGTCTCCCCGAAACCCAAACTGGGGAAGTTTTTAAGCTACGGCTACACATATGTTCATTAAGGGCCTTGGGAAGCAGGCAGAGTCCAAACTTTAGATGATTGAAGTCTTCAGGGTCAGAAGCACTCACCACCAGCTTCCCTTAGGCTACACTTTAACTGTCATTGATAGATGATGTCAATAAAAATATCTATTCTTTTTCAGATTATTTCCCCTTATAGGTTATTGCAAAATGTTGAGTGTAGTTCCCTGTGCTATACAGTAGTTCCTTGTTGATGATCTATTTTATACATAGCAGTGTGTATGTGTTCATTCCAAACTGTTAATTGATCCCTCCTCCCACCTTTCCCCTTTGGTAATAATAAATTATAAGATTTTATACTTCTCAGAAATGGGGGAGCTGAAAGAGAGGTATCATTTTCAATGGAAAAGCATTTAAAACAAGATTGAAGGTTTAACCAAGATTATTAGCTGTACATCCTTGGAAAGAAATCACTTCGTTTCTCTAATATTGACCTGACAAATAAGACAAACCTTTTCACTGAACTTGCTTATAAAAAGTGATGGAAATATCAAATGGAAGTGTTAAAAACATCTTATTTTACCCGAGCCTTATACACTGTTCTATGTTAACTACAGTTTGGCTCACACATCTGTTCATTGAGGTTACAATAGTCTCAATTTCTGTTACTGATCCTCCAGAGTGGACCCCAACAAGTGTCCCCCTGCCCAGTGTCATTGGGGCCAACAGATCGAGACTGAGTTTGGTTCACAAGCAAAGGAAACTTTATATTTTGATCAGAGAATGGAGAGGTGAGAGCATGCACTACCCCGTGGGCTGTGGGCTGGGCTGCTGTGTAGAGATCCTGTCAGAGTCAGTGGGAGGGAGGGAGGCGGCGGAGCTCTCGAGGGCCGGGTTGGCTGTAGCTCAGGCTCTATATCGTGGAGTCTGCACTGGGCCCCAGGAGCTGAGGTGTCGACCCAGCCATTCTGCACTAGGAAATCTGGTCTGAAGTGCCGGGTGTGGAACCTCTGCATGCGGGACCCTAGGAGCACGTGAAATTAGACAAAGCACAAAGGATAAAAAAGGTTAGACTTGACTTTATTGCCCAGATTCTATTTTTATCTCCCAGGGATTTTTAATGGGCTTTGCTGGGGACAAACCCCTCCTCTGCCTTTTGTCCCGTTCCTCATTCTTGGAGTGCTGAGGGTGCAGACCCTTCTTCTGTAACTGCTGAGTGCTGAGTTGGGAGCCCTCATACCCTGGGGCGAGGGTCAGAGCTTCTCCCCAGCAGCCTCCCGGTGACGTTGATTGTCCCCAGGACCCCTGCCTCCCTGCTCGTCCACCTGAGCACCAGCATTGGAAGTGTTATAGATTCTAATGACCTTTAAGGGTCCAGGAAAGAGATGTGCAGAGACGCTGTGGGGGCCGGTTTCACCCCGCCCCACATTTGTTCGGCCACCTTAGGCTGACCGTCTCTGCCAGCCTAGATGCTCTGACCAGTAGTCTGCGCTTTCTTCAATTAGGCCCCTGAATTAACGTACAAACAGCACCAGGTGTCAGAGCCCTGCCCGCTCAACTCCCAGACAGTCCAGGGTCAGTGGTGACCAAGGACCATGATGGCTACTGAGTCAACAGCCTTTTGAAGTAAACAGGAGTCCAGCCGGTCTTATTGGCCACCATCATCACGGTGTCTGTAGGCTTTTCTATGGTGACAGTGTGGTATACTGTTCCCCCGCCAAGATTATTAGCTCCCCTCTGGGTGCAGTAAGTCCTGCAAGCAGTAGTCTACTCTTTTGGGACACACTCTTGTTGTTTTATGAGAGAAACTCCAGGTCAAGTGATGTTCACACGAGTCGTCATGGTGCCCTGTTGCCCCCGGTTATCTCTCTGGATGTTGGAGTTGGAGGGCCTCCTCACTCGAGGTCAGTGTGCCCACGGAGCGAACCCTGCAACTTCAGGGCATGGTTGGTGGTTAGGATCACCACGTGGGGTCCTTTTCCCTTAGGAGGGAGGTGGCGTTTTGGGCTGCTGATTTCCAGGTTTTTAGATACCGCCAGTATCTTGGCCAGATGTGGCAGTGGGCCAAGCCCCTTAGTGACCGTAGTTTATCCTACCTGGATGGCATTCTTGCATTGTTCCATTTCAAGCGGTCCCAGTTTTTGCACTAATTCTCCAATGGCGATTCACCTTTCACCGGGAATGTAAAGGTCAAAGGGTTTAGCTAAATTAGGGAGTTCCAGGGCAAGGGTCTGAATTGACTGCTCTTTCCATTCTTGAAAGGCCACTTCTGGATTCTATTCAAAAGGATCATCATCTTTTCCTTTCAGTGTTTCATATAGAGGCCCAGCTAGTAGACTGTAGTTAGGGATCCAGAAGCAGCAAACCCTGGCCTCCCCAGGAACCCCTAAGCTGTCTTCTAGTTTTAGAAAGGGGTAAGGCTGAAAATGGTTTCTTCCCTTTCCTGGGATGGGCTTCTCTGACCTTCTGTGAGAATGAAGCCCAGGCAGGTCACCGCAGTCTGTGATATTTGAGCTTTTTCTTGGACAACTTCTATCCTTTATTGGCTTGGTAGTTCAGAGGCCTCCTTAGTAGGGCTGGTGATCAGAATGTCGTCTGCATATTGAAGGAGGGTTTCCTTTTCCAGAGGTAGAACTTTTAGGTCTTTAGCTAAGCTTTCCCCAAAGATGGTGTGGGAATTTTTGCACCCTTGGGGCCAGACGGCCCGGAAGTATTGTTTTAGTTGTATGTGGAGTCCTGCCACTCACAAGCCAAAATTTCTTGTGACTCTGGGACTAATGGAATACAAAAGAAGGCATCATTGAAGACTAATACAGAATACCATGTCCTGGTGGTTGGTAGAATGACCAGCAGGGTGTAGGAATTAGGAGCAACTGGAGGTATATCCTCGGTGGCTTCACTGACTGTCCTGACATCCTTTACCAGGTCCCCAGCAGCCCATGGGGCTCTCGTGGTCAGACCAATCCCAGAATATGGAGCTCACCTGGGCAGGTACCCCACCCCCACCCCAGCCCACGGGGCTCTCGTGGTCAGGCCCCTCCCAGGATACAGAGCTACCCTTGCAGGTACCGTGGCAGGGCTGGGCACACAGGAACCGTGCACATAGCCCTCATTGCAGAGCACCCCCAGCTCACCTGTCGCTCAGAGCTGACACAGAGCACCTCAGAGCAGGACTTGAACTAACAAACAGCAGCTGCGACAGGTCTGTGACCCTGGGCATCACTCCGTGAGGCCTCCCTCCACCTGGTCTTCCAGAGACTTCCACTGCACCCGGGGCACCAGGCCTCTGTCTCCAACCACCACCCACCCCTCCTCTCCCTGACTCCTGGGTTCCTCTCATTAGGAGAGGGTTTTCTTGAAGTTGTCTCCCACTCATGGGCCAGATAAAATGATTAGAAAACAAGCCAAAGCTGCAGCCCCTTGTCTATCCTGACTCTCAGGAGCCCACACCTGTTCCTTGGACCTGGCCGGTTCAGCAAGTTCCATTTTCTGCAACTGTGAGCCCCTGAGGGGTGATGATTGGCTGACCTGGGCAGCCTTACCGTGCCGGCCAGCCCTCCCCAGGTGTGCCTGGGTTGAGATCAATATAAATACCACTCCAGGCAGCAAGAGCCCCTGCAGCCGTGTCTGACGCCATTTTCTCTGCCCTGTCAGCAGTCTCGGGGCTGGGCTGGTGGGAGGGAGTGAGAGGCCACGGCTTTGTGGGTGGCCCAGTGTGAGTGGGGCTCTGCTGGACTTTCTGCAGCAGTTGCCAGGCTGCCACCTGCTAAAGAAGAGGATGTGTCACCCATACCTGCTGCTGGAATTTCTCCCTGGGCAGAGGTGAGGAAGGAAAAAAGCAGTGGGGGCAGGGACAGGACGGGTATCTCAGGCAGGGAAATGGAAATCTTCCAGAAGAGCACCCAGGGCCAGGACCATCCTGGCTGGCCTGCAGGCACCAAGTCGGCCGGCATGCTGTCACTCGTGTGGCTCTATGGCCCTTCCTCTAGGCTTTCAAGTCCTTGTATATATTCAGGTGTTTTACCTGGGACGGGTGGGAATAGTTCAGCAGCAACTGGCCTGGGGCTCAGCTCACGTTTACTCACAGATGCCTCGGCACGGTGCCCCAGCTTTGCAATGAGGACGCTTGTTGCGTGGGGGCTGCTGGCTGAATGGGAGACGATTCCCCACCACTGACCAACTTCAGAATTGTTTACAACTGGAGCAACTGCCCTGATACGGTTTTCCTCTGTGTAACTGGTGGGTTCTGTGTTTTTTTTCTCTTTTTCGTTTTTGGTTCAAGGTAGATTTTATTCCTCTTTTTTGTATTTACAGATATAAGCATGGAAATAATTTATTCATATAAATACATGTATGTGCAGGGAATAATTGTTTTTTCTGTTTTATTTTTTAAATTTTACTTCTTTTTAATTTTGAATTTTATTTTATATTTTTATACAGCAGGTTCTTATTGGTTATCTATTTTATACATATAAATGTATACATGCCAATCCCAGTCTCTCAACTCCTCCCACCACCACCCCCCCAACAGCTTTCCCCCCTTGTTGTCCATACGTTTGTTGTCTACATCTGTTGCTCTATTTATGCCTTGCAAAACGGTTAATCTGTACAGTTTTTCTAGGTTCCACATATATGCATGAATATACAAGATTTGTTTTTCTCTTTCTGACTTACTTCACTCTGTATGACAGTCTCTAGATCCATCGACGTCTCTACAAATGACCCAATTTCATTCCTTTTCATGGCTTAGTAATATTCCATTTTATATATGTACCACAGCTTTATGCATTCGTCTGTCTGTGGGCATTTAGGTTGCTTCCATTACCTCGATATTGTAAATAGTGATGCAATGAACATTGCGGTGAATGACTCTTTTTGATTTATGGTTTTGTCTGGGTATATGTCCAGTACTGGGATTGCTGTATCATATGGTAATTCTATTGTTAGTTTCTTAAGAAATTCCATATTGTTCTCCATAATGACTGTATCAATTTATATTCCCAACAATAGTGGAAGAGGGTTCCTTTTCTCCACACCCTTTCCAGCATTTTTTGTTTGTAGATTTTCAATGATGCCTATTCTACCAGGTGTGAGGTGATACCTCATTGTTAAATCCATTTCGTTGAGCAAGGGGTAGCTCTTGTCTATTACATATTTGGCTTATGGAACGGTATCTGTGCTAATTTCAAACTCTGCTTTTATGCAGCACCCCAACTCACCTTCCCCCTTCAGCAGGCATAAGTTGGTTTTCTAAACTTGAGACCCTGTTCTGTTTTGTAATTCAGTTCATGTGTAGCCAAGTTCACATTCCGTGTATTAGTGATACCTTATGATGTTTCTTTTTCTGTGTGACTTATTTCACTTAGAATCATCGTGCCTCAATGCACTCATTATGCTGGTACGGGCCTGGTGACATAGATTTCATTGCTGAGTGGTATTCTGTTGTACAGAAGTACCGCAACTTCTTTATCCATTATTTGCTCTCTGGGATATTTAACTTGTGCCGTAGAAGAGATTCCTGTAAAAAGAGCCGTCCCAAATTTTGGGGTTGCTGTGTCTTTTTGATATTAATTTCCCTAAGCTATAGGACCATAAGTGGAAGTGCCCTAGGCTCTGTTGCTTTGTTTTTTAGATGTTTCAGGAAACACCATACACTTCTCCCGAGTGTCTGTTGGCAATTTACATCCCGCCCATCAGCATAACAAGGCTCCCAGTTCTCCATGGCCTGTCCTGCCTTTCTGGATTTTACACTTTATTCTGATGGCCCTTTTGACCGGGGGGAAGTGAGACTTCATTGTAGTGCAGATTTCCTTTGCAAGCTTGCTTGGTTGGCCAAAAAGGGCGTATGCGTTTTTTCCTGAATATATTCAGGAAAAAACGCATATGCCCTTTTGGCAAAGTGCATCATTGTGGACGTTCTGCCTCTTTTCCTACGCTTTCAATGCAATTCCAGTCTACCTCCTGAAATCGGTATCCTGCAATTCTGCCCCGCTTTCAAGTCCTCTTCGCAGCCTTACTTCAGTCTATTTTTGGATGATAGCTGTCATTTATAACTCTGCAGGTTTGTGAATTACAGAGACCCTGAGCTCCTTTCTTCAACTCGCTTTCTTTTGAGCTGGCCGCAACACCGCAGGATGGCTTCAGGCCCTAATCTGGTTCCGGCACGGCACGCTGAGCCTTTGGTTATTTCCTCTTCCTCGTGGGAAATGAGAGTTAAATTTGCCCGTCCAGACACCTCCAGCTAGTCTCTCATTGGTTCTCCCTATTCCTGTTCATCTTCCGCAGAAATTGCAAACTGGGCCAAACAGGAGGTTAAAGGCGCTGACTCTCCAAGTTGGGAGAGTGTTAGTAAAGGGTCTGGAATGTTGCACCCGAGTACCAGGGGAGGAAAACTGAGACATATTTGAACACGTCTCCCGTTCACACGGTTGATCATACTCGGGGTTCCACATGCATGTTTTAGCTGAAGGAAGAATACCTTAAACCTGGAGAGTTGAGACCCGTGGAATGGGTACCATGCAATATGATTTCAAAGGGTCTTCATTTGCTCACCGAACCTCTCCAATCCTATCACTGCTGCGTTCATGCTCCTGTACACATGCTTGATTCTCTTTCGGAGACATAGCAATCCATAGGTTTTAAGATACTTACAAGTCAGGTACATTCTTAGGCGTTTAATATGCGGTGTTGAGTCCATTTCGTTGAGCAAGGAGTAGCTCTTGTCTATTCCATATTTGGCTTAAGGAACTTTATCTGTGCTCATTTCAATCTCTGGTTTTATGCAACACCCCAACTCACCTTTCCCCTTAAGCAAGCATAAGTTGGTTTTCTAAATTTGATACCCTGTTCTGTTCTGTAATTCAGTTCCTGTGTAGCCAAGTTTACATTCCGTGTATTACTGATATCTTATGATGTTTCTTTTTCTGTGTGACTTATTTCAGTTAGAATCATCATACCTGAATCCACTCATTGTGCTGCTAAGGGCCTGATGACACAGATTTCATTGCTGAGTGATATTGCTTTGTAAGTAAATACCACAACTTCTTTATCCATTTTTCACTTTCTGCGATGTTGAACTTGTACTGTAAATGAGGTTCTTGTAAACAGAGCCGTTCCAAACTTTGGGGTGGCTGTGTCTTTTTGATTTTAATTTCCCTAAGCTATAGGACCATAAGTGGAAGTGCCCTAGGTTCTGTTGCTTTGTTTTTTAGATGTTTCAGGAAACACCATACACTTCTCCCGAGTGGTTGTTGGCAATTTACATCCCGCCCATCAGCATAACAAGGCTCCCAGTTCTCCATGGCCTGTCCTGCCTTTCTGGATTTTACACTTTTTTCAGATGGCCCTTTTGACCGGGGGGAAGTGAGACTTCATTGTAGTGCAGATTTCCTTTGCAAGCTTGCTTGGTTGGCCAAAAAGGGCGTATGCGTTTTTTCCTGAATATATTCAGGAAAAAACACATACGCCCTTTTTGGCCAAGTGCATCATTGTGGACGTTCTGCCTCTTTTCCTATGCTTTCAATGCAATTCCAGTCTACCTCCTGAAATCGGTTTCCTGCAATTCTGCCCCGCTTTCAAGTCCTCTTGGCAGCCTTACTTCAGTCTATTTTTGGACGATAGCTGTCATTTATAACTCTGCAGGTTTGTGAATTACAGTGCCCCTGAGCTCCTTTCTTCAACTCGCTTTCTTGTGACCTGGCCGCAACACCGCAGGATGGCTTCAGGCCCTAATCTGGTACCGGCACGGCACGCTGAGCCTTTGGTTAATTCCTCTTCCTGGTGGGAAATGAGAGTTAAATTTGCCCGTCCAGACACCTCCAGCTAGCCTCTCATTGGTTCTCGCTATTCCTGTTCATCTTCCGCAGAAATTGCAAACTGGGCTAAACAGGAGGTTAAAGGGACTGACTCTCCAAGTGGGGAGAGTGTTAGTAAAGCGTCTGGAATGTTGCACCCGAGTACCAGGGTACGAAAACTGAGACATATTTGAACACGTCTCCCGATCACATGGTTGATCATACTCTAGGTTCCACATGCATGTTTTAGCTGAAGGAAGAATACCATAAACCTCGGTAGTTGAAACCCGTGGAATGGGTACCATGCAATATGACTTCAAAGGGTCTTCATTTGCTCACCGAACCTCTCCAATCCTATCACTGCTGCGTTTATGCCCCTGTACACATGCTTGATTCTCTTTCGGAGACATAGCAATCCATAGGTTTTAAGATACTTACAAGTCAGGTACATTCTTAGGCGTTTAATATGCGGTGTTGAGTCCATTTCGTTGAGCAAGGAGTAGCTCTTGTCTATTCCATATTTGGCTTAAGGAACTTTATCTGTGCTCATTTCAATCTCTGGTTTTATGCAGCACCCCAACTCACCTTTCCCCTTAAGCAAGCATAAGTTGGTTTTCTAAATTTGATACCCTGTTCTGTTCTGTAATTCAGTTCCTGTGTAGCCAAGTTTACATTCCGTGTATTACTGATATCTTATGATGTTTCTTTTTCTGTGTGACTTATTTCAGTTAGAATCATCATACCTGAATCCACTCATTGTGCTGCTAAGGGCCTGATGACACAGATTTCATTGCTGAGTGATATTGCTTTGTAAGTAAATACCACAAGTTCTTTATCCATTTTTCACTTTCTGCGATGTTGAACTTGTACTGTAAACGAGGTTCTTGTAAACAGAGCCGTTCCAAACATGGGGTGGCTGTGTCTTTTTGATTTTAATTTCCCTAAGCTATAGGACCATAAGTGGAAGTGCCCGAGGTTCTGTTGCTTTGTTTTTTAGATGTTTCAGGAAACACCATACACTTCTCCCAAGTGGTTGTTGGCAATTTACATCCCGCCCATCAGCATAACAAGGCTCCCAGTTCTCCATGGCCTGTTGCCTTTCTGGATTTTACATATTTTTCAGATGGCCCTTTTGACCGGGGGGAAGTGAGACTTCATTGTAGTGCAGATTTCCTTTGCAAGCTTGCTTGGTTGGCCAAAAAGGGCGTATGCGTTTTTTCCTGAATATATTCAGGAAAAAACGCATACGCCCTTTTTGGCCAAGTGCATCATTGTGGACGTTCTGCCTCTTTTCCTATGCTTTCAATGCAATTCCAGTCTACCTCCTGAAATCGGTTTCCTGCAATTCTGCCCCGCTTTCAAGTCCTCTTGGCAGCCTTACTTCAGTCTATTTTTGGACGATAGCTGTCATTTATAACTCTGCAGGTTTTTGAATTACAGTGCCCCTGAGCTCCTTTCTTCAACTCGCTTTCTTGTGAGCTGGCCGCAACACCGCAGGATGGCTTCAGGCCCTAATCTGGTTCCGGCACGGCACGCTGAGCCTTTGGTTAATTCCTCTTCCTGGTGGGAAATGAGAGTTAAATTTGCCCGTCCAGACACCTCCAGCTAGTCTCTCATTGGTTCTCGCTATTCCTGTTCATCTTCCGCAGAAATTGCAAACTGGGCCAAACAGGAGGTTAAAGGCGCTGACTCTCCAAGTGGGGAGAGTGTTAGTAAAGCGTCTGGAATGTTGCACCCGAGTACCAGGGTACGAAAACTGAGACATATTTGAACATGTCTCCCGATCACATGGTTGATCATACTCTGGGTTCCACATGCATGTTTTAGCTGAAGGAAGAATACCTAAAACCTGGGTAGTTGAAACCCGTGGAATGGGTACCATGCAATATGACTTCAAAGGGTCTTCATTTGCTCACCGAACCTCTCCAATCCTATCACTGCTGCGTTTATGCCCCTGTACACATGCTTGATTCTCTTTCGGAGACATAGCAATCTATAGGTTTTAAGATATTACTAGTCAGGTACATTCTTAGGCGTTTAATATGCGGTGTTGAGTCCATTTCGTTGAGCAAGGAGTAGCTCTTGTCTATTCCATATTTGGCTTAAGGAACTTTATCTGTGCTCATTTCAATCTCTGGTTTTATGCAGCACCCCAACTCACCTTTCCCCTTAAGCAAGCATAAGTTGGTTTTCTAAATTTGAGACCCTGTTCTGTTCTGTAATTCAGTTCCTGTGTAGCCAAGTTTACATTCCGTGTATTACTGATATCTTATGATGTTTCTTTTTCTGTGTGACTTATTTCAGTTAGAATCATCATACCTGAATCCACTCATTGTGCTGCTAAGGGCCTGATGACACAGATTTCATTGCTGAGTGATATTGCTTTGTAAGTAAATACCACAACTTCTTTATCCATTTTTCACTTTCTGCGATGTTGAACTTGTACTGTAAATGAGGTTCTTGTAAACAGAGCCGTTCCAAACTTTGGGGTGGCTGTGTCTTTTTGATTTTAATTTCCCTAAGCTATAGGACCATAAGTGGAAGTGCCCTAGGTTCTGTTGCTTTGTTTTTTAGATGTTTCAGGAAACACCATACACTTCTCCCGAGTGGTTGTTGGCAATTTACATCCCGCCCATCAGCATAACAAGGCTCCCAGTTCTCCATGGCCTGTCCTGCCTTTCTGGATTTTACACTTTTTTCAGATGGCCCTTTTGACCGGGGGGAAGTGAGACTTCATTGTAGTGCAGATTTCCTCTGCAAGCTTGCTTGGTTGGCCAAAAAGGGCGTATGCGTTTTTTCCTGAATATATTCAGGAAAAAACGCATACGCCCTTTTTGGCCAAGTGCATCATTGTGGACGTTCTGCCTCTTTTCCTATGCTTTCAATGCAATTCCAGTCTACCTCCTGAAATCGGTTTCCTGCAATTCTGCCCCGCTTTCAAGTCCTCTTGGCAGCCTTACTTCAGTCTATTTTTGGACGATAGCTGTCATTTATAACTCTGCAGGTTTGTGAATTACAGTGCCCCTGAGCTCCTTTCTTCAACTCGCTTTCTTGTGACCTGGCCGCAACACCGCAGGATGGCTTCAGGCCCTAATCTGGTACCGGCACGGCACGCTGAGCCTTTGGTTAATTCCTCTTCCTGGTGGGAAATGAGAGTTAAATTTGCCCGTCCAGACACCTCCAGCTAGCCTCTCATTGGTTCTCGCTATTCCTGTTCATCTTCCGCAGAAATTGCAAACTGGGCCAAACAGGAGGTTAAAGGGACTGACTCTCCAAGTGGGGAGAGTGTTAGTAAAGCGTCTGGAATGTTGCACCCGAGTACCAGGGTACGAAAACTGAGACATATTTGAACACATCTCCCGATCACATGGTTGATCATACTCTAGGTTCCACATGCATGTTTTAGCTGAAGGAAGAATACCATAAACCTCGGTAGTTGAAACCCGTGGAATGGGTACCATGCAATATGACTTCAAAGGGTCTTCATTTGCTCACCGAACCTCTCCAATCCTATCACTGCTGCGTTTATGCCCCTGTACACATGCTTGATTCTCTTTCGGAGACATAGCAATCTATAGGTTTTAAGATACTTACAAGTCAGGTACATTCTTAGGCGTTTAATATGCGGTGTTGAGTCCATTTCGTTGAGCAAGGAGTAGCTCTTGTCTATTCCATATTTGGCTTAAGGAACTTTATCTGTGCTCATTTCAATCTCTGGTTTTATGCAGCACCCCAACTCACCTTTCCCTTTAAGCAAGCATAAGTTGGTTTTCTAAATTTGAGACCCTGTTCTGTTCTGTAATTCAGTTCCTGTGTAGCCAAGTTTACATTCCGTGTATTACTGATATCTTATGATGTTTCTTTTCTGTGTGACTTATTTCAGTTCGAATCATCATACCGGAATCCACTCATTATGCTGCTACGGGCCTGATCACATAGATTTCATTGCTGAGTGATATTGCATTGTACGTAAGTACCACAACTTCTTTATCCATTTTTCACTTTCTGCGATATTGAACTTGTACCGTAAACGAGGTTCTTGTAAACAGAGGCGTCCCAAACATTGGGGTGGCTGTGTCTTTTTGATTTTAATTTCCCTAAGCTATAGGACCATAAGTGGAAGTGCCCTAGGCTCTGTTGCTTTGTTTTTTAGATGTTTCAGGAAACACCATACACTTCTCCAGAGTGGCTGTTGGCAATTTACATCCCGCCCATCAGCATAACAATGCTCCCAGTTCTCCATGGCCTGTCGTGCCTTTATGGATTCTACACTTTTTTCAGATGGCCCTTTTGACCAGGTGGAAGTGAGACTTCATTGTAGTGCAGATTTCCTTTGCAAGCTTGCTTGGTTGGCCAAAAAGTGCGTATGCGTTTTTTCCTGAATATATTCAGGAAAAAACGCATACGCCCTTTTTGGCCAAGTGCATCATTGTCGAGTTTCTGACTCTCTTCATATGTTTTCAATGCAATTCCAGTCTACCTCCTGAAATCGGTTTCCTGCAATTCTGCCCCGCTTTCAAGTCCTCTTGGCAGCCTCACTTCAGTATATTTTTGGACGATAGCTGTCATTTATAACTCTGCAGGTTTGTGAATTACAGTGCCCCTGAGCTCCTTTCTTCAACTCGCTTTCTTGTGACCTGGCCGCAACACCGCAGGATGGCTTCAGGCCCTAATCTGGTTCTGGCACGGCACGCTGAGCCTTTGGTTAATTCCTCTTCCTGGTGGGAAATGAGAGTTAAATTTGCCCATCCAGACACCTCCAGCTAGTCTCTCATTGGTTCTCGCTATTCCTGTTCATCTTCCACAGAAATTGCAAACTGGCCCAACAGGAGGTTAAAGGGACTGACTCTCCAAGTGGGGAGAGTGTTAGTAAAGCGTCTGGAATGTTGCACCCGAGTACCAGGGGAGGAAAACTGAGACATATTTGAACACATCTCCCGTTCACATGGTTGATCATACTTGGGTTCCACATGCATGTTTTAGCTGAAGGAAGAATACCTTAAACCTGGAGAGTTGAGACCCGTTGAATAGGTACCATGCAATATGACTTCAAAGGGTCTTCATTTGCTCACCGAACCTCTCCAATCCTATCACTGCTGCGTTTATGCCCCTGTACACATGCTTGATTCTCTTTCGGAGACATAGCAATCCATAGGTTTTAAGATACTTACTAGTCAGGTACATTCTTAGGCGTTTAATATGCGGTGTTGAGTCCATTTCGTTGAGCAAGCAGTAGCTCTTGTCTATTCCATATTTGGCTTAAGGAACTTTATCTGTGCTCATTTCAATCTCTGGTTTTATGCAGCACCCCAACTCACCTTTCCCCTTAAGCAAGCATAAGTTGGTTTTCTAAATTTGAGACCCTGTTCTGTTCTGTAATTCAGGTCCTGTGTAGCCAAGTTTACATTCCGTGTATTACTGATATCTTATGATGTTTCTTTTTCTGTGTGACATATTTCAGTTAGAATCATCATACCTGAATCCACTCATTGTGCTGCTAAGGGCCTGATGACATAGATTTCATTGCTGAGTGATATAGCTTTGTAAGTAAATACCACAACTTCTTTATCCATTTTTCACTTTCTGCGATGTTGAACTTGTACTGTAAACGAGGTTCTTGTAAACAGAGGCGTCCAAAACTTTAGGGTGGCTGTGTCTTTTCGATTTTAATTTCCCTAAGCTATAGGACCATAAGTGGAAGTGGCCTAGGTTCTGTTGCTTTGTTTTTTAGATGTTTCAGGAAACACCATACACTTCTCCCGAGTGTCTGTTGGCAATTTACACCCCGCCCATCAGCATAACAAGGCTCCCAGTTCTCCATGGCCTGTCCTGCCTTTCTGGATTTTACACTTTTTTCAGATGACCCTTTTGACCGGGGGGAAGTGAGACTTCATTGTAGTGCAGATTTCCTTTGCAAGCTTGCTTGGTTGGCCAAAAAGGGCGTATGCGTTTTTTCCTGAATATATTCAGGAAAAAACGCATACGCCCTTTTAGGCCAAGTGCATCATTGTGGACGTTCTGCCTCTTTTCCTATGCTTTCAATGCAATTCCAGTCTACCTCCTGAAATCGGTTTCCTGCAATTCTGCCCCGCTTTCAAGTCCTCTTGGCAGCCTTACTTCAGTCTATTTTTGGATGATAGCTGTCATTTATAACTCTGCAGGTTTGTGAATTACAGTGCCCCTGAACTCCTTTCTTCAACTCGCTTTCTTGTGACCTGGCCGCAACACCGCAGGATGGCTTCAGGCCCTAATCTTGTTCTGGCACGGCACACTGAGCTTTTGGTTAATTCCTCTTTCTGGTGGGAAATGAGAGTTAAATTTGCCCATCCAGACACCTCCAGCTAGTCTCTCATTGGTTCTCGCTATTCCTGTTCATCTTCCGCAGAAATTGCAAGCTGGGCCCAACAGGAGGTTAAAGGGACTGACTCTCCAAGTGGGGAGAGTGTTAGTAAAGCGTCTGGAATGTTGCACCCGAGTACCAGCGTACGAAAACTGAGACATATTTGAACACGTCTCCCGATCACATGGTTGATCATACTCTAGGTTCCACATGCATGTTTTAGCTGAAGGAAGAATAACTTAAACCTGGAGAGTTAAGACCCGTGTAATGGGTACCATGCAATATGACTTCAAAGGGTCTTCATTTGCTCACCGAACCTCTCCAATCCTATCACTGCTGCGTTTATGCCCCTGTACACATGCTTGATTCTCTTTCGGAGACATAGCAATCCATAGGTTTTAAGATACTTACTAGTCAGGTACATTCTTAGGCGTTTAATATGCGGTGTTGAGTCCATTTCGTTGAGCAAGGAGTAGCTCTTGTCTATTCCATATTTGACTTAAGGAACTTTATCTGTGCTCATTTCAATCTCTGGTTTTATGCAGCACCCCAACTCACCTTTACCCTTAAGCAAGCATAAGTTGGTTTTCTAAATTAGAGACCCTGTTCTGTTCTGTAATTCAGTACCTGTGTAGCCAAGTTTCCATTCCGTGTATTACTGATATCTTATGATGTTTCTTTTTCTGTGTGACTTATTTCAGTTAGAATCATCATACCTGAATCCACTTATTGTGCTGCTAAGGGCCTGATGACATAGATTTCATTGCTGAGTGATACTGCATTGTACGTAAGTACCACAAGTTCTTTATCCATTTTTCACTTTCTGTGATATTGAACTTGTACGGTAAACGAGGTTCTTGTAAACGGAGGCGTCCCAAACTTTGGGGTGGCTGTGTCTTTTTGATTTTAATTTCCCTAAGCTATAGGACCATAAGTGGAAGTGCCCTAGGCTCTGTTGCTTTGTTTTTTAGATGTTTCAGGAAACACCATACACTTCTCCCGAGTGTCTGTTGGCAATTTACATCCCGCCCATCAGCATAACAAGGCTCCCAGTTCTCCATGGCCTGTCCTGCCTTTCTGGATTTTACACTTTTTTCAGATGGCCCTTTTGACCGGGTGGAAGTGAGACTTCATTGTAGTGCAGATTTCCTTTGCAAGCTTGCTTGGTTGGCCAAAAAGGGCGTATGCGTTTTTTCCTGAATATATTCAGGAAAAAACGCATACGCCCTTTTTGGCCAAGTGCATCATTGTGGACGTTCTGCCTCTTTTCCTATGCTTTCAATGCAATTCCAGTCTACCTCCTGAAATCGGTTTCCTGCAATTCTGCCCCGCTTTCAAGTCCTCTTGGCAGCCTTACTTCAGTCTGTTTTTGGACGATAGCTGTCATTTATAACTCTGCAGGTTTGTGAATTACAGTGCCCCTGAGCTCCTTTCTTCAACTCGCTTTCTTGTGACCTGGCCGCAACACCGCAGGATGGCTTCAGGCCCTAATCTGGTTCCGGCCCGGCACGCTGAGCCTTTGGTTAATTCCTCTTCCTGGTGGGAAATGAGAGTTAAATTTGCCCGTCCAGACACCTCCAGCTATTCTCTCATTGGTTCTCGCTATTCCTGTTCATCTTCCGCAGAAATTGCAAACTGGGCCAAACAGGAGGTTAAAGGGACTGACTCTCCAAGTGGGGAGAGTGTTAGTAAAGCATCTGGAATGTTGAACCCGAGTACTAGGGTACGAAAACTGAGACATATTTGAACACGTCTCCCGATCACATGGTTGATCATACTCTGGGTTCAACATGCATGTTTTAGCTGAAGGAAGAATACCTAAAACCTGTGTAGTTGAAACCCGTGGAATGGGTACCATGCAATATGACTTCAAAGGGTCTTCATTTGCTCACTGAACCTCTCCAATCCTATCACTGCTGCGTTTATGCCCCTGTACACATGCTTGATTCTCTTTCGGAGACATAGCAATCCATAGGTTATAAGATACTTACTAGTCAGGTACATTCTTAGGCGTTTAATATGCGGTGTTGAGTCCATTTCGTTGAGCAAGGAGTAGCTCTTGTCTATTCCATATTTGACTTAAGGAACTTTATCTGTGCTCATTTCAATCTCTGGTTTTATGCAGCACCCCAACTCACCTTTACCCTTAAGCAAGCATAAGTTGGTTTTCTAAATTTGAGACCCTGTTCTGTTCTGTAATTCAGTTCCTGTGTAGCCAAGTTTACATTCCGTGTATTACTGATATCTTATGATGTTTCTTTTTCTGTGTGACTTATTTCAGTTAGAATCATCATACCTGAATCCACTCATTGTGCTGCTAAGGGCCTGATGACACAGATTTCATTGCTGAGTGATATTGCTTGGTAAGTAAATACCACAACTTCTTTATCCATTTTTCACTTTCTGCGATGTTGAACTTGTACTGTAAACGAGGTTCTTGTAAACAGAGCCGTTCCAAACTTTGGGGTGGCTGTGTCTTTTTGATTTTAATTTCCCTAAGCTATAGGACCAAGAGTGGAAGTGCCCTAAGTTCTGTTGCTTTGTTTTTTAGATGTTTCAGGAAACACCATACACTTCTCCCGAGTGGTTGTTGGCAATTTACATCCCGCCCATCAGCATAACAAGGCTCCCAGTTCTCCATGGCCTGTTCTGCCTTTCTGGATTTTACACTTATTTCAGATGGCCCTTTTGACCGGGGAAAAGTGAGACTTCATTGTAGTGCAGATTTCCTTTGCCAGCTTGCTTGGTTGGCCAAAAAGGGCGTATGCGTTTTTTCCTGAATATATTCAGGAATATATTCAGGAAAAAACGCATACGCCCATTTTGGCCAAGTGCATCATTGTGGACGTTCTGCCTCTTTTCCTATGCTTTCAATGCAATTCCAGTCTACCTCCTGAAATCGGTTTCCTGCAATTCTGCCCCGCTTTCAAGTCCTCTTGGCAGCCTTCCTTCAGTCTATTTTTGGACGATAGCTGTCATTTATAACTCTGCAGGTTTGTGAATTACAGTGCCCCTGAGCTCCTTTCTTCAACTCGCTTTCTTTTGAGCTGGCCGCAACACCGCAGGATGGCTTCAGGCCCTAATCTGGTTCTGGCCCGGCACGTTGAGCCTTTGGTTAATTCCTCTTCCTGGTGGGAAATGAGAGTTAAATTTGCCCGTTCAGACACCTCCAGCTAGCCTCTCATTGGTTCTCGCTATTCCTGTTCATCTTCCGCAGAAATTGCAAACTGGGCCAAACAGGAGGTTAAAGGGACTGACTCTCCAAGTCGGGAGAGTGTTAGTAAAGCGTCTGGAATGTTGCACCCGAGTACCAGGGGAGGAAAACTGAGACATATTTGAACACGTCTCCCGTTCACATGGTTGATCATACTCTGGGTTCCACATGCATGTTTTAGCTGAAGGAAGAATACCTAAAACCTGGAGAGTTGAGACCCGTGTAATGGGTACCATGCAATATGACTTCAAAGGGTCTTCATTTGCTCACCGAACCTCTCCAATCCCATCACTGCTGCGTTTATGCCCCTGTACACACGCTTGATTCTCTTTTGGAGACATAGCAATCCATAGGTTTTAAGATACTTACTAGTCAGGTACATTCTTAGGCGTTTAATATGGGGTTTTGAGTCCATTTCGTTGAGCAAGGAGTAGCTCTTGTCTATTCCATATTTGGCTTAAGGAACTTTATCTGTGCTCATTTCAATCTCTGGTTTTATGCAGCACCCCAACTCACCTTTCCCCTTAAGCAAGCATAAGTTGGTTTTCTAAATTTGAGACCCTGTTCTGTTTTGGAATGCAGTTCCTGTGTAGCCAAGTTTACATTCCGTGTATTAGTGATATCTTATGATGTTTCTTTTTCTGTGTGACTTATTTCAGTTAGAATCATCGTACCTGAATCCACTCATTGTGCTGCTAAGGGCCTGATGACATAGATTTCATTGCTGAGTGATACTGCATTGTACGTAAGTACCTCAAATTCTTTATCCATTTTTCACTTTCTGTGATATTGAAGTTGTACGGTAAACGAGGTTCTTGTAAACGGAGGCGTCCCAAACTTTGGGGTGCCTGTGTCTTTTTGATTTTAATTTCCCTAAGCTATAGGACCATAAGTGGAAGTGCCCTAGGCTCTGTTGCTTTGTTTTTTAGATGTTTCAGGAAACACCATACACTTCTCCAGAGTGGCTGCTGGCAATTTACATGCCGCCCATCAGCATAAGAAGGCTCCCAGTTCTCCATGGCCTGTCGTGCCTTTATGGATTCTACAATTTTTTCAGATGGCCCTTTTGACTAGGTGGAATTGAGACTTCATGGTAGTGCAGGTTTCCTCTGCAAGTTTGCTTGGTTGGCCAAAAAGGGCGTATGCGTTTTTTCCTGAATATATTCAGGAAAAAACGCATACGCCCTTTTTGGCCAAGTGCATCATTGTGGACGTTCTGCCTCTTTTCCTATGCTTTCAATGCAATTCCAGTCTACCTCCTGAAATCGGTTTCCTGCAATTCTGCCCCGCTTTCAAGTCCTCTTGGCAGCCTTACTTCAGTCTATTTTTGGACGATAGCTGTCATTAATAACTCTGCAGGTTTGTGAATTACAGTGCCCCTGAGCTCCTTTCTTCAACTCGCTTTCTTGTGACCTGGCCGCAACACCGCAGGATGTCTTCAGGCCCTAATCTGGTTCTGGCACGGCACGCTGAGCCTTTGATTAATTCCTCTTCCTGGTGGGAAATGAGAGTTAAAATTGCCCATCCAGACACCTCCAGCTAGTCTCTCATTGATTCTCGCTATTTCTGTTCATCTTCCGCAGAAATTGCAAACTGGGCCAAACAGGAGGTTAAAGGGACTGACTGTCCAAGTGGGGAGAGTGTTAGTAAGCGTCTGGAATGTTGCACCCGAGTACCAGGGTACGAAAACCGAGACATATTTGAACACGTCTCCCGATCACATGGTTGATCATACTCTAGGTTCCATATGCATGTTTTAGCTGAAGGAAGAATACCTTAAACCTGGGTACTTGAAACCCGTGTAATGGGTACCATGCAATATGACTTCAAAGGGTCTTCATTTGCTCACCGAACCTCTCCAATCCTATCACTGCTGCGTTTATGCCCCTGTACACATGCTTGATTCTCTTTCGGAGACATAGCAATCCATAGGTTTTAAGATACTTACTAGTCAGGTACATTCTTAGGCGTTTAATATGGGGTGTTGAGTCCATTTCGTTGAGCAAGGAGTAGCTCTTGTCTATTTCATATTTGGCTTAAGGAACTTTATCTGTGCTCATTTCAATCTCTGGTTTTATGCAGCACCCCAACTCACCTTTACCCTTAAGCAAGAATAAGTTGGTTTTCTAAATTTGAGACCCTGTTCTGTTCTGTAATTCAGTTCCTGTGTAGCCAAGTTTACATTCCGTGTATTACTGATATCTTATGATGTTTCTTTTTCTGTGTGACTTATTTCAGTTAGAATCATCATACCTGAATCCACTCATTGTGCTGCTAAGGGCCTGATGACACAGATTTCATTGCTGAGTGATATTGCTTTGTAAGTAAATACCACAGCTTCTTTATCCATTTTTCATTTTCTGCGATGTTGAACTTGTACTGTAAACGAGGTTCTTGTAAACAGAGCCGTTCCAAACTTTGGGGTGGCTGTGTCTTTTTGATTTTAATTTCCCTAAGCTATAGGACCAAGAGTGGAAGTGCCCTAGGTTCTGTTGCTTTGTTTTTTAGATGTTTCAGGAAACACCATACACTTCTCCCGAGTGGTTGTTGGCAATTTACATCCCGCCCATCAGCATAACAAGGCTCCCAGTTCTCCATGGCCTGTCCTGCCTTTCTGGATTTTACACTTTTTTCAGATGGCCCTTTTGACCAGGGGGAAGTGAGACTTCATTGTAGTGCAGATTTCCTTTGCAAGCTTGCTTGGTTGGCCAAAAAGTGCGTATGCGTTTTTTCCTGAATATATTCAGGAAAAAACGCATACGCCCTTTTTGGCCAAGTGCATCATTGTCGAGTTTCTGACTCTCTTCATATGCTTTCAATGCAATTCCAGTCTACCTCCTGAAATCGGTTTCCTGCAATTCTGCCTTGCTTTCAATGCCTCTTCATAGCCTTACCTCAATATATTTTTTAAAAATAGTTGGCCTTTATAACTCTGCAGATTTTTGAATTGCAGTGGCCCTTAGCTCCATTTTTTAGCTCTTATTTTTGTGGTCTTGCCCCATAACCACAGGATTCCTTGAAGCCCTATTTTTCTTCTGGGGCACCTGCTGTGCCTTTGGTTAATTCTTCTTACTGATGTGATATTAGAGTGACATGTGCCCATTGAAACCGCTACAGCTAGTTTCTCACTGGTTCCCCCTATTCCCATTCATCCTCTGCACTAACTGCAGACTGTGCGATACCAGAACTTAAAGGCATTGACTCCATGTGGGGATGTTGTTAGTAAAGCGGCTGGAATGTCGATCCGGAGCCCCAGGAGAGGAAAAATGAGGTGCGTTTTAGAAACCTTTCCCGATCATATGGTATACCAGTCGCTGGGTTTCCCAAGCATGGTTTAGCTGTAGGAAGATTCCCTTCAACCTGGAGTGTTGGGACCCTTGGACTGAGTAGCATGAAGTATTGCATTAAACTTTCGGCAGTTGCTCACCAAAGCTCACCAATCCTCTCAGCCCCAAGTGTCCAGCCTTATGTCTTATCCAGCTGTGGGTTTATATGTGGTCAATCCAGGTTGCATCACAGCCCCTGAGCGAATTTTGTAAGAATTTTTCTCTCTTTCATTGTTTCAGCGTTTTGTTTTTAAAATTTATTTCTATAATGGGGTTTAGCTCCTTTTCACTGCTGTGTTTGTGCCGCTCTGCACACACTTGATTCCCTTATGGAGATATATCAATACATGGGTTTTAAGATTCTTATTCCTCAGATATATTTCTCTGCGGTGTATAGGGTGTGTTGAGGCCTGTTCATTGAGCAAGGTGTAGATCTTGTCTAATACCTATTTGGTTTATTGAACGGTATCTGTGCTAATTTCAAACTCTGGTTTTATGCATCACCCCACCTCTCCTTTCCCCTTAAGCTGACATAAGTGTGTTTTCTAAATGTGAGACACTGTTCTGTTCTGTAATTCATTTCTTGTGCAGCCATATTTACCCTCCCTCTATAAGTGATATCTTATGATATGTTTCTTTTTCTGTTTGACTTATTTCAAGTAGTATTATCGGACCTAAATCCACTCTTTATCCTTCTACTAGCCTTATTACATTGATTTCATGGTGAAGAGATATTCCATTGTACATAAGTACCACATCTTCTTTATCCATTGTTCTCTTTCCTGGGATATTTAAGGTGTAC
This sequence comes from Stenella coeruleoalba, assembly GCF_951394435.1. Taxonomy (NCBI): domain Eukaryota; kingdom Metazoa; phylum Chordata; class Mammalia; order Artiodactyla; family Delphinidae; genus Stenella; species Stenella coeruleoalba. Next base: position 82,818 of record NW_027645943.1, read on the forward strand.
TGAAGTTGAGGTTCTTGTAAACAGAGTAGCCCTAAACTGTGGTGTGCTTGTGTCTTGTTGATTTTTAGACTTCCCTAGATATACTCCCATGATTGGAAGTGTCCTATGCTCTGTAGCTCTGTTTTTTAGATGATTTAGGAACCGCCATACACTTCTCCAGAGTGGCTCTCGGCAGTTCACACACTGCCCATCAGCGTATAAAGGCTCCCTGTTCTCCATGGCCTGTCCTGCATTTCTGGTTTTTACAATTTTTTAGGATGGCCCTTTTGACCGGTGGGAAGTGAGACTTCTTTGTTGTGCACATTTGCATTGCTTGCTTGCTTCGTTGCCCATAAAGTGCGTATGCGTTTTTTCCTGGATATAATCAGGAAAAAACGCATACGCCCTTTTGGGCCAACTGCATCATTGTCGAAATTCTGCCACTTTTCATGTGCGTTAAAGACGAGTCCAATCTATCTCTTGAAATCTGTTTCTTGCAATTCTGTCTTGCATTCAGATCCTCTTCTTTGCCTTACCTCAACATATTTTTGGACGTTAGTTTTCATTTATAACTCTGCAGGTTTGTGAATTGCAGTGACCCTGAGCTCCATTTTTTAAGTTGCTCTTTTGTGAGCTGGCCTCAAACCCGCAGGATTGCTTCAGGCCCTATTTTGGCTCCGGCGAGGCAGGCTGAGCCTTCCTTTAATTCTTACTCTTAATGGGAAATTAGAGTGATATGTGCCCGTCCAAACCCCTACAACTCTTCTCTCATTGGTTCCCCCTCTTCCCGTTCATCCTCCTCACAATTTGCAAAATGTGTGAAACAGAAGTTTAAATGTGCTGATTCTCCAAGTGGGGAGATTCTAAGTAGCGTGGCTGGAATGGTGAACAGGAGCACCAGGAGAGGATAAATGAGGTGCATTTTAGACACATCTCCCGATCACATGGTGTACAGTCCTCTGGGTTTTCCATGCATGTTTTAGCTGTAGGAAGATCCCTTGAACCTGCAGATTTGGGACCCATTGAATGGGTACCAGGTAGTATTACTTTAAAGGGTGTGCATTTCCTCACCCAACCTCACATTTCTCTTAGCGCAAACAGTTTCCAGCCTTATGTCTCATCCTGCTGTGGGTCTAGATGTGTTCAATCCATGTTGCATCACCGTCCCTGAGGAAAAGTTGTAAGAGGTTTTCTCTGTCTCTCTGTCGTTTATTTTTTTCAATTTATTACTATATTGGTTACAGCTGATTTTCAAAGCTCTGTTTCTTGCTGCTGTACATCCACTTGATTCGCGTACAGAGAGACATCAATAAATTCTTTTTCAGATTCTTACCAGTCGTATATATTCTTTTCCGGTGACTTGAGTGTGCTGAGTGCAGTTCTTTTAGCTACCGTGTAGGCCTTGTTGATTATCAGTTTGGTATTTGGAATGGTATCTTTGCTAATTTCAACCTCCTGGATGATGCCTCACCCCTCCCCACCTTTCCCGTTTAGCAGCCTTATGCGTGTTTTCTACATATTTGACTATGTTTTTGTTTTGTAATTTATTTCATGTGTAGCCATTTTGGATTCCACCTTTAAGTGATATCTTATGATATGTGTCTTTTTCTTTTTGAATTCTGTCACTTAGAATGATCATACGTAACTCCTCCGGAGTTGTTACAACTGGCCATATTTCATTGATTTCCAGGCTGAATAATATTCCACTCTACCTAAGTACCACATCTCTATCCATTTTTTCCCTCCAGAGACATTTAAGTTATATCCTAGTCGAGGATCTTTTAAACAGAGAGGGGGTAAACATTGGGGTGCCTGTGTCCTCTCGATTTTTGTTTTGCCCAAGATATACGCCCATGAGTGCAAGTGCCCTATGCTCTGTAGCTCATTTTTTAGATGCTTTAGTAAACACAATACACTTCTCCAGAATGGCCGTTGGCAATATACATTTCCACTATAAGTCTCACAGGGCTCCCTCTTCTCGTTGCCCTGTCCTGCATTTCTGTTGTTTACGCTTTATGAGGATGGCTCTTCTGACTGATGCGAAGTGATATCTTTTGTAGTATTGACTTCCAGTGCCCACCTGTTTGGTTGGCTAAAAAAGTGTATGCCCTTTTCTTGAATATTTACAGAAAAAAACGCATACACCCTTTTTGGCCAACTGCAATGTTGGCAATGTTCAGCTCCTTTTCTTGTGCTTAATGGCGAGTCCTTTCTACCTCCTCAAATCCCTTTCCTGCCATTCTCCCTTGCTTACAAGTCCTTTTCTCTGACTTTCCTCAAGACATTTTTCAGTGATGGATATTTTCAACTCTGCAGTTTTGTGAATTTTACTGCCCCTGAGTTCCATTGTTCAACTCGTGTTTATGGGAACTGGCCACAAAGCAGCGGGATTTCCTCAAGCCCTATACTGTTTCCATGGGCAACCCTAGCCTTTGGTCAATTCGTCTTCCTGATTGGAAATTAGAGTGACATGTGCCTGTCTGAACACCTAGGACTTGTCTCTCATTGTTCCTCATCCTTCCGCTTCATCCTCTGGACAAATTCCAAACTGTACGCAACAGGATGTTGACAGTGCTGACATCTCCAAGTGGGGAGACTGTTAGTAAAGACGCTGGAGGGGTGAACCCGAGCACCAGGAGATGAGGAGATGAGATGCCTTTTCCAAACTCTTCCCGATCAGACGGTATACCATCCTCTGGGTGTGACAGACATGTTTTAGCAGTAGGAAGAGTCCCATTCATGTAAGGAGAACACCAGGGCTTTTTCAAAATCAGTGTCTCCCCGAAACCCAAACTGGGGAAGTTTTTAAGCTACGGCTACACATATGTTCATTAAGGGCCTTGGGAAGCAGGCAGAGTCCAAACTTTAGATGATTGAAGTCTTCAGGGTCAGAAGCACTCACCACCAGCTTCCCTTAGGCTACACTTTAACTGTCATTGATAGATGATGTCAATAAAAATATCTATTCTTTTTCAGATTATTTCCCCTTATAGGTTATTGCAAAATGTTGAGTGTAGTTCCCTGTGCTATACAGTAGTTCCTTGTTGATGATCTATTTTATACATAGCAGTGTGTATGTGTTCATTCCAAACTGTTAATTGATCCCTCCTCCCACCTTTCCCCTTTGGTAATAATAAATTATAAGATTTTATACTTCTCAGAAATGGGGGAGCTGAAAGAGAGGTATCATTTTCAATGGAAAAGCATTTAAAACAAGATTGAAGGTTTAACCAAGATTATTAGCTGTACATCCTTGGAAAGAAATCACTTCGTTTCTCTAATATTGACCTGACAAATAAGACAAACCTTTTCACTGAACTTGCTTATAAAAAGTGATGGAAATATCAAATGGAAGTGTTAAAAACATCTTATTTTACCCGAGCCTTATACACTGTTCTATGTTAACTACAGTTTGGCTCACACATCTGTTCATTGAGGTTACAATAGTCTCAATTTCTGTTACTGATCCTCCAGAGTGGACCCCAACAAGTGTCCCCCTGCCCAGTGTCATTGGGGCCAACAGATCGAGACTGAGTTTGGTTCACAAGCAAAGGAAACTTTATATTTTGATCAGAGAATGGAGAGGTGAGAGCATGCACTACCCCGTGGGCTGTGGGCTGGGCTGCTGTGTAGAGATCCTGTCAGAGTCAGTGGGAGGGAGGGAGGCGGCGGAGCTCTCGAGGGCCGGGTTGGCTGTAGCTCAGGCTCTATATCGTGGAGTCTGCACTGGGCCCCAGGAGCTGAGGTGTCGACCCAGCCATTCTGCACTAGGAAATCTGGTCTGAAGTGCCGGGTGTGGAACCTCTGCATGCGGGACCCTAGGAGCACGTGAAATTAGACAAAGCACAAAGGATAAAAAAGGTTAGACTTGACTTTATTGCCCAGATTCTATTTTTATCTCCCAGGGATTTTTAATGGGCTTTGCTGGGGACAAACCCCTCCTCTGCCTTTTGTCCCGTTCCTCATTCTTGGAGTGCTGAGGGTGCAGACCCTTCTTCTGTAACTGCTGAGTGCTGAGTTGGGAGCCCTCATACCCTGGGGCGAGGGTCAGAGCTTCTCCCCAGCAGCCTCCCGGTGACGTTGATTGTCCCCAGGACCCCTGCCTCCCTGCTCGTCCACCTGAGCACCAGCATTGGAAGTGTTATAGATTCTAATGACCTTTAAGGGTCCAGGAAAGAGATGTGCAGAGACGCTGTGGGGGCCGGTTTCACCCCGCCCCACATTTGTTCGGCCACCTTAGGCTGACCGTCTCTGCCAGCCTAGATGCTCTGACCAGTAGTCTGTGCTTTCTTCAATTAGGCCCCTGAATTAACGTACAAACAGCACCAGGTGTCAGAGCCCTGCCCGCTCAACTCCCAGACAGTCCAGGGTCAGTGGTGACCAAGGACCATGATGGCTACTGAGTCAACAGCCTTTTGAAGTAAACAGGAGTCCAGCCGGTCTTATTGGCCACCATCATCACGGTGTCTGTAGGCTTTTCTATGGTGACAGTGTGGTATACTGTTCCCCCGCCAAGATTATTAGCTCCCCTCTGGGTGCAGTAAGTCCTGCAAGCAGTAGTCTACTCTTTTGGGACACACTCTTGTTGTTTTATGAGAGAAACTCCAGGTCAAGTGATGTTCACACGAGTCGTCATGGTGCCCTGTTGCCCCCGGTTATCTCTCTGGATGTTGGAGTTGGAGGGCCTCCTCACTCGAGGTCGGTGTGCCCACGGAGCGAACCCTGCAACTTCAGGGCATGGTTGGTGGTTAGGATCACCACGTGGGGTCCTTTACCCTTAGGAGGGAGGTGGCCTTTTGGGCTGCTGATTTCCAGGTTTTTAGATACCGCCAGTATCTTGGCCAGATGTGGCAGTGGGCCAAGCCCCTTAGTGACCGTAGTTTATCCTACCTGGATGGCATTCTTGCATTGTTCCATTTCAAGCGGTCCCAGTTTTTGCACTAATTCTCCAATGGCGATTCACCTTTCACCGGGAATGTAAAGGTCAAAGGGTTTAGCTAAATTAGGGAGTTCCAGGGCAAGGGTCTGAATTGACTGCTCTTTCCATTCTTGAAAGGCCACTTCTGGATTCTATTCAAAAGGATCATCATCTTTTCCTTTCAGTGTTTCATATAGAGGCCCAGCTAGTAGACTGTAGTTAGGGATCCAGAAGCAGCAAACCCTGGCCTCCCCAGGAACCCCTAAGCTGTCTTCTAGTTTTAGAAAGGGGTAAGGCTGAAAATGGTTTCTTCCCTTTCCTGGGATGGGCTTCTCTGACCTTCTGTGAGAATGAAGCCCAGGCAGGTCACCGCAGTCTGTGATATTTGAGCTTTTTCTTGGACAACTTCTATCCTTTATTGGCTTGGTAGTTCAGAGGCCTCCTTAGTAGGGCTGGTGATCAGAATGTCGTCTGCATATTGAAGGAGGGTTTCCTTTTCCAGAGGTAGAACTTTTAGGTCTTTAGCTAAGCTTTCCCCAAAGATGGTGTGGGAATTTTTGCACCCTTGGGGCCAGACGGCCCGGAAGTATTGTTTTAGTTGTATGTGGAGTCCTGCCACTCACAAGCCAAAATTTCTTGTGACTCTGGGACTAATGGAATACAAAAGAAGGCATCATTGAAGACTAATACAGAATACCATGTCCTGGTGGTTGGTAGAATGACCAGCAGGGTGTAGGAATTAGGAGCAACTGGAGGTATATCCTCGGTGGCTTCACTGACTGTCCTGACATCCTTTACCAGGTCCCCAGCAGCCCATGGGGCTCTCGTGGTCAGACCAATCCCAGAATATGGAGCTCACCTGGGCAGGTACCCCACCCCCACCCCAGCCCACGGGGCTCTCGTGGTCAGGCCCCTCCCAGGATACAGAGCTACCCTTGCAGGTACCGTGGCAGGGCTGGGCACACAGGAACCGTGCACATAGCCCTCATTGCAGAGCACCCCCAGCTCACCTGTCGCTCAGAGCTGACACAGAGCACCTCAGAGCAGGACTTGAACTAACAAACAGCAGCTGCGACAGGTCTGTGACCCTGGGCATCACTCCGTGAGGCCTCCCTCCACCTGGTCTTCCAGAGACTTCCACTGCACCCGGGGCACCAGGCCTCTGTCTCCAACCACCACCCACCCCTCCTCTCCCTGACTCCTGGGTTCCTCTCATTAGGAGAGGGTTTTCTTGAAGTTGTCTCCCACTCATGGGCCAGATAAAATGATTAGAAAACAAGCCAAAGCTGCAGCCCCTTGTCTATCCTGACTCTCAGGAGCCCACACCTGTTCCTTGGACCTGGCCGGTTCAGCAAGTTCCATTTTCTGCAACTGTGAGCCCCTGAGGGGTGATGATTGGCTGACCTGGGCAGCCTTACCGTGCCGGCCAGCCCTCCCCAGGTGTGCCTGGGTTGAGATCAATATAAATACCACTCCAGGCAGCAAGAGCCCCTGCAGCCGTGCCTGACGCCATTTTCTCTGCCCTGTCAGCAGTCTCGGGGCTGGGCTGGTGGGAGGGAGTGAGAGGCCACGGCTTTGTGGGTGGCCCAGTGTGAGTGGGGCTCTGCTGGACTTTCTGCAGCAGTTGCCAGGCTGCCACCTGCTAAAGAAGAGGATGTGTCACCCATACCTGCTGCTGGAATTTCTCCCTGGGCAGAGGTGAGGAAGGAAAAAAGCAGTGGGGGCAGGGACAGGACGGGTATCTCAGGCAGGGAAATGGAAATCTTCCAGAAGAGCACCCAGGGCCAGGACCATCCTGGCTGGCCTGCAGGCACCAAGTCGGCCGGCATGCTGTCACTCGTGTGGCTCTATGGCCCTTCCTCTAGGCTTTCAAGTCCTTGTATATATTCAGGTGTTTTACCTGGGACGGGTGGGAATAGTTCAGCAGCAACTGGCCTGGGGCTCAGCTCACGTTTACTCACAGATGCCTCGGCACGGTGCCCCAGCTTTGCAATGAGGACGCTTGTTGCGTGGGGGCTGCTGGCTGAATGGGAGACGATTCCCCACCACTGACCAACTTCAGAATTGTTTACAACTGGAGCAACTGCCCTGATACGGTTTTCCTCTGTGTAACTGGTGGGTTCTGTGTTTTTTTTCTCTTTTTCGTTTTTGGTTCAAGGTAGATTTTATTCCTCTTTTTTGTATTTACAGATATAAGCATGGAAATAATTTATTCATATAAATACATGTATGTGCAGGGAATAATTGTTTTTTCTGTTTTATTTTTTAAATTTTACTTCTTTTTAATTTTGAATTTTATTTTATATTTTTATACAGCAGGTTCTTATTGGTTATCTATTTTATACATATAAATGTATACATGCCAATCCCAGTCTCTCAACTCCTCCCACCACCACCCCCCCAACAGCTTTCCCCCCTTGTTGTCCATACGTTTGTTGTCTACATCTGTTGCTCTATTTATGCCTTGCAAAACGGTTAATCTGTACAGTTTTTCTAGGTTCCACATATATGCATGAATATACAAGATTTGTTTTTCTCTTTCTGACTTACTTCACTCTGTATGACAGTCTCTAGATCCATCGACGTCTCTACAAATGACCCAATTTCATTCCTTTTCATGGCTTAGTAATATTCCATTTTATATATGTACCACAGCTTTATGCATTCGTCTGTCTGTGGGCATTTAGGTTGCTTCCATTACCTCGATATTGTAAATAGTGATGCAATGAACATTGCGGTGAATGACTCTTTTTGATTTATGGTTTTGTCTGGGTATATGTCCAGTACTGGGATTGCTGTATCATATGGTAATTCTATTGTTAGTTTCTTAAGAAATTCCATATTGTTCTCCATAATGACTGTATCAATTTATATTCCCAACAATAGTGGAAGAGGGTTCCTTTTCTCCACACCCTTTCCAGCATTTTTTGTTTGTAGATTTTCAATGATGCCTATTCTACCAGGTGTGAGGTGATACCTCATTGTTGAATCCATTTCGTTGAGCAAGGGGTAGCTCTTGTCTATTACATATTTGGCTTATGGAACGGTATCTGTGCTAATTTCAAACTCTGCTTTTATGCAGCACCCCAACTCACCTTCCCCCTTCAGCAGGCATAAGTTGGTTTTCTAAACTTGAGACCCTGTTCTGTTTTGTAATTCAGTTCATGTGTAGCCAAGTTCACATTCCGTGTATTAGTGATACCTTATGATGTTTCTTTTTCTGTGTGACTTATTTCACTTAGAATCATCGTGCCTCAATGCACTCATTATGCTGGTACGGGCCTGGTGACATAGATTTCATTGCTGAGTGGTATTCTGTTGTACAGAAGTACCGCAACTTCTTTATCCATTATTTGCTCTCTGGGATATTTAACTTGTGCCGTAGAAGAGATTCCTGTAAAAAGAGCCGTCCCAAATTTTGGGGTTGCTGTGTCTTTTTGATATTAATTTCCCTAAGCTATAGGACCATAAGTGGAAGTGCCCTAGGCTCTGTTGCTTTGTTTTTTAGATGTTTCAGGAAACACCATACACTTCTCCCGAGTGTCTGTTGGCAATTTACATCCCGCCCATCAGCATAACAAGGCTCCCAGTTCTCCATGGCCTGTCCTGCCTTTCTGGATTTTACACTTTATTCTGATGGCCCTTTTGACCGGGGGGAAGTGAGACTTCATTGTAGTGCAGATTTCCTTTGCAAGCTTGCTTGGTTGGCCAAAAAGGGCGTATGCGTTTTTTCCTGAATATATTCAGGAAAAAACGCATATGCCCTTTTGGCAAAGTGCATCATTGTGGACGTTCTGCCTCTTTTCCTATGCTTTCAATGCAATTCCAGTCTACCTCCTGAAATCGGTATCCTGCAATTCTGCCCCGCTTTCAAGTCCTCTTCGCAGCCTTACTTCAGTCTATTTTTGGATGATAGCTGTCATTTATAACTCTGCAGGTTTGTGAATTACAGAGACCCTGAGCTCCTTTCTTCAACTCGCTTTCTTTTGAGCTGGCCGCAACACCGCAGGATGGCTTCAGGCCCTAATCTGGTTCCGGCACGGCACGCTGAGCCTTTGGTTATTTCCTCTTCCTGGTGGGAAATGAGAGTTAAATTTGCCCGTCCAGACACCTCCAGCTAGTCTCTCATTGGTTCTCGCTATTCCTGTTCATCTTCCGCAGAAATTGCAAACTGGGCCAAACAGGAGGTTAAAGGCGCTGACTCTCCAAGTTGGGAGAGTGTTAGTAAAGGGTCTGGAATGTTGCACCCGAGTACCAGGGGAGGAAAACTGAGACATATTTGAACACGTCTCCCGTTCACACGGTTGATCATACTCGGGGTTCTACATGCATGTTTTAGCTGAAGGAAGAATACCATAAACCTGGAGAGTTGAGACCCGTGGAATGGGTACCATGCAATATGATTTCAAAGGGTCTTCATTTGCTCACCGAACCTCTCCAATCCTATCACTGCTGCGTTCATGCCCCTGTACACATGCTTGATTCTCTTTCGGAGACATAGCAATCCATAGGTTTTAAGACACTTACTAGTCAGGTACATTCTTAGGCGTTTAATATGCGGTGTTGAGTCCATTTCGTTGAGCAAGGAGTAGCTCTTGTCTATTCCATATTTGGCTTAAGGAACTTTATCTGTGCTCATTTCAATCTCTGGTTTTATGCAGCACCCCAACTCACCTTTCCCCTTAAGCAAGCATAAGTCGGTTTTCTAAATATGAGACCCTGTTCTGTTCTGTAATTCAGTTCCTGTGTAGCCAAGTTTACATTCCGTGTATTACTGATATCTTATGATGTTTCTTTTTCTGTTTGACTTATTTCAGTTAGAATCATCATACCTGAATCCACTCATTGTTCTGCTAAGGGCCTGATGACATAGATTTCATTGCTGAGTGATATTGCTTTGTAAGTAAATACCACAATTTCTTTATCCATTTTTCACTTTCTGCGATGTTGAACTTGTACTGTAAACGAGGTTCTTGTAAACAGAGGCATCCCAAACTTTGGGGTGGCTGTGTCTTTTTGATTTTAATTTCCCTAAGCTATAGGACCATAAGTGGAAGTGCCCTAGGCTCTGTTGCTTTGTTTTTTAGATGTTTCAGGAAACACCATACACTTCTCCCGAGTGTCTGTTGGCAATTTACATCCCGCCCATCAGCATAACAAGGCTCCCAGTTTTCCATGGCCTGTCCTGCCTTTCTGGATTTTACACTTTTTTCAGATGGCCCTTTTGACCGGGGGGAAGTGAGACTTCATTGTAGTGCAGATTTCCTTTGCAAGCTTGCTTGGTTGGCCAAAAAGGGCGTATGCGTTTTTTCCTGAATATATTCAAGAAAAAATGCATACGCCCTTTTTGGCCAAGTGCATCATTGTGGACGTTCTGCCTCTTTTCCTATGCTTTCAATGCAATTCCAGTCTACCTCCTGAAATCGGTTTCCTGCAATTCTGCCCCGCTTTCAAGTCCTCTTGGCAGCCTTACTTCAGTCTATTTTTGGACGATAGCTGTCATTTATAACTGCAGGTTTGTGAATTACAGTGCCCCTGAGCTCCTTTCTTCAACTCGCTTTCTTGTGACCTGGCCGCAACACCACAGGATGGCTTCAGGCCCTAATCTGGTTCCGGCACGGCACGCTGAGCCTTTGGTTATTTCCTCTTCCTGGTGGGAAATGAGAGTTAAATTTGCCCGTCCAGACACCTCCAGCTAGCCTCTCATTGGTTCTCGCTATTCCTGTTCATCTTCCGCAGAAATTGCAAACTGGGCCAAACAGGAGTTTAAAGGCGCTGACTCTCCAAGTGGGGAGAGTGTTAGTAAAGCGTCTGGAATGTTGCACCCGAGTACCAGGGGAGGAAAACTGAGACATATTTGAACACGTCTCCCGTTCACATGGGTGATCATACTCTGGGTTCCACATGCAGGTTTTAGCTGAAGGAAGAATACCTTAAACCTGGAGAGTTAAGACCCGTGTAATGGGTACCATGCAATATGACTTCAAAGGGTCTTCATTTGCTCACCGAACCTCTCCAATCCTATCACTGCTGCGTTCATGCCCCTGTACACATGCTTGATTCTCTTTCGGAGACATAGCAATCCATAGGTTTTAAGATACTTACTAGTCAGGTACATTCTTAGGCGTTTAATATGCGGTGTTGAGTCCATTTCGTTGAGCAAGGAGTAGCTCTTGTCTATTCCACATTTGGCTTAAGGAACTTTATCTGTGCTCATTTCAATCTCTGGTTTTATGCAGCACCCCAACTCACCTTTCCCCTTAAGCAAGCATAAGTTGGTTTTCTAAATTTGAGACCCTGTTCTGTTCTGTAATTCAGTTCCTGTGTAGCCAAGTTTACATTCCGTGTATTACTGATATCTTATGATGTTTCTTTTTCTTTGTGACTTATTTCAGTTAGAATCATCATACCTGAATCCACTCATTGTGCTGCTAAGGGCCTGATGACACAGATTTCATTGCTGAGTGATATTGCTTTGTAAGTAAATACCACAACTTCTTTATCCATTTTTCACTTTCTGCGATGTTGAACTTGTACTGTAAACGAGGTTCTTGTAAACAGAGCCGTTCCAAACTTTGGGGTTGCTGTGTCTTTTTGATTTTAATTTCCCTAAGCTATAGGACCATAAGTGGAAGTGCCCTAGGTTCTGTTGCTTTGTTTTTTAGATGTTTCAGGAAACACCATACACTTCTCCCGAGTGGTTGTTGGCAATTTACATCCCGCCCATCAGCATAACAAGGCTCCCAGTTCTCCATGGCCTGTCCTGCCTTTCTGGATTTTACACTTTTTTCAGATGGCCCTTTTGACCGGGGGGAAGTGAGACTTCATTGTAGTGCAGATTTCCTTTGCAAGCTTGCTTGGTTGGCCAAAAAGGGCGTATGCGTTTTTTCCTGAATATATTCAGGAAAAAACGCATACGCCCTTTTTGGCCAAGTGCATCATTGTGGACGTTCTGCCTCTTTTCCTATGCTTTCAATGCAATTCCAGTCTACCTCCTGAAATCGGTTTCCTGCAATTCTGCCCCTCTTTCAAGTCCTCTTGGCAGCCTTACTTCAGTCTATTTTTGGACGATAGCTGTCATTTATAACTCTGCAGGTTTGTGAATTACAGTGCCCCTGAGCTCCTTTCTTCAACTCGCTTTCTTGTGACCTGGCCGCAACACCGCAGGATGACTTCAGGCCCTAATCTGGTACCGGCACGGCACGCTGAGCCTTTGGTTAATTCCTCTTCCTGGTGGGAAATGAGAGTTAAATTTGCCCGTCCAGACACCTCCAGCTAGCCTCTCATTGGTTCTCGCTATTCCTGTTCATCTTCCGCAGAAATTGCAAACTGGGCCAAACAGGAGGTTAAAGGGACTGACTCTCCAAGTGGGGAGAGTGTTAGTAAAGCGTCTGGAATGTTGCACCCTAGTACCAGGGTATGAAAACTGAGACATATTTGAACACGTCTCCCGATCACATGGTTGATCATACTCTAGGTTCCACATGCATGTTTTAGCTGAAGGAAGAATACCATAAACCTCGGTAGTTGAAACCCGTGGAATGGGTACCATGCAATATGACTTCAAAGGGTCTTCATTTGCTCACCGAACCTCTCCAATCCTATCACTGCTGCGTTTATGCCCCTGTACACATGCTTGATTCTCTTTCGGAGACATAGCAATCCATAGGTTTTAAGATACTTACAAGTCAGGTACATTCTTAGGCGTTTAATATGCGGTGTTGAGTCCATTTCGTTGAGCAAGGAGTAGCTCTTGTCTATTCCATATTTGGCTTAAGGAACTTTATCTGTGCTCATTTCAATCTCTGGTTTTATGCAGCACCCCAACTCACCTTTCCCCTTAAGCAAGCATAAGTTGGTTTTCTAAATTTGAGACCCTGTTCTGTTCTGTAATTCAGTTCCTGTGTAGCCAAGTTTACATTCCGTGTATTACTGATATCTTATGATGTTTCTTTTTCTGTGTGACTTATTTCAGTTAGAATCATCATACCTGAATCCACTCATTGTGCTGCTAAGGGCCTGATGACACAGATTTCATTGCTGAGTGATATTGCTTTGTAAGTAAATACCACAAGTTCTTTATCCATTTTTCACTTTCTGCGATGTTGAACTTGTACTGTAAACGAGGTTCTTGTAAACAGAGCCGTTCCAAACATGGGGTGGCTGTGTCTTTTTGATTTTAATTTCCCTAAGCTATAGGACCATAAGTGGAAGTGCCCGAGGTTCTGTTGCTTTGTTTTTTAGATGTTTCAGGAAACACCATACACTTCTCCCGAGTGGTTGTTGGCAATTTACATCCCGCCCATCAGCATAACAAGGCTCCCAGTTCTCCATGGCCTGTTGCCTTTCTGGATTTTACACATTTTTCAGATGGCCCTTTTGACCGGGGGGAAGTGAGACTTCATTGTAGTGCAGATTTCCTTTGCAAGCTTGCTTGGTTGGCCAAAAAGGGCGTATGCGTTTTTTCCTGAATATATTCAGGAAAAAACGCATACGCCCTTTTTGGCCAAGTGCATCATTGTGGACGTTCTGCCTCTTTTCCTATGCTTTCAATGCAATTCCAGTCTACCTCCTGAAATCGGTTTCCTGCAATTCTGCCCCGCTTTCAAGTCCTCTTGGCAGCCTTACTTCAGTCTATTTTTGGACGATAGCTGTCATTTATAACTCTGCAGGTTTTTGAATTACAGTGCCCCTGAGCTCCTTTCTTCAACTCGCTTTCTTGTGAGCTGGCCGCAACACCGCAGGATGGCTTCAGGCCCTAATCTGGTTCCGGCACGGCACGCTGAGCCTTTGGTTAATTCCTCTTCCTGGTGGGAAATGAGAGTTAAATTTGCCCGTCCAGACACCTCCAGCTAGTCTCTCATTGGTTCTCGCTATTCCTGTTCATCTTCCGCAGAAATTGCAAACTGGGCCAAACTGGAGGTTAAAGGCGCTGACTCTCCAAGTGGGGAGAGTGTTAGTAAAGCGTCTGGAATGTTGCACCCGAGTACCAGGGTACGAAAACTGAGACATATTTGAACACGTCTCCCGATCACATGGTTGATCATACTCTGGGTTCCACATGCATGTTTTAGCTGAAGGAAGAATACCTAAAACCTGGGTAGTTGAAACCCGTGGAATGGGTACCATGCAATATGACTTCAAAGGGTCTTCATTTGCTCACAGAACCTCTGCAATCCTATCACTGCTGCGTTTATGCCCCTGTACACATGCTTGATTCTCTTTCGGAGACATAGCAATCTATAGGTTTTAAGATACTTACTAGTCAGGTACATTCTTAGGCGTTTAATATGCGGTGTTGAGTCCATTTCGTTGAGCAAGGAGTAGCTCTTGTCTATTCCATATTTGGCTTAAGGAACTTTATCTGTGCTCATTTCAATCTCTGGTTTTATGCAGCACCCCAACTCACCTTTCCCCTTAAGCAAGCATAAGTTGGTTTTCTAAATTTGAGACCCTGTTCTGTTCTGTAATTCAGTTCCTGTGTAGCCAAGTTTACATTCCGTGTATTACTGATATCTTATGATGTTTCTTTTTCTGTGTGACTTATTTCAGTTAGAATCATCATACCTGAATCCACTCATTGTGCTGCAAAGGGCCTGATGACACAGATTTCACTGCTGAGTGATATTGCTTTGTAAGTAAATACCACAACTTCTTTATCCATTTTTCACTTTCTGCGATGTTGAACTTGTACTGTAAACGAGGTTCTTGTAAACAGAGCCGTTCCAAACTTTGGGGTGGCTGTGTCTTTTTGATTTTAATTTCCCTAAGCTATAGGACCATAAGTGGAAGTGCCCTAGGTTCTGTTGCTTTGTTTTTTAGATGATTCAGGAAACACCATACACTTTTCCCGAGTGGTTGTTGGCAATTTACATCCCGCCCATCAGCATAACAAGGCTCCCAGTTCTCCATGGCCTGTCCTGCCTTTCTGGATTTTACACTTTTTTCAGATGGCCCTTTTGACCGGGGAGAAGTGAGACTTCATTGTAGTGCAGATTTCCTTTGCAAGCTTGCTTGGTTGGCCAAAAAGGGCGTATGCGTTTTTTCCTGAATATATTCAGGAAAAAACGCATACGCCCTTTTTGGCCAAGTGCATCATTGTGGACGTTCTGCCTCTTTTCCTATGCTTTCAATGCAATTCCAGTCTACCTCCTGAAATCGGTTTCCTGCAATTCTGCCCCGCTTTCAAGTCCTCTTGGCAGCCTTACTTCAGTCTATTTTTGGACGATAGCTGTCATTTATAACTCTGCAGGTTTGTGAATTACAGTGCCCCTGAGCTCCTTTCTTCAACTCGCTTTCTTGTGACCTGGCCGCAACACCGCAGGATGGCTTCAGGCCCTAATCTGGTTCTGGCACGGTACGCTGAGCCTTTGGTTAATTCCTCTTCCTGGTGGGAAATGAGAGTTAAATTTGCCCATCCAGACACCTCCAGCTAGTCTCTCATTGGTTCTCGCTATTCCTGTTCATCTTCCACAGAAATGGCAAACTGGGCCAAACAGGAGGTTAAAGGGACTGACTCTCCAAGTGGGGAGAGTGTTAGTAAAGCGTCTGGAATGTTGCACCCGAGTACCAGGGGAGGAAAACTGAGACATATTTGAACACATCTCCCGTTCACATGGTTGATCATACTTGGGTTCCACATGCATGTTTTAGCTGAAGGAAGAATACCTTAAACCTGGAGAGTTGAGACCCGTGGAATAGGTACCATGCAATATGACTTCAAAGGGTCTTCATTTGCTCACCGAACCTCTCCAATCCTATCACTGCTGCGTTTATGCCCCTGTACACATGCTTGATTCTCTTTCGGAGACATAGCAATCCATAGGTTTTAAGATACTTACTAGTCAGGTACATTCTTAGGCGTTTAATATGCGGTGTTGAGTCCATTTCGTTGAGCAAGCAGTAGCTCTTGTCTATTCCATATTTGGCTTAAGGAACTTTATCTGTGCTCATTTCAATCTCTGGTTTTATGCAGCACCCCAACTCACCTTTCCCCTTAAGCAAGCATAAGTTGGTTTTCTAAATTTGAGACCCTGTTCTGTTCTGTAATTCAGGTCCTGTGTAGCCAAGTTTACATTCCGTGTATTACTGATATCTTATGATGTTTCTTTTTCTGTGTGACATATTTCAGTTAGAATCATCATACCTGAATCCACTCATTGTGCTGCTAAGGGCCTGATGACATAGATTTCATTGCTGAGTGATATAGCTTTGTAAGTAAATACCACAACTTCTTTATCCATTTTTCACTTTCTGCGATGTTGAACTTGTACTGTAAACGAGGTTCTTGTAAACAGAGGCGTCCAAAACTTTAGGGTGGCTGTGTCTTTTCGATTTTAATTTCCCTAAGCTATAGGACCATAAGTGGAAGTGGCCTAGGTTCTGTTGCTTTGTTTTTTAGATGTTTCAGGAAACACCATACACTTCTCCCGAGTGTCTGTTGGCAATTTACATCCCGCCCATCAGCATAACAAGGCTCCCAGTTCTCCATGGCCTGTCCTGCCTTTCTGGATTTTACACTTTTTTCAGATGACCCTTTTGACCGGGGGGAAGTGAGACTTCATTGTAGTGCAGATTTCCTTTGCAAGCTTGCTTGGTTGGCCAAAAAGGGCGTATGCGTTTTTTCCTGAATATATTCAGGAAAAAAGCGCATACGCCCTTTTTGGCCAAGTGCATCATTGTGGACGTTCTGCCTCTTTTCCTATGCTTTCAATGCAATTCCAGTCTACCTCCTGAAATCGGTTTCCTGCAATTCTGCCCCGCTTTCAAGTCCTCTTGGCAGCCTTACTTCAGTCTATTTTTGGACGATAGCTGTCATTTATAACTCTGCAGGTTTGTGAATTACAGTGCCCCTGAGCTCCTTTCTTCAACTCGCTTTCGTTTGAGCTGGCCGCAACACCGCAGGATGGCTTCAGGCCCTAATCTGGTTCCGGCACGACACACTGAGCCTTTGGTTAATTCCTCTTCCTGGTGGGAAATGAGAGTTAAATTTGCCCGTCCAGACACCTCCAGCTAGTCTCTCATTGGTCCTCCCTATTCCTGTTCATCTTCCGCAGAAATTGCAAACTGGGCCAAACAGGAGGTTAAAGGGACTGACTCTCCAAGTGGGGAGAGTGTTAGTAAAGCGTCTGGAATGTTGCACCCGAGTACCAGGGTACAGAAACTGAGACATATTTGAACACGTCTCCGATCACATGGTTGATCATACTCTAGGTTCCACATGCATGTTTTAGCTGAAGGAAGAATACCTTAAACCTGGGTAGTTGAAACCCGTGGAATGGGTACCATGCAATATGACTTCAAAGGGTCTTCATTTGCTCACCGAACCTCTCCACTCCTATCACTGCTGCGTTTATGCCCCTGTACACACGCTTGATTCTCTTTTGGAGACATAGCAATCCATACGTTTTAAGATACTTACTAGTCAGGTACATTCTTAGGCGTTTAATATGGGGTGTTGAGTCCATTTCGTTGAGCAAGGAGTAGCTCTTGTCTATTCCATATTTGGCTTAAGGAACTTTATCTGTGCTCATTTCAATCTCTGGTTTTATGCAGCACCCCAACTCACCTTTCCCCTTAAGCAAGCATAAGTTGGTTTTCTAAATTTGAGACCCTGTTCTGTTTTGGAATGCAGTTCCTGTGTAGCCAAGTTTACATTCCGTGTATTAGTGATATCTTATGATGTTTCTTTTTCTGTGTGACTTATTTCAGTTAGAATCATCGTACCTGAATCCACTCATTGTGCTGATACGGGCCTGATGACATAGATTTCATTGCTGAGTGATACTGCATTGTACGTAAGTACCACAAGTTCTTTATCCATTTTTCACTTTCTGTGATATTGAACTTGTACGGTAAACGAGGTTCTTGTAAACGGAGGCGTCCGAAACTTTGGGGTGGCTGTGTCTTTTTGATTTTAATTTCCCTAAGCTATAGGACCATAAGTGGAAGTGCCCTAGACTCTGTTGCTTTGTTTTTTAGATGTTTCAGGAAACACCATACACTTCTCCTGAGTGTCTGTTGGCAATTTACATCCCGCCCATCAGCATAACAAGGCTCCCAGTTCTCCATGGCCTGTCCTGCCTTTCTGGATTTTACACTTTTTTCAGATGGCCCTTTTGACCGGGGAGAAGTGAGACTTCATTGTAGTGCAGATTTCCTTTGCAAGTTTGCTTGGTTGGCCAAAAAGGGCGTATGCGTTTTTTCCTGAATATATTCAGGAAAAAACGCATACGCCCTTTTAGGCCAAGTGCATCATTGTGGACGTTCTGCCTCTTTTCCTATGCTTTCAATGCAATTCCAGTCTACCTCCTGAAATCGGTTTCCTGCAATTCTGCCCCGCTTTCAAGTCCTCTTGGCAGCCTTACTTCAGTCTATTTTTGGATGATAGCTGTCATTTATAACTCTGCAGGTTTGTGAATTACAGTGCCCCTGAACTCCTTTCTTCAACTCGCTTTCTTGTGACCTGGCCGCAACACCGCAGGATGGCTTCAGGCCCTAATCTTATTCTGGCACGGCACACTGAGCCTTTGGTTAATTCCTCTTCCTGGTGGGAAATGAGAGTTAAATTTGCCCATCCAGACACCTCCAGCTAGTCTCTCATTGGTTCTCGCTATTCCTGTTCATCTTCCGCAGAAATTGCAAGCTCGGCCAAACAGGAGGTTAAAGGGACTGACTCTCCAAGTGGGGAGAGTGTTAGTAAAGCGTCTGGAATGTTGCACCCGAGTACCAGCGTACGAAAACTGAGACATATTTGAACACGTCTCCCGATCACATGGTTGATCATACTCTAGGTTCCACATGCATGTTTTAGCTGAAGGAAGAATAACTTAAACCTGGAGAGTTAAGACCCGTGTAATGGGTACCATGCAATATGACTTCAAAGGGTCTTCATTTGCTCACCGAACCTCTCCAATCCTATCACTGCTGCGTTTATGCCCCTGTACACATGCTTGATTCTCTTTCGGAGACATAGCAATCCATAGGTTTTAAGATACTTACTAGTCAGGTACATTCTTAGGCGTTTAATATGCGGTGTTGAGTCCATTTCGTTGAGCAAGGAGTAGCTCTTGTCTATTCCATATTTGACTTAAGGAACTTTATCTGTGCTCATTTCAATCTCTGGTTTTATGCAGCACCCCAACTCACCTTTACCCTTAAGCAAGCATAAGTTGGTTTTCTAAATTAGAGACCCTGTTCTGTTCTGTAATTCAGTACCTGTGTAGCCAAGTTTCCATTCCGTGTATTACTGATATCTTATGATGTTTCTTTTTCTGTGTGACTTATTTCAGTTAGAATCATCATACCTGAATCCACTTATTGTGCTGCTAAGGGCCTGATGACATAGATTTCATTGCTGAGTGATACTGCATTGTACGTAAGTACCACAAGTTCTTTATCCATTTTTCACTTTCTGTGATATTGAACTTGTACGGTAAACGAGGTTCTTGTAAACGGAGGCGTCCCAAACTTTGGGGTGGCTGTGTCTTTTTGATTTTAATTTCCCTAAGCTATAGGACCATAAGTGGAAGTGCCCTAGGCTCTGTTGCTTTGTTTTTTAGATGTTTCAGGAAACACCATACACTTCTCCCGAGTGTCTGTTGGCAATTTACATCCCGCCCATCAGCATAACAAGGCTCCCAGTTCTCCATGGCCTGTCCTGCCTTTCTGGATTTTACACTTTTTTCAGATGGCCCTTTTGACCGGGTGGAAGTGAGACTTCATTGTAGTGCAGATTTCCTTTGCAAGCTTGCTTGGTTGGCCAAAAAGGGCGTATGCGTTTTTTCCTGAATATATTCAGGAAAAAACGCATACGCCCTTTTTGGCCAAGTGCATCATTGTGGACGTTCTGCCTCTTTTCCTATGCTTTCAATGCAATTCCAGTCTACCTCCTGAAATCGGTTTCCTGCAATTCTGCCCCGCTTTCAAGTCCTCTTGGCAGCCTTACTTCAGTATATTTTTGGACGATAGCTGTCATTTATAACTCTGCAGGTTTGTGAATTACAGTGCCCCTGAGCTCCTTTCTTCAACTCGGTGTCTTTTGAGCTGGCCGCAACACCGCAGGATGGCTTCAGGCCCTAATCTGGTTCCGGTACGGCACGCTGAACCTTTGGTTATTTCCTCTTCCTGTTGGGAAATGAGAGTTAAATTTGCCCGTCCAGACACCTCCAGCTAGCCTCTCATTGGTTCTCACTATTCCTGTTCATCTTCCGCAGAAATTGCAAACTGTGCCATACAGGAGGTTAAAGGCGCTGACTCTCCAAGTGGGGAGAGTGTTAGTAAAGCGTCTGGAATGTTGCACCCGAGTACCAGGGAAGGAAAACTGAGACATATTTGAACACGTCTCCCGATCACATGGTTGATCATACTCTGGGTTCCACATGCATGTTTTAGCTGAAAGAAGAATACCTAAAACCTGGGTAGTTGAAACCCGTGTAATGGGTACCATGCAATATGACTTCAAAGGGTCTTCATTTGCTCACCGAACCTCTCCAATCCTATCACTGCTGCGTTTATGCCCCTGTAGACATGCTTGATTCTCTTTCGGAGACATAGCAATCCATAGGTTTTAAGATACTTACTAGTCAGGTACATTCTTAGGCGTTTAATATGCGGTGTTGAGTCCATTTTGTTGAGCAAGGAGTAGCTCTTGTCTATTCCATATTTGGCTTAAGGAACTTTATCTGCGCTCATTTCAATCTCTGGTTTTATGCAGCACCCCAACTCACCTTTCCCCTTAAGCAAGCATAAGTTGGTTTTCTAAATTTGAGACCCTGTTCTGTTTTGGAATGCAGTTCCTGTGTAGCCAAGTTTACATTCCGTGTATTAGTGATATCTTATGATGTTTCTTTTTCTGTGTGACTTATTTCAGTTAGAATCATCGTACCTGAATCCACTCATTATGCTGCTACGGGCCTGATGACATAGATTTCATTGCTGAGTGATACTGCATTGTACATAAGTACCACAAGTTCTTTATCCATTTTTCACTTTCTGTGATATTGAACTTGTACGGTAAACGAGGTTCTTGTAAACGGAGGCGTCCCTAACTTTGGGGTGGCTGTGTCGTTTTGATTTTAATTTCCCTAAGCTATAGGACCATAAGTGGAAGTGCCCTAGGCTCTGTTGCTTTGTTTTTTAGATGTTTCAGGAAACACCATACACTTCTCCCGAGTGGTTGTTGGCAATTTACATCCCGCCCATCAGCATAACAAGGCTCCCAGTTCTCCATGGCCTGTCCTGCCTTTCTGGATTTTACACTTTTTTCAGATGGCCCTTTTGACCGGGGGGAAGTGAGACTTCATTGTAGTGCAGATTTCCTTTGCAAGCTTGCTTGGTTGGCCAAAAAGGGCGTATGCGTTTTTTCCTGAATATATTCAGGAAAAAACGCATACGCCCTTTTTGGCCAAGTGCATCATTGTGGACGTTCTGCCTCTTTTCCTATGCTTTCAATGCAATTCCAGTCTACCTCCTGAAATCGGTTTCCTGCAATTCTGCCCCGCTTTCAAGTCCTCTTGGCAGCCTTACTTCAGTCTATTTTTGGACGATAGCTGTCATTTATAACTCTGCAGGTTTGTGAATTACAGTGCCCCTGAGCTCCTTTCTTCAACTCGCTTTCTTGTGACCTGGCCGCAACACCGCAGGATGGCTTCAGGCCCTAATCTGGTTCCAGTACGGCACGCTGAGCCTTTGGTTATTTCCTCTTCCTGTTGGGAAATGAGAGTTAAATTTGCCCGTCCAGACACCTCCAGCTAGCCTCTCATTGGTTCTCGCTATTCCTGTTCATCTTCCGCAGAAATTGCAAACTGTGCCAAACAGGAGGTTAAAGGCGCTGACTCTCCAAGTGGGGAGAGTGTTAGTAAAGCGTCTGGAATGTTGCACCCGAGTACCAGGGAAGGAAAACTGAGACATATTTGAACACGTCTCCCGATCACATGGTTGATCATACTCTGGGTTCCACATGCATGTTTTAGCTGAAGGAAGAATACCTAAAACCTAGGTAGTTGAAACCCGTGGAATGGGTACCATGCAATATGACTTCAAAGGGTCTTCATTTGCTCACCGAACCTCTCCAATCCTATCACTGCTGCGTTTATGCCCCTGTAGACATGCTTGATTCTCTTTCGGAGACATAGCATTCCATAGATTTTAAGATACTTACTAGTCAGGTACATTCTTAGGCGTTTAATATGCGGTGTTGAGTCCATTTCGTTGAGCAAGGAGTAGCTCTTGTCTATTCCATATTTGGCTTAAGGAACTTTATCTGTGCTCATTTCAATCTCTGGTTTTATGCAGCACCCCAACTCACCTTTCCCCTTAAGCAAGCATAAGTTGGTTTTCTAAATTTGAGACCCTGTTCTTTTTTGGAATGCAGTTCCTGTGTAGCCAAGTTTACATTCCGTGTATTAGTGATATCTTATGATGTTTCTTTTTCTGTGTGACTTATTTCAGTTAGAATCATCGTACCTGAATCCACTCATTATGCTGCTACGGGCCTGATGACATAGATTTCATTGCTGAGTGATACTGCATTGTACGTAAGTACCACAAGTTCTTTATCCATTTTTCACTTTCTGTGATATTGAACTTGTACGGTAAACGAGGTTCTTGTAAACGGAGGCGTCCCTAACTTTGGGGTGGCTGTGTCTTTTTGATTTTAATTTCCCTAAGCTATAGGACCATAAGTGGAAGTGCCCTAGGCTCTGTTGCTTTGTTTTTTAGATGATTCGGGAAACACCATACACTTCTCCCGAGTGGTTGTTGGCAATTTACATCCCGCCCATCAGCATAACAAGGCTCCCAGTTCTCCATGGCCTGTCCTGCCTTTCTGGATTTTACACTTTTTTCAGATGGCCCTTTTGACCGGGGGGAAGTGAGACTTCATTGTAGTGCAGATTTCCTTTGCAAGCTTGCTTGGTTGGCCAAAAAGGGCGTATGCGTTTTTTCCTGAATATATTCAGGAAAAAATGCATACGCCCTTTTTGGCCAAGTGCATCATTGTGGACGTTCTGCCTCTTTTCCTATGCTTTCAATGCAATTCCAGTCTACCTCCTGAAATCGGTTTCCTGCAATTCTGCCCTGCTTTCAAGTCCTCTTGGCAGCCTTACTTCAGTCTATTTTTGGACGATAGCTGTCATTTATAACTCTGCAGGTTTGTGAATTACAGTGCCCCTGAGCTCCTTTCTTCAACTTGCTTTCTTGTGACCTGGCCGCAACACCGCAGGATGGCTTCAGGCCCTAATCTGGTTCCGGCACGGCATGCTGAGCCTTTGGTTATTTCCTCTTCCTGGTGGGAAATGAGAGTTAAATTTGCCCGTCCAGACACCTCCAGCTAGTCTCTCATTGGTTCTCGCTATTCCTGTTCATCTTCCGCAGAAATTGCAAACTGGGCCAAACAGGAGGTTAAAGGCGCTGACTCTCCAAGTGGGGAGAGTGTTAGTAAAGCGTCTGCAATGTTGCACCCGAGTACCAGGGGAGGAAAACTGAGACATATTTGAACACGTCTCCCGTTCACATGGTTGATCATACTTGGGTTCCACATGCATGTTTTAGCTGAAGGAAGAATACCTTAAACCTGGAGAGTTAAGACCCGTGTAATGGGTACCATGCAATATGACTTCAAAGGGTCTTCATTTGCTCACCGAACCTCTCCAATCCTATCACTGCTGCGTTTATGCCCCTGTACACATGCTTGATTCTCTTTCGGAGACATAGCAATCCATAGGTTTTAAGTTACTTACTAGTCAGGTACATTCTTAGGCGTTTAATATGCGATGTTGAGTCCATTTCGTTGAGCAAGGAGTAGCTCTTGTCTATTCAATATTTGACTTAAGGAACTTTATCTGTGCTCATTTCAATCTCTGGTTTTATGCAGCACCCCAACTCACCTTTACCCTTAAGCAAGCATAAGTTGGTTTTCTAAATTTGAGACCCTGTTCTGTTCTGTAATTCAGTTCCTGTGTAGCCAAGTTTACATTCCGTGTATTAGTGATATCTTATGATGTTTCTTTTTCTGTGTGACTTACTTCAGTTAGAATCATCATACCTGAATCCACTCATTGTGCTGCTAAGGGCCTGATGACACAGATTTCATTGCTGAGTGATATTGCTTTGTAAGTAAATACCACAACTTCTTTATCCATTTTTCAATTTCTGCGATGTTGAACTTGTACTGTAAACGAGGTTCTTGTAAACAGAGCCGTTCCGAACTTTGGGGTGGCTGTGTCTTTTTGATTTTAATTTCCCTAAGCTATAGGACCATAAGTGGAAGTGCCCTAGGTTCTGTTGCTTTGTTTTTTAGATGTTTCAGGAAACACCATACACTTCTCCCGAGTGGTTGTTGGCAATTTACATCCCGCCCATCAGCATAACAAGGCTCCCAGTTCTCCATGGCCTGTCCTGCCTTTCTGGATTTTACACTTTTTTCAGATGGCCCTTTTGACCGGGGGGAAGTGAGACTTCATTGTAGTGCAGATTTCCTTTGCAAGCTTGCTTGGTTGGCCAAAAAGGGCGTATGCGTTTTTTCCTGAATATATTCAGGAAAAAACGCATACGCCCTTTTTGGCCAAGTGCATCATTGTGGACGTTCTGCCTCTTTTCCTATGCTTTCAATGCAATTCCAGTCTACCTCCTGAAATCGGTTTCCTGCAATTCTGCCCCGCTTTCAAGTCCTCTTGGCAGCCTTACTTCAGTCTATTTTTGGACGATAGCTGTCATTTATAACTCTGCAGGTTTGTGAATTACAGTGCCCCTGAGATCCTTTCTTCAACTCGCTTTCTTGTGACCTGGCCGCAACACCGCAGGATGGCTTCAGGCCCTAATCTGGTTCCGGTACGGCACGCTGAGCCTTTGGTTATTTCCTCTTCCTGTTGGGAAATGAGAGTTAAATTTGCCCGTCCAGACACCTCCAGCTAGCCTCTCATTGGTTCTCGCTATTCCTGTTCATCTTCCGCAGAAATTGCAAACTGTGCCAAACAGGAGGTTAAAGGCGCTGACTCTCCAAGTGGGGAGAGTGTTAGTAAAGCGTCTGGAATGTTGCACCCGAGTACCAGGGGAGGAAAACTGAGACATATTTGAACACGTCTCCCGATCACATGGTTGATCATACTCTGGGTTCCACATGCGTGTTTTAGCTGAAGGATGAATACCTAAAACCTGGGTAGTTGAAACCCGTGGAATGGGTACCATGCAATATGACTTCAAAGGGTCTTCATTTGCTCACCGAACCTCTCCAATCCTATCACTGCTGCGTTTATGCCCCTGTACACATGCTTGATTCTCTTTCGGAGACATAGCAATCCATAGGTTTTAAGATACTTACTAGTCAGGTACATTCTTAGCCGTTTAATATGCGGTGTTGAGTCCATTTCGTTGAGCAAACAGTAGCTCTTGTCTATTCCATATTTGGCTTAAGGAACTTTATCTGTGCTCATTTCAATCTCTGGTTTTATGCAGCACCCCAACTCACCATTACCCTTAAGCAAGCATAAGTTGGTTTTCTAAATTTGAGACCCTGTTCTGTTCTGTAATTCAGTTCCTGTGTAGCCAAGTTTACATTCCGTGTATTACTGATAACTTATGATGTTTCTTTTTCTGTGTGACTTATTTCAGTTAGAATCATCATACCTGAATCCACTCATTGTGATGCTAAGGGCCTGATGACATACATTTCATTGCTGAGTGATATTGCTTTGTAAGTAAATACCACAACTTCTTTATCCATTTTTCACTTTCTGCGATTTTGAACTTGTACTGTAAACGAGGTTCTTGTAAACAGAGGCGTCCCAAACTTTGGGGTGGCTGTGTCTTTTTGATTTTAATTTCCCTAAGCTATAGGACCATAAGTGGAAGTGCCCTAGGTTCTGTTGCTTTGTTTTTTAGATGTTTCAGGAAACACCATACACTTCTCCCGAGTGGTTGTTGGCAAATTACATCCCGCCCATCATCATAACAAGGATCCCCGTTCTCCATGGCCTGTCCTGCCTTTCTGGATTTTACACTTTTTTCAGATGGCCCTTTTGACCGGGGGGAAGTGAGACTTCATTGTAGTGCAGATTTCCTTTGCAAGCTTGCTTGGTTGGCCAAAAAGGGCGTATGCGTTTTTTCCTGAATATATTCAGGAAAAAACGCATACGCCCTTTTTGGCCAAGTGCATCATTGTGGACGTTCTGCCTCTTTTCCTATGCTTTCAATGCAATTCCAGTCTACCTCCTGAAATCGGTTTCCTGCAATTCTGCCCCTCTTTCAAGTCCTCTTGGCAGCCTTACTTCAGTCTATTTTTGGACGATAGCTGTCATTTATAACTCTGCAGGTTTGTGAATTACAGTGCCCCTGAGCTCCTTTCTTCAACTCGCTTTCTTGTGACCTGGCCGCAACACCGCAGGATGGCTTCAGGCCCTAATCTGGTTCCGGTACGGCACGCTGAGCCTTTGGTTATTTCCTCTTCCTGTTGGGAAATGAGAGTTAAATTTGCCCGTCCAGACACCTCCAGCTAGCCTCTCATTGGTTCTCGCTATTCCTGTTCATCTTCCGCAGAAATTGCAAACTGTGCCAAACAGGAGGTTAAAGGCGCTGACTCTCCAAGTGGGGAGAGTGTTAGTAAAGCGTCTGGAATGTTGCACCCGAGTACCAGGGAAGGAAAACTGAGACATATTTGAACACGTCTCCCGATCACATGGTTGATCATACTCTGGGTTCCACATGCATGTTTTAGCTGAAGGAAGAATACCTAAAACCTGGGTAGTTGAAACCCGTGGAATGGGTACCATGCAATATGACTTCAAAGGGTCTTCATTTGCTCACCGAACCTCTCCAATCCTATCACTGCTGCGTTTATGCCCCTGTAGACATGCTTGATTCTCTTTCGGAGACATAGCATTCCATAGATTTTAAGATACTTACTAGTCAGGTACATTCTTAGGCGTTTAATATGCGGTGTTGAGTCCATTTCGTTGAGCAAGGAGTAGCTCTTGTCTATTCCATATTTGGCTTAAGGAACTTTATCTGTGCTCATTTCAATCTCTGGTTTTATGCAGCACCCCAACTCACCTTTCCCCTTAAGCAAGCATAAGTTGGTTTTCTAAATTTGAGACCCTGTTCTTTTTTGGAATGCAGTTCCTGTGTAGCCAAGTTTACATTCCGTGTATTAGTGATATCTTATGATGTTTCTTTTTCTGTGTGACTTATTTCAGTTAGAATCATCGTACCTGAATCCACTCATTATGCTGCTACGGGCCTGATGACATAGATTTCATTGCTGAGTGATACTGCATTGTACGTAAGTACCACAAGTTCTTTATCCATTTTTCACTTTCTGTGATATTGAACTTGTACGGTAAACGAGGTTCTTGTAAACGGAGGCGTCCCTAACTTTGGGGTGGCTGTGTCTTTTTGATTTTAATTTCCCTAAGCTATAGGACCATAAGTGGAAGTGCCCTAGGTTCTGTTGCTTTGTTTTTTAGATGATTCGGGAAACACCATACACTTCTCCCGAGTGGTTGTTGGCAATTTACATCCCGCCCATCAGCATAACAAGGCTCCCAGTTCTCCATGGCCTGTCCTGCCTTTCTGGATTTTACACTTTTTTCAGATGGCCCTTTTGACCGGGGGGAAGTGAGACTTCATTGTAGTGCAGATTTCCTTTGCAAGCTTGCTTGGTTGGCCAAAAAGGGCGTATGCGTTTTTTCCTGAATATATTCAGGAAAAAACGCATACGCCCTTTTTGGCCAAGTGCATCATTGTGGACGTTCTGCCTCTTTTCCTATGCTTTCAATGCAATTCCAGTCTACCTCCTGAAATCAGTTTCCTGCAATTCTGCCCTGCTTTCAAGTCCTCTTGGCAGCCTTACTTCAGTCTATTTTTGGACGATAGCTGTCATTTATAACTCTGCAGGTTTGTGAATTACAGTGCCCCTGAGCTCCTTTCTTCAACTTGCTTTCTTGTGACCTGGCCGCAACACCGCAGGATGGCTTCAGGCCCTAATCTGGTTCCGGCACGGCATGCTGAGCCTTTGGTTATTTCCTCTTCCTGGTGGGAAATGAGAGTTAAATTTGCCCGTCCAGACACCTCCAGCTAGTCTCTCATTGGTTCTCGCTATTCCTGTTCATCTTCCGCAGAAATTGCAAACTGGGCCAAACAGGAGGTTAAAGGCGCTGACTCTCCAAGTGGGGAGAGTGTTAGTAAAGCGTCTGCAATGTTGCACCCGAGTACCAGGGGAGGAAAACTGAGACATATTTGAACACGTCTCCCGTTCACATGGTTGATCATACTTGGGTTCCACATGCATGTTTTAGCTGAAGGAAGAATACCTTAAACCTGGAGAGTTAAGACCCGTGTAATGGGTACCATGCAATATGACTTCAAAGGGTCTTCATTTGCTCACCGAACCTCTCCAATCCTATCACTGCTGCGTTTATGCCCCTGTACACATGCTTGATTCTCTTTCGGAGACATAGCAATCCATAGGTTTTAAGATACTTACTAGTCAGGTACATTCTTAGGCGTTTAATATGCGATGTTGAGTCCATTTCGTTGAGCAAGGAGTAGCTCTTGTCTATTCAATATTTGACTTAAGGAACTTTATCTGTGCTCATTTCAATCTCTGGTTTTATGCAGCACCCCAACTCACCTTTACCCTTAAGCAAGCATAAGTTGGTTTTCTAAATTTGAGACCCTGTTCTGTTCTGTAATTCAGTTCCTGTGTAGCCAAGTTTACATTCCGTGTATTAGTGATATCTTATGATGTTTCTTTTTCTGTGTGACTTACTTCAGTTAGAATCATCATACCTGAATCCACTCATTGTGCTGCTAAGGGCCTGATGACACAGATTTCATTGCTGAGTGATATTGCTTTGTAAGTAAATACCACAACTTCTTTATCCATTTTTCAATTTCTGCGATGTTGAACTTGTACTGTAAACGAGGTTCTTGTAAACAGAGCCGTTCCGAACTTTGGGGTGGCTGTGTCTTTTTGATTTTAATTTCCCTAAGCTATAGGACCATAAGTGGAAGTGCCCTAGGTTCTGTTGCTTTGTTTTTTAGATGTTTCAGGAAACACCATACACTTCTCCCGAGTGGTTGTTGGCAAATTACATCCCGCCCATCAGCATAACAAGGCTCCCCGTTCTCCATGGCCTGTCCTGCCTTTCTGGATTTTACACTTTTTTCAGATGGCCCTTTTGACCGGGGGGAAGTGAGACTTCATTGTAGTGCAGATTTCCTTTGCAAGCTTGCTTGGTTGGCCAAAAAGGGCGTATGCGTTTTTTCCTGAATATATTCAGGAAAAAACGCATACGCCCTTTTTGGCCAAGTGCATCATTGTGGACGTTCTGCCTCTTTTCCTATGCTTTCAATGCAATTCCAGTCTACCTCCTGAAATCGGTTTCCTGCAATTCTGCCCCGCTTTCAAGTCCTCTTGGCAGCCTTACTTCAGTCTATTTTTGGACGATAGCTGTCATTTATAACTCTGCAGGTTTGTGAATTACAGTGCCCCTGAGCTCCTTTCTTCAACTCGCTTTCTTGTGACCTGGCCGCAACACCGCAGGATGGCTTCAGGCCCTAATCTGGTTCCGGTACGGCACGCTGAGCCTTTGGTTATTTCCTCTTCCTGTTGGGAAATGAGAGTTAAATTTGCCCGTCCAGACACCTCCAGCTAGCCTCTCATTGGTTCTCGCTATTCCTGTTCATCTTCCGCAGAAATTGCAAACTGTGCCAAACAGGAGGTTAAAGGCGCTGACTCTCCAAGTGGGGAGAGTGTTAGTAAAGCGTCTGGAATGTTGCACCCGAGTACCAGGGAAGGAAAACTGAGACATATTTGAACACGTCTCCCGATCACATGGTTGATCATACTCTGGGTTCCACATGCATGTTTTAGCTGAAGGAAGAATACCTAAAACCTGGGTAGTTGAAACCCGTGGAATGGGTACCATGCAATATGACTTCAAAGGGTCTTCATTTGCTCACCGAACCTCTCCAATCCTATCACTGCTGCGTTTATGCCCCTGTAGACATGCTTGATTCTCTTTCGGAGACATAGCATTCCATAGATTTTAAGATACTTACTAGTCAGGTACATTCTTAGGCGTTTAATATGCGGTGTTGAGTCCATTTCGTTGAGCAAGGAGTAGCTCTTGTCTATTCCATATTTGGCTTAAGGAACTTTATCTGTGCTCATTTCAATCTCTGGTTTTATGCAGCACCCCAACTCACCTTTCCCCTTAAGCAAGCATAAGTTGGTTTTCTAAATTTGAGACCCTGTTCTTTTTTGGAATGCAGTTCCTGTGTAGCCAAGTTTACATTCCGTGTATTAGTGATATCTTATGATGTTTCTTTTTCTGTGTGACTTATTTCAGTTAGAATCATCGTACCTGAATCCACTCATTATGCTGCTACGGGCCTGATGACATAGATTTCATTGCTGAGTGATACTGCATTGTACGTAAGTACCACAAGTTCTTTATCCATTTTTCACTTTCTGTGATATTGAACTTGTACGGTAAACGAGGTTCTTGTAAACGGAGGCGTCCCTAACTTTGGGGTGGCTGTGTCTTTTTGATTTTAATTTCCCTAAGCTATAGGACCATAAGTGGAAGTGCCCTAGGCTCTGTTGCTTTGTTTTTTAGATGATTCGGGAAACACCATACACTTCTCCCGAGTGGTTGTTGGCAATTTACATCCCGCCCATCAGCATAACAAGGCTCCCAGTTCTCCATGGCCTGTCCTGCCTTTCTGGATTTTACACTTTTTTCAGATGGCCCTTTTGACCGGGGGGAAGTGAGACTTCATTGTAGTGCAGATTTCCTTTGCAAGCTTGCTTGGTTGGCCAAAAAGGGCGTATGCGTTTTTTCCTGAATATATTCAGGAAAAAACGCATACGCCCTTTTTGGCCAAGTGCATCATTGTGGACGTTCTGCCTCTTTTCCTATGCTTTCAATGCAATTCCAGTCTACCTCCTGAAATCGGTTTCCTGCAATTCTGCCCTGCTTTCAAGTCCTCTTGGCAGCCTTACTTCAGTCTATTTTTGGACGATAGCTGTCATTTATAACTCTGCAGGTTTGTGAATTACAGTGCCCCTGAGCTCCTTTCTTCAACTTGCTTTCTTGTGACCTGGCCGCAACACCGCAGGATGGCTTCAGGCCCTAATCTGGTTCCGGCACGGCATGCTGAGCCTTTGGTTATTTCCTCTTCCTGGTGGGAAATGAGAGTTAAATTTGCCCGTCCAGACACCTCCAGCTAGTCTCTCATTGGTTCTCGCTATTCCTGTTCATCTTCCGCAGAAATTGCAAACTGGGCCAAACAGGAGGTTAAAGGCGCTGACTCTCCAAGTGGGGAGAGTGTTAGTAAAGCGTCTGCAATGTTGCACCCGAGTACCAGGGGAGGAAAACTGAGACATATTTGAACACGTCTCCCGTTCACATGGTTGATCATACTTGGGTTCCACATGCATGTTTTAGCTGAAGGAAGAATACCTTAAACCTGGAGAGTTAAG
Source organism: Stenella coeruleoalba (assembly GCF_951394435.1). Classification (NCBI taxonomy): domain Eukaryota; kingdom Metazoa; phylum Chordata; class Mammalia; order Artiodactyla; family Delphinidae; genus Stenella; species Stenella coeruleoalba. The sequence continues at coordinate 114,200 of NW_027645943.1, forward strand.
ACCCGTGTAATGGGTACCATGCAATATGACTTCAAAGGGTCTTCATTTGCTCACCGAACCTCTCCAATCCTATCACTGCTGCGTTTATGCCCCTGTACACATGCTTGATTCTCTTTCAGAGACATAGCAATCCATAGGTTTTAAGATACTTACTAGTCAGGTACATTCTTAGGCGTTTAATATGCGGTGTTGAGTCCATTTCGTTGAGCAAGGAGTAGCTCTTGTCTATTCCATATTTGGCTTAAGGAACTTTATCTGTGCTCATTTCAATCTCTGGTTTTATGCAGCACCCCAACTCACCTTTACCCTTAAGCAAGCATAAGTTGGTTTTCTAAATTTGAGACCCTGTTCTGTTCTGTAATTCAGTTCCTGTGTAGCCAAGTTTACATTCCGTGTATTACTGTTATCTTATGATGTTTCTTTTTCTGTGTGACTTATTTCAGTTAGAATCATCATACCTGAATCCACTCATTGTGCTGCTAAGGGCCTGATGACACAGATTTCATTGCTGAGTGATATTGCTTTGTAAGTAAATACCACAACTTCTTTATCCATTTTTCACTTTCTGCGATGTTGAACTTGTACTGTAAATGAGGTTCTTGTAAACAGAGCCGTTCCAAACTTTGGGGTGGCTGTGTCTTTTTGATTTTAATTTCCCTAAGCTATAGGACCATAAGTGGAAGTGCCCTAGGTTCTGTTGCTTTGTTTTTTAGATGTTTCAGGAAACACCATACACTTCTCCCGAGTGGTTGTTGGCAATTTACATCCCGCCCATCAGCATAACAAGGCTCCCAGTTCTCCATGGCCTGTCCTGCCTTTCTGGATTTTACACTTTTTTCAGATGGCCCTTTTGACCGGGGGGAAGTGAGACTTCATTGTAGTGCAGATTTCCTTTGCAAGCTTGCTTGGTTGGCCAAAAAGGGCGTATGCGTTTTTTCCTGAATATATTCAGGAAAAAACGCATACGCACTTTTTGGCCAAGTGCATCATTGTGGACGTTCTGCCTCTTTTCCTATGCTTTCAATGCAATTCCAGTCTACCTCCTGAAATCGGATTCCTGCAATTCTGCCCCGCTTTCAAGTCCTCTTGGCAGCCTTACTTCAGTCTATTTTTGGACGATAGCTGTCATTTATAACTCTGCAGGTTTGTGAATTACAGTGCCCCTGAGCTCCTTTCTTCAACTCGCTTTCTTTTGAGCTGGCCGCAACACCGCAAGATGGTTTCAGGCCCTAATCTGGTTCCGGTATGGCACGCTGAGCCTTTGGTTATTTCCTATTCCTGTTGGGAAATGAGAGTTAAATTTGCCCGTCCAGACACCTCCAGCTAGCCTCTCATTGGTTCTCGCTATTCCTGTTCATCTTCCGCAGAAATTGCAAACTGTGCCAAACAGGAGGTTAAAGGCGCTGACTCTCCAAGTGGGGAGAGTGTTAGTAAAGCGTCTGGAATGTTGCACCCGAGTACCAGGGGAGGAAAACTGAGACATATTTGAACACGTCTCCTGATCACATGGTTGATCATACTCTGGGTTCCACATGCATGTTTTAGCTGAAGGATGAATACCTAAAACCTGGGTAGTTGAAACCCGTGGAATGGGTACCATGCAATATGACTTCAAAGGGTCTTCATTTGCTCACCGAACCTCTCCAATCCTATCACTGCTGCGTTTATGCCCCTGTACACATGCTTGATTCTCTTTCGGAGACATAGCAATCCATAGGTTTTAAGATACTTACTAGTCAGGTACATTCTTAGCCGTTTAATATGCGGTGTTGAGTCCATTTCGTTGAGCAAACAGTAGCTCTTGTCTATTCCATATTTGGCTTAAGGAACTTTATCTGTGCTCATTTCAATCTCTGGTTTTATGCAGCACCCCAACTCACCATTACCCTTAAGCAAGCATAAGTTGGTTTTCTAAATTTGAGACCCTGTTCTATTCTGTAATTCAGTTCCTGTGTAGCCAAGTTTACATTCCGTGTATTACTGATAACTTATGATGTTTCTTTTTCTGTGTGACTTATTTCAGTTAGAATCATCATACCTGAATCCACTCATTGTGATGCTAAGGGCCTGATGACATAGATTTCATTGCTGAGTGATATTGCTTTGTAAGTAACTACCACAACTTCTTTATCCATTTTTCACTTTCTGCGATTTTGAACTTGTACTGTAAACGAGGTTCTTGTAAACAGAGGCGTCCCAAACTTTGGGGTGGCTGTGTCTTTTTGATTTTAATTTCCCTAAGCTATAGGACCATAAGTGGAAGTGCCCTAGGCTCTGTTGCTTTGTTTTTTAGATGTTTCAGGAAACACCATACACTTCTCCCAAGTGTCTGTTGGCAATTTACATCCCGCCCATCAGCATAACAAGGCTCCCGGTTCTCAATGGCCTGTTGCCTTTCTGGATTTTACACTTTTTTCAGATGGCCCTTTTGACCGGGGGGAAGTGAGACTTCATTGTAGTGCAGATTTCCTTTGCAAGCTTGCTTGGTTGGCCATAAAGGGCGTATGAGTTTTTTCCTGATTATATTCAGGAAAAAACGCATACGCCCTTTTTGGCCAAGTGCATCATTGTGGACGTTCTGCCTCTTTTCCTATGCTTTCAATGCAATTCCAGTCTACCTCCTGAAATCGGTTTACTGCAATTCTGCCCCGCTTTCAAGTCCTCTTGGCAGCCTTACTTCAGTCTATTTTTGGACGATAGCTGTCATTTATAACTCTGCAGGTTTGTGAATTACAGTGCCCCTGAGCTCCTTTCTTCAACTCGCTTTCTTGTGACCTGGCCGCAACACCGCAGGATGGCTTCAGGCCCTAATCTGGTTCCGGCCCGGCATGCTGAGCCTTTGGTTAATTCCTCTTCCTGGTGGGAAATGAAAGTTAAATTTGCACGTCCAGACACCTCCAGCTAGCCTCTCATTGGTTCTCGCTATTCCTGTTCATCTTCCGCAGAAATTGCAAACTGGGCCAAACAGGAGGTTAAAGGGACTGACTCTCCAAGTGGGGAGAGTGTTAGTAAAGCGTCTGGAATGTTGCACCCGAGTACCAGGGGAGGAAAACTGAGACATATTTGAACACGTCTCCCGATCACATGGTTGATCATACTCTGGGTTCCACATGCATGTTTTAGCTGAAGGAAGAATACCTAAAACCTGGGTAGTTGAAACCCGTGGAATGGGTACCATGCAGTGTGACTTCAAAGGGTCTTCATTTGCTCACCGAACCTCTCCAATCCTATCACTGCTGCGTTTATGCCCCTGTAGACATGCTTGATTCTCTTTCGGAGACATAGCAATCCATAGATTTTAAGATACTTACTAGTCAGGTACATTCTTAGGCGTTTAATATGCGGTGTTGAGTCCATTTCGTTGAGCAAGGAGTAGCTCTTGTCTATTCCATATTTGGCTTAAGGAACTTTATCTGCGCTCATTTCAATCACTAGTTTTATGCAGCACCCCAACTCACCTTTCCCCTTAAGCAAGCATAAGTTGGTTTTCTAAATTTGAGAACCTGTTCTGTTTTGGAATGCAGTTCCTGTGTAGCCAAGTTTACATTCCGTGTATTAGTGATATCTTATGATGTTTCTTTTTCTGTGTGACTTATTTCAGTTAGAATCATCGTACCTGAATCCACTCATTATGCTGCTACGGGCCTGATGACATAGATTTCATTGCTGAGTGATACTGCATTGTACGTAAGTACCACAAGTTCTTTATCCATTTTTCACTTTCTGTGATATTGAACTTGTACGGTAAACGAGGTTCTTGTAAACGGAGGCGTCCCTAACTTTGGGGTGGCTGTGTCTTTTTGATTTTAATTTCCCTAAGCTATGGAACATAAGTGGAAGTGCCCTAGGCTCTGTTGCTTTGTTTTTTAGATGATTCAGGAAACACCATACACTTCTCCCGAGTGGTTGTTGGCAATTTACATCCCGCCCATCAGCATAACAAGGCTCCCAGTTCTCCATGGCCTGTCCTGCCTTTCTGGATTTTACACTTTTTTCAGATGGCCCTTTTGACCGGGGAGAAGTGAGACTTCATTGTAGTGCAGATTTCCTTTGCAAGCTTGCTTGGTTGGCCAAAAAGGGCGTATGCGTTTTTTCCTGAATATATTCAGGAAAAAACGCATACGCCCTTTTTGGCCAAGTGCATCATTGTGGACGTTCTGCCTCTTTTCCTATGCTTTCAATGCAATTCCAGTCTACCTCCTGAAATCGGTTTCCTGCAATTCTGCCCCGCTTTCAAGTCCTCTTGGCAGCCTTACTTCAGTCTATTTTTGGACGATAGCTGTCATTTATAACTCTGCAGGTTTGTGAATTACAGTGCCCCTGAGCTCCTTTCTTCAACTCGGTTTCTTTTGAGCTGGCCGCAACACCGCAGGATGGCTTCAGGCCCTAATCTGGTTCCGGTACGGCACGCTGAGCCTTTGGTTATTTCCTCTTCCTGTTGGGAAATGAGAGTTAAATTTGCCCGTCCAGACACCTCCAGCTAGCCTCTCATTGGTTCTCACTATTCCTGTTCATCTTCCGCAGAAATTGCAAACTGTGCCAAACAGGAAGTTAAAGGCGCTGACTCTCCAAGTGGGGAGAGTGTTAGTAAAGCGTCTGGAATGTTGCACCCGAGTACCAGGGAAGGAAAACTGAGACATATTTGAACACGTCTCCCGATCACATGGTTGATCATACTCTGGGTTCCACATGCATGTTTTAGCTGAAGGAAGAATACCTAAAACCTGGGTAGTTGAAACCCGTGGAATGGGTACCATGCAATATGACTTCAAAGGGTCTTCATTTGCTCACCGAACCTCTCCAATCCTATCACTGCTGCATTTATGCCCCTGTACACATGCTTGATTCTCTTTCGGAGACATAGCAATCCATAGGTTTTAAGATACTTACTAGTCAGGTACATTCTTAGGTGTTTAATATGCGGTGTTGAGTCCATTTCGTTGAGCAAGGAGTAGCTCTTGTCTATTCCATATTTGGCTTAAGGAACTTTATCTGCGCTCATTTCAATCTCTGGTTTTATGCAGCACCCCAACTCACCTTTCCCCTTAAGCAAGCATAAGTTGGTTTTCTAAATTTGAGACCCTGTTCTGTTTTGGAATGCAGTTCCTGTGTAGCCAAGTTTACATTCTGTGTATTAGTGATATCTTATGATGTTTCTTTTTCTGTGTGACTTATTTCAGTTAGAATCATCGTACCTGAATCCACTCATTATGCTGCTACGGGCCTGATGACATAGATTTCATTGCTGAGTGATACTGCATTGTACGTAAGTACCACAAGTTCTTTATCCATTTTTCACTTTCTGTGATATTGAACTTGTACGGTAAACGAGGTTCTTGTAAACGGAGGCATCGCTAACTTTGGGGTGGCTGTGTCATTTTGATTTTAATTTCCCTAAGCTATAGGACCATAAGTGGAAGTGCCCTAGGCTCTGTTGCTTTGTTTTTTAGATGTTTCAGGAAACACCATACACTTCTCCCGAGTGGTTGTTGGCAATTTACATCCCGCCCATCAGCATAACAAGGCTCCCAGTTCTCCATGGCCTGTCCTGCCTTTCTGGATTTTACACTTTTTTCAGATGGCCCTTTTGACCGGGGGGAAGTGAGACTTCATTGTAGTGCAGATTTCCTTTGCAAGCTTGCTTGGTTGGCCAAAAAGGGCGTATGCGTTTTTTCCTGAATATATTCAGGAAAAAACGCATACGCCCTTTTTGGCCAAGTGCATCATTGTGGACGTTCTGCCTCTTTTCCTATGCTTTCAATGCAATTCCTGTCTACCTCCTGAAATCGGTTTCCTGCAATTCTGCCCCGCTTTCAAGTCCTCTTGGCAGCCTTACTTCAGTCTATTTTTGGACGATAGCTGTCATTTATAACTCTGCAGGTTTGTGAATTACAGTGCCCCTGAGCTCCTTTCTTCAACTTGCTTTCTTGTGACCTGGCCGCAACACCGCAGGATGGCTTCAGGCCCTAATCTGGTTCCGGCACGGCATGCTGAGCCTTTGGTTATTTCCTCTTCCTGGTGGGAAATGAGAGTTAAATTTGCCCGTCCAGACACCTCCAGCTAGTCTCTCATTGGTTCTCGCTATTCCTGTTCATCTTCCGCAGAAATTGCAAACTGGGCCAAACAGGAGGTTAAAGGCGCTGACTCTCCAAGTGGGGAGAGTGTTAGTAAAGCGTCTGGAATGTTGCACCCGAGTACCAGGGGAGGAAAACTGAGACATATTTGAACACGTCTCCCGTTCACATGGTTGATCATACTTGGGTTCCACATGCATGTTTTAGCTGAAGGAAGAATACCTTAAACCTGGAGAGTTAAGACCCGTGTAATGGGTACCATGCAATATGACTTCAAAGGGTCTTCATTTGCTCACCGAACCTCTCCAATCCTATCACTGCTGCGTTTATGCCCCTGTAGACATGCTTGATTCTCTTTCGGAGACATAGCAATCCATAGGTTTTAAGATACTTACTAGTCAGGTACATTCTTAGGCGTTTAATATGCGATGTTGAGTCCATTTCGTTGAGCAAGGAGTAGCTCTTGTCTATTCCATATTTGACTTAAGGAACTTTATCTGTGCTCATTTCAATCTCTGGTTTTATGCAGCACCCCAACTCACCTTTTCCCTTAAGCAAGCATAAGTTGGTTTTCTAAATTTGAGACCCTGTTCTGTTCTGTAATTCAGTTCCTGTGTAGCCAAGTTTACATTCCGTGTATTACTGATATCTTATGATATTTCTTTTTCTGTGTGACTTACTTCAGTTAGAATCATCATACCTGAATCCACTCATTTTGCTACTAAGGGCCTGATGACACAGATTTCATTGCTGAGTGATATTGCTTTGTAAGTAAATACCACAACTTCTTTATCCATTTTTCACTTTCTGCGATGTTGAACTTGTACTGTAAACGAGGTTCTTGTAAACAGAGCCGTTCCAAACTTTGGGGTGGCTGTGTCTTTTTGATTTTAATTTCCCTAAGCTATAGGACCATAAGTGGAAGTGCCCTAGGCTCTGTTGCTTTGTTTTTTAGATGTTTCAGGAAACACCATACACTTCTCCCGAGTGTCTGTTGGCAATTTACATCCCGCCCATCAGCATAACAAGGCTCCCAGTTCTCCATGGCCTGTCCTGCCTTTCTGGATTTTACACTTTTTTCAGATGGCCCTTTTGACCGGGGGGAAGTGAGACTTCATTGTAGTGCAGATTTCCTCTGCAAGCTTGCTTGGTTGGCCAAAAAGGGCGTATGCGTTTTTTCCTGAATATATTGAGGAAAAAACGCATACGCCCTTTTTGGCCAAGTGCATCATTGTGGACGTTCTGCCTCTTTTCCTATGCTTTCAATGCAATTCCAGTCTACCTCCTGAAATCGGTTTCCTGCAATTCTGCCCCGCTTTCAAGTCCTCTTGGCAGCCTTACTTCAGTCTATTTTTGGACGATAGCTGTCATTTATAACTCTGCAGGTTTGTGAATTACAGTGCCCCTGAGCTCCTTTCTTCAACTTGCTTTCTTGTGACCTGGCCGCAACACCGCAGGATGGCTTCAGGCCCTAATCTGGTTCTGGCACGGCATGCTGAGCCTTTGGTTATTTTCTCTTCCTGGTGGGAAATGAGAGTTAAATTTGCCCGTCCAGATACCTCCAGCTAGTTTCTCATTGGTTCTCACTATTCCTGTTCATCTTCCGCAGAAATTGCAAACTGGGCCAAACAGGAGGTTAAAGGCGCTGACTCTCTAAGTGGGGAGAGTGTTAGTAAAGCGTCTGGAATGTTGCACCCGAGTACCAGGGGAGGAAAACTGAGACATATTTGAACACGTCTCCCGATCACATGGTTGATCATACTCTGGGTTCCACATGCAGGTTTTAGCTGAAGGAAGAATACCTTAAACCTGGAGAGTTAAGACCCGTGTAATGGGTACCATGCAATATGACTTCAAAGGGTCTTCATTTGCTCACCGAACCTCTCCAATCCTATCACTGCTGCGTTTATGCCCCTGTACACATGCTTGATTCTCTTTCAGAGACATAGCAATCCATAGGTTTTAAGATACTTACTAGTCAGGTACATTCTTAGGCGTTTAATATGCGGTGTTGAGTCCATTTCGTTGAGCAAGGAGTAGCTCTTGTCTATTCCATATTTGGCTTAAGGAACTTTATCTGTGCTCATTTCAATCTCTGGTTTTATGCAGCACCCCAACTCACCTTTCCCCTTAAGCAAGCATAAGTTGGTTTTCTTAATTTGAGACCCTGTTCTGTTCTGTAATTCAGTTCCTGTGTAGCCAAGTTTACATTCCGTGTATTACTGATATCTTATGATGTTTCTTTTTCTGTGTGACTTATTTCAGTTAGAATCATCATACCTGAATCCACTCATTGTGCTGCTAAGGGCCTGATGACACAGATTTCATTGCTGAGTGATATTGCTTTGTAAGTAAATACCACAACTTCTTTATCCATTTTTCACTTTCTGCGATGTTGAACTTGTACTGTAAACGAGGTTCTTGTAAACAGAGGCGTCCCAAACTTTGGGGTGGCTGTGTCTTTTTGATTTTAATTTCCCTAAGCTATAGGACCATAAGTGGCAGTGCCCTAGGCTCTGTTGCTTTGTTTTTTAGATGTTTCAGGAAACACCATACACTTCTCCCGAGTGGTTGTTGGCAATTTACATCCCGCCCATCAGCATAACAAGGCTCCCAGTTCTCCATGGCCTGTCCTGCCTTTCTGGATTTTACACTTTTTTCAGATGGCCCTTTTGACCGGGGGGATGTGAGGCTTCATTGTAGTGCAGATTTCCTTTGCAAGCTTGCTTGGTTGGCCAAAAAGGGCGTATGCGTTTTTTCCTGAATATATTCAGGAAAAAACGCATACGCCCTTTTTGGCCAAGTGCATCATTGTGGACGTTCTGCCTCTTTTCCTATGCTTTCAATGCAATTCCAGTCTACCTTCTGAAATCGGTTTCCTGCAATTCTGCCCCGCTTTCAAGTCCTCTTGGCAGCCTTACTTCAGTCTATTTTTGGACGATAGCTGTCATTTATAACTCTGCAGGTTTGTGAATTACAGTGCCCCTGAGCTCCTTTCTTCAACTCGCTTTCTTGTGACCTGGCCGCAACACCGCAGGATGGCTTCAGGCCCTAATCTGGTTCCGGCACGGCACGCTGAGCCTTTGGTTATTTCCTCTTCCTGGTGGGAAATGAGAGTTAAATTTGCCCGTCCAGATACCTCCAGCTAGTTTCTCATTGGTTCTCACTATTCCTGTTCATCTTCCGCAGAAATTGCAAACTGGGCCAAACAGGAGGTTAAAGGCGCTGACTCTCCAAGTGGGGAGAGTGTTAGTAAAGCGTCTGGAATGTTGCACCCGAGTACCAGGGGAGGAAAACTGAGACATATTTGAACACGTCTCCCGTTCACATGGTTGATCATACTCTGGGTTCCACATGCATGTTTTAGCTGAAGGAAGAATACCTTAAACCTGGAGAGTTGAGACCCGTGGAATGGGTACCATGCAATATGACTTCAAAGGGTCTTCATTTGCTCACCGAACCTCTCCAATCCTATCACTGCTGCGTTCATGCCCCTGTACACACGCTTGATTCTCTTTTGGAGACATAGCAATCCATAGGTTTTAAGATACTTACTAGTCAGGTACATCCTTAGGCGTTTAATATGGGGTGTTGAGTCCATTTCGTTGAGCAAGGAGTAGCTCTTGTCTATTCCATATTTGGCTTAAGGAACTTTATCTGTGCTCATTTCAATCTCTGGTTTTATGCAGCACCCCAACTCACCTTTCCCCTTAAGCAAGCATAAGTTGGTTTTCTAAATTTGAGACCCTGTTCTGTTTTGGAATGCAGTTCCTGTGTAGCCAAGTTTACATTCCGTGTATTACTGATATCTTATGATGTTTCTTTTTCTGTGTGACTTATTTCAGTTAGAATCATCATACCTGAATCCACTCATTGTGCTGCTAAGGGCCTGATGACACAGATTTCATTGCTGAGTGATATTGCTTTGTAAGTAAATACCACAACTTCTTTATCCATTTTTCACTTTCTGCGATGTTGAACTTGTACTGTAAACGAGGTTCTTGTAAACAGAGGCGTCCCAAACTTTGGGGTGGCTGTGTCTTTTTGATTTTAATTTCCCTAAGCTATAGGACCATAAGTGGCAGTGCCCTAGGCTCTGTTGCTTTGTTTTTTAGATGTTTCAGGAAACACCATACACTTCTCCCCAGTGTCTGTTGGCAATTTACATCCCGCCCATCAGCATAACAAGGCTCCCAGTTCTCCATGGCCTGTCCTGCCTTTCTGGATTTTACACTTTTTTCAGATGGCCCTTTTGACCGGGGGGAAGTGAGACTTCATTGTAGTGCAGATTTCCTTTGCAAGCTTGCTTGGTTGGCCAAAAAGGGCGTATGCGTTTTTTCCTGAATATATTCAGGAAAAAACGCATACGCCCTTTTTGGCCAAGTGCATCATTGTGGACGTTCTGCCTCTTTTCCTATGCTTTCAATGCAATTCCAGTCTACCTCCTGAAATCGGTTTCCTGCAATTCTGCCCCACTTTCAAGTCCTCTTGGCAGCCTTACTTCAGTCTATTTTTGGACGATAGCTGTCATTTATAACTCTGCAGGTTTGTGAATTACAGTGCCCCTGAGCTCCTTTCTTCAACTCGCTTTCTTGTGACCTGGCCGCAACACCGCAGGATGGCTTCAGGCCCTAATCTGGTTCCGGCACGGCACGCTGAGCCTTTGGTTAATTCCTCTTCCTGGTGGGAAATGAGAGTTAAATTTGCCCGTCCAGACACCTCCAGCTAGCCTCTCATTGGTTTTCGCTATTCCTGTTCATCTTCCGCAGAAATTGCAAACTGGGCCAAACAGGAGGTTAAAGGGACTGACTCTCCAAGACTGGAGAGTGTTAGTAAAGCATCTGGAATGTTGCACCCGAATACCAGGGGAGGGAAACTGAGACATATTTGAACACGTCTCCCGTTCACATGGTTGATCATACTCTGGGTTACACATGCATGTTTTAGCTGAAGGAAGAATACCTTAAACCTGGAGAGTTGAGACCCGTGGAATGGGTACCATGCAATATGACTTCAAAGGGTCTTCATTTGCTCACCGAACCTCTCCAATCCTATCACTGCTGCGTTTATGCCCCTGTACACACGCTTGATTCTCTTTTGGAGACATAGCAATCCATAGGTTTTAAGATACTTACTAGTCAGGTACATCCTTAGGCGTTTAATATGGGGTGTTGAGTCCATTTCGTTGAGCAAGGAGTAGCTCTTGTCTATTCCATATTTGGCTTAAGGAAATTTATCTGTGCTCATTTCAATCTCTGGTTTTATGCAGCACCCCAACTCACCTTTCCCCTTAAGCAAGCATAAGTTGGTTTTCTAAATTTGAGACCCTGTTCTGTTTTGGAATGCAGTTCCTGTGTAGCCAAGTTTACATTCCGTGTATTAGTGATATCTTATGATGTTTCTTTTTCTGTGTGACTTATTTCAGTTAGAATCATCGTACCTGAATCCACTCATTATGCTGCTACGGGCCTGATGACATAGATTTCATTGCTGAGTGATACTGCATTGTACGTAAGTCCCACAAGTTCTTTATCCATTTTTCACTTTCTGTGATATTGAACTTGTACGGTAAACGAGGTTCTTGTAAACGGACGCGTCCGAAACTTTGGGGTGGCTGTGTCTTTTTGATTTTAATTTCCCTAAGCTATCGGACCATAAGTGGAAGTGCCCTAGGCTCTGTTGCTTTGTTTTTTAGATGTTTCAGGAAACACCATACACTTCTCCTGAGTGTCTGTTGGCAATTTACATCCCGCCCATCAGCATAACAAGGCTCCCAGTTCTCCATGGCCTGTCCTGCCTTTCTGGATTTTACACTTTTTTCAGATGGCCCTTTTGACCGGGGGGAAGTGAGACTTCATTGTAGTGCAGATTTCCTCTGCAAGCTTGCTTGGTTGGCCAAAAAGGGCGTATGCGTTTTTTCCTGAATATATTCAGGAAAAAACGCATACGCCCTTTTTGGCCAAGTGCATCATTGTGGACATTCTGCCTCTTTTCCTATGCTTTCAATGCAATTCCAGTCTACCTCCTGAAATCGGTTTCCTGCAATTCTGCCCCGCTTTCAAGTCCTCTTGGCAGCCTTACTTCAGTCTATTTTTGGACGATAGCTGTCATTTATAACTCTGCAGGTTTGTGAATTACAGTGCCCCTGAACTCCTTTCTTCAACTCGCTTTCTTGTGACCTGGCCGCAACACCGCAGGATGGCTTCAGGCCCTAATCTGGTTCTGGCACGGCACACTGAGCCTTTGGTTAATTCCTCTTCCTGGTGGGAAATGAGAGTTAAATTTGCCCATCCAGACACCTCCAGCTAGTCTCTCATTGGATCTCGCTATTCCTGTTCATCTTCCGCAGAAATTGCAAACTGGGCCAAACAGGAGGTTAAAGGCGCTGACTCTCCAAGTGGGGAGAGTGTTAGTAAAGCGTCTGGAATGTTGCACCCGAGTACCAGGGTACGAAAACTGAGACATATTTGAACACGTCTCCCGATCACATGGTTGATCATACTCTAGGTTCCACATGCATGTTTTAGCTGAAGGAAGAATAACTTAAACCTGGAGAGTTAAGACCCGTGTAATGGGTACCATGCAATATGACTTCAAAGGGTCTTCATTTGCTCACCGAACCTCTCCAATCCTATCACTGCTGCGTTTATGCCCCTGTACACATGCTTGATTCTCTTTCGGAGACATAGCAATCCATAGGTTTTAAGATATTTACTAGTCAGGTACATTCTTAGGCGTTTAATATGCGGTGTTGAGTCCATTTCGTTGAGCAAGGAGTAGCTCTTGTCTATTCCATATTTGACTTAAGGAACTTTATCTGTGCTCATTTCAATCTCTGGTTTTATGCAGCATACCAACTCACCTTTACCCTTAAGCAAGCATAAGTTGGTTTTCTAAATTTGAGACCCTGTTCTGTTCTGTAATTCAGTTCCTGTGTAGCCAAGTTTACATTCCGTGTATTACTGATATCTTATGATGTTTCTTTTTCTGTGTGACTTATTTCAGTTAGAATCATCATACCTGAATCCACTCATTGTGCTGCTAAGGGCCTGATGACACAGATTTCATTGCTGAGTGATATTGCTTTGTAAGTAAATACCACAACTTCTTTATCCATTTTTCACTTTCTGCGATGTTGAACTTGTACTGTAAACGAGGTTCTTGTAAACAGAGGCGTCCCAAACTTTGGGGTGGCTGTGTCTTTTTGATTTTAATTTCCCTAAGCTATAGGACCATAAGTGGCAGTGCCCTAGGCTCTGTTGCTTTGTTTTTTAGATGTTTCAGGAAACACCATACACTTCTCCCGAGTGTCTGTTGGCAATTTACATCCCGCCCATCAGCATAACAAGGCTCCCAGTTCTCCATGGCCTGTCCTGCCTTTCTGGATTTTACACTTTTTTCAGAGGGCCCTTTTGACCGGGGGGAAGTGAGACTTCATTGTAGTGCAGATTTCCTTTGCAAGCTTGCTTGGTTGGCCAAAAAGGGCGTATGCGTTTTTTCCTGAATATATTCAGGAAAAAACGCATACGCCCTTTTTGGCCAAGTGCATCATTGTGGACGTTCTGCCTCTTTTCCTATGCTTTCAATGCAATTCCAGTCTACCTCCTGAAATCGGTTTCCTGCAATTCTGCCCCGCTTTCAAGTCCTCTTGGCAGCCTTACTTCAGTCTATTTTTGGACGATAGCTGTCATTTATAACTCTGCAGGTTTGTGAATTACAGTGCCCCTGAGCTCCTTTCTTCAACTCGCTTTCTTGTGAGCTGGCCGCAACACCGCAGGATGGCTTCAGGCCCTAATCTGGTTCCGGCCCGGCACGCTGAGCCTTTTGTTGATTCTTCTTCCTGGTGGGAAATGAGAGTTAAATTTGCCCGTCCAGACACCTCCAGCTATTCTCTCATTGGTTCTCGCTATTCCTGTTCATCTTCCGCAGAAATTGCAAACTGGGCCAAACAGGAGGTTAAAGGTGCTGACTCTCCAAGTGGGGAGAGTGTTAGTAAAGCGTCTGGAATGTTGCACCCGAGTACCAGGGTACGAAAACTGAGACATATTTGAACACGTCTCCCGATCACATGGTTGATCATACTCTGGGTTCCACATGCATATTTTAGCTGAAGGAAGAATACCTAAAACCTGGGTAGTTGAAACCCGTGGAATGGGTACCATGCAATATGACTTCAAAGGGTCTTCATTTGCTCACTGAACCTCTCCAATCCTATCACTGCTGCGTTTATGCCCCTGTACACATGCTTGATTCTCTTTCGGAGACATAGCAATCCATAGGTTTTAAGATACTTACTAGTCAGGTACATTCTTAGGCGTTTAATATGCGGTGTTGAGTCCATTTCGTTGAGCAAGGAGTAGCTCTTGTCTATTCCATATTTGGCTTAAGGAACTTTATCTGTGCTCATTTCAATCTCTGGTTTTATGCAGCACCCCAACTCACCTTTCCCCTTAAGCAAGCATAAGTTGGTTTTCTAAATTTGAGACCCTGTTCTGTTTTGGAATGCAGTTCCTGTGTAGCCAAGTTTACATTCCGTGTATTAGTGATATCTTATGATGTTTCTTTTTCTGTGTGACTTATTTCAGGTAGAATCATCGTACCTGAATCCACTCATTGTGTTGATACGGGCCTGATGACATAGATTTCATTGCTGAGTGATACTGCATTGTACGTCAGTACCACAAGATCTTTAATCATTTTTCACTTTCTGCGATGTTGAACTTGTACTGTAAACGAGGTTCTTGTAAACAGAGCCGTTCCAAATTTTGGGGTGGCTGTGTCTTTTTGATTTTAATTTCCCTAAGCTATAGGACCATAAGTGGAAGTGCCCTAGGTTCTGTTGCTTTGTTTTTTAGTTGTTTCAGGAAACACCATACACTTCTCCCGAGTGGTTGTTGGCAATTTACATCCCGCCCATCAGCATAACAAGGCTCCCAGTTCTCCATGGCCTGTCCTGCCTTTCTGGATTTTACACTTTTTTCAGATGGCCCTTTTGACCGGGGGGAAGTGAGACTTCATTGTAGTGCAGATTTCCTTTGCAAGCTTGCTTGGTTGGCCATAAAGTGCGTATGCGTTTTTTCCTGATTATATTCAGGAAAAAACGCATACGCCCTTTTTGGCCAAGTGCATCATTGTGGACGTTCTGCCTCTTTTCCTATGCTTTCAATGCAATTCCAGTCTACCTCCTGAAATCGGTTTCCTGCAATTCTGCCCCGCTTTCAAGTCCTCTTGGCAGCCTTACTTCAGTCTATTTTTGGACGATAGCTGTCATTTATAACTCTGCAGGTTTGTGAATTACAGTGCCCCTGAGCTCCTTTCTTCAACTCGCTTTCTTGTGACCTGGCCGCAACACCGCAGGATGGCTTCAGGCCCTAATCTGGTTCCGGCCCGGCATGCTGAGCCTTTGGTTAATTCCTCTTCCTGGTGGGAAATGAGAGTTAAATTTGCCCGTCCAGACACCTCCAGCTAGCCTCTCATTGGTTCTCGCTATTCCTGTTCATCTTCCGCAGAAATTGCAAACTGGGCCAAACAGGAGGTTAAAGGGGCTGACTCTCCAAGTGGGGAGAGTGTTAGTAAAGCGTCTGGAATGTTGCACCCGAGTACCAGGGGAGGAAAACTGAGACATATTTGAACACGTCTCCCGTTCACATGGTTGATCATACTCTGGGTTCCACATGCATGTTTTAGCTGAAGGAAGAATACCTTAAACCTGGAGAGTTGAGACCCGTGTAATGGGTACCATGCAATATGACTTCAAAGGGTCTTCATTTGCTCACCGAACCTCTCCAATCCTATCACTGCTGCGTTTATGCCCCTGTACACACGCTTGATTCTCTTTTGGAGACATAGCAATCCATAGGTTTTAAGATACTTACTAGTCAGGTACATTCTTAGGCATTTAATATGGGGTTTTGAGTCCATTTCGTTGAGCAAGGAGTAGCTCTTGTCTATTCCATATTTGGCTTAAGGAACTTTATCTGTGCTCATTTCAATCTCTGGTTTTATGCAGCACCCCAACTCACCTTTCCCCTTAAGCAAGCATAAGTTGGTTTTCTAAATTTGAGACCCTGTTCTGTTTTGGAATGCAGTTCCTGTGTAGCCAAGTTTACATTCCGTGTATTAGTGATATCTTATGATGTTTCTTTTTCTGTGTGACTTATTTCAGTTAGAATCATCATACCTGAATCCACTCATTGTGCTGCTAAGGGCCTGATGACACAGATTTCATTGCTGAGTGATATTGCTTTGTAAGTAAATACCACAACTTCTTTATCCATTTTTCACTTTCTGCGATGTTGAACTTGTACTGTAAACGAGGTTCTTGTAAACAGAGCCATTCCAAACTTTGGGGTGGCTGTGTCTTTTTCATTTTAATTTCCCTAAGCTATAGGACCATAAGTGGAAGTGCCCTATGTTCGGTTGCTTTGTTTTTTAGTTGTTTCAGGAAACACCATACACTTCTCCCAAGTGGTTCTTCGCAATTTACATCCCGCCCATCAGCATAACAAGGCTCCCAGTTCTCCATGGCCTGTCCTGCCTTTCTGGATTTTACACTTTTTTCAGATGGCCCTTTTGACCGGGGCTAAGTGAGACTTCATTGTAGTGCAGATTTCCTCTGCAAGCTTGCTTGGTTGGCCAAAAAGGGCGTATGCGTTTTTTCCTGAATATATTCAGGAAAAAACGCATACGCCCTTTTTGGCCAAGTGCATCATTGTGGACGTTCTGCCTCTTTTCCTATGCTTTCAATGCAATTCCAGTCTACCTCCTGAAATCGGTTTCCTGCAATTCTGCCCCGCTTTCAAGTCCTCTTGGCAGCCTTACTTCAGTCTATTTTTGGACGATAGCTGTCATTTATAACTCTGCAGGTTTGTGAATTACAGTGCCCCTGAACTCCTTTCTTCAACTCGCTTTCTTGTGACCTGGCCGCAACACCGCAGGATGGCTTCAGGCCCTAATCTGGTTCTGGCACGGCACACTGAGCCTTTGGTTAATTCCTCTTCCTGGTGGGAAATGAGAGTTAAATTTGCCCATCCAGACACCTCCAGCTAGTCTCTCATTGGATCTCGCTATTCCTGTTCATCTTCCGCAGAAATTGCAAGCTGGGCCAAACAGGAGGTTAAAGGGACTGACTCTCCAAGTGGGGAGAGTGTTAGTAAAGCGTCTGGAATGTTGCACCCGAGTACCAGGGTACGATAACTGAGACATATTTGAACACGTCTCCCGATCACATGGTTGATCATACTCTAGGTTCCACATGCATGTTTTATCTGAAGGAAGAATAACTTAAACCTGGAGAGTTAAGACCCGTGTAATGGGTACCATGCAATATGACTTCAAAGGGTCTTCATTTGCTCACCGAACCTCTCCAATCCTATCACTGCTGCGTTTATGCCCCTGTACACATGCTTGATTCTCTTTCGGAGACATAGCAATCCATAGGTTTTAAGATATTTACTAGTCAGGTACATTCTTAGGCGTTTAATATGCGGTGTTGAGTCCATTTCGTTGAGCAAGGAGTAGCTCTTGTCTATTCCATATTTGACTTAAGGAACTTTATCTGTGCTCATTTCAATCTCTGGTTTTATGCAGCACACCAACTCACCTTTCCCCTTAAGCAAGCATAAGTTGGTTTTCTAAATTTGAGACCCTGTTCTGTTCTGTAATTCAGTTCCTGTGTAGCCAAGTTTACATTCCGTGTATTACTGATATCTTATGATGTTTCTTTTTCTGTGTGACTTATTTCAGTTAGAATCATCATACCTGAATCCACTCATTGTGCTGCTAAGGGCCTGATGACACAGATTTCATTGCTGAGTGATATTGCTTTGTAAGTAAATACCACAACTTCTTTATCCATTTTTCACTTTCTACGATGTTGAACTTGTACTGTAAACGAGGTTCTTGTAAACAGAGGCGTCCCAAACTTTGGGGTGGCTGTGTCTTTTTGATTTTAATTTCCCTAAGCTATAGGACCATAAGTGGCAGTGCCCTAGGCTCTGTTGCTTTGTTTTTTAGATGTTTCAGGAAACACCATACACTTCTCCCGAGTGTCTGTTGGCAATTTACATCCCGCCCATCAGCATAACAAGGCTCCCAGTTCTCCATGGCCTGTCCTGCCTTTCTGGATTTTACACTTTTTTCAGAGGGCCCTTTTGACCGGGGGGAAGTGAGACTTCATTGTAGTGCAGATTTCCTTTGCAAGCTTGCTTGGTTGGCCAAAAAGGGCGTATGCGTTTTTTCCTGAATATATTCAGGAAAAAACGCATACGCCCTTTTTGGCCAAGTGCATCATTGTGGACGTTCTGCCTCTTTTCCTATGCTTTCAATGCAATTCCAGTCTACCTCCTGAAATCGGTTTCCTGCAATTCTGCCCCGCTTTCAAGTCCTCTTGGCAGCCTTACTTCAGTCTATTTTTGGACGATAGCTGTCATTTATAACTCTGCAGGTTTGTGAATTACAGTGCCCCTGAGCTCCTTTCTTCAACTCGCTTTCTTGTGAGCTGGCCGCAACACCGCAGGATGGCTTCAGGCCCTAATCTGGTTCCGGCCCGGCACGCTGAGCCTTTTGTTGATTCTTCTTCCTGGTGGGAAATGAGAGTTAAATTTGCCCGTCCAGACACCTCCAGCTATTCTCTCATTGGTTCTCGCTATTCCTGTTCATCTTCCGCAGAAATTGCAAACTGGGCCAAACAGGAGGTTAAAGGTGCTGACTCTCCAAGTGGGGAGA
Organism: Stenella coeruleoalba; assembly: GCF_951394435.1. NCBI lineage: Eukaryota > Metazoa > Chordata > Mammalia > Artiodactyla > Delphinidae > Stenella > Stenella coeruleoalba. The sequence goes on from NW_027645943.1 coordinate 133,000, forward strand.
GTGTTAGTAAAGCGTCTGGAATGTTGCACCCGAGTACTAGGGTACGAAAACTGAGACATATTTGAACACGTCTCCCGATCACATGGTTGATCATACTCTGGGTTCCACATGCATGTTTTAGCTGAAGGAAGAATACCTAAAACCTGGGTAGTTGAAACCCGTGGAATGGGTACCATGCAATATGACTTCAAAGGGTCTTCATTTGCTCACTGAACCTCTCCAATCCTATCACTGCTGCGTTTATGCCCCTGTACACATGCTTGATTCTCTTTCGGAGACATAGCAATCCATAGGTTTTAAGATACTTACTAGTCAGGTACATTCTTAGGCGTTTAATATGCGGTGTTGAGTCCATTTCGTTGAGCAAGGAGTAGTTCTTGTCTATTCCATATTTGGCTTAAGGAACTTTATCTGTGCTCATTTCAATCTCTGGTTTTATGCAGCACCCCAACTCACCTTTCCCCTAAAGCAAGCATAAGTTGGTTTTCTAAATTTGAGACCCTGTTCTGTTTTGGAATGCAGTTCCTGTGTAGCCAAGTTTACATTCCGTGTATTAGTGATATCTTATGATGTTTCTTTTTCTGTGTGACTTATTTCAGGTAGAATCATCGTACCTGAATCCACTCATTGTGTTGATACGGGCCTGATGACATAGATTTCATTGCTGAGTGATACTGCATTGTACGTCAGTACCACAAGTTCTTTAATCATTTTTCACTTTCTGCGATGTTGAACTTGTACTGTAAATGAGGTTCTTGTAAACAGAGCCGTTCCAAATTTTGGGGTGGCTGTGTCTTTTTGATTTTAATTTCCCTAAGCTATAGGACCATAAGTGGAAGTGCCCTAGGTTCTGTTGCTTTGTTTTTTAGTTGTTTCAGGAAACACCATACACTTCTCCCGAGTGGTTGTTGGCAATTTACATCCCGCCCATCAGCATAACAAGGCTCCCAGTTCTCCATGGCCTGTCCTGCCTTTCTGGATTTTACACTTTTTTCAGATGGCCCTTTTGACCGGGGGGAAGTGAGACTTCATTGTAGTGCAGATTTCCTTTGCAAGCTTGCTTGGTTGGCCATAAAGGGCGTATGCGTTTTTTCCTGATTATATTCAGGAAAAAACGCATACGCCCTTTTTGGCCAAGTGCATCATTGTGGACGTTCTGCCTCTTTTCCTATGCTTTCAATGCAATTCCAGTCTACCTCCTGAAATCGGTTTCCTGCAATTCTGCCCCGCTTTCAAGTCCTCCTGGCAGCCTTACTTCAGTCTATTTTTGGACGATAGCTGTCATTTATAACTCTGCAGGTTTGTGAATTACAGTGCCCCTGAGCTCCTTTCTTCAACTCGCTTTCTTGTGACCTGGCCGCAACACCGCAGGATGGCTTCAGGCCCTAATCTGGTTCCGGCCCGGCATGCTGAGCCTTTGGTTAATTCCTCTTCCTGGTGGGAAATGAGAGTTAAATTTGCCCGTCCAGACACCTCCAGCTAGCCTCTCATTGGTTCTCGCTATTCCTGTTCATCTTCCGCAGAAATTGCAAACTGGGCCAAACAGGAGGTTAAAGGGGCTGACTCTCCAAGTGGGGAGAGTGTTAGTAAAGCGTCTGGAATGTTGCACCCGAGTACCAGGGGAGGAAAACTGAGACATATTTGAACACGTCTCCCGTTCACATGGTTGATCATACTTGGGTTCCACATGCATGTTTTAGCTGAAGGAAGAATACCTTAAACCTGGGTAGTTGAAACCCGTGTAATGGGTACCATGCAATATGACTTCAAAGGGTCTTCATTTGCTCACCGAACCTCTCCAATCCTATCACTGCTGCGTTTATGCCCCTGTACACACGCTTGATTCTCTTTTGGAGACATAGCAATCCATAGGTTTTAAGATACTTACTAGTCAGGTACATTCTTAGGCATTTAATATGGGGTTTTGAGTCCATTTCGTTGAGCAAGGAGTAGCTCTTGTCTATTCCATATTTGGCTTAAGGAACTTTATCTGTGCTCATTTCAATCTCTGGTTTTATGCAGCACCCCAACTCACCTTTACCCTTAAGCAAGCATAAGTTGGTTTTCTAAATTTGAGACCCTGTTCTGTTTTGGAATGCAGTTCCTGTGTAGCCAAGTTTACATTCCGTGTATTAGTGATATCTTATGATGTTTCTTTTTCTGTGTGACTTATTTCAGTTAGAATCATCATACCTGAATCCACTCATTGTGCTGCTAAGGGCCTGATGACACAGATTTCATTGCTGAGTGATATTGCTTTGTAAGTAAATACCACAACTTCTTTATCCATTTTTCACTTTCTGCGATGTTGAACTTGTACTGTAAACGAGGTTCTTGTAAACAGAGCCGTTCCAAACTTTGGGGTGGCTGTGTCTTTTTCATTTTAATTTCCCTAAGCTATAGGACCATAAGTGGAAGTGCCCTAGGTTCGGTTGCTTTGTTTTTTAGTTGTTTCAGGAAACACCATACACTTCTCCCAAGTGGTTCTTCGCAATTTACATCCCGCCCATCAGCATAACAAGGCTCCCAGTTCTCCATGGCCTGTCCTGCCTTTCTGGATTTTACACTTTTTTCAGATGGCCCTTTTGACCGGGGGGAAGTGAGACTTCATTGTAGTGCAGATTTCCTCTGCAAGCTTGCTTGGTTGGCCAAAAAGGGCGTATGCGTTTTTTCCTGAATATATTCAGGAAAAAACGCATACGCCCTTTTTGGCCAAGTGCATCATTGTGGACGTTCTGCCTCTTTTCCTATGCTTTCAATGCAATTCCAGTCTACCTCCTGAAATCGGTTTCCTGCAATTCTGCCCCGCTTTCAAGTCCTCTTGGCAGCCTTACTTCAGTCTATTTTTGGACGATAGCTGTCATTTATAACTCTGCAGGTTTGTGAATTACAGTGCCCCTGAGCTCCTTTCTTCAACTCGCTTTCTTGTGACCTGGCCGCAACACCGCAGGATGGCTTCAGGCCCTAATCTGGTTCCGGGCCGGCATGCTGAGCCTTTGGTTAATTCCTCTTCCTGGTGGGAAATGAGAGTTAAATTTGCCCGTCCAGACACCTCCAGCTAGCCTCTCATTGGTTCTCGCTATTCCTGTTCATCTTCCGCAGAAATTGCAAACTGGGCCAAACAGGAGGTTAAAGGGACTGACTCTCCAAGTCGGGAGTGTGTTAGTAAAGCGTCTGGAATGTTGCACCCGAGTACCAGGGGAGGAAAACTGAGACATATTTGAACACATCTCCCGTTCACATGGTTGATCATACTCTGGGTTCCACATGCATGTTTTAGCTGAAGGAAGAATACCTTAAACCTGGAGAGTTGAGACCCGTGTAATGGGTACCATGCAATATGACTTCAAAGGGTCTTCATTTCCTCACCGAACCTCTCCAATCCTATCACTGCTGCGTTTATGCCCCTGTACACACGCTTGATTCTCTTTTGGAGACATAGAAATCCATAGGTTTTAAGATACTTACTAGTCAGGTACATTCTTAGGCGTTTAATATGGGGTTTTGAGTCCATTTCGTTGAGCAAGGAGTAGCTCTTGTCTATTCCATATTTGGCTTAAGAACTTTATCTGTGCTCATTTCAATCTCTGGTTTTATGCAGCACCCCAACTCACCTTTCCCCTTAAGCAAGCATAAGTTGGTTTTCTAAATTTGAGACCCTGTTCTGTTTTGGAATGCAGTTCCTGTGTAGCCAAGTTTACATTCCGTGTATTACTGATATCCTATGATGTTTCTTTTTCTGTGTGACTTATTTCAGTTAGAATCATCATACCTGAATCCACTCATTGTGCTGCTAAGGGCCTGATGACACAGATTTCATTGCTGAGTGATATTGCTTTGTAAGTAAATACCACAACTTCTTTATCCATTTTTCACTTTCTGCGATGTTGAACTTGTACTGTAAACGAGGTTCTTGTAAACAGAGCCGTTCCAAACTTTGGGGTGGCTGTGTCTTTTTCATTTTAATTTCCCTAAGCTATAGGACCATAAGTGGAATTGCCCTAGGCTCTGTTGCTTTGTTTTTTAGATGTTTCAGGAAACACCATACACTTCTCCCGAGTGGTTGTTGGCAATTTACATCCCGCCCATCAGCATAACAAGGCTCCCAGTTCTCCATGGCCTGTCCTGCCTTTCTGGATTTTACACTTTTTTCAGATGGCCCTTTTGACCGGGGGGAAGTGAGACTTCATTGTAGTGCAGATTTCCTTTGCAAGCTTGCTTGGTTGGCCAAAAAGGGCGTATGCGTTTTTTCCTGAATATATTCAGGAAAAAACGCATACGCCCTTTTTGGCCAAGTGCATCATTGTGGACGTTCTGCCTCTTTTCCTGTGCTTTCAATGCAATTCCAGTCTACCTCCTGAAATCGGTTTCCTGCAATTCTGCCCCGCTTTCAAGTCCTCTTGGCAGCCTTACTTCAGTCTATTTTTGGACGATAGCTGTCATTTATAACTCTGCAGGTTTGTGAATTACAGTGCCCCTGAGCTCCTTTCTTCAACTCGCTTTCTTGTGAGCTGGCCGCAACACCGCAGGATGTCTTCAGGCCCTAATCTGGTTCCGGCACGGCACACTGAGCCTTTGGTTATTTCCTCTTCCTGGTGGGAAATGAGAGTTAAATTTGCCCGTCCAGACACCTCCAGCTAGTCTCTCATTGGTTCTCGCTATTCCTGTTCATCTTCCGCAGAAATTGCAAACTGGGCCAAACAGGAGGTTAAAGGCGCTGACTCTCCAAGTGGGGAGAGTGTTAGTAAAGCGTCTGGAATGTTGCACCCGAGTACCAGGTTAAGAAAACAGAGACATATTTGAACACGTCTCCCGATCACATGGTTGATCATACTCTGGGTTCCACATGCATGTTTTAGCTGAAGGAAGAATACCTTAAACCTGGGTAGTTGAAACCCGTGGAATGGGTACCATGCAATATGACTTCAAAGGGTCTTCATTTGCTCACTGAACCTCTCCAATCCTATCACTGCTGCGTTTATGCCCCTGTACACATGCTTGATTCTCTTTCGGAGACATAGCAATCTATAGGTTTTAAGATACTTACTAGTCAGGTACATTCTTAGGCGTTTAATATGCGGTGTTGAGTCCATTTCGTTGAGCAAGGAGTAGCTCTTGTCTATTCCATATTTGGCTTAAGGAACTTTATCTGTGCTCATTTCAATCTCTGGTTTTATGCAGCACCCCAACTCACCTTTCCCCTTAAGCAAGCATAAGTTGGTTTTCTAAATTTGAGACCCTGTTCTGTTCTGTAATTCAGTTCCTGTGTAGCCAAGTTTACATTCCGTGTATTACTGATATCTTATGATGTTTCTTTTTCTGTGTGACTTATTTCAGTTAGAATCATCATACCTGAATCCACTCATTGTGCTGCTAAGGGCCTGATGACACAGATTTCATTGCTGAGTGATATTGCTTTGTAAGTAAATACCACAACTTCTTTATCCATTTTTCACTTTCTGCGATGTTGAACTTGTACTGTAAATGAGGTTCTTGTAAACAGAGTCGTTCCAAACTTTGGGGTGGCTGTGTCTTTTTGATTTTAATTTCCCTAAGCTATAGGACCATAAGTGGAAGTGCCCTAGGTTCTGTTGCTTTGTTTTTTAGATGTTTCAGGAAACACCATACACTTCTCCCGAGTGGTTGTTGGCAATTTACATCCCGCCCATAAGCATAACAAGGCTCCCAGTTCTCCATGGCCTGTCCTGCCTTTCTGGATTTTACACTTTTTTCAGATGGCCCTTTTGACCGGGGGGAAGTGAGACTTCATTGTAGTGCAGATTACCTTTGCAAGCTTGCTTGGTTGGCCAAAAAGGGCGTATGCGTTTTTTCCTGAATATATTCAGGAAAAAACGCATACGCCCTTTTTGGCCAAGTGCATCATTGTGGACGTTCTGCCTCTTTTCCTATGCTTTCAATGCAATTCCAGTCTACCTCCTGAAATCGGTTTCCTGCAATTCTGCCCCGCTTTCAAGTCCTCTTGGCAGCCTTACTTCAGTCTATTTTTGGACGATAGCTGTCATTTATAACTCTGCAGGTTTGTGAATTACAGTGCCCCTGAGCTCCTTTCTTCAACTCGCTTTCTTGTGACCTGGCCGCAACACCGCAGGATGGCTTCAGGCCCTAATCTGGTTCCGGCCCGTCATGCTGAGCCTTTGGCTAATTCCTCTTCCTGGTGGGAAATGAGAGTTAAATTTGCCCGTCCAGACACCTCCAGCTAGCCTCTCATTGGTTCTCGCTATTCCTGTTCATCTTCCGCAGAAATTGCAAACTGGGCCAAACAGGAGGTTAAAGGGACTGACTCTCCAAGTGGGGAGAGTGTTAGTAAAGCGTCTGGAATGTTGCACCCGAGTACCAGGGGAGGGAAACTGAGACATATTTGAACACGTCTCCCGATCACATGGTTGATCATACTCTAGGTTCCACATGCATGTTTTAGCTGAAGGAAGAATACCTAAAACCTGGGTAGTTGAAACCTGTGGTATGGGTCCCATGCAATATGACTTCAAAGGGTCTTCATTTGCTCACCGAACCTCTCCAATCCTATCACTGCTGCGTTTATGCCCCTGTACACATGCTTGATTCTCTTTCGGAGACATAGCAATCCATAGGTTTTAAGATACTTACTAGTCAGGTACATTCTTAGGCGTTTAATATGGGGTGTTGAGTCCATTTCGTTGAGCAAGGAGTAGCTCTTGTCTATTCCATATTTGGCTTAAGGAACTTTATCTGTGCTCATTTCAATCTCTGGTTTTATGCAGCACCCCAACTCACCTTTACCCTTAAGCAAGAATAAGTTGGTTTTCTAAATTTGAGACCCTATTCTGTTCTGTAATTCAGTTCCTGTGTAGCCAAGTTTACATTCCGTGTATTACTGATATCTTATGATGTTTCTTTTTCTGTGTGACTTATTTCAGTTAGAATCATCATACCTGAATCCACTCATTGTGCTGCTAAGGGCCTGATGACACAGATTTCATTGCTGAGTGATATTGCTTTGTAAGTAAATACCACAACTTCTTTATCCATTTTTCACTTTCTGCGATGTTGAACTTGTACTGTAAACGAGGTTCTTGTAAACAGAGCCGTTCCAAACTTTGGGGTGGCTGTGTCTTTTTGATTTTAATTTCCCTAAGCTATAGGACCATAAGTGGAAGTGCCCTAGGTTCTGTTGCTTTGTTTTTTAGATGTTTCAGGAAACACCATACACTTCTCCCAAGTGTCTGCTGGCAATTTACATCCCGCCCATCAGCATAACAAGGCTCCCAGTTCTCCATGGCCTGTCCTGCCTTTCTGGATTTTACACTTTTTTCAGATGGCCCTTTTGACCGGGGGGAAGTGAGACTTCATTGTAGTGCAGATTTCCTTTGCAAGCTTGCTTGGTTGGCCAAAAAGGGCGTATGCGTTTTTTCCTGAATATATTCAGGAAAAAACGCATACGCCCTTTTTGGCCAAGTGCATCATTGTGGACGTTCTGCCTCTTTTCCTATGCTTTCAATGCAATTCCAGTCTACCTCCTGAAATCGGTTTCCTGCAATTCTGCCCCGCTTTCAAGTCCTCTTGGCAGCCTTACTTCAGTCTATTTTTGGACGATAGCTGTCATTTATAACTCTGCAGGTTTGTGAATTACAGTGCCCCTGAGCTCCTTTCTTCAACTCGGTTTCTTTTGAGCTGGCCGCAACACCGCAGGATGGCTTCAGGCCCTAATCTGGTTCTGGTACGGCACGCTGAGCCTTTGGTTATTTCCTCTTCCTGTTGGGAAATGAGAGTTAAATTTGCCCGTCCGGACACCTCCAGCTAGCCTCTCATTGGTTCTCGCTATTCCTGTTCATCTTCCGCAGAAATTGCAAACTGTGCCAAACAGGAGGTTAAAGGCGCTGACTCTCCAAGTGGGGAGAGTGTTAGTAAAGCGTCTGGAATGTTGCACCCGAGTACCAGGGAAGGAAAACTGAGACATATTTGAACACGTCTCCCGATCACATGGTTGATCATACTCTGGGTTCCACATGCATGTTTTAGCTGAAGGAAGAATACCTAAAACCTGGGTAGTTGAAACCCGTGGAATGGGTACCATGCAATATGACTTCAAAGGGTCTTCATTTGCTCACCGAACCTCTCCAATCCTATCACTGCTGCGTTTATGCCCCTGTAGACATGCTTGATTCTCTTTCGGAGACATAGCAATCCATAGGTTTTAAGATACTTACTAGTCAGGTACATTCTTAGGCGTTTAATATGCGGTGTTGAGTCCATTTCGTTGAGCAAGGAGTAGCTCTTGTCTATTCCATATTTGGCTTAAGGAACTTTATCTGCGCTCATTTCAATCTCTGGTTTTATGCAGCACCCCAACTCACCTTTCCCCTTAAGCAAGCATAAGTTGGTTTTCTAAATTTGAGACCCTGTTCTGTTTTGGAATGCAGTTCCTGTGTAGCCAAGTTTACATTCCGTGTATTAGTGATATCTTATGATGTTTCTTTTTCTGTGTGACTTATTTCAGTTAGAATCATCGTACCTGAATCCACTCATTATGCTGCTACGGGCCTGATGACATAGATTTCATTGCTGAGTGATACTGCATTGTACGTAAGTACCACAAGTTCTTTATCCATTTTTCACTTTCTGTGATATTGAACTTGTATGGTAAACGAGGTTCTTGTAAACGGAGGCGTCCCTAACTTTGGGGTGGCTGTGTCTTTTTGATTTTAATTTCCCTAAGCTATAGGACCATAAGTGGAAGTGCCCTAGGTTCTGTTGCTTTGTTTTTTAGATGTTTCAGGAAACACCATACACTTCTCCCGAGTGGTTGTTGGCAATTTACATCCCGCCCATCAGCATAACAAGGCTCCCAGTTCTCCATGGCCTGTCCTGCCTTTCTGGATTTTACACTTTTTTCAGATGGCCCTTTTGACCGGGGGGAAGTGAGACTTCATTGTAGTGCAGATTTCCTTTGCAAGCTTGCTTGGTTGGCCAAAAAGGGCGTATGCGTTTTTTCCTGAATATATTCAGGAAAAAACGCATACGCCCTTTTTGGCCAAGTGCATCATTGTGGACGTTCTGCCTCTTTTCCTATGCTTTCAATGCAATTCCAGTCTACCTCCTGAAATCGGTTTCCTGCAATTCTGCCCCGCTTTCAAGTCCTCTTGGCAGCCTTACTTCAGTCTATTTTTGGACGATAGCTGTCATTTATAACTCTGCAGGTTTGTGAATTACAGTGCCCCTGAGCTCCTTTCTTCAACTCGGTTTCTTTTGAGCTGGCCGCAACACCGCAGGATGGCTTCAGGCCCTAATCTGGTTCCGGTACGGCACGCTGAGCCTTTGGTTATTTCCTCTTCCTGTTGGGAAATGAGAGTTAAATTTGCCCGTCCAGACACCTCCAGCTAGCCTCTCATTGGTTCTCACTATTCCTGTTCATCTTCCGCAGAAATTGCAAACTGTGCCAAACAGGAGGTTAAAGGCGCTGACTCTCCAAGTGGGGAGAGTGTTAGTAAAGCGTCTGGAATGTTGCACCCGAGTACCAGGGAAGGAAAACTGAGACATATTTGAACACGTCTCCCGATCACATGGTTGATCATACTCTGGGTTCCACATGCATGTTTTAGCTGAAGGAAGAATACCTAAAACCTGGGTAGTTGAAACCCGTGGAATGGGTACCATGCAATATGACTTCAAAGGGTCTTCATTTGCTCACCGAACCTCTCCAATCCTATCACTGCTGCGTTTATGCCCCTGTAGACATGCTTGATTCTCTTTCGGAGACATAGCAATCCATAGGTTTTAAGATACTTACTAGTCAGGTACATTCTTAGGCGTTTAATATGCGATGTTGAGTCCATTTCGTTGAGCAAGGAGTAGCTCTTGTCTATTCCATATTTGACTTAAGGAACTTTATCTGTGCTCATTTCAATCTCTGGTTTTATGCAGCACCCCAACTCACCTTTACCCTTAAGCAAGCATAAGTTGGTTTTCTAAATTTGAGACCCTGTCCTGTTCTGTAATTCAGTTCCTGTGTAGCCAAGTTTACATTCCGTGTATTACTGATATCTTATGATGTTTCTTTTTCTGTGTGACTTACTTCAGTTAGAATCATCATACCTGAATCCACTCATTGTGCTGCTAAGGGCCTGATGACACAGATTTCATTGCTGAGTGATATTGCTTTGTAAGTAAATACCACAACTTCTTTATCCATTTTTCACTTTCTGCGATGTTGAACTTGTACTGTAAACGAGGTTCTTGTAAACAGAGCCGTTCCGAACTTTGGGGTGGCTGTGTCTTTTTGATTTTAATTTCCCTAAGCTATAGGACCATAAGTGGAAGTGCCCTAGGTTCTGTTGCTTTGTTTTTTAGATGTTTCAGGAAACACCATACACTTCTCCCGAGTGGTTGTTGGCAATTTACATCCCGCCCATCAGCATAACAAGGCTCCCAGTTCTCCATGGCCTGTCCTGCCTTTCTGGATTTTACACTTTTTTCAGATGGCCCTTTTGACCGGGGGGAAGTGAGACTTCATTGTAGTGCAGATTTCCTTTGCAAGCTTGCTTGGTTGGCCAAAAAGGGCGTATGCGTTTTTTCCTGAATATATTCAGGAAAAAACGCATACGCCCTTTTTGGCCAAGTGCATCATTGTGGACGTTCTGCCTCTTTTCCTATGCTTTCAATGCAATTCCAGTCTACCTCCTGAAATCGGTTTCCTGCAATTCTGCCCCGCTTTCAAGTCCTCTTGGCAGCCTTACTTCAGTCTATTTTTGGACGATAGCTGTCATTTATAACTCTGCAGGTTTGTGAATTACAGTGCCCCTGAGCTCCTTTCTTCAACTCGCTTTCTTGTGACCTGGCCGCAACACCGCAGGATGGCTTCAGGCCCTAATCTGGTTCCGGTACGGCACGCTGAGCCTTTGGTTATTTCCTCTTCCTGTTGGGAAATGAGAGTTAAATTTGCCCGTCCAGACACCTCCAGCTAGCCTCTCATTGGTTCTCGCTATTCCTGTTCATCTTCCGCAGAAATTGCAAACTGTGCCAAACAGGAGGTTAAAGGCGCTGACTCTCCAAGTGGGGAGAGTGTTAGTAAAGCGTCTGGAATGTTGCACCCGAGTACCAGGGAAGGAAAACTGAGACATATTTCAACACGTCTCCCGATCACATGGTTGATCATACTCTGGGTTCCACATGCATGTTTTAGCTGAAGGAAGAATACCTAAAACCTGGGTAGTTGAAACCCGTGGAATGGGTACCATGCAATATGACTTCAAAGGGTCTTCATTTGCTCACCGAACCTCTCCAATCCTATCACTGCTGCGTTTATGCCCCTGTACACATGCTTGATTCTCTTTCGGAGACATAGCAATCCATAGGTTTTAAGATACTTACTAGTCAGGTACATTCTTAGGCGTTTAATATGCGATGTTGAGTCCATTTCGTTGAGCAAGGAGTAGCTCTTGTCTATTCCATATTTGACTTAAGGAACTTTATCTGTGCTCATTTCAATCTCTGGTTTTATGCAGCACCCCAACTCACCTTTACCCTTAAGCAAGCATAAGTTGGTTTTCTAAATTTGAGACCCTGTCCTGTTCTGTAATTCAGTTCCTGTGTAGCCAAGTTTACATTCCGTGTATTACTGATATCTTATGATGTTTCTTTTTCTGTGTGACTTACTTCAGTTAGAATCATCATACCTGAATCCACTCATTGTGCTGCTAAGGGCCTGATGACACAGATTTCATTGCTGAGTGATATTGCTTTGTAAGTAAATACCACAACTTCTTTATCCATTTTTCACTTTCTGCGATGTTGAACTTGTACTGTAAACGAGGTTCTTGTAAACAGAGCCGTTCCGAACTTTGGGGTGGCTGTGTCTTTTTGATTTTAATTTCCCTAAGCTATAGGACCATAAGTGGAAGTGCCCTAGGTTCTGTTGCTTTGTTTTTTAGATGTTTCAGGAAACACCATACACTTCTCCCGAGTGGTTGTTGGCAATTTACATCCCGCCCATCAGCATAACAAGGCTCCCAGTTCTCCATGGCCTGTCCTGCCTTTCTGGATTTTACACTTTTTTCAGATGGCCCTTTTGACCGGGGGGAAGTGAGACTTCATTGTAGTGCAGATTTCCTTTGCAAGCTTGCTTGGTTGGCCAAAAAGGGCGTATGCGTTTTTTCCTGAATATATTCAGGAAAAAACGCATACGCCCTTTTTGGCCAAGTGCATCATTGTGGACGTTCTGCCTCTTTTCCTATGCTTTCAATGCAATTCCAGTCTACCTCCTGAAATCGGTTTCCTGCAATTCTGCCCCGCTTTCAAGTCCTCTTGGCAGCCTTACTTCAGTCTATTTTTGGACGATAGCTGTCATTTATAACTCTGCAGGTTTGTGAATTACAGTGCCCCTGAGCTCCTTTCTTCAACTCGCTTTCTTGTGACCTGGCCGCAACACCGCAGGATGGCTTCAGGCCCTATTCTGGTTCCGGTACGGCACGCTGAGCCTTTGGTTATTTCCTCTTCCTGTTGGGAAATGAGAGTTAAATTTGCCCGTCCAGACACCTCCAGCTAGCCTCTCATTGGTTCTCGCTATTCCTGTTCATCTTCCGCAGAAATTGCAAACTGTGCCAAACAGGAGGTTAAAGGCGCTGACTCTCCAAGTGGGGAGAGTGTTAGTAAAGCGTCTGGAATGTTGCACCCGAGTACCAGGGAAGGAAAACTGAGACATATTTCAACACGTCTCCCGATCACATGGTTGATCATACTCTGGGTTCCACATGCATGTTTTAGCTGAAGGAAGAATACCTAAAACCTGGGTAGTTGAAACCCGTGGAATGGGTACCATGCAATATGACTTCAAAGGGTTTCATTTGCTCACCGAACCTCTCCAATCCTATCACTGCTGCGTTTTTGCCCCTGTACACATGCTTGATTCTCTTTCGGAGACATAGCAATCCATAGGTTTTAAGATACTTACTAGTCAGGTACATTCTTAGGCGTTTAATATGCGATGTTGAGTCCATTTCGTTGAGCAAGGAGTAGCTCTTGTCTATTCCATATTTGACTTAAGGAACTTTATCTGTGCTCATTTCAATCTCTGGTTTTATGCAGCACCCCAACTCACCTTTACCCTTAAGCAAGCATAAGTTGGTTTTCTAAATTTGAGACCCTGTCCTGTTCTGTAATTCAGTTCCTGTGTAGCCAAGTTTACATTCCGTGTATTACTGATATCTTATGATGTTTCTTTTTCTGTGTGACTTACTTCAGTTAGAATCATCATACCTGAATCCACTCATTGTGCTGCTAAGGGCCTGATGACACAGATTTCATTGCTGAGTGATATTGCTTTGTAAGTAAATACCACAACTTCTTTATCCATTTTTCACTTTCTGCGATGTTGAACTTGTACTGTAAACGAGGTTCTTGTAAACAGAGCCGTTCCGAACTTTGGGGTGGCTGTGTCTTTTTGATTTTAATTTCCCTAAGCTATAGGACCATAAGTGGAAGTGCCCTAGGTTCTGTTGCTTTGTTTTTTAGATGTTTCAGGAAACACCATACACTTCTCCCGAGTGGTTGTTGGCAATTTACATCCCGCCCATCAGCATAACAAGGCTCCCCGTTCTCCATGGCCTGTCCTGCCTTTCTGGATTTTACACTTTTTTCAGATGGCCCTTTTGACAGGGGGGAATTGAGACTTCATTGTAGTGCAGATTTCCTTTGCAAGCTTGCTTGGTTGGCCAAAAAGGGCGTATGCGTTTTTTCCTGAATATATTCAGGAAAAAACGCATACGCCCTTTTTGGCCAAGTGCATCATTGTGGACGTTCTGCCTCTTTTCCTATGCTTTCAATGCAATTCCAGTCTACCTCCTGAAATCGGTTTCCTGCAATTCTGCCCCGCTTTCAAGTCCTCTTGGCAGCCTTCCTTCAGTCTATTTTTGGACGATAGCTGTCATTTATAACTCTGCAGGTTTGTGAATTACAGTGCCCCTGAGCTCCTTTCTTCAACTCGCTTTCTTGTGACCTGGCCGCAACACCGCAGGATGGCTTCAGGCCCTAATCTGGTTCCGGTACGGCACGCTGAGCCTTTGGTTATTTCCTCTTCCTGTTGGGAAATGAGAGTTAAATTTGCCCGTCCAGACACCTCCAGCTAGCCTCTCATTGGTTCTCGCTATTCCTGTTCATCTTCCGCAGAAATTGCAAACTGTGCCAAACAGGAGGTTAAAGGCGCTGACTCTCCAAGTGGGGAGAGTGTTAGTAAAGCGTCTGGAATGTTGCACCCGAGTACCAGGGAAGGAAAACTGAGACATATTTGAACACGTCTCCCGATCACATGGTTGATCATACTCTGGGTTCCACATGCATGTTTTAGCTGAAGGATGAATACCTAAAACCTGGGTAGTTGAAACCCGTGGAATGGGTACCATGCAATATGACTTCAAAGGGTCTTCATTTGCTCACCGAACCTCTCCAATCCTATCACTGCTGCGTTTATGCCCCTGTACACATGCTTGATTCTCTTTCGGAGACATAGCAATCCATAGGTTTTAAGATACTTACTAGTCAGGTACATTCTTAGCCGTTTAATATGCGGTGTTGAGTCCATTTCGTTGAGCAAAGAGTAGCTCTTGTCTATTCCATATTTGGCTTAAGGAACTTTATCTGTGCTCATTTCAATCTCTGGTTTTATGCAGCACCCCAACTCACCATTACCCTTAAGCAAGCATAAGTTGGTTTTCTAAATTTGAGACCCTGTTCTGTTCTGTAATTCAGTTCCTGTGTAGCCAAGTTTACATTCCGTGTATTACTGATAACTTATGATGTTTCTTTTTCTGTGTGACTTATTTCAGTTAGAATCATCATACCTGAATCCACTCATTGTGCTGCTAAGGGCCTGATGACACAGATTTCATTGCTGAGTGATATTGCTTTGTAAGTAAATACCACAACTTCTTTATCCATTTTTCAATTTCTGCGATGTTGAACTTGTACTGTAAACGAGGTTCTTGTAAACAGAGGCGTCCCAAACTTTGGGTTGGCTGTGTCTTTTTGATTTTAATTTCCCTAAGCTATAGGACCATAAGTGGCAGTGCCCTAGGCTCTGTTGCTTTGTTTTTTAGATGTTTCAGGAAACACCATACACTTCTCCCGAGTGTCTGTTGGCAATTAACATCCCGCCCATCAGCATAACAAGGCTCCCAGTTCTCCATGGCCTGTCCTGCCTTTCTGGATTTTACACTTTTTTCAGATGGACCTTTTGACCGGGGGGAAGTGAGACTTCATTGTAGTGCAGATTTCCTTTGCAAGCTTGCTTGGTTGGCCAAAAAGGGCGTATGCGTTTTTTCCTGAATATATTCAGGAAAAAACTCATACGCCCTTTTTGGCCAAGTGCATCATTGTGGACGTTCTGCCTCTTTTCCTATGCTTTCAATGCAATTCCAGTCTACCTCCTGAAATCGGTTTCCTGCAATTCTGCCCCGCTTTCAAGTCCTCTTGGCTGCCTTACTTCAGTCTATTTTTGGACGATAGCTGTCATTTATAACTCTGCAGGTTTGTGAATTACAGTGCTCCTGAGCTCCTTTCTTTAACTCGCTTTCTTGTGACCTGGCCGCAACACCGCAGGATGTCTTCTGGCCCTAATCTGGTTCTGGCACGGCACGCTGAGCCTTTGGTTAATTCCTCTTCCTGGTGGGAAATGAGAGTTAAATTTGCCCATCCAGACACCTCCAGCTAGTCTCTCATTGGTTCCCGCTATTCCTGTTCATCTTCCACAGAAATTGCAAACTGGGCCAAACAGGAGGTTAAAGGGACTGACTCTCCAAGTGGGGAGAGTGTTAGTAAAGCGTCTGGAATGTTGCACCCGAGTACCAGGGTACGAAAACTGAGACATATTTGAACACGTCTCCCGATCACATGGTTGATCATACTCTAGGTTCCACATGCATGTTTTAGCTGAAGGAAGAATACCTTAAACCTGGGTAGTTGAAACCCGTGGAATGGGTACCATGCAATATGACTTCAAAGGGTCTTCATTTGCTCACAGAACCTCTCCAATCCTATCACTGCTGCGTTTATGCCCCTGTACACATGCTTGATTCTCTTTCGGAGACATAGCAATCCATAGGTTTTAAGATACTTACTAGTCAGGTACATTTTTAGGCGTTTAATATGCGGTGTTGAGTCCATTTCGTTGAGCAAGGAGTAGCTCTTGTCTATTCCATATTTGGCTTAAGGAAGTTTATCTGTGCTCATTTCAATCTCTGGTTTTATGCAGCACCCCAACTCACCTTTCCCCTTAAGCAAGCATAAGTTGGTTTTCTAAATTTGAGACCCTGTTCTGTTCTGTAATTCAGTTCCTGTGTAGCCAAGTTTCCATTCCGTGTATTACTGATATCTTATGATGTTTCTTTTTCTGTGTGACTTATTTCAGTTAGAATCATCATACCTGAATCCACTCATTGTGCTGCTAAGGGCCTGGTGACACAGATTTCATTGTTGAGTGATATTGATTTGTAAGTAAATACCACAACTTCTTTATCCATTTTTCACTTTCTGCGATGTTGAACTTGTACTGTAAATGAGGTTCTTGTAAACAGAGCCGTTCGAAACTTTGGGGTGGCTGTGTCTTTTTGATTTTAAATTCCCTAAGCTATAGGACCATAAGTGGAAGTGCCCTAGGCTCTGTTGCTTTGTTTTTTAGATGTTTCAGGAAACACCATACACTTCTACCCAGTGTTTGTTGGCAATTTACATCCCGCCCTTCAGCATAACAAGGCTCCCAGTTCTCCATGGCCTGTCCTGCCTTTCTGGATTTTACACTTTTTTCAGATGGCCCTTTTGACCGGGGGGAAGTGAGACTTCATTGTAGTGCAGATTTCCTTTGCAAGCTTGCTTGGTTGGCCAAAAAGGGCGTATGCGTTTTTTCCTGAATATATTCAGGAAAAAACGCATACGCCCTTTTTGGCCAAGTGCATCATTGTGGACGTTCTGCCTCTTTTCCTATGCTTTCAATGCAATTCCAGTCTACCTCCTGAAATCGGTTTCCTGCAATTCTGCCCCGCTTTCAACTCCTCTTGGCAGCCTTACTTCAGTCTATTTTTGGACGATAGCTGTCATTTATAACTCTGCAGGTTTGTGAATTACAGTGCCCCTGAGCTCCTTTCTTCAACTCGCTTTCTTTTGAGCTGGCCGCAACACTGCAGGATGGCTTCAGGCCCTAGTCTGGTTCTGGCACGGCACACTGAGCCTTTGGTTATTTCCTCTTCCTGGTGGGAAATGACAGTTAAATTTGCCCGTCCAGACACCTCCAGCTAGCCTCTCATTGGTTCTCGCTATTCCTGTTCATCATCCGCAGAAATTGCAAACTGGGCCAAACAGGAGGTTAAAGGTGCTGACTTTCCAAGTGGGGAGAGTGTTAGTAAAGCGTCTGGAATGTTGCACCCGAGTACCAGGGGAGGAAAACTGAGACATATTTGAACACGTCTCCCATTCACATGGTTGATCATACTTGGGTTCCACATGCATGTTTTAGCTGAAGGAAGAATACCTAAAACCTGGGTAGTTGAAACCCGTGGAATGGGTACCATGCAATATGACTTCAAAGGGTCTTCATTTGCTCACCGAACCTCTCCAATCCTATCACTGCTGCGTTTATGCCCCTGTACACATGCTTGATTCTCTTTCGGAGACATAGCAATCCATAGGTTTTAAGATACTTACTAGTCAGGTACATTCTTAGGCGTTTAATATGGGGTGTTGAGTCCATTTCGTTGAGCAAGGAGTAGCTCTTGTCTATTCCATATTTGGCTTAAGGAACTTTATCTGTGCTCATTTCAATCTCTGGTTTTATGCAGCACCCCAACTCACCTTTCCCCTTAAGCAAGCATAAGTTGGTTTTCTAAATTTGAGACACTGTTCTGTTCTGTAATTCAGTTCCTGTGTAGCCAAGTTTATATTCCGTGTATTACTGATATCTTATGATGTTTCTTTTTCTGTGTGACTTATTTCAGTTAGAATCATCATACCTGAATCCACTCATTGTGCTGCTAAGGGCCTGATGACACAGATTTCATTGCTGAGTGATATTGCTTTGTAAGTAAATACCACAACTTCTTTATCCATTTTTCAATTTCTGTGATGTTGAACTTTTACTGTAAACGAGGTTCTTGTAAACAGAGCCGTTCGAAACTTTGGGGTGGCTGTGTCTTTTTGATTTTAAATTCCCTAAGCTATAGGACCATAAGTGGAAGTGCCCTAGGCTCTGTTGCTTTGTTTTTTAGATGTTTCAGGAAACACCATACACTTCTACACAGTGTTTGTTGGCAATTTACATCCCGCCCTTCAGCATAACAAGGCTCCCAGTTCTCCATGGCCTGTCCTGCCTTTCTGGATTTTACACTTTTTTCAGATGGCCCTTTTGACCGGGGGGAAGTGAGACTTCATTGTAGTGCAGATTTCCTTTGCAAGCTTGCTTGGTTGGCCAAAAAGGGCGTATGCGTTTTTTCCTGAATATATTCAGGGAAAAACGCATACGCCCTTTTTGGCCAAGTGCATCATTGTGGACGTTCTGCCTCTTTTCCTATGCTTTCAATGCAATTCCAGTCTACCTCCTGAAATCGGTTTCCTGCAATTCTGCCCCGCTTTCAAGTCCTCTTGGCAGCCTTACTTCAGTCTATTTTTGGACGATAGCTGTCATTTATAACTCTGCAGGTTTGTGAATTACAGTGCCCCTGAGCTCCTTTCTTCAACTCGCTTTCTTTTGAGCTGGCCGCAACACTGCAGGATGGCTTCAGGCCCTAGTCTGGTTCTGGCACGGCACACTGAGCCTTTGGTTATTTCCTCTTCCTGGTGGGAAATGACAGTTAAATTTGCCCGTCCAGACACCTCCAGCTAGCCTCTCATTGGTTCTCGCTATTCCTGTTCATCTTCCGCAGAAATTGCAAACTGGGCCAAACAGGAGGTTAAAGGTGCTGACTTTCCAAGTGGGGAGAGTGTTAGTAAAGCATCTGGAATGTTGCACCCGAGCACCGGGGGAGGAAAACTGAGACATATTTGAACACGTCTCCCGATCACATGGTTGATCATACTCTGGGTTCCACATGCATGTTTTAGCTGAAGGAAGAATACCTAAAACCTGGGTAGTTGAAACCCGTGGAATGGGTACCATGCAATATGACTTCAAAGGGTCTTCATTTGCTCACCGAACCTCTCCAATCCTATCACTGCTGCGTTTATGCCCCTGTACACATGCTTGATTCTCTTTCGGAGACATAGCAATCCATAGGTTTTAAGATACTTACTAGTCAGGTACATTCTTAGGCGTTTAATATGCGGTGTTGAGTCCATTTCGTTGAGCAAGGAGTAGCTCTTGTCTATTCCATATTTGGCTTAAGGAACTTTATCTGTGCTCATTTCAATCTCTGGTTTTATGCAGCACCCCAACTCACCTTTCCCCTTAAGCAAGCATAAGTTGGTTTTCTAAATTTGAGACCCTGTTCTGTTCTGTAATTCAGTTCCTGTGTAGCCAAGTTTATATTCCGTGTATTACTGATATCTTATGATGTTTCTTTTTCTGTGTGACTTATTTCAGTTAGAATCATCATACCTGAATCCACTCATTGTGCTGCTAAGGGCCTGATGACACAGATTTCATTGCTGAGTGATATTGCTTTGTAAGTAAATACCACAACTTCTTTATCCATTTTTCACTTTCTGCGATGTTGAACTTGTACTGTAAACGAGGTTCTTGTAAACAGAGCCGTTCCAAACTTTGGGGTGGCTGTGTCTTTTTGATTTTAATTTCCCTAAGCTATAGGACCATAAGTGGAAGTGCCCTATGTTCTGTTGCTTTGTTTTTTAGATGTTTCAGGAAACACCATACACTTCTCCTGAGTGTCTGTTGGCAATTTACATCCCGCCCATCAGCATAACAAGGCTCCCAGTTCTCCATGGCCTGTCCTGCCTTTCTGGATTTTACACTTTTTTCAGATGGCCCTTTTGACCGGGGAGAAGTGAGACTTCATTGTAGTGCAGATTTCCTTTGCAAGCTTGCTTGGTTGGCCAAAAAGGGCGTATGCGTTTTTTCCTGAATATATTCAGGGAAAAACACATACGCCCTTTTTGGCCAAGTGCATCATTGTGGACGTTCTGCCTCTTTTCCTATGCTTTCAATGCAATTCCAGTCTACCTCCTGAAATCGGTTTCCTGCAATTCTGCCCCGCTTTCAAGTCCTCTTGGCAGCCTTACTTCAGTCTATTTTTGGACGATAGCTGTCATTTATAACTCTGCAGGTTTGTGAATTACAGTGCCCCTGAGCTCCTTTCTTCAACTCGCTTTCTTTTGAGCTGGCCGCAACACTGCAGGATGGCTTCAGGCCCTAGTCTGGTTCTGGCACGGCACACTGAGCCTTTGGTTATTTCCTCTTCCTGGTGGGAAATGACAATTAAATTTGCCCGTCCAGACACCTCCAGCTAGCCTCTCATTGGTTCTCGCTATTCCTGTTCATCTTCCGCAGAAATTGCAAACTGGGCCAAACAGGAGGTTAAAGGTGCTGACTTTCCAAGTGGGGAGAGTGTTAGTAAAGCGTCTGGAATGTTGCACCCGAGTACCAGGGGAGGAAAACTGAGACATATTTGAACACGTCTCCCATTCACATGGTTGATCATACTTGGGTTCCACATGCATGTTTTAGCTGAAGGAAGAATACCTAAAACCTGGGTAGTTGAAACCCGTGGAATGGGTACCATGCAATATGACTTCAAAGGGTCTTCATTTGCTCACCGAACCTCTCCAATCCTATCACTGCTGCGTTTATGCCCCTGTAGACATGCTTGATTCTCTTTCGGAGACATAGCAATCCATAGGTTTTAAGATACTTACTAGTCAGGTACATTCTTAGGCGTTTAATATGGGGTGTTGAGTCCATTTCGTTGAGCAAGGAGTAGCTCTTGTCTATTCCATATTTGGCTTAAGGAACTTTATCTGTGCTCATTTCAATCTCTGGTTTTATGCAGCACCCCAACTCACCTTTCCCCTTAAGCAAGCATAAGTTGGTTTTCTAAATTTGAGACCCTGTTCTGTTCTGTAATTCAGTTCCTGTGTAGCCAAGTTTATATTCCGTGTATTACTGATATCTTATGATGTTTCTTTTTCTGTGTGACTTATTTCAGTTAGAATCATCATACCTGAATCCACTCATTGTGCTGCTAAGGGCCTGATGACACAGATTTCATTGCTGAGTGATATTGCTTTGTAAGTAAATACCACAACTTCTTTATCCATTTTTCACTTTCTGCGATGTTGAACTTGTACTGTAAACGAGGTTCTTGTAAACAGAGCCGTTCCAAACTTTGGGGTGGCTGTGTCTTTTTGATTTTAATTTCCCTAAGCTATAGGACCATAAGTGGAAGTGCCCTAGGTTCTGTTGCTTTGTTTTTTAGATGTTTCAGGAAACACCATACACTTCTCCCGAGTGGTTGTTGGCAATTTACATCCCGCCCATCAGCATAACAAGGCTCCCAGTTCTCCATGGCCTGTCCTGCCTTTCTGGATTTTACACTTTTTTCAGATGGCCCTTTTGACCGGGGGGAAGTGAGACTTCATTGTAGTGCAGATTTCCTTTGCAAGCTTGCTTGGTTGGCCAAAAAGGGCGTATGCGTTTTTTCCTGAATATATTCAGGAAAAAACGCATACGCCCTTTTTGGCCAAGTGCATCATTGTGGACGTTCTGCCTCTTTTCCTATGCTTTCAATGCAATTCCAGTCTACCTCCTGAAATCGGTTTCCTGCAATTCTGCCCCGCTTTCAAGTCCTCTTGGCAGCCTTACTTCAGTCTATTTTTGGACGATAGCTGTCATTTATAACTCTGCAGGTTTGTGAATTACAGTGCCCCTGAGCTCCTTTCTTCAACTCGCTTTCTTGTGAGCTGGCCGCAACACCGCAGGATGGCTTCAGGCCCTAATCTGGTTCCGGCACGGCACGCTGAGCCTTTGGTTATTTCCTCTTCCTGGTGGGAAATGAGAGTTAAATTTGCCCGTCCAGACACCTCCAGCTAGCCTCTCATTGGTTCTCGCTATTCCTGTTCATCTTCCAAGAAATTGCAAACTGGGCCAAACAGGAGGTTAAAGGTGCTGACTTTCCAAGTGGGGAGAGTGTTAGTAAAGCGTCTGGAATGTTGCACCCGAGTACCAGGGGAGGAAAACTGAGACATATTTGAACACGTCTCCCGATCACATGGTTGATCATACTCTAGGTTCCACATGCATGTTTTAGCTGAAGGAAGAATACCTTAAACCTGGGTAGTTGAAACCCGTGGAATGGGTACCATGCAATATGACTTCAAAGGGTCTTCATTTGCTCACCGAACCTCTCCAATCCTATCACTGCTGCGTTTATGCCCCTGTACACATGCTTGATTCTCTTTCGGAGACATAGCAATCCATAGGTTTTAAGATACTTACAAGTCAGGTACATTCTTAGGCGTTTAATATGGGGTGTTGAGTCCATTTCGTTGAGCAAGGAGTAGCTCTTGTCTATTCCATATTTGGCTTAAGGAACTTTATCTGTGCTCATTTCAATCTCTGGTTTTATGCAGCACCCCAACTCACCTTTCCCCTTAAGCAAGCATAAGTTGGTTTTCTAAATTTGAGACCCTGTTCTGTTCTGTAATTCAGTTCCTGTGTAGCCAAGTTTACATTCCATGTATTACTGATATGTTATGATGTTTCTTTTTCTGTGTGACTTATTTCAGTTAGAATCATCATACCTGAATCCACTCATTGTGCTGCTAAGGGCCTGATGACACAGATTTCATTGCTGAGTGATATTGCTTTGTAAGTAAATACCACAACTTCTTTATCCATTTTTCACTTTCTGCGATGTTGAACTTGTACTGTAAACGAGGTTCTTGTAAACAGAGCCATTCCAAACTTTCGGGTGGCTGTGTCTTTTTGATTTTAATTTCCCTAAGCTATAGGACCATAAGTGGAAGTGCCCTAGGTTCTGTTGCTTTGTTTTTTAGATGTTTCAGGAAACACCATACACTTCTCCCGAGTGGTTGTTGGCAATTTACATCCCGCCCATCAGCATAACAAGGCTCCCAGTTCTCCATGGCCTGTCCTGCCTTTCTGGATTTTACACTTTTTTCAGATGGCCCTTTTGACCGGGGGGAAGTGAGACTTCATTGTAGTGCAGATTTCCTTTGCAAGCTTGCTTGGTTGGCCAAAAAGGGCGTATGCGTTTTTTCCTGAATATATTCAGGAAAAAGCGCATACGCCCTTTTTGGCCAAGTGCATCATTGTGGACGTTCTGCCTCTTTTCCTATGCTTTCAATGCAATTCCAGTCTACCTCCTGAAATCGGTTTCCTGCAATTCTGCCCCGCTTTGAAGTCCTCTTGGCAGCCTTACTTCAGTCTATTTTTGGACGATAGCTGTCATTTATAACTCTGCAGGTTTGTGAATTACAGTGCCCCTGAGCTCCTTTCTTCAACTCGCTTTCTTGTGAGCTGGCCGCAACACCGCAGGATGGCTTCAGGCCCTAATCTTGTTCCGGTACGACACGCTGAGCCTTTGGTTATTTCCTCTTCCTGGTGGGAAATGAGAGTTAAATTTGCCCGTCCAGACACCTCCAGCTAGCCTCTCATTGGTTCTCGCTATTCCTGTTCATCTTCCGCAGAAATTGCAAACTGGGCCAAACAGGAGGTTAAAGGGACTGACTCTCCAAGTTGGGAGAGTGTTAGTAAAGCGTCTGGAATGTTCCACCGAAGTACCAGGGGACGAAAACTGAGACATATTTGAACACGTCTACCGATCACACGGTTGATCATACTCTGGGTTCCACATGCATGTTTTAGCTGAAGAAAGAATACCTTAAACCTGGAGAGTTGAGACCCGTGGAATGGGTACCATGCAATATGACTTCAAAGGGTCTTCATTTGCTCACCGAATCTCTCCAATCCTATCACTGCTGCGTTTATGACCCTTGTACACACGCTTGATTCTCTTTTGGAGACATAGCAATCCATAGGTTTTAAGATACTTACTAGTCAGGTATATTCTTAGGCGTTTAATATGGGGTGTGGAGTCCATTTCGTTGAGCAAGGAGTAGCTCTTGTCTATTCCATATTTGGCTTAAGGAACTTTATCTGTGCTCATTTCAATCTCTGGTTTTATGCAGCACCCCAATTCACCTTTCCACTTAAGCAAGCATAAGTTGGTTTTCTAAATTTGAGACCCTGTTCTGTTTTGTAATTCAGTTCCTCTGTAGCAAAGTTTAAATTCCATGTATTAGTGATATTTTTTGATGTTTCTTTTTCTGTGTGACTTATTTCAGTTAGAATCACCATACCCGAATCCACTCATTATGCTGCTACGGGCCTGGTGACATAGATTTCATTGCTGAGTGATATTGCTTTGTACATGAGTACCACAACTTCTTTATCCATTTTTCACTTTCTGTGATATTGAACTTGTACGGTAAACGAGGTTCTTGTAAACAGAGGCGTCCCAAACTTTGGGGTGGCTGTGTCTTTTTGATTTTAATTTCCCTAAGCTATAGGACCATAAGTGGTAGTGCCCTAGGCTCTGTTGCTTTGTTTTTTAGATGTTTTAGGAAACACCATACTTCTCCGGAGTGGCTGTTGGCAATTTACATCCCGCCCATCAGCATAACAAGGCTCCCAGTTCTCCATGGCCTGTCCTGCCTTTCTGGATTTTACACTTTTTTCAGATGGCCCTTTTGACCGGGGGGAAGTGAGACTTCATTGTAGTGCAGATTTCCTCTGCAAGCTTGCTTGGTTGGCCAAAAGGGCGTATGCGTTTTTTCCTGAATATATTCAGGAAAAAACGCATACGCCCTTTTTGGCCAAGTGCATCATTGTGGACGTTCTGCCTCTTTTCCTATGCTTTCAATGCAATTCCAGTCTACCTCCTGAAATCGGTTTCCTGCAATTCTGCCCCGCTTTCAAGTCCTCTTGGCAGCCTTACTTCAGTCTATTTTTGGACGATAGCTGTCATTTATAACTCTGCAGGTTTGTGAATTACAGTGCCCCTGAGCTCCTTTCTTCAACTCGCTTTCTTGTGACCTGGCCGCAACACCGCAGGATGGCTTCAGGCCCTAATCTGGTACCGGCACGGCACGCTGAGCATTTGGTTAATTCCTCTTCCTGGTGGGAAATGAGAGTTAAATTTGCCCGTCCAGACACCTCCAGCTAGCCTCTCATTGGTTCTCGCTATTCCTGTTCATCTTCCGCAGAAATTGCAAACTGGGCTAAACAGGAGGTTAAAGGGACTGACTCTCCAAGTGGGGAGAGTGTTAGTAAAGCGTCTGGAATGTTGCACCCGAGTACCAGGGTACGAAAACTGAGACATATTTGAACACGTCTCCCGTTCACATGGTTGATCATACTTGGTTTCCACATTCATCTTTTAGCTGAAGGAAGAATACCTTAAACCTGGGTATTTGAAACCCGTGGAATGGGTACCATGCAATATGACTTCAAAGGGTCTTCATTTGCTCACCGAACCTCTCCAATCCTATCACTGCTGCGTTTATGCCCCTGTACACATGCCTGATTCTCTTTCGGAGACATAGCAATCCATAGGTTTTAAGATACTTACTAATCAGGTACATTCTTAGGCGTTTCATGTGCGGTGTTGAGTCCATTTCGTTGAGCAAGGAGTAGCTCTTGTCTATTCCATATTTGGCTTAAGGAACTTTATCTGTGCTCATTTCAATCTCTGGTTTTATGCAGCACCCCAACTCACCTTTACCCTTAAGCAAGCATAAGTTGGTTTTCTAAATTTGAGACCCTGTTCTGTTCTGTAATTCAGTTCCTGTGTAGCCAAGTTTACATTCCGTGTATTACTGATATCTTATGATGTTTCTTTTTCTGTGTGACTTATTTCAGTTAGAATCATCATACCTGAATCCACTCATTGTGCTGCTAAGGGCCTGATGACACAGATTTCATTGCTGAGTGATATTGCTTTGTAAGTAAATACCACAAATTTTTTATCCATTTTGCACTTTCTGCGATGTTGAACTTGTACTGTAAACGAGGTTCTTGTAAACAGAGCCGTTCGAAACTTTGGGGTGGCTGTGTCTTTTTTATTTTAAATTCCCTAAGCTATAGGACCATAAGTGGAAGTGCCCTAGGCTCTGTTGCTTTGTTTTTTAGATGTTTCAGGAAACACCATACTCTTCTCCCGAGTGTTTGTTGGCAATTTACATCCCGCCCTTCAGCATAACAAGGCTCCCAGTTCTACATGGCCTGTCCTGCCTTTCTGGATTTTACACTTTTTTCAGATGGCCCTTTTGACCGGGGGGAAGTGAGACTTCATTGTAGTGCAGATTTCCTTTGCAAGCTTGCTTGGTTGGCCAAAAAGGGCGTATGCGTTTTTTCCTGAATATATTCAGGAAAAAACGCATACGCCCTTTTTGGCCAAGTGCATCATTGTGGACGTTCTGCCTCTTTTCCTATGCTTTCAATGCAATTCCAGTCTACCTCCTGAAATCGGTTTCCTGCAATTCTGCCCCGCTTTCAAGTCCTCTTGGCAGCCTTACTTCAGTCTATTTTTGGACGATAGCTGTCATTTATAACTCTGCAGGTTTGTGAATTACAGTGCCCCTGAGCTCCTTTCTTCAACTCGCTTTCTTTTGAGCTGGCCGCAACACCGCAGGATGGCTTCAGGCCCTAATCTGGTTCCGGCACGGCACACTGAGCCTTTGGTTATTTCCTCTTCCTGGTGGGAAATGAGAGTTAAATTTGCCCGTCCAGACACCTCCAGCTAGCCTCTCATTGGTTCTCGCTATTCCTGTTCATCTTCCGCAGAAATTGCAAACTGGGGCAAACAGGAGGTTAAAGGCGCTGACTCTCCAAGTGGGGAGAGTGTTAGTAAAGCGTCTGGAATGTTGCACCCGAGTACCAGGGGAGGAAAACTGAGACATATTTGAACACGTCTCCCGTTCACATGGTTGATCATACTTGGGTTCCACATGCATCTTTTAGCTGAAGGAAGAATACCTTAAACCTGGGTATTTGAAACCCGTGGAATGGGTACCATGCAATATGACTTCAAAGGGTCTTCATTTGCTCACCGAACCTCTCCAATCCTATCACTGCTGCGTTTATGCCCCTGTACACATGCCTGATTCTCTTTCGGAGACATAGCAATCCATAGGTTTTAAGATACTTACTAATCAGGTACATTCTTAGGCGTTTCATATGCGGTGTTGAGTCCATTTCGTTGAGCAAGGAGTAGCTCTTGTCTATTCCATATTTGGCTTAAGGAACTTTATCTGTGCTCATTTCAATCTCTGGTTTTATGCAGCACCCCAACTCACCTTTCCCCTTAAGCAAGCATAAGTTGGTTTTCTAAATTTGAGACCCTGTTCTGTTCTGTAATTCAGTTCCTGTGTAGCCAAGTTTACATTCCGTGTATTACTGATATCTTATGATGTTTCATTTTCTGTGTGACTTATTTCAGTTAGAATCATCGTACCTGAATCCACTCATTATGCTGCTACGGGCCTGATGACATAGATTTCAATGCTGAGTGATACTGCGTTGTAAGTAAATACCACAAGTTCTTTATCCATTTTTCACTTTCTGCGATGTTGATCTTGTACTGTAAACGAGGTTCTTGTAAACAGAGCCGTTCGAAACTTTGGGGTGGCTGTGTCTTTTTGATTTTAAATTCCCTAAGCTATAGGACCATAAGTGGAAGTGCCCTAGGCTCTGTTGCTTTGTTTTTTAGATGTTTCACGAAACACCATACACTTCTCCCCAGTGTCTGTTGGCAATTTACATCCCGCCCATCAGCATAACAAGGCTCCCAGTTCTCCATGGCCTGTCCTGCCTTTCTGGATTTTACACTTTTTTCAGATGGCCCTTTTGACCGGGGGGAAGTGACACTTCATTGTAGTGCAGATTTCCTTTGCAAGCTTGCTTGGTTGGCCAAAAAGGGCGTATGCGTTTTTTCCTGAATATATTCAGGAAAAAACGCATACGCCCTTTTTGGCCAAGTGCATCATTGTGGACGTTCTGCCTCTTTTCCTATGCTTTCAATGCAATTCCAGTCTACCTCCTGAAATCGGTTTCCTGCAATTCTGCCCCGCTTTCAAGTCCTCTTGGCAGCCTTACTTCAGTCTATTTTTGGACGATAGCTATCATTTATAACTCTGCAGGTTTGTGAATTACAGTGCTCCTGAGCTCCTTTCTTTAACTCGCTTTCTTGTGACCTGGCCGCAACACCGCAGGATGTCTTCAGGCCCTAATCTGGTTCCGGCACGGCACACTGAGCCTTTGGTTAATTCCTCTTCCTGGTGGGAAATGAGAGTTAAATTTGCCCATCCAGACACATCCAGCTAGCCTCTCATTGGTTCTCGCTATTCCTGTTCATCTTCCACAGAAATTGCAAACTGGGCCAAACAGGAGGTTAAAAGGACTGACTCTCCAAGTGGGGAGAGTGTTAGTAAAGCGTCTGGAATGTTGCACCCGAGTACCAGGGTACGAAAACTGAGACATATTTGAACACGTCTCCCGATCACATGGTTGATCATACTCTAGGTTCCACATGCATGTTTTAGCTGAAGGAAGAATACCTTAAACATGGGTAGTTGAAACCCGTGGAATGGGTACCATGCAATATGACTTCAAAGGGTCTTCATTTGCTCACCGAACCTCTCCAATCCTATCACTGCTGCGTTTATGCCCCTGTACACATGCTTGATTCTCTTTCGGAGACATAGCAATCCATAGGTTTTAAGATATTTACTAGTCAGGTACATTCTTAGGCGTTTAATATGCGGTGTTGAGTCCATTTCGTTGAGCAAGGAGTAGCTCTTGTCTATTCCATATTTGGCTTAAGGAACTTTATCTGTGCTCATTTCAATCTCTGGTTTTATGCAGCACCCCAACTCACCTTTTCCCTTAAGCAAGCATAAGTTGGTTTTCTAAATTTGAGACCCTGTTCTGTTCTGTAATTCAGTTCCTGTGTAGCCAAGTTTACATTCCGTGTATTACTGATATCTTATGATGTTTCTTTTTCTGTGTGACTTATTTCAGTTAGAATCATCGTACCTGAATCCACTCATTATGCTGCTACGGGCCTGATGACATAGATTTCATTGCTGAGTGATACTGCATTGTACGTAAGTACCACAAGTTCTTTATCCATTTTTCACTTTCTGCGATATTGAACTTGTACGGTAAACGAGGTTCTTGTAAACGGAGGCGTCCCAAACTTTGGGTGGCTGTGTCTTTTTGATTTTAATTTCCCTAAGCTATAGGACCATAAGTGGAAGTGCCCTAGGTTCTGTTGCTTTGTTTTTTAGATGTTTCAGGAAACACCATACACTTCTCCTGAGTGTCGGTTGGCAATTTCCATCCCGACCATCAGCATAACAAGGCTCCCAGTTCTCAATGGCCTGTTGCCTTTCTGGATTTTACACTTTTTTCAGATGGCCCTTTTGACCGGGGGGAAGTGAGACTTCATTGTAGTGCAGATTTCCTTTGCAAGCTTGCTTGGTTGGCCAAAAAGGGCGTATGCGTTTTTTCCTGAATATATTCAGGAAAAAACGCATACGCCCTTTTTGGCCAAGTGCATCATTGTGGACGTTCTGCCTCTTTTCCTATGCTTTCAATGCAATTCCAGTCTACCTCCTGAAATCGGTTTCCTGCAATTCTGCCCCGCTTTCAAGTCCTCTTGGCAGCCTTACTTCAGTCTATTTTTGGACGATAGCTGTCATTTATAACTCTGCAGGTTTGTGAATTACAGTGCCCCTGAGCTCCTTTCTTCAACTCGCTTTCTTTTGAGCTGGCCGCAACACC
Source organism: Stenella coeruleoalba (assembly GCF_951394435.1). Lineage (NCBI taxonomy): Eukaryota > Metazoa > Chordata > Mammalia > Artiodactyla > Delphinidae > Stenella > Stenella coeruleoalba. Next base: position 162,794 of record NW_027645943.1, read on the forward strand.
GCAGTATGGCTTCAGGCCCTAATCTGGTTCCGGCACGGCACGCTGAGCCTTTGGTTAATTCCTCTTCCTGGTGGGAAATGAGAGTTAAATTTGCCCGTCCAGACACCTCCAGCTAGTCTCCATTGGTTCTCGCTATTCCTGTTCATCTTCCGCAGAAATTGCAAACTGGGCCAAACAGGAGGTTAAAGGTGCTGACTTTCCAAGTGGGGAGAATGTTAGTAAAGCGTCTGGAATGTTGCACCCGAGTACCAGGGGAGGAAATCTGAGACATATTTGAACACGTCTCCCGATCACATGGTTGATCATACTCTAGGTTCCACATGCATGTTTTAGCTGAAGGAAGAATACCTTAAACCTGGGTATTTGAAACCCGTGGAATGGGTACCATGCAATATGACTTCAAAGGGTCTTCATTTGCTCACCGAACCTCTCCAATCCTATCACTGCTGCGTTTATGCCCCTGTACACATGCTTGATTCTCTTTCGGAGACATAGCAATCTATAGGTTTTAAGATACTTACTAGTCAGGTACATTCTTAGGCATTTAATATGCGGTGTTGAGTCCATTTCGTTGAGCAAGGAATAGCTCTTGTATATTCCATATTTGGCTTAAGGAAATTTGTGCTCATTTCAATCTCTGGTTTTATGCAACACCCCAACTCACCTTTCTCCTTAAGCAAGCATAAGTTGGTTTTCTAAATTTGAGACCCTGTTCTGTTCTGTAATTCAGTTCCTGTGTAGCCAAGTTTACATTCCGTGTATTACTGATATCTTATGATGTTTCTTTTTCTGTGTGACTTATTTCAGTTAGAATCATCATACCTGAATCCACTCATTGTGCTGCTAAGGGCCTGATGACACAGATTTCATTGCTGAGTGATATTGCTTTGTAAGTAAATACCACAAATTTTTTATCCATTTTTCACTTTCTGCGATGTTGAACTTGTACTGTAAACGAGGTTCTTGTAAACAGAGCCGTTCGAAACTTTGGGGTGGCTGTGTCTTTTTTATTTTAAATTCCCTAAGCTATAGGACCATAAGTGGAAGTGCCCTAGGCTCTGTTGCTTTGTTTTTTAGATGTTTCAGGAAACACCATACACTTCTCCCGAGTGTTTGTTGGCAATTTACATCTCGCCCTTCAGCATAACAAGGCTCCCAGTTCTCCATGGCCTGTCCTGCCTTTCTGGATTTTACACTATTTTCAGATGGCCCTTTTGACCGGGGGGAAGTGAGACTTCATTGTAGTGCAGATTTCCTTTGCAAGCTTGCTTGGTTGGCCAAAAAGGGCGTATGCGTTTTTTCCTGAATATATTCAGGAAAAAACGCATACGCCCTTTTTGGCCAAGTGCATCATTGTGGACGTTCTGCCTCTTTTCCTATGCTTTCAATGCAATTCCAGTCTACCTCCTGAAATCGGTTTCCTGCAATTCTGCCCCGCTTTCAAGTCCTCTTGGCAGCCTTACTTCAGTCTATTTTTGGACGATAGCTGTCATTTATAACTCTGCAGGTTTGTGAATTACAGTGCCCCTGAGCTCCTTTCTTCAACTCGCTTTCTTGTGACCTGGCCGCAACATCGCAGGATGGCTTCAGGCCCTAATCTGGTTCTGGCACGGCACGCTGAGCCTTTGGTTAATTCCTCTTCCTGGTGGGAAATGAGAGTTAAATTTGCCCGTCCAGACACCTCCAGCTAGTCTCTCATTGGTTCTCGCTATTCCTGTTCATCTTCCACAGAAATTGCAAACTGGGCCAAACAGGAGGTTAAAGGGACTGACTCTCCAAGTGGGGAGAGTGTTAGTAAAGCGTCGGGAATGTTGCACCCGAGTACCAGGTTACGAAAACTGAGACATATTTGATCACGTCTCCCGTTCACATGGTTGATCATACTTGGGTTCCACATGCATGTTTTAGCTGAAGGAAGAATACCTAAAACCTGGGTAGTTGAAACCCGTGGAATGGGTACCATGCAATATGACTTCAAAGGGTCTTCATTTGCTCACCGAACCTCTCCAATCCTATCACTGCTGCGTTTATGCCCCTGTACAAATGCTTGATTCTGTTTCGGAGACATAGCAATCCATAGGTTTTAAGATACTTAGTAGTCAGGTACATTCTTAGGCGTTTAATATGCGGTGTTGAGTTCATTTCGTTGAGCAAGGAGTAGCTCTTGTCTATTCCATATTTGGCTTAAGGAACTTTATCTGTGCTCATTTCAATCTCTGGTTTTATGCAGCACCCCAACTCACCTTTCCCCTTAAGCAAGCATAAGTTGGTTTTCTAAATTTGAGACCCTGTTCTGTTCTGTAATTCAGTTCCTGTGTAGCCAAGTTTACATTCCGTGTATTACTGATATCTTATGATGTTTCTTTTTCTGTGTGACTTATTTCAGTTAGAATCATCATACCTGAATCCACTCATTGTGCTGCTAAGGGCCTGATGACACAGATTTCATTGCTGAGTGATATTGCTTTGTAAGTAAATACCACAACTTCTTTATTCATTTTTCAATTTCTGCGATGTTGAACTTGTACTGTAAACGAGGTTCTTGTAAACAGAGCCATTCCAAACTTTGGGGTGGCTGTGTCTTTTTGATTTTAAATTCCCTAAGCTATAGGACCATAAGTGGAATTGCCCTAGGCTCTGTTGCTTTGTTTTTTAGATGTTTCAGGAAACACCATACACTTCTCCCGAGTGGTTGTTGGCAATTTACATCCCGCCCATCAGCATAACAAGGCTTCCAGTTCTCCATGGCCTGTCCTGCCTTTCTGGATTTTACACTTTTTTCAGATGGCCCTTTTGACCGGGGGGAAGTGAGACTTCATTGTAGTGCAGATTTCCTTTGCAAGCTTGCTTGGTTGGCCAAAAAGGGCGTATGCGTTTTTTCCTGAATATATTCAGGAAAAAACGCATACGCCCTTTTTGGCCAAGTGCATCATTGTGGACGTTCTGCCTCTTTTCCTATGCTTTCAATGCAATTCCAGTCTACCTCCTGAAATCGGTTTCCTGCAATTCTGCCCCGCTTTCAAGTCCTCTTGGCAGCCTTACTTCAGTCTATTTTTGGACGATAGCTGTCATTTATAACTCTGCAGGTTTGTGAATTACAGTGCCCCTGAGCTCCTTTCTTCAACTCGCTTTCTTGTGACCTGGCCGCAACACCGCAGGATGTCTTCAGGCCCTAATCTGGTTCTGGCACGGCACGCTGAGCCTTTGGTTAATTCCTCTTCCTGGTGGGAAATGAGAGTTAAATTTGCCCATCCAGACACCTCCAGCTAGTCTTTCATTGGTTCTCGCTATTCCTGTTCATCTTCCACAGAAATTGCAAACTGGGCCAAACAGGAAGTTAAAGGGACTGACTCTCCAAGTGGGGAGAGTGTTAGTAAAGCGTCTGGAATGTTGCACCCGAGTACCAGGGTACGAAAACTGAGACATATTTGAACACGTCTCCCGATCACATGGTTGATCATACTCTAGGTTCCACATGCATGTTTTAGATGAAGGAAGAATACCTTAAACCTGGATAGTTGAAACCCGTGGAATGGGTACCATGCAATATGACTTCAAAGGGTCTTCATTTGCTCACCGAACCTCTCCAATCCTATCACTGCTGCGTTTATGCCCCTGTACACATGCTTGATTCTCTTTCGGAGACATAGCAATCCATATGTTTAAAGATACTTACTAGTCAGGTGCATTCCTAGGCGTTTAATATGGGGTTTTGTGTCCATTTCGTTGAGCAAGGAGTAGCTCTTGTCTATTCCATATTTGGCTTAAGGAACTTTATCTGTGCTCATTTCAATCTCTGGTTTTATGCAGCACCCCAACTCACCTTTCCCCTTAAGCAAGCATAAGTTGGTTTTCTAAATTTGAGACCCTGTTCTGTTTTGGAATGCAGTTCCTGTGTAGCCAAGTTTACATTCCGTGTATTAGTGATATCTTATGATGTTTCTTTTTCTGTGTGACTTATTTCAGTTAGAATCATCGTACCTGAATCCACTCATTATGCTGCTACGGGCCTGATGACATAGATTTCATTGCTGAGTGATACTGCATTGTACGTAAGTACCACAAGTTCTTTATCCATTTTTCACTTTCTGTGATATTGAACTTGTACGGTAAACGAGGTTCTTGTAAACGGAGACGTCCCAAACTTTGGGGTGGCTGTGTGTTTTTGATTTTAATTTCCCTAAGCTATAGGACCATAAGCGGAAGTGCCCTAGGCTCTGTTGCTTTTTTTTTTAGATGTTTCAGGAAACACCATACACTTCTCCTGAGTGTCTGTTGGCAATTTACATCCCGCCCATCAGCATAACAAGGCTCCCAGTTCTCCATGGCCTGTCCTGCCTTTCTGGATTTTACACTTTTTTCAGATGGCCCTTTTGACCGGGGAGAAGTGAGACTTCATTGTAGTGCAGATTTCCTTTGCAAGCTTGCTTGGTTGGCCAAAAAGGGCGTATGCGTTTTTTCCTGAATATATTCAGGAAAAAACGCATACGCCCTTTTTGGCCAAGTGCATCATTGTGGACGTTCTGCCTCTTTTCCTATGCTTTCAATGCAATTCCAGTCTACCTCCTGAAATCGGTTTCCTGCAATTCTGCCCCGCTTTCAAGTCCTCTTGGCAGCCTTACTTCAGTCTATTTTTGGACGATAGCTGTCATTTATAACTCTGCAGGTTTGTGAATTACAGTGCCCCTGAGCTCCTTTCTTCAACTCGCTTTCTTGTGACCTGGCCGCAACACCGCAGGATGGCTTCAGGCCCTAATCTGGTTCTGACACGGCACGCTGAGCCTTTGGTTAATTCCTCTTCCTGGTGGGAAATGAGAGTTAAATTTGCCCGTCCAGACACCTCCAGCTAGTCTCTCATTGGTTCTCGCTATTCCTGTTCATCTTCCGCAGAAATTGCAAACTGGGCCAAACAGGTGGTTAAAGGCGCTGACTCTCCAAGTGGGGAGAGTGTTAGTAAAGCGTCTGGAATGTTGCACCCGAGTACCAGGGGAGGAAAACTGAGACATATTTGAACACGTCTCCCGTTCACATGGTTGATCATACTCTGGGTTCCACATGCATGTTTTAGCTGAAGGAAGAATACCTTAAACCTGGGTATTTGAAACCCGTGGAATGGGTACCATGCAATATGACTTCAAAGGGTCTTCATTTGCTCACCGAACCTCTCCAATCCTATCACTGCTGCGTTTATGCCCCGGTACACATGCTTGATTCTCTTTCAGAGACATAGCAATCCATAGGTTTTAAGATACTTACTAGTCAGGTACATTCTTAGGCGTTTAATATGCGGTGTTGAGTCCATTTCGTTGAGCAAGGTGTAGCTCTTGTCTATTCCATATTTGGCTTAAGGAACTTTATCTGTGCTCATTTCAATCTCTGGTTTTATGCAGCACCCCAACTCACCTTTCCCCTTAAGCAAGCATAAGTTGGTTTTCTAAATTTGAGACCCTGTTCTGTTCTGTAATTCAGTTCCTGTGTAGCCAAGTTTACATTCCGTGTATTACTGATATCTTATGATGTTTCTTTTTCTGTGTGACTTATTTCAGTTAGAATCATCATACCTGAATCCACTCATTGTGCTGCTAAGGGCCTGATGACACAGATTTCATTGCTGAGTGATATTGCTTTGTAAGTAAATACCACAACTTTTTTATCCATTTTTCACTTTCTGCGATGTTGAACTTGTACTGTAAACGAGGTTCTCGTAAACAGAGCCGTTCCAAACTTTGGGGTGGCTGTGTCTTTTTGATTTTAAATTCCCTAAGCTATAGGACCATAAGTGGAAGTGCCCTAGGTTCTGTTGCTTTGTTTTTTAGATGTTTCAGGAAACACCATACACTTCTCCGGAGTGGTTGTTGGCAATTTACATCCCACCCTTCAGCATAACAAGGTTCCCAGTTCTCCATGGCCTGTCCTGCCTTTCTGGATTTTACACTTTTTTCAGATGGCCCTTTTGACCGGGGAGAAGTGAGACTTCATTGTAGTGCAGATTTCCTTTGCAAGCTTGCTTGGTTGGCCAAAAAGGGCGTATGCGTTTTTTCCTGAATATATTCAGGAAAAAACGCATACGCCCTTATTGTCCAAGTGCATCATTGTGGACGTTCTGCCTCTTTTCCTATGCTTTCAATGCAATTCCAGTCTACCTCCTGAAATCGGTTTCCTGCAATTCTGCCCCGCTTTCAAGTCCTCTTGGCAGCCTTACTTCAGTCTATTTTTGGATGATAGCTGTCATTTATAACTCTGCAGGTTTGTGAATTACAGTGCCCCTGAGCTCGTTTCTTCAACTCGCTTTCTTGTGACCTGGCCGCAACACCGCAGGATGGCTTTAGGCCCTAATCTGGTTCCGGCACGGCACGCTGAGCCTTTGGTTATTTCCTCTTCCTGGTGGGAAATGAGAGTTAAATTTGCCCGTCCAGACACCTCCAGCTAGTCTCTCATTGGTTCTCGCTATTCCTGTTCATCTTCCGCAGAAATTGCAAACTGGGCCAAACAGGAGGTTAAAGGCGCTGACTCTCCAAGTGGGGAGAGTGTTAGTAAAGCGTGTGGAATGTTGCACCCGAGTACCAGGGGAGGAAAACTGAGACATATTTGAACACGTCTCCCATTCACATGGTTGATCATACTCTGGGTTCCACATGCATGTTTTAGCTGAAGGAAGAATACCTTAAACCTGGGTATTTGAAACCCGTGGAATGGGTACCATGTAATATGACTTCAAAGGGTCTTCATTTGCTCACCGAACCTCTCCAATCCTATCACTGCTGCGTTTATGCCCCTGTACACATGCTTGATTCTCTTTCAGAGACATAGCAATCCATAGGTTTTAAGATACTTACTAGTCAGGTACATTCTTAGGCGTTTAATATGCGGTGTTGAGTCCATTTTGTTGAGCAAGGAGTAGCTCTTGTCTATTCCATATTTGGCTTAAGGAACTTTATCTGTGCTCATTTCAATCTCTGGTTTTATGCAGCACCCCAACTCACCTTTCCCCTTAAGCAAGCATAAGTTGGTTTTCTAAATTTGAGACCCTGTTCTGTTCTGTAATTCAGTTCCTGTGTAGCCAAGTTTACATTCCGTGTATTACTGATATCTTATGATGTTTCTTTTTCTGTGTGACTTATTTCAGTTAGAATCATCATACTTGAATCCACTCATTGTGCTGCTAAGGGCCTGATGACACAGATTTCATTGCTGAGTGATATTGCTTTGTAAGTAAATACCACAACTTTTTTATCCATTTTTCACTGTCTGCGATGTTGAACTTGTACTGTAAACGAGGTTCTTGTAAACAGAGCCGTTCGAAACTTTGGGGTGGCTGTGTCTTTTTGATTTTAAATTCCCTAAGCTATAGGACCATAAGTGGAAGTGCCCTAGGTTCTGTTGCTTTGTTTTTTAGATGTTTCAGGAAACACCATACACTTCTCCGGAGTGGTTGTTGGCAATTTACATCCCACCCTACAGCATAACAAGGCTCTCAGTTCTCCATGGCCTGTCCTGCCTTTCTGGATTTTACACTTTTTTCAGATGGCCCTTTTGACCGGGGGGAAGTGAGACTTCATTGTAGTGCAGATTTCCTTTGCAAGCTTGCTTGGTTGGCCAAAAAGGGTGTATGCGTTTTTTCCTGAATATATTCAGGAAAAAACGCATACGCCCTTTTTGGCCAAGTGCATCATTGTGGACGTTCTGCCTCTTTTCCTATGCATTCAATGCAATTCCAGTCTACCCCCTGAAATCGGTTTCCTGCAATTCTGCCCCGCTTTCAAGTCCTCTTGGCAGCCTTACTTCAGTCTATTTTTGGACGATAGCTGTCATTTATAACTCTGCAGGTTTGTGAATTACAGTGCCCCTGAGCTCCTTTCTTCAACTCGCTTTCTTGTGAGCTGGCCGCAACACCGCAGGATGGCTTCAGGCCCTAATCTGGTTCCGGCACGGCACGCTGAGCCTTTGGTTAATTCCTCTTCCTGGTGGGAAATGAGAGTTAAATTTGCCCGTCCAGACACCTCCAGCTAGTCTCTCATTGGTTCTCGCTATTCCTGTTCATCTTCCGCAGAAATTGCAAACTGGGCCAAACAGGAGGTTAAAGGGACTGACTCTCCAAGTCGGGAGAGTGTTAGTAAAGCGTCTGGAATGTTGCACCCGAGTACCAGGGGAGGAAAACTGAGACATATTTGAACACGTCTCCCGTTCACATGGTTGATCATACTCTGGGTTCCACATGCATGTTTTAGCTGAAGGAAGAATACCTAAAACCTGGGTAGTTGAAACCCGTGGAATGGGTACCATGCAATATGACTTCAAAGGGTCTTCATTTGCTCAGCGAACCTCTCCAATCGTATCACTGCTGCGTTTATGCCCCTGTACACATGCTTGATTCTCTTTTGGAGACATAGCAATCCATAGGTTTTAAGATACTTACTAGTCAGGTACATTCTTAGGCATTTAATATGCGGTGTTGAGTCCATTTCGTTGAGCAAGGAGTAGCTCTTGTCTATTCCATATTTGGCTTAAGGAACTTTATCTGTGCTCATTTCAATCTCTGGTTTTATGCAGCACCCCAACTCACCTTTACCCTTAAGCAAGCATAAGTTGTTTTTCTAAATTTGAGACCCTGTTCTGTTCTGTAATTCAGTGCCTGTGTAGCCAAGTTTCCATTCCGTGTATTACTGATATCTTATGATGTTTCTTTTTCTGTGTGACTTATTTCAGTTAGAATCATCATACCTGAATCCACTCATTGTGCTGCTAAGGGCCTGATGACACAGATTTCATTGCTGAGTGATATTGCTTTGTAAGTAAATACCACAACTTCTTTATCCATTTTTCACTTTCTGCGATGTTGAACTTGTACTGTAAACGAGGTTCTTGTAAACAGAGCCGTTCCAAACTTTGGGGTGGCTGTGTCTTTTTGATTTTAAATTCCCTAAGTTATAGGACCATAAGTGGAAGTGCCCTAGGCTCTGTTGCTTTGTTTTTTAGATGTTTCAGGAAACACCATACACTTCTCCCGAGTGGTTGTTGGCAATTTACATCCCGCCCATCAGCATAACAAGGCTCCCAGTTCTCCATGGCCTGTCCTGCCTTTCTGGATTTTACACTTTTTTCAGATGGCCCTTTTGACCGGGGGGAAGTGAGACTTCATTGTAGTGCAGATTTCCTTTGCAAGCTTGCTTGGTTGGCCAAAAAGGGCGTATGCGTTTTTTCCTGAATATATTCAGGAAAAAACGCATACGCCCTTTTTGGCCAAGTGCATCATTGTGGACGTTCTGCCTCTTTTCCTATGCTTTCAATGCAATTCCAGTCTACCTCCTGAAATCGGTTTCCTGCAATTCTGCCCCGCTTTCAAGTCCTCTTGGCAGCCTTACTTCAGTCTATTTTTGGACGATAGCTGTCATTTATAACTCTGCAGGTTTGTGAATTACAGTGCCCCTGAGCTCCTTTCTTCAACTCGCTTTCTTTTGAGCTGGCCGCAACACCGCAGGATGGCTTCAGGCCCTAATCTGGTTCCGGCACGGCACACTGAGCCTTTGGGTATTTCCTCTTCCTGGTGGGAAATGAGAGTTAAATTTGCCCGTCCAGACACCTCCAGCTAGCCTCTCATTGGTTCTCGCTATTCCTGTTCATCTTCCGCAGAAATTGCAAACTGAGCCAAACAGGAGGTTAAAGGCGCTGACTCTCCAAGTGGGGAGAGTGTTAGTAAAGCGTCTGGAATGTTGCACCCGAGTACCAGGGGAGGAAAACTGAGACATATTTGAACACGTCTCCCGTTCACATGGTTGATCATACTTGGGTTCCACATGCATGTTTTAGCTGAAGGAAGAATACCTTAAACCTGGAGAGTTGAGACCCGTGTAATGGGTACCATGCAATATGACTTCAAAGGGTCTTCATTTGCTCACCGAACCTCTCCAATCCTATCACTGCTGCGTTTATGCCCCTGTACACATGCTTGATTCTCTTTCGGAGACATAGCAATCCATAGGTTTAAAGATACTTACTAGTCAGGTGCATTCTTAGGCGTTTAATATGGGGTTTTGTGTCCATTTCGTTGAGCAAGGAGTAGCTCTTGTCTATTCCATATTTGGCTTAAGGAACTTTATCTGTGCTCATTTCAATCTCTGGTTTTATGCAGCACCCCAACTCACCTTTCACCTTAAGCAAGCATAAGTTGGTTTTCTAAATTTGAGACCCTGTTCTGTTTTGGAATGCAGTTCCTGTGTAGCCAAGTTTACATTCCGTGTATTAGTGATATCTTATGATGTTTCTTTTTCTGTGTGACTTATTTCAGTTAGAATCATCGTACCTGAATCCACTCATTATGCTGCTACGGGCCTGATGACATAGATTTCATTGCTGAGTGATACTGCATTGTACGTAAGTACCACAAGTTCTTTATCCATTTTTCACTTTCTGTGATATTGAACTTGTACGGTAAACGAGGTTCTTGTAAACGGAGACGTCCCAAACTTTGGGGTGGCTGTGTCTTTTTGATTTTAATTTCCCTAAGCTATAGGACCATAAGCGGAAGTGCCCTAGGCTCTGTTGCTTTTTTTTTTAGATGTTTCAGGAAACACCATACACTTCTCCTGAGTGTCTGTTGGCAATTTACATCTCGCCCATCAGCATAACAAGGCTCCCAGTTCTCCATGGCCTGTCCTGCCTTTCTGGATTTTACACTTTTTTCAGATGGCCCTTTTGACCGGGGAGAAGTGAGACTTCATTGTAGTGCAGATTTCCTTTGCAAGCTTGCTTGGTTGGCCAAAAAGGGCGTATGCGTTTTTTCCTGAATATATTCAGGAAAAAACGCATACGCCCTTTTTGGCCAAGTGCATCATTGTGGACGTTCTGCCTCTTTTCCTATGCTTTCAATGCAATTCCAGTCTACCTCCTGAAATCGGTTTCCTGCAATTCTGCCCCGCTTTCAAGTCCTCTTGGCAGCCTTACTTCAGTCTATTTTTGGACGATAGCTGTCATTTATAACTCTGCAGGTTTGTGAATTACAGTGCCCCTGAGCTCCTTTCTTCAACTCGCTTTCTTGTGACCTGGCCGCAACACCGCAGGATGGCTTCAGGCCCTAATCTGGTTCTGACACGGCACGCTGAGCCTTTGGTTAATTCCTCTTCCTGGTGGGAAATGAGAGTTAAATTTGCCCGTCCAGACACCTCCAGCTAGTCTCTCATTGGTTCTCGCTATTCCTGTTCATCTTCCGCAGAAATTGCAAACTGGGCCAAACAGGAGGTTAAAGGCGCTGACTCTCCAAGTGGGGAGAGTGTTAGTAAAGCATCTGGAATGTTGCACCCGAGTACCAGGGGAGGAAAACTGAGACATATTTGAACACGTCTCCCGTTCACATGGTTGATCATACTTGGGTTCCACATGCATGTTTTAGCTGAAGGAAGAATACCTTAAACCTGGGTATTTGAAACCCATGGAATGGGTACCATGCAATATGACTTCAAAGGGTCTTCATTTGCTCACCGAACCTCTCCAATCCTATCACTGCTGCGTTTATGCCCCGGTACACATGCTTGATTCTCTTTCGGAGACATAGCAATCCATAGGTTTTAAGATACTTACTAGTCAGGTACATTCTTAGGCGTTTAATATGCGGTGTTGAGTCCATTTCGTTGAGCAAGGAGTAGCTCTTGTCTATTCCATATTTGGCTTAAGGAACTTTATCTGTGCTCATTTCAATCTCTGGTTTTATGCAGCACCCCAACTCACCTTTCCCCTTAAGCAAGCATAAGTTGGTTTTCTAAATTTGAGACCCTGTTCTGTTCTGTAATTCAGTTCCTGTGTAGCCAAGTTTACATTCCGTGTATTACTGATATCTTATGATGTTTCTTTTTCTGTGTGACTTATTTCAGTTAGAATCATCATACCTGAATCCACTCATTGTGCTGCTAAGGGCCTGATGACACAGATTTCATTGCTGAGTGATATTGCTTTGTAAGTAAATACCACAACTTTTTTATCCATTTTTCACTTTCTGCGATGTTGAACTTGTACTGTAAACGAGGTTCTCGTAAACAGAGCCGTTCCAAACTTTGGGGTGGCTGTGTCTTTTTGATTTTAAATTCCCTAAGCTATAGGACCATAAGTGGAAGTGCCCTAGGTTCTGTTGCTTTGTTTTTTAGATGTTTCAGGAAACACCATACACTTCTCCGGAGTGGTTGTTGGCAATTTACATCCCACCCTTCAGCATAACAAGGTTCCCAGTTCTCCATGGCCTGTCCTGCCTTTCTGGATTTTACACTTTTTTCAGATGGCCCTTTTGACCGGGGAGAAGTGAGACTTCATTGTAGTGCAGATTTCCTTTGCAAGCTTGCTTGGTTGGCCAAAAAGGGCGTATGCGTTTTTTCCTGAATATATTCAGGAAAAAACGCATACGCCCTTATTGTCCAAGTGCATCATTGTGGACGTTCTGCCTCTTTTCCTATGCTTTCAATGCAATTCCAGTCTACCTCCTGAAATCGGTTTCCTGCAATTCTGCCCCGCTTTCAAGTCCTCTTGGCAGCCTTACTTCAGTCTATTTTTGGATGATAGCTGTCATTTATAACTCTGCAGGTTTGTGAATTACAGTGCCCCTGAGCTCGTTTCTTCAACTCGCTTTCTTGTGACCTGGCCGCAACACCGCAGGATGGCTTTAGGCCCTAATCTGGTTCCGGCACGGCACGCTGAGCCTTTGGTTATTTCCTCTTCCTGGTGGGAAATGAGAGTTAAATTTGCCCGTCCAGACACCTCCAGCTAGTCTCTCATTGGTTCTCGCTATTCCTGTTCATCTTCCGCAGAAATTGCAAACTGGGCCAAACAGGAGGTTAAAGGCGCTGACTCTCCAAGTGGGGAGAGTGTTAGTAAAGCGTGTGGAATGTTGCACCCGAGTACCAGGGGAGGAAAACTGAGACATATTTGAACACGTCTCCCATTCACATGGTTGATCATACTCTGGGTTCCACATGCATGTTTTAGCTGAAGGAAGAATACCTTAAACCTGGGTATTTGAAACCCGTGGAATGGGTACCATGTAATATGACTTCAAAGGGTCTTCATTTGCTCACCGAACCTCTCCAATCCTATCACTGCTGCGTTTATGCCCCTGTACACATGCTTGATTCTCTTTCAGAGACATAGCAATCCATAGGTTTTAAGATACTTACTAGTCAGGTACATTCTTAGGCGTTTAATATGCGGTGTTGAGTCCATTTTGTTGAGCAAGGAGTAGCTCTTGTCTATTCCATATTTGGCTTAAGGAACTTTATCTGTGCTCATTTCAATCTCTGGTTTTATGCAGCACCCCAACTCACCTTTCCCCTTAAGCAAGCATAAGTTGGTTTTCTAAATTTGAGACCCTGTTCTGTTCTGTAATTCAGTTCCTGTGTAGCCAAGTTTACATTCCGTGTATTACTGATATCTTATGATGTTTCTTTTTCTGTGTGACTTATTTCAGTTAGAATCATCATACTTGAATCCACTCATTGTGCTGCTAAGGGCCTGATGACACAGATTTCATTGCTGAGTGATATTGCTTTGTAAGTAAATACCACAACTTTTTTATCCATTTTTCACTGTCTGCGATGTTGAACTTGTACTGTAAACGAGGTTCTTGTAAACAGAGCCGTTCGAAACTTTGGGGTGGCTGTGTCTTTTTGATTTTAAATTCCCTAAGCTATAGGACCATAAGTGGAAGTGCCCTAGGTTCTGTTGCTTTGTTTTTTAGATGTTTCAGGAAACACCATACACTTCTCCGGAGTGGTTGTTGGCAATTTACATCCCACCCTACAGCATAACAAGGCTCTCAGTTCTCCATGGCCTGTCCTGCCTTTCTGGATTTTACACTTTTTTCAGATGGCCCTTTTGACCGGGGGGAAGTGAGACTTCATTGTAGTGCAGATTTCCTTTGCAAGCTTGCTTGGTTGGCCAAAAAGGGTGTATGCGTTTTTTCCTGAATATATTCAGGAAAAAACGCATACGCCCTTTTTGGCCAAGTGCATCATTGTGGACGTTCTGCCTCTTTTCCTATGCATTCAATGCAATTCCAGTCTACCCCCTGAAATCGGTTTCCTGCAATTCTGCCCCGCTTTCAAGTCCTCTTGGCAGCCTTACTTCAGTCTATTTTTGGACGATAGCTGTCATTTATAACTCTGCAGGTTTGTGAATTACAGTGCCCCTGAGCTCCTTTCTTCAACTCGCTTTCTTGTGAGCTGGCCGCAACACCGCAGGATGGCTTCAGGCCCTAATCTGGTTCCGGCACGGCACGCTGAGCCTTTGGTTAATTCCTCTTCCTGGTGGGAAATGAGAGTTAAATTTGCCCGTCCAGACACCTCCAGCTAGTCTCTCATTGGTTCTCGCTATTCCTGTTCATCTTCCGCAGAAATTGCAAACTGGGCCAAACAGGAGGTTAAAGGGACTGACTCTCCAAGTCGGGAGAGTGTTAGTAAAGCGTCTGGAATGTTGCACCCGAGTACCAGGGGAGGAAAACTGAGACATATTTGAACACGTCTCCCGTTCACATGGTTGATCATACTCTGGGTTCCACATGCATGTTTTAGCTGAAGGAAGAATACCTAAAACCTGGGTAGTTGAAACCCGTGGAATGGGTACCATGCAATATGACTTCAAAGGGTCTTCATTTGCTCAGCGAACCTCTCCAATCGTATCACTGCTGCGTTTATGCCCCTGTACACATGCTTGATTCTCTTTTGGAGACATAGCAATCCATAGGTTTTAAGATACTTACTAGTCAGGTACATTCTTAGGCATTTAATATGCGGTGTTGAGTCCATTTCGTTGAGCAAGGAGTAGCTCTTGTCTATTCCATATTTGGCTTAAGGAACTTTATCTGTGCTCATTTCAATCTCTGGTTTTATGCAGCACCCCAACTCACCTTTACCCTTAAGCAAGCATAAGTTGTTTTTCTAAATTTGAGACCCTGTTCTGTTCTGTAATTCAGTGCCTGTGTAGCCAAGTTTCCATTCCGTGTATTACTGATATCTTATGATGTTTCTTTTTCTGTGTGACTTATTTCAGTTAGAATCATCATACCTGAATCCACTCATTGTGCTGCTAAGGGCCTGATGACACAGATTTCATTGCTGAGTGATATTGCTTTGTAAGTAAATACCACAACTTCTTTATCCATTTTTCACTTTCTGCGATGTTGAACTTGTACTGTAAACGAGGTTCTTGTAAACAGAGCCGTTCCAAACTTTGGGGTGGCTGTGTCTTTTTGATTTTAAATTCCCTAAGTTATAGGACCATAAGTGGAAGTGCCCTAGGCTCTGTTGCTTTGTTTTTTAGATGTTTCAGGAAACACCATACACTTCTCCCGAGTGGTTGTTGGCAATTTACATCCCGCCCATCAGCATAACAAGGCTCCCAGTTCTCCATGGCCTGTCCTGCCTTTCTGGATTTTACACTTTTTTCAGATGGCCCTTTTGACCGGGGGGAAGTGAGACTTCATTGTAGTGCAGATTTCCTTTGCAAGCTTGCTTGGTTGGCCAAAAAGGGCGTATGCGTTTTTTCCTGAATATATTCAGGAAAAAACGCATACGCCCTTTTTGGCCAAGTGCATCATTGTGGACGTTCTGCCTCTTTTCCTATGCTTTCAATGCAATTCCAGTCTACCTCCTGAAATCGGTTTCCTGCAATTCTGCCCTGCTTTCAAGTCCTCTTGGCAGCCTTACTTCAGTCTATTTTTGGACGATAGCTGTCATTTATAACTCTGCAGGTTTGTGAATTACAGTGCCCCTGAGCTCCTTTCTTCAACTCGCTTTCTTTTGAGCTGGCCGCAACACCGCAGGATGGCTTCAGGCCCTAATCTGGTTCCGGCACGGCACACTGAGCCTTTGGTTATTTCCTCTTCCTGGTGGGAAATGAGAGTTAAATTTGCCCGTCCAGACACCTCCAGCTAGCCTCTCATTGGTTCTCGCTATTCCTGTTCATCTTCCGCAAAAATTGCAAACTGAGCCAAACAGGAGGTTAAAGGCGCTGACTCTCCAAGTGGGGAGAGTGTTAGTAAAGCGTCTGGAATGTTGCACCCGAGTACCAGGGGAGGAAAACTGAGACATATTTGAACACGTCTCCCGTTCACATGGTTTATCATACTTGGGTTCCACATGCATGTTTTAGCTGAAGGAAGAATACCTTAAACCTGGAGACTTGAGACCCGTGGAATGGGTACCATGCAATATGACTTCAAAGGGTCTTCAATTGCTCACCGAACCTCTCCAATCCTATCACTGCTGCGTTTATGCCCCTGTACACATGCTTGATTCTCTTTTGGAGACATAGCAATCCATAGGTTTTAAGATACTTACTAGTCAGGTACATTCTTAGGCGTTTAATATGCGGTGTTGAGTCCATTTCGTTGAGCAAGGAGTAGCTCTTGTGTATTCCATATTTGACTTAAGGAACTTTATCTGTGCTCATTTCAATCTGTGGTTTTATGCAGCACCCCAACTCACCTTTACCCTTAAGCAAGCATAAGTTGCTTTTCTAAATTTGAGACCCTGTTCTGTTTTGGAATGCAGTTCCTGTGTAGCCAAGTTTACATTCCGTGTATTAGTGATATCTTATGATGTTTCTTTTTCTGTGTGACTTATTTCAGTTAGAATCATCGTACCTGAATCCACTCATTATGTTGCTACGGGCCTGATTACATAGATTTCATTTCTGAGTGATACTGCGTTGTAAGTAAATACCACAAGTTCTTTATCCATTTTTCACTTTCTGTGATGTTGAACTTGTACTGTAAACGAGGTTCTTGTAAACAGAGCCGTTCCAAACTTTGGGGTGGCTGTGTCTTTTTGATTTTAATTTCCCTAAGCTATAGGACCATAAGTGGAAGTGCCCTAGGTTCTGTTGCTTTGTTTTTTAGATGTTTCAGGAAACACCATACACTTCTCCCAAGTGTCTGTTGGCAATTTACATCCCGCCCATCAGCATAACAAGGCTCCCAGTTCTCCATGGCCTGTCCTGCCTTTCTGGATTTTACACTTTTTTCAGATGGCCCTTTTGACCGGGGGGAAGTGAGACTTCATTGTAGTGCAGATTTCCTTTGCAAGCTTGCTTGGTTGGCCAAAAAGGGCGTATGCGTTTTTTCCTGAATATATTCAGGAAAAAACGCATACGCCCTTTTTGGCCAAGTGCATCATTGTGGACTTTCTGCCTCTTTTCCTATGCTTTCAATGCAATTCCAGTCTACCTCCTGAAATCGGTTCCTGCAATTCTGCCCCGCTTTCAAGTCCTCTTGGCAGCCTTACTTCAGTCTATTTTTGGACGATAGCTGTCATTTACAACTCTGCAGGTTTGTGAATTACAGTGCCCCTGAGCTCCTTTCTTCAACTCGCTTTCTTGTGAGCTGGCCGCAACACCGCAGGATGGCTTCAGGCCCTAATCTGGTTCCGGCACGGCACGCTTAGCCTTTGGTAAATTCCTCTTCCTGGTGGGAAATGAGAGTTAAATTTGCCCGTCCAGACACCTCCAGCTAGTCTCTCATTGGTTCTCGCTATTCCTGTTCATCTTCCGCAGAAATTGCAAACTGGGCCAAACAGGAGGTTAAAGGGACTGACTCTCCAAGTCGGGAGAGTGTTAGTAAAGCGTCTGCAATGTTGCACCCGAGTACCAGGGGAGGAAAACTGAGACATATTTGAACACGTCTCCCGTTCACATGGTTGATCATACTCTGGGTTCCACATGCATGTTTTAGCTGAAGGAAGAATACCTAAAACCTGGGTAGTTGAAACCCGTGGAATGGGTACCATGCAATATGACTTCAAAGGGTCTTCATTTGCTCACCGAACCTCTCCAATCGTATCACTGCTGCGTTTATGCCCCTGTACACATGCTTGATTCTCTTTTGGAGACATAGCAATCCATAGGTTTTAAGATACTTACAAGTCAGGTACATTCTTAGGCATTTAATATGCGGTGTTGAGTCCATTTCGTTGAGCAAGGAGTAGCTCTTGTCTATTCCATATTTGGCTTAAGGAACTTTATCTGTGCTCATTTCAATCTCTGGTTTTATGCAGCACCCCAACTCACCTTTACCCTTAAGCAAGCATAAGTTGTTTTTCTAAATTTGAGACCCTGTTCTGTTCTGTAATTCAGTTCCTGTGTAGCCAAGTTTCCATTCCGTGTATTACTGATATATTATGATGTTTCTTTTTCTGTGTGACTTATTTCAGTTAGAATCATCATACCTGAATCCACTCATTGTGCTGCTAAGGGCCTGATGACACAGATTTCATTGCTGAGTGATATTGCTTTGTAAGTAAATACCACAACTTCTTTATCCATTTTTCACTTTCTGCGATGTTGAACTTGTACTGTAACCGAGGTTCTTGTAAACAGAGCCGTTCCAAACTTTGGGGTGGCTGTGTCTTTTTGATTTTAAATTCCCTAAGCTATAGGACCATAAGTGGAAGTGCCCTAGGCTCTGTTGCTTTGTTTTTTAGATGTTTCAGGAAACACCATACACTTCTCCCGTGTGGTTGTTGGCAATTTACATCCCGCCCATCAGCATAACAAGGCTCCCAGTTCTCCATGGCCTGTCCTGCCTTTCTGGATTTTACACTTTTTTCAGATGGCCCTTTTGACCGGGGGGAAGTGAGACT
Organism: Stenella coeruleoalba; assembly: GCF_951394435.1. Taxonomy (NCBI): domain Eukaryota; kingdom Metazoa; phylum Chordata; class Mammalia; order Artiodactyla; family Delphinidae; genus Stenella; species Stenella coeruleoalba. Next base: position 181,405 of record NW_027645943.1, read on the forward strand.
TCATTGTAGTGCAGATTTCCTTTGCAAGCTTGCTTGGTTGGCCAAAAAGGGCGTATGCGTTTTTTCCTGAATATATTCAGGAAAAAACGCATACGCCCTTTTTGGCCAAGTGCATCATTGTGGACGTTCTGCCTCTTTTCCTATGCTTTCAATGCAATTCCAGTCTACCTCCTGAAATTGGTTTCCTGCAATTCTGCCCCGCTTTCAAGTCCTCTTGGCAGCCTTACTTCAGTCTATTTTTGGACGATAGCTGTCATTTATAACTCTGCAGGTTTGTGAATTACAGTGCCCCTGAGCTCCTTTCTTCAACTCGCTTTCTTTTGAGCTGGCCGCAACACCGCAGGATGGCTTCAGGCCCTAATCTGGTTCCGGCACGGCACACTGAGCCTTTGGGTATTTCCTCTTCCTGGTGGGAAATGAGAGTTAAATTTGCCCGTCCAGACACCTCCAGCTAGCCTCTCATTGGTTCTCGCTATTCCTGTTCATCTTCCGCAGAAATTGCAAACTGAGCCAAACAGGAGGTTAAAGGCGCTGACTCTCCAAGTGGGGAGAGTGTTAGTAAAGCGTCTGGAATGTTGCACCCGAGTACCAGGGGAGGAAAACTGAGACATATTTGAACACGTCTCCCGTTCACATGGTTGATCATACTTGGGTTCCACATGCATGTTTTAGCTGAAGGAAGAATACCTTAAACCTGGAGAGTTGAGACCCGTGTAATGGGTACCATGCAATATGACTTCAAAGGGTCTTCATTTGCTCACCGAACCTCTCCAATCCTATCACTGCTGCGTTTATGCCCCTGTACACACGCTTGATTCTCTTTTGGAGACATAGCAATCCATAGGTTTTACGATACTTACTAGTCAGGTACATTCTTAGGCGTTTAATATGCGGTGTTGAGTCCATTTTGTTGAGCAAGGAGTAGCTCTTGTGTATTCCATATTTGACTTAAGGAACTTTATCTGTGCTCATTTCAATCTGTGGTTTTATGCAGCACCCCAACTCACCTTTACTCTTAAGCAAGCATAAGTTGGTTTTTTAAATTTGAGACCCTGTTCTGTTTTGGAATGCAGTTCCTGTGTAGCCAAGTTTACATTCCATGTATTAGTGATATCTTATGATGTTTCTTTTTCTGTGTGACTTATTTCAGTTAGAATCATCGTACCTGAATCCACTCATTATGCTGCTACGGGCCTGATGACATAGATTTCATTGCTGAGTGATACTGCGTTGTAAGTAAATACCAAAAGTTCTTTATCCATTTTTCACTTTCTGCGATGTTGAACTTGTACTGTAAATGAGGTTCTTGTAAACAGAGCCGTTCCAAACTTTGGGGTGGCTGTGTCTTTTTGATTTTAATTTCCCTAAGCTATAGGACCATAAGTGGAAGTGCCCTAGGTTCTTTTGCTTTGTTTTTTAGATGTTTCAGGAAACACCATACACTTCTCCCGAGTGGTTGTTGGCAATTTACATCCCGCCCATCAGCATAACAAGGCTCCCAGTTCTCCATGGCCTGTCCTGCCTTTCTGGATTTTACACTTTTTTCAGATGGCCCTTTTGACCGGGGGGAAGTGAGACTTCATTGTAGTGCAGATTTCCTTTGCAAGCTTGCTTGGTTGACCAAAAAGGGCGTATGCGTTTTTTCCTGAATGTATTCAGGAAAAAACGCATACGCCCTTTTTGGCCAAGTGCATCATTGTGGACGTTCGGCCTCTTTTCCTATGCTTTCAATGCAATTCCAGTCTACCTCCTGAAATCGGTTTCCTGCAATTCTGCCCCGCTTTCAAGTCCTCTTGGCAGCCTTACTTCAGTCTATTTTTGGACGATAGCTGTCATTTATAACTCTGCAGGTTTGTGAATTACAGTGCCCCTGAGCTCCTTTCTTCAACTCGCTTTCTTGTGAGCTGGCCGCAACACCGCAGGATGGCTTCAGGCCCTAATCTGGTTCCGGCACGGCACGCTGAGCCTTTGGTTAATTCCTCTTCCTGGTGGGAAATGAGAGTTAAATTTGCCCGTCCAGACACCTCCAGCTAGTCTCTCATTGGTTCTCGCTATTCCTGTTCATCTTCCACAGAAATTGCAAACTGGGGCAAACAGGAGGTTAAAGGCACTGACTCTCCAAGTAGGGAGAGTGTTAGTAAAGCGTCTGCAATGTTGCACCCGAGTACCAGGGTACGAAAACTGAGACATATTTGAACACGTCTCCCGATCACATGGTTGATCATACTCTAGGTTCCACATGCATGTTTTAGCTGAAGGAAGAATACCTTAAACCTGGGTAGTTGAAACCCGTGGAATGGGTACCATGCAATATGACTTCAAAGGGTCTTCATTTGCTCACTGAACCTCTCCAATCCTATCACTGCTGCGTTTATGCCCCTGTACAAATGCTTGATTCTCTTTTGGAGACATAGTAATCCATAGGTTTTAAGATACTTACAAGTCAGGTACATTCTTAGGCGTTTAATATGCGGTGTTGAGTCCATTTCGTTGAGCAAGGAGTAGCTCTTGTCTATTCCATATTTGGCTTAAGGAACTTTATCTGTGCTCATTTCAATCTCTGGTTTTATGCAGCACCCCAACTCACCTTTACCCTTAAGCAAGCATAAGTTGGTTTTCTAAATTTGAGACCCTGTTCTGTTCTGTAATTCAGTTCCTGTGTAGCCAAGTTTACATTCCGTGTATTACTGATATCTTATGATGTTTCTTTTTCTGTGCGACTTATTTCAGTTAGAATCATCATACCTGAATCCACTCATTGTGCTGCTAAGGGCCTGATGACACAGATTTCATTGCTGAGTGATATTGCTTTGTAAGTAAATACCACAACTTCTTTATCCATTTTTCACTTTCTGCGATGTTGAACTTGTACTGTAAACGTGGTTCTTGTAAACAGAGCCGTTCCAAACTTTGGGGTGGCTGTGTCTTTTTGATTTTAAATTCCCTAAGCTATAGGACCATAAGTGGAAGTGCCCTAGGCTCTGTTGCTTTGTTTTTTAGATGTTTCAGGAAACACCATACACTTCTCCCGAGTGGTTGTTGGCAATTTACATCCCGCCCATCAGCATAACAAGGTTCCCAGTTCTCCATGGCCTGTCCTGCCTTTCTGGATTTTACACTTTTTTCAGATGGCCCTTTTGACCGGGGGGAAGTGAGACTTCATTGTAGTGCAGATTTCCTTTGCAAGCTTGCTTGGTTGGCCAAAAAGGGCGTATGCGTTTTTTCCTGAATATATTCAGGAAAAAACGCATACGCCCTTTTTGGCCAAGTGCATCATTGTGGACGTTCTGCCTCTTTTCCTATGCTTTCAATGCAATTCCAGTCTACCTCCTGAAATCGGTTTCCTGCAATTCTGCCCCGCTTTCAAGTCCTCTTGGCAGCCTTACTTCAGTCTATTTTTGGACGATAGCTGTCATTTATAACTCTGCAGGTTTGTGAATTACAGTGCCCCTGAGCTCCTTTCTTCAACTCGCTTTCTTTTGAGCTGGCCGCAACACCGCAGGATGGCTTCAGGCCCTAATCTGGTTCCGGCACGGCACACTGAGCCTTTGGGTATTTCCTCTTCCTGGTGGGAAATGAGAGTTAAATTTGCCCGTCCAGACACCTCCAGCTAGCCTCTCATTGGTTCTCGCTATTCCTGTTCATCTTCCGCAGAAATTGCAAACTGAGCCAAATAGGAGGTTAAAGGCGCTGACTCTCCAAGTGGGGAGAGTGTTAGTAAATCATCTGGAATGTTGCACCCGAGTACCAGGGGAGGAAAACTGAGACATATTTGAACACGTCTCCCGTTCACATGGTTGATCATACTTGGGTTCCACATGCATGTTTTAGCTGAAGGAAGAATACCTTAAACCTGGAGAGTTGAGACCCGTGTAATGGGTACCATGCAATATGACTTCAAAGGGTGTTCATTTGCTCACCGAACCTCTCCAATCCTATCACTGCTGCGTTTATGCCCCTGTACACACGCTTGATTCTCTTTTGGAGACATAGCAATCCATAGGTTTTACGATACTTACTAGTCAGGTACATTCTTAGGCGTTTAATATGCGGTGTTGAGTCCATTTCGTTGAGCAAGGAGTAGCTCTTGTCTATTCCATATTTGGCTTAAGGAACTTTATCTGTGCTCATTTCAATCTCTGGTTTTATGCAGCACCCCAACTCACCTTTCCCCTTAAGCAAGCATAAGTTGGTTTTCTAAATTTGAGACCCTGTTCTGTTCTGTAATTCAGTTCCTGTGTAGCCAAGTTTACATTCCGTGTATTACTGATATCTTATGATGTTTCTTTTTCTGTGTGACTTATTTCAGTTAGAATCATCATACCTGAATCCACTCATTGTGCTGCTAAGGGCCTGATGACACAGATTTCATTGCTGAGTGATATTGCTTTGTAAGTAAATACCACAACTTCTTTATCCATTTTTCACTTTCTGCGATGTTGAACTTGTACTGTAAACGAGGTTCTTGTAAACAGAGGCGTCCCAAACTTTGGGGTGGCTGTGTCTTTTTGATTTTAATTTCCCTAAGCTATAGGACCATAAGTGGCAGTGCCCTAGGCTCTGTTGCTTTGTTTTTTAGATGTTTCAGGAAACACCATACACTTCTCCCGAGTGGTTGTTGGCAATTTACATCCCGCCCATCAGCATAACAAGGCTCCCAGTTCTCCATGGCCTGTCCTGCCTTTCTGGATTTTACACTTTTTTCAGATGGCCCTTTTAACCGGGGGGAAGTGAGACTTCATTGTAGTGCAGATTTCCTTTGCAAGCTTGCTTGGTTGGCCAAAAAGTGCGTATGCGTTTTTTCCTGAATATATTCAGGAAAAAACGCATACGCCCTTTTTGGCCAAGTGCATCATTGTGGACGTTCTGCCTCTTTTCCTATGCTTTCAATGCAATTCCAGTCTACCTCCTGAAATCGGTTTCCTGCAATTCTGTCCCGCTTTCAAGTCCTCTTGGCAGCCTTACTTCAGTCTATTTTTGGACGATAGCTGTCATTTATAACTCTGCAGGTTTGTGAATTACAGTGCCCCTGAGCTCCTTTCTTCAGCTCGCTTTCTTGTGAGCTGTCCGCAACACCGCAGGATGGCTTCAGGCCCTAATCTGGTTCCGGCACGGCACGCTGAGCCTTTGGTTAATTCCTCTTCCTGGTGGGAAATGAGAGTTAAATTTGCCCGTCCAGACACCTCCAGCTAGTCTCTCATTGGTTCTCGCTATTCCTGTTCATCTTCCGCAGAAATTGCAAACTGGGGCAAACAGGAGGTTAAAGGCACTGACTCTCCAAGTAGGGAGAGTGTTAGTAAAGCGTCTGGAATGTTGCACCCGAGTACCAGGGTACGAAAACTGAGACATATTTGAACACGTCTCCCGATCACATGGTTGATCATACTCTAGGTTCCACATGCATGTTTTAGCTGAAGGAAGAATACCTTAAACCTGGAGAGTTGAGACCCGTGTAATGGGTACCATGCAATATGACTTCAAAGGGTCTTCATTTGCTCATCGAACCTCTCCAATCCTATCACTGCTGCGTTTATGCCCCTGTACACATGCTTGATTCTCTTTTGGAGACATAGCAATCCATAGGTTTTAAGATACTTACTAGTCAGGTACATTCTTAGGCGTTTAATATGGGGTGTTGAGTCCATTTCGTTGAGCAAGGAGTAGCTCTTGTCTATTCCATATTTGGCTTAAGGAACTTTATCTGTGCTCATTTCAATCTCTGGTTTTATGCAGCACCCCAACTCACCTTTCCCCTTAAGCAAGCATAAGTTGCTTTTCTAAATTTGAGACCCTGTTCTGTTTTGGAATTCAGTTACTGTGTAGCCAAGTTTACATTCTGTGTATTAGTGATATCTTATGATGTTTCTTTTTCTGTGTGACTTATTTCAGTTAGAATTATCGTACCTGAATCCACTCATTATGCTGCTACGGGCCTGATGACATAGATTTCATTGCTGAGTGATACTGCATTGTACATAAGTACCACAAGTTCTTTATCCATTTTTCACTTTCTGTGATATTGAACTTGTACGGTAAACGAGGTTCTTGTAAACAGAGGCGTCCCAAACTTTGGGGTGGCTGTGTCTTTTTTATTTTAATTTCCCTAAGCTATAGGACCATAAGTGGAAGTGCCCTAGGCTCTGTTGCTTTGTTTTTTAGATGTTTCAGGAAACACCATACACTTCTCCCGAGTGTCTGTTGGCAATTTACATCCCGCCCATCAGCATAACAAGGCTCCCAGTTCTCCATGGCCTGTCCTGCCTTTCTGGATTTTACACTTTTTTCAGATGGCCCTTTTGACCGGGGGGAAGTGAGACTTCATTGTAGTGCAGATTTCCTTTGCAAGCTTGCTTGGTTGGCCAAAAAGGGCGTATGCGTTTTTTTCCTGAATATATTCAGGAAAAAACGCATACGCCCTTTTTGGCCAAGTGCATCATTGTGGACGTTCTGCCTCTTTTCCTATGCTTTCAATGCAATTCCAGTCTACCTCCTGAAATCGGTTTCCTGCAATTCTGTCCCGCTTTCAAGTCCTCTTGGCAGCCTTACTTCAGTCTATTTTTGGACGATAGCTGTCATTTATAACTCTGCAGGTTTGTGAATTACAGTGCCCCTGAGCTCCTTTCTTCAACTCGCTTTCTTGTGACCTGGCCGCAACACCGCAGGATGGCTTCAGGCCCTAATCTGGTTCCGGTACGGCACGCTGAACCTTTGGTTATTTCCTCTTCCTGTTGGGAAATGAGAGTTAAATTTGCCCGTCCAGACACCTCCAGCTAGCCTCTCATTGGGTCTCGCTATTCCTGTTCATCTTCCGCAGAAATTGCAAACTGTGCCAAACAGGAGGTTAAAGGCGCTGACTCTCCAAGTGGGGAGAGTGTTAGTAAAGCGTCTGGAATGTTGCACCCGAGCACCAGGGGAGGAAAACTGAGACATATTTGAACACGTCTCCCGATCACATGGTTGATCATACTCTGGGTTCCACATGCATGTTTTAGCTGAAGGAAGAATACCTAAAACCTGGGTAGTTGAAACCCGTGGAATGGGTACCATGCAATATGACTTCAAAGGGTCTTCATTTGCTCACCGAACCTCTCCAATCCTATCACTGCTGCGTTTATGCCCCTGTACACATGCTTGATTCTCTTTCGGAGACATAGCAATCCATAGGTTTTAAGATACTTACTAGTCAGGTACATTCTTAGGCGTTTAATATGCGGTGTTGAGTCCATTTCGTTGAGCAAGGAGTAGCTCTTGTCTATTCCATATTTGGCTTAAGGAACTTTATCTGTGCTCATTTCAATCTCTGGTTTTATGCAGCACCCCAACTCACCTTTCCCCTTAAGCAAGCATAAGTTGGTTTTCTAAATTTGAGACCCTGTTCTGTTCTGTAATTCAGTTCCTGTGTAGCCAAGTTTACATTCCGTGTATTACTGGTATCTTATGATGTTTCTTTTTCTGTGTGACTTATTTCAGTTAGAATCAACATACCTGAATCCACTCATTGTGCTGCTAAGGGCCTGGTGACACAGATTTCATTGCTGAGTGATATTGCTTTGTAAGTAAATACCACAACTTCTTTATCCATTTTTCACTTTCTGCGATGTTGAACTTGTACTGTAAACGAGGTTCTTGTAAACAGAGCCGTTCCAAACTTTGGGGTGGCTGTGTCTTTTTGATTTTAATTTCCCTAAGCTATAGGACCATAAGTGGAAGTGCCCTAGGTTCTGTTGCTTTGTTTTTTAGATGTTTCAGGAAACACCATACACTTCTCCCGAGTGGTTGTTGGCAATTTACATCCCGCCCATCAGCATAACAAGGCTCCCAGTTCTCCATGGCCTGTCCTGCCTTTCTGGATTTTACACTTTTTTCAGATGGCCCTTTTGACCGGGGGGAAGTGAGACTTCATTGTAGTGCAGATTTCCTTTGCAAGCTTGCTTGGTTGGCCAAAAAGGGCGTATGCATTTTTTCCTGAATATATTCAGGAAAAAACGCATACGCCCTTTTTGGCCAAGTGCATCATTGTGGACGTTCTGCCTCTTTTCCTATGCTTTCAATGCAATTCCAGTCTACCTCCTGAAATCGGTTTCCTGCAATTCTGCCCCGCTTTCAAGTCCTCTTGGCAGCCTTACTTCAGTCTATTTTTGGACGATAGCTGTCATTTATAACTCTGCAGTTTTGTGAATTACAGTGCCCCTGAGCTCCTTTCTTCAACTCGGTTTCTTTTGAGCTGGCCGCAAAACCGCAGGATGGCTTCAGGCCCTAATCTGGTTCCGGTACGGCACGCTGAGCCTTTGGTTATTTCCTCTTCCTGTTGGGAAATGAGAGTTAAATTTGCCCGTCCAGACACCTCCAGCTAGCCTCTCATTGGGTCTCGCTATTCCTGTTCATCTTCCGCAGAAATTGCAAACTGTGCCAAACAGGAGGTTAAAGGCGCTTACTCTCCAAGTGGGGAGAGTGTTAGTAAAGCGTCTGGAATGTTGCACCCGAGTACCAGGGGAGGAAAACTGAGACATATTTGAACACGTCTCCCGATCACATGGTTGATCATACTCTGGGTTCCACATGCATGTTTTAGCTGAAGGAAGAATACCTAAAACCTGGGTAGTTGAAACCCGTGGAATGGGTACCATGCAATATGACTTCAAAGGGTCTTCATTTGCTCACCAAACCTCTCCAATCCTATCACTGCTGCGTTTATGCCCCTGTACACATGCTTGATTCTCTTTCGGAGACATAGCAATCCATAGGTTTTAAGATACTCACTAGTCAGGTACATTCTTAGGTGTTTAATATGCGGTGTTGAGTCCATTTCGTTGAGCAAGGAGTAGCTCTTGTCTATTCCATATTTGGCTTAAGGAACTTTATCTGTGCTCATTTCAATCTCTGGTTTTATGCAGCAACCCAACTCACCTTTTCCCTTAAGCAAGCATAAGTTGGTTTTCTAAATTTGAGAACCTGTTCTGTTTTGGAATTCAGTTCCTGTGTAGCCAAGTTTACATTCCGTGTATTAGTGATATCTTATGATGTTTCTTTTTCTGTGTGACTTATTTCAGTTAGAATCATCGTACCTGAATCTACTCATTATGCTGCTACGGGCCTGATGACATAGATTTCATTGCTGAGTGATACTGCATTGTACGTAAGTACCACAACTTCTTTATCCATTTTTCACTTTCTGCGATGTTGAACTTGTACTGTAAACGAGGTTCTTGTAAACAGAGCCGTTCCAAACTTTGGGGTGGCTGTGTCTTTTTGATTTTAATTTCCCTAAGCTATAGGACCATAAGTGGAAGTGCCCTAGGTTCTGTTGCTTTGTTTTTTAGATGTTTCAGGAAACACCATACACTTCTCCCGAGTGGTTGTTGGCAATTTACATCCCGCCCATCAGCATAACAAGGCTCCCAGTTCTCCATGGCCTGTCCTGCCTTTCTGGATTTTACACTTTTTTCAGATGGCCCATTTGACCGGGGGGAAGTGAGACTTCATTGTAGTGCAGATTTCCTTTGCAAGCTTGCTTGGTTGGCCAAAAAGGGCGTATGCGTTTTTTCCTGAATATATTCAGGAAAAAACGCATACGCCCTTTTTGGCCAAGTGCATCATTATGGACGTTCTGCCTCTTTTCCTATGCTTTCAATGCAATTCCAGTCTACCTCCTGAAATCGGTTTCCTGCAATTCTGCCCCGCTTTCAAGTCCTCTTGGCAGCCTTACTTCAGTCTATTTTTGGACGATAGCTGTCATTTATAACTCTGCAGGTTTGTGAATTACAGTGCCCCTGAGCTCCTTTCTTCAACTCGCTTTCTTGTGACCTGGCCGCAACACCGCAGGATGGCTTCAGGCCCTAATCTGGTTCCGGCACGGCACGCTGAGCCTTTGGTTAATTCCTCTTCCTGGTGGGAAATGAGAGTTAAATTTGCCCGTCCAGACACCTCCAGCTAGCCTCTCATTGGTTCTCGCTATTCCTGTTCATCTTCCGCAGAAATTGCAAACTGTGCCAAACAGGAGGTTAAAGGCGCTGACTCTCCAAGTGGGGAGAGTGTTAGTAAAGCGTCTGGAATGTTGCACCCGAGTACCAGGGGAGGAAAACTGAGACATATTTGAACACGTCTCCCGATCACATGGTTGATCATACTCTGGGTTCCACATGCATGTTTTAGCTGAAGGAAGAATACCTAAAACCTGGGTAGTTGAAACCCGTGGAATGGGTACCATGCAATATGACTTCAAAGGGTCTTCATTTGCTCACCGAACCTCTCCAATCCTATCACTGCTGCGTTTATGCCCCTGTACACATGCTTGATTCTCTTTCGGAGACATAGCAATCCATAGGTTTTAAGATACTTACTAGTCAGGTACATTCTTAGGCGTTTAATATGCGGTGTTGAGTCCATTTCGTTGAGCAAGGAGTAGCTCTTGTCTATTCCATATTTGGCTTAAGGAACTTTATCTGTGCTCATTTCAATCTCTGGTTTTATGCAGCACCCCAACTCACCTTTACCCTTAAGCAAGCATAAGTTGGTTTTCTAAATTTGAGACCCTGTTCTGTTCTGTAATTCAGTTCCTGTGTGGCCAAGTTTACATTCCGTGTATTACTGGTATCTTATGATGTTTCTTTTTCTGTGTGACTTATTTCAGTTAGAATCATCATACCTGAATCCACTCATTGTGCTGCTAAGGGCCTGATGACACAGATTTCATTGCTGAGTGATATTGCTTTGTAAGTAAATACCACAAGTTCTTTATCCATTTTTCACTTTCTGCGATGTTGAACTTGTACTGTAAACGAGGTTCTTGTAAACAGAGCCGTTCCAAACTTTGGGGTGGCTGTGTCTTTTTGATTTTAATTTCCCTAAGCTATAGGACCATAAGTGGAAGTGCCCTAGGCTCTGTTGCTTTGTTTTTTAGATGTTTCAGGAAACACCATACACTTCTCCCGAGTGGTTGTTGGCAATTTACATCCCGCCCATCAGCATAACAAGGCTCCCAGTTCTCCATGGCCTGTCCTGCCTTTCTGGATTTTACACTTTTTTCAGATGGCCCTTTTGACCGGGGGGAAGTGAGACTTCATTGTAGTGCAGATTTCCTTTGCAAGCTTGCTTGGTTGGCCAAAAAGGGCGTATGCGTTTTTTCCTGAATATATTCAGGAAAAAACGCATACGCCCTTTTTGGCCAAGTGCATCATTGTGGACGTTCTGCCTCTTTTCCTATGCTTTCAATGCAATTCCAGTCTACCTCCTGAAATCGGTTTCCTGCAATTCTGCCCCGCTTTCAAGTCCTCTTGGCAGCCTTACTTCAGTCTATTTTTGGACGATAGCTGTCATTTATAACTCTGCAGGTTTGTGAATTACAGTGCCCCTGAGCTCCTTTCTTCAACTCGGTTTCTTTTGAGCTGGCCGCAACACCGCAGGATGGCTTCAGGCCCTAATCTGGTTCCGGTACGGCACGCTGAACCTTTGGTTATTTCCTCTTCCTGTTGGGAAATGAGAGTTAAATTTGCCCGTCCAGACACCTCCAGCTAGCCTCTCATTGGGTCTCGCTATTCCTGTTCATCTTCCGCAGAAATTGCAAACTGTGCCAAACAGGAGGTTAAAGGCGCTGACTCTCCAAGTGGGGAGAGTGTTAGTAAAGCGTCTGGAATGTTGCACCCGAGTACCAGGGGAGGAAAACTGAGACATATTTGAACACGTCTCCCGATCACATGGTTGATCATACTCTGGGTTCCACATGCATGTTTTAGCTGAAGGAAGAATACCTAAAACCTGGGTAGTTGAAACCCGTGGAATGGGTACCATGCAATATGACTTCAAAGGGTCTTCATTTGCTCACCGAACCTCTCCAATCCTATCACTGCTGCGTTTATGCCCCTGTACACATGCTTGATTCTCTTTCGGAGACATAGCAATCCATAGGTTTTAAGATACTTACTAGTCAGGTACATTCTTAGGCGTTTAATATGCGGTGTTGAGTCCATTTCGTTGAGCAAGGAGTAGCTCTTGTCTATTCCATATTTGGCTTAAGGAACTTTATCTGTGCTCATTTCAATCTCTGGTTTTATGCAGCACCCCAACTCACCTTTACCCTTAAGCAAGCATAAGTTGGTTTTCTAAATTTGAGACCCTGTTCTGTTCTGTAATTCAGTTCCTGTGTGGCCAAGTTTACATTCCGTGTATTACTGGTATCTTATGATGTTTCTTTTTCTGTGTGACTTATTTCAGTTAGAATCATCATACCTGAATCCACTCATTGTGCTGCTAAGGGCCTGATGACACAGATTTCATTGCTGAGTGATATTGCTTTGTAAGTAAATACCACAAGTTCTTTATCCATTTTTCACTTTCTGCGATGTTGAACTTGTACTGTAAACGAGGTTCTTGTAAACAGAGCCGTTCCAAACTTTGGGGTGGCTGTGTCTTTTTGATTTTAATTTCCCTAAGCTATAGGACCATAAGTGGAAGTGCCCTAGGTTCTGTTGCTTTGTTTTTTAGATGTTTCAGGAAACACCATACACTTCTCCCGAGTGGTTGTTGGCAATTTACATCCCGCCCATCAGCATAACAAGGCTCCCAGTTCTCCATGGCCTGTCCTGCCTTTCTGGATTTTACACTTTTTTCAGATGGCCCTTTTGACCGGGGGGAAGTGAGACTTCATTGTAGTGCAGATTTCCTTTGCAAGCTTGCTTGGTTGGCCAAAAAGGGCGTATGCGTTTTTTCCTGAATATATTCAGGAAAAAACGCATACGCCCTTTTTGGCCAAGTGCATCATTGTGGACGTTCTGCCTCTTTTCCTATGCTTTCAATGCAATTCCAGTCTACCTCCTGAAATCGGTTTCCTGCAATTCTGCCCCGCTTTCAAGTCCTCTTGGCAGCCTTACTTCAGTCTATTTTTGGACGATAGCTGTCATTTATAACTCTGCAGGTTTGTGAATTACAGTGCCCCTGAGCTCCTTTCTTCAACTCGGTTTCTTTTGAGCTGGCCGCAACACCGCAGGATGGCTTCAGGCCCTAATCTGGTTCCGGTACGGCACGCTGAACCTTTGGTTATTTCCTCTTCCTGTTGGGAAATGAGAGTTAAATTTGCCCGTCCAGACACCTCCAGCTAGCCTCTCATTGGGTCTCGCTATTCCTGTTCATCTTCCGCAGAAATTGCAAACTGTGCCAAACAGGAGGTTAAAGGCGCTGACTCTCCAAGTGGGGAGAGTGTTAGTAAAGCGTCTGGAATGTTGCACCCGAGTACCAGGGGAGGAAAACTGAGACATATTTGAACACGTCTCCCGATCACATGGTTGATCATACTCTGGGTTCCACATGCATGTTTTAGCTGAAGGAAGAATACCTAAAACCTGGGTAGTTGAAACCCGTGGAATGGGTACCATGCAATATGACTTCAAAGGGTCTTCATTTGCTCACCGAACCTCTCCAATCCTATCACTGCTGCGTTTATGCCCCTGTACACATGCTTGATTCTCTTTCGGAGACATAGCAATCCATAGGTTTTAAGATACTTACTAGTCAGGTACATTCTTAGGCGTTTAATATGCGGTGTTGAGTCCATTTCGTTGAGCAAGGAGTAGCTCTTGTCTATTCCATATTTGGCTTAAGGAACTTTATCTGTGCTCATTTCAATCTCTGGTTTTATGCAGCACCCCAACTCACCTTTACCCTTAAGCAAGCATAAGTTGGTTTTCTAAATTTGAGACCCTGTTCTGTTCTGTAATTCAGTTCCTGTGTGGCCAAGTTTACATTCCGTGTATTACTGGTATCTTATGATGTTTCTTTTTCTGTGTGACTTATTTCAGTTAGAATCATCATACCTGAATCCACTCATTGTGCTGCTAAAGGCCTGATGACACAGATTTCATTGCTGAGTGATATTGCTTTGTAAGTAAATACCACAAGTTCTTTATCCATTTTTCACTTTCTGCGATGTTGAACTTGTACTGTAAACGAGGTTCTTGTAAACAGAGCCGTTCCAAACTTTGGGGTGGCTGTGTCTTTTTTATTTTAATTTCCCTAAGCTATAGGACCATAAGTGGAAGTGCCCTAGGTTCTGTTGCTTTGTTTTTTAGATGTTTCAGGAAACACCATACACTTCTCCCGAGTGGTTGTTGGCAATTTACATCCCGCCCATCAGCATAACAAGGCTCCCAGTTCTCCATGGCCTGTCCTGCCTTTCTGGATTTTACACTTTTTTCAGATGGCCCTTTTGACCGGGGGGAAGTGAGACTTCATTGTAGTGCAGATTTCCTTTGCAAGCTTGCTTGGTTGGCCAAAAAGGGCGTATGCGTTTTTTCCTGAATATATTCAGGAAAAAACGCATACGCCCTTTTTGGCCAAGTGCATCATTGTGGACGTTCTGCCTCTTTTCCTATGCTTTCAATGCAATTCCAGTCTACCTCCTGAAATCGGTTTCCTGCAATTCTGCCCCGCTTTCAAGTCCTCTTGGCAGCCTTACTTCAGTCTATTTTTGGACGATAGCTGTCATTTATAACTCTGCAGGTTTGTGAATTACAGTGCCCCTGAGCTCCTTTCTTCAACTCGGTTTCTTTTGAGCTGGCCGCAACACCGCAGGATGGCTTCAGGCCCTAATCTGGTTCCGGTACGGCACGCTGAACCTTTGGTTATTTCCTCTTCCTGTTGGGAAATGAGAGTTAAATTTGCCCGTCCAGACACCTCCAGCTAGCCTCTCATTGGGTCTCGCTATTCCTGTTCATCTTCCGCAGAAATTGCAAACTGTGCCAAACAGGAGGTTAAAGGCGCTGACTCTCCAAGTGGGGAGAGTGTTAGTAAAGCGTCTGGAATGTTGCACCCGAGCACCAGGGGAGGAAAACTGAGACATATTTGAACACGTCTCCCGATCACATGGTTGATCATACTCTGGGTTCCACATGCATGTTTTAGCTGAAGGAAGAATACCTAAAACCTGGGTAGTTGAAACCCGTGGAATGGGTACCATGCAATATGACTTCAAAGGGTCTTCATTTGCTCACCGAACCTCTCCAATCCTATCACTGCTGCGTTTATGCCCCTGTACACATGCTTGATTCTCTTTCAGAGACATAGCAATCCATAGGTTTTAAGATACTTACTAGTCAGGTACATTCTTAGGCGTTTAATATGCGGTGTTGAGTCCATTTCGTTGAGCAAGGAGTAGCTCTTGTCTATTCCATATTTGGCTTAAGGAACTTTATCTGTGCTCATTTCAATCTCTGGTTTTATGCAGCACCCCAACTCACCTTTCCCCTTAAGCAAGCATAAGTTGGTTTTCTAAATTTGAGACCCTGTTCTGTTCTGTAATTCAGTTCCTGTGTAGCCAAGTTTACATTCCGTGTATTACTGGTATCTTATGATGTTTCTTTTTCTGTGTGACTTATTTCAGTTAGAATCATCATACCTGAATCCACTCATTGTGCTGCTAAGGGCCTGGTGACACAGATTTCATTGCTGAGTGATATTGCTTTGTAAGTAAATACCACAACTTCTTTATCCATTTTTCACTTTCTGCGATGTTGAACTTGTACTGTAAACGAGGTTCTTGTAAACAGAGCCGTTCCAAACTTTGGGGTGGCTGTGTCTTTTTGATTTTAATTTCCCTAAGCTATAGGACCATAAGTGGAAGTGCCCTAGGTTCTGTTGCTTTGTTTTTTAGATGTTTCAGGAAACACCATACACTTCTCCCGAGTGGTTGTTGGCAATTTACATCCCGCCCATCAGCATAACAAGGCTCCCAGTTCTCCATGGCCTGTCCTGCCTTTCTGGATTTTACACTTTTTTCAGATGGCCCTTTTGACCGGGGGGAAGTGAGACTTCATTGTAGTGCAGATTTCCTTTGCAAGCTTGCTTGGTTGGCCAAAAAGGGCGTATGCGTTTTTTCCTGAATATATTCAGGAAAAAACGCATACGCCCTTTTTGGCCAAGTGCATCATTGTGGACGTTCTGCCTCTTTTCCTATGCTTTCAATGCAATTCCAGTCTACCTCCTGAAATCGGTTTCCTGCAATTCTGCCCCGCTTTCAAGTCCTCTTGGCAGCCTTACTTCAGTCTATTTTTGGACGATAGCTGTCATTTATAACTCTGCAGGTTTGTGAATTACAGTGCCCCTGAGCTCCTTTCTTCAACTCGGTTTCTTTTGAGCTGGCCGCAAAACCGCAGGATGGCTTCAGGCCCTAATCTGGTTCCGGTACGGCACGCTGAGCCTTTGGTTATTTCCTCTTCCTGTTGGGAAATGAGAGTTAAATTTGCCCGTCCAGACACCTCCAGCTAGCCTCTCATTGGGTCTCGCTATTCCTGTTCATCTTCCGCAGAAATTGCAAACTGTGCCAAACAGGAGGTTAAAGGCGCTGACTCTCCAAGTGGGGAGAGTGTTAGTAAAGCGTCTGGAATGTTGCACCCGAGTACCAGGGGAGGAAAACTGAGACATATTTGAACACGTCTCCCGATCACATGGTTGATCATACTCTGGGTTCCACATGCATGTTTTAGCTGAAGGAAGAATACCTAAAACCTGGGTAGTTGAAACCCGTGGAATGGGTACCATGCAATATGACTTCAAAGGGTCTTCATTTGCTCACCGAACCTCTCCAATCCTATCACTGCTGCGTTTATGCCCCTGTACACATGCTTGATTCTCTTTCGGAGACATAGCAATCCATAGGTTTTAAGATACTCACTAGTCAGGTACATTCTTAGGTGTTTAATATGCGGTGTTGAGTCCATTTCGTTGAGCAAGGAGTAGCTCTTGTCTATTCCATATTTGGCTTAAGGAACTTTATCTGTGCTCATTTCAATCTCTGGTTTTATGCAGCAACCCAACTCACCTTTTCCCTTAAGCAAGCATAAGTTGGTTTTCTAAATTTGAGAACCTGTTCTGTTTTGGAATTCAGTTCCTGTGTAGCCAAGTTTACATTCCGTGTATTAGTGATATCTTATGATGTTTCTTTTTCTGTGTGACTTATTTCAGTTAGAATCATCGTACCTGAATCTACTCATTATGCTGCTACGGGCCTGATGACATAGATTTCATTGCTGAGTGATACTGCATTGTACGTAAGTACCACAACTTCTTTATCCATTTTTCACTTTCTGCGATGTTGAACTTGTACTGTAAACGAGGTTCTTGTAAACAGAGCCGTTCCAAACTTTGGGGTGGCTGTGTCTTTTTGATTTTAATTTCCCTAAGCTATAGGACCATAAGTGGAAGTGCCCTAGGTTCTGTTGCTTTGTTTTTTAGATGTTTCAGGAAACGCCATACACTTCTCCCGAGTGGTTGTTGGCAATTTACATCCCGCCCATCAGCATAACAAGGCTCCCAGTTCTCCATGGCCTGTCCTGCCTTTCTGGATTTTACACTTTTTTCAGATGGCCCTTTTGACCGGGGGGAAGTGAGACTTCATTGTAGTGCAGATTTCCTTTGCAAGCTTGCTTGGTTGGCCAAAAAGTGCGTATGCGTTTTTTCCTGAATATATTCAGGAAAAAACGCATACGCCCTTTTTGGCCAAGTGCATCATTGTGGACGTTCTGCCTCTTTTCCTATGCTTTCAATGCAATTCCAGTCTACCTCCTGAAATCGGTTTCCTGCAATTCTGCCCCGCTTTCAAGTCCTCTTGGCAGCCTTACTTCAGTCTATTTTTGGACGATAGCTGTCATTTATAACTCTGCAGGTTTGTGAATTACAGTGCCCCTGAGCTCCTTTCTTCAACTCGCTTTCTTTTGAGCTGGCCGCAACACCGCAGGATGGCTTCAGGCCCTAATCTGGTTCCGGCACGGCACGCTGAGCCTTTGGTTATTTCCTCTTCCTGTTGGGAAATGAGAGTTAAATTTGCCCGTCCAGACACCTCCAGCTAGCCTCTCATTGGTTCTCGCTATTCCTGTTCATCTTCCGCAGAAATTGCAAACTGTGCCAAACAGGAGGTTAAAGGCGCTGACTCTCCAAGTGGGGAGAGTGTTAGTAAAGCGTCTGGAATGTTGCACCCGAGTACCAGGGGAGGAAAACTGAGACATATTTGAACACGTCTCCCGATCACATGGTTGATCATACTCTGGGTTCCACATGCATGTTTTAGCTGAAGGAAGAATACCTAAAACCTGGGTAGTTGAAACCCGTGGAATGGGTACCATGCAATATGACTTCAAAGGGTCTTCATTTGCTCACCGAACCTCTCCAATCCTATCACTGCTGCGTTTATGCCCCTGTACACATGCTTGATTCTCTTTCGGAGACATAGCAATCCATAGGTTTTAAGATACTTACTAGTCAGGTACATTCTTAGGCGTTTAATATGCGGTGTTGAGTCCATTTCGTTGAGCAAGGAGTAGCTCTTGTCTATTCCATATTTGGCTTAAGGAACTTTATCTGTGCTCATTTCAATCTCTGGTTTTATGCAGCACCCCAACTCACCTTTACCCTTAAGCAAAAATAAGTTGGTTTTCTAAATTTGAGACCCTGTTCTGTTCTGTAATTCAGTTCCTGTGTAGCCAAGTTTACATTCCGTGTATTACTGATATCTTATGATGTTTCTTTTTCTGTGTGACTTATTTCAGTTAGAATCATCATACCTGAATCCACTCATTGTGCTACTAAGGGCCTGATGACACAGATTTCATTGCTGAGTGATATTGCTTTGTAAGTAAATACCACAACTTCTTTCTCCATTTTTCACTTTCTGCGATGTTGAACTTGTACTGTAAACGAGGTTCTTGTAAACAGAGCCGTTCCAAACTTTGGGGTGGCTGTGTCTTTTTGATTTTAATTTCCCTAAGCTATAGGACCATAAGTGGAAGTGCCCTAGGTTCTGTTGCTTTGTTTTTTAGATGTTTCAGGAAACACCATACACTTCTCCCGAGTGGTTGTTGGCAATTTACATCCCGCCCATCAGCATAACAAGGCTCCCAGTTCTCCATGGCCTGTCCTGCCTTTCTGGATTTTACACTTTTTTCAGATGGCCCTTTTGACCGGGGGGAAGTGAGACTTCATTGTAGTGCAGATTTCCTTTGCAAGCTTGCTTGGTTGGCCAAAAAGGGCGTATGCGTTTTTTCCTGAATATATTCAGGAAAAAACGCATACGCCCTTTTTGGCCAAGTGCATCATTGTGGACGTTCTGCCTCTTTTCCTATGCTTTCAATACAATTCCAGTCTACCTCCTGAAATCGGTTTCCTGCAATTCTGCCCCGCTTTCAAGTCCTCTTGGCAGCCTTACTTCAGTCTATTTTTGGACGATAGCTGTCATTTATAACTCTGCAGGTTTGTGAATTACAGTGCCCCTGAGCTCCTTTCTTCAACTCGGTTTCTTTTGAGCTGGCCGCAACACCGCAGGATGGCTTCAGGCCCTAATCTGGTTCCGGTACGGCACGCTGAGCCTTTGGTTATTTCCTCTTCCTGTTGGGAAATGAGAGTTAAATTTGCCCGTCCAGACACCTCCAGCTAGCCTCTCATTGGGTCTCGCTATTCCTGTTCATCTTCCGCAGAAATTGCAAACTGTGCCAAACAGGAGGTTAAAGGCGCTGACTCTCCAAGTGGGGAGAGTGTTAGTAAAGCGTCTGGAATGTTGCACCCGAGTACCAGGGGAGGAAAACTGAGACATATTTGAACACGTCTCCCGATCACATGGTTGATCATACTCTGGGTTCCACATGCATGTTTTAGCTGAAGGAAGAATACCTAAAACCTGGGTAGTTGAAACCCGTGGAATGGGTACCATGCAATATGACTTCAAAGGGTCTTCATTTGCTCACCGAACCTCTCCAATCCTATCACTGCTGCGTTTATGCCCCTGTACACATGCTTGATTCTCTTTCGGAGACATAGCAATCCATAGGTTTTAAGATACTTACTAGTCAGGTACATTCTTAGGCGTTTAATATGCGGTGTTGAGTCCATTTCGTTGAGCAAGGAGTAGCTCTTGTCTATTCCATATTTGGCTTAAGGAACTTTATCTGTGCTCATTTCAATCTCTGGTTTTATGCAGCACCCCAACTCACCTTTACCCTTAAGCAAAAATAAGTTGGTTTTCTAAATTTGAGACCCTGTTCTGTTCTGTAATTCAGTTCCTGTGTAGCCAAGTTTACATTCCGTGTATTACTGATATCTTATGATGTTTCTTTTTCTGTGTGACTTATTTCAGTTAGAATCATCATACCTGAATCCACTCATTGTGCTACTAAGGGCCTGATGACACAGATTTCATTGCTGAGTGATATTGCTTTGTAAGTAAATACCACAACTTCTTTCTCCATTTTTCACTTTCTGCGATGTTGAACTTGTACTGTAAACGAGGTTCTTGTAAACAGAGCCGTTCCAAACTTTGGGGTGGCTGTGTCTTTTTGATTTTAATTTCCCTAAGCTATAGGACCATAAGTGGAAGTGCCCTAGGCTCTGTTGCTTTGTTTTTTAGATGTTTCAGGAAACACCATACACTTCTCCCGAGTGGTTTTTGGCAATTTACATCCCGCCCATCAGCATAACAAGGCTCCCAGTTCTCCATGGCCTGTCCTGCCTTTCTGGATTTTACACTTTTTTCAGATGGCCCTTTTGACCGGGGGGAAGTGAGACTTCATTGTAGTGCAGATTTCCTTTGCAAGCTTGCTTGGTTGGCCAAAAAGGGCGTATGCGTTTTTTCCTGAATATATTCAGGAAAAAACGCATACGCCCTTTTTGGCCAAGTGCATCATTGTGGACGTTCTGCCTCTTTTCCTATGCTTTCAATGCAATTCCAGTCTACCTCCTGAAATCGGTTTCCTGCAATTCTGCCCCGCTTTCAAGTCCTCTTGGCAGCCTTACTTCAGTCTATTTTTGGACGATAGCTGTCATTTATAACTCTGCAGGTTTGTGAATTACAGTGCCCCTGAGCTCCTTTCTTAAACTCGCTTTATTTTGAGCTGGCCGCAACACCGCAGGATGGCTTCAGGCCCTAATCTGGTTCCGGCACGGCACACTGAGCCTTTGGTTATTTCCTCTTCCTGGTGGGAAATGAGAGTTAAATTTACCCGTCCAGACACCTCCAGCTAGCCTCTCATTGGTTCTCGCTATTCCTGTTCATCTTCCGCAGAAATTGCAAACTGAGTCAAACAGGAGGTTAAAGGCGCTGACTCTCCAAGTGGGGAGAGTGTTAGTAAAGCGTCTGGAATGTTGCACCCGAGTACCAGGGGAGGAAAACTGAGACATATTTGAACACGTCTCCCGTTCACATGGTTGATCATACTTGGGTTCCACCTGCATGTTTTAGCTGAAGGAAGAATACCTTAAACCTGGAGAGTTGAGACCCGTGGAATGGGTACCATGCAATATGACTTCAAAGGGTCTTCATTTGCTCACCGAACCTCTCCAATCCTATCACTGCTGCGTTTATGCCCCTGTACACACGCTTGATTCTCTTTTGGAGACATAGCAATCCATAGGTTTTAAGATACTCACTAGTCAGGTACATTCTTAGGCGTTTAATATGGGGTGTTGAGTCCATTTCGTTGAGCAAGGAGTAGCTCTTGTCTATTCCATAATTGGCTTAAGGAACTTTGTCTATGCTCATTTCAATCTCTGGTTTTATGCAGCACCCCAACTCACCTTTCCCCTTAAGCAAGCATAAGTTGCTTTTCTAAATTTGAGACCCTGTTCTGTTTTGGAATGCAGTTCCTGGGTAGCCAAGTTTACATTCCGTGTATTAGTGATATCTTATGATGTTTCTTTTTCTGTGTGACTTATTTCAGTTAGAATCATCGTACCTGAATCCACTCATTATGCTGCTACGGGCCTGATGACATAGATTTCATTGCTGAGTGATACTGCGTTGTAAGTAAATACCACAAGTTCTTTATCCATTTTTCACTTTCTGCGGTGTTGAACTTGTACTGTAAACGAGGTTCTTGTAAACAGAGGCGTCCCAAACTTTGGGGTGGCTGTGTCTTTTTGATTTTAATTTCCCTAAGCTATAGGACCATAAGTGGCAGTGCCCTAGGCTCTGTTGCTTTGTTTTTTAGATGTTTCAGGAAACACCATACACTTCTCCCGAGTGGTTGTTGGCAATTTACATCCCGCCCATCAGCATAACAAGGCTCCCAGTTCTCCATGGCCTGTCCTGCCTTTCTGGATTTTACACTTTTTTCAGATGGCCCTTTTGACCGGGGGGAAGTGAGACTTCATTGTAGTGCAGATTTCCTTTGCAAGCTTGCTTGGTTGGCCAAAAAGGGCGTATGCGTTTTTTCCTGAATATATTCAGGAAAAAACGCATACGCCCTTTTTGGCCAAGTGCATCATTGTGGACGTTCTGCCTCTTTTCCTATGCTTTCAATGCAATTCCAGTCTACCTCCTGAAATCGGTTTCCTGCAATTCTGCCCCGCTTTCAAGTCCTCTTGGCAGCCTTACTTCAGTCTATTTTTGGACGATAGCTGTCATTTATAACTCTGCAGGTTTGTGAATTACAGTGCCCGTGAGCTCCTTTCTTAAACTCGCTTTATTTTGAGCTGGCCGCAACACCGCAGGATGGCTTCAGGCCCTAATCTGGTTCCGGCACGGCACACTGAGCCTTTGGTTATTTCCTCTTCCTGGTGGGAAATGAGAGTTAAATTTGCCCGTCCAGACACCTCCAGCTAGCCTCTCATTGGTTCTCGCTATTCCTGTTCATCTTCCGCAGAAATTGCAAACTGAGTCAAACAGGAGGTTAAAGGCGCTGACTCTCCAAGTGGGGAGAGTGTTAGTAAAGCGTCTGGAATGTTGCACCCGAGTACCAGGGGAGGAAAACTGAGACATATTTGAACACGTCTCCCGTTCACATGGTTGATCATACTTGGGTTCCACCTGCATGTTTTAGCTGAAGGAAGAATACCTTAAACCTGGAGAGTTGAGACCCGTGGAATGGGTACCATGCAATATGACTTCAAAGGGTCTTCATTTGCTCACCGAACCTCTCCAATCCTATCACTGCTGCGTTTATGCCCCTGTACACACGCTTGATTCTCTTTTGGAGACATAGCAATCCATAGGTTTTAAGATACTCACTAGTCAGGTACATTCTTAGGCGTTTAATATGGGGTGTTGAGTCCATTTCGTTGAGCAAGGAGTAGCTCTTGTCTATTCCATAATTGGCTTAAGGAACTTTGTCTATGCTCATTTCAATCTCTGGTTTTATGCAGCACCCCAACTCACTTTTCCCCTTAAGCAAGCATAAGTTGCTTTTCTAAATTTGAGACCCTGTTCTGTTTTGGAATGCAGTTCCTGGGTAGCCAAGTTTACATTCCGTGTATTAGTGATATCTTATGATGTTTCTTTTTCTGTGTGACTTATTTCAGTTAGAATCATCGTACCTGAATCCACTCATTATGCTGCTACGGGCCTGATGACATAGATTTCATTGCTGAGTGATACTGCGTTGTAAGTAAATACCACAAGTTCTTTATCCATTTTTCACTTTCTGCGGTGTTGAACTTGTACTGTAAACGAGGTTCTTGTAAACAGAGGCGTCCCAAACTTTGGGGTGGCTGTGTCTTTTTGATTTTAATTTCCCTAAGCTATAGGACCATAAGTGGCAGTGCCCTAGGCTCTGTTGCTTTGTTTTTTAGATGTTTCAGGAAACACCATACACTTCTCCCGAGTGGTTGTTGGCAATTTACATCCCGCCCATCAGCATAACAAGGCTCCCAGTTCTCCATGGCCTGTCCTGCCTTTCTGGATTTTACACTTTTTTCAGATGGCCCTTTTGACCGGGGGGAAGTGAGACTTCATTGTAGTGCAGATTTCCTTTGCAAGCTTGCTTGGTTGGCCAAAAAGGGCGTATGCGTTTTTTCCTGAATATATTCAGGAAAAAACGCATACGCCCTTTTTGGCCAAGTGCATCATTGTGGACGTTCTGCCTCTTTTCCTATGCTTTCAATGCAATTCCAGTCTACCTCCTGAAATCGGTTTCCTGCAATTCTGCCCCGCTTTCAAGTCCTCTTGGCAGCCTTACTTCAGTCTATTTTTGGACGATAGCTGTCATTTATAACTCTGCAGGTTTGTGAATTACAGTGCCCCTGAGCTCCTTTCTTCAACTCGCTTTCTTTTGAGCTGGCCGCAACACCGCAGGATGGCTTCAGGCCCTAATCTGGTTCCGGCCCGGCATGCTGAGCCTTTGGTTAATTCCTCTTCCTGGTGGGAAATGAGAGTTAAATTTGCCCGTCCAGACACCTCCAGCTAGCCTCTCATTGGTTCTCGCTATTCCTGTTCATCTTCCGCAGAAATTGCAAACTGGGCCAAACAGGAGGTTAAAGGGACTGACTCTCCAAGTGGGGAGAGTGTTAGTAAAGCGTCTGGAATGTTGCACCCGAGTACCAGGGTACGAAAACTGAGACATATTTGAACACATCTCCCGTTCACATGGTTGATCATATTCTAGGTTCCACATGCATGTTTTAGCTGAAGGAAGAATACCTTAAACCTGGAGAGCTGAGACCCGAGTAATGGGTACCATGCAATATGACTTCAAAGGGTCTTCATTTGCTCACCGAACCTCTCCAATCCTATCACTGCTGCGTTTATGCCCCTGTACACACGCTTGATTCTCTTTTGGAGACATAGCAATCCATAGGTTTTAAGATACTTACTAGTCAGGTACATTCTTAGGTGTTTAATATGGGGTTTTGAGTCCATTTCGTTGAGCAAGGAGTAGCTCTTGTCTATTCCATATTTGGCTTAAGGAACTTTATCTGTGCTCATTTCAATCTCTGGTTTTATGCAGCACCCCAACTCACCTTTCCCCTTAAGCAAGCATAAGTTGGTTTTCTAAATTTGAGACCCTGTTCTGTTTTGGAATGCAGTTCCTGTGTAGCCACGTTTACATTCCGTGTATTACTGATATCTTATGATGTTTCTTTTTCTGTGTGACTTATTTCAGTTAGAATCATCGTACCTGAATCCACTCATTATGCTGCTACGGGCCTGATGACATAGATTTCATTGCTGAGTGATACTGCATTGTACGTAAGTACCACAAGTTCTTTATCCATTTTTCACTTTCTGTGATATTGAACTTGTACGGTAAACGAGGTTGTTGTAAACAGAGCCGTTCCAAACTTTGGGGTGGCTGTGTCTTTTTGATTTTAATTTCCCTAAGCTATAGGACCATAAGTGGAAGTGCCCTAGGCTCTGTTGCTTTGTTTTTTAGATGTTTCAGGAAACACCATACACTTCTCCCCAGTGTCTGTTGGCAATTTACATCCCGCCCATCAGCATAACAAGGCTCCCAGTTCTCCATGGCCTGTCCTGCCTTTCTGGATTTTACACTTTTTTCAGATGGCCCTTTTGACCGGGGGGGAAGTGAGACTTCATTGTAGTGCAGATTTCCTTTGCAAGCTTGCTTGGTTGGCCAAAAAGGGCGTATGCGTTTTTTCCTGAATATATTCAGGAAAAAACGCATACGCCCTTTTTGGCCAAGTGCATCATTGTGGACGTTCTGCCTCTTTTCCTATGCTTTCAATGCAATTCCAGTCTACCTCCTGAAATCGGTTTCCTGCAATTCTGCCCCGCTTTCAAGTCCTCTTGGCAGCCTTACTTCAGTCTATTTTTGGACGATAGCTGTCATTTATAACTCTGCAGGTTTGTGAATTACAGTGCCCCTGAGCTCCTTTCTTCAACTCGCTT
Source organism: Stenella coeruleoalba (assembly GCF_951394435.1). Classification (NCBI taxonomy): domain Eukaryota; kingdom Metazoa; phylum Chordata; class Mammalia; order Artiodactyla; family Delphinidae; genus Stenella; species Stenella coeruleoalba. The sequence continues at coordinate 206,999 of NW_027645943.1, forward strand.
TCTTGTGACCTGGCCGCAACACCGCAGGATGGCTTCAGGCCCTAATCTGGTTCCGGCACTGCACGCTGAGCCTTTGGTTATTTTCTCATCCTGGTGGGAAATGAGAGTTAAATTTGCCTGTCCAGACACCTCCAGCTAGTCTCTCATTGGTTCTCGCTATTCCTGTTCATCTTCCGCAGAAATTGCAAACTGGGCCAAACAGGAGGTTAAAGGCGCTGACTCTCCAAGTGGGGAGAGTGTTAGTAAAGCGTCTGGAATGTTGCACCCGAGTACCAGGGGAGAAAAACTGAGACATATTTGAACACGTCTCCCGTTCACACGGTTGATCATACTCTGGGTTCCACCTGCATGTTTTAGCTGAAGGAAGAATACTTTAAACCTGCAGAGTTGAGACCCGTGGAATGGGTACCATGCAATATGACTTCAAAGGGTCTTCATTTGCTCACCGAACCTCTCCAATCCTATCACTGCTGCGTTTATGCCCCTGTACACACGCTTGATTCTCTTTTGGAGACATAGCAATCCATAGGTTTTAAGATACTTACTAGTCAGGTACATTCTTAGGCGTTTAATATGGGGTGTTGAGTCCATTTCGTTGAGCAAGGAGTAGCTCTTGTCTATTCCATAATTGGCTTAAGGAACTTTGTCTATGCTCATTTCAATCTCTGGTTTTATGCAGCACCCCAACTCACCTTTCCCCTTAAGCAAGCATAAGTTGCTTTTCTAAATTTGAGACCCTGTTCTGTTTTGGAATGCAGTTCCTGTGTAGCCAAGTTTACATTCCGTGTATTAGTGATATCTTATGATGTTTCTTTTTCTGTGTGACTTATTTCAGTTAGAATCATCGTACCTGAATCCACTCATTATGCTGCTACGGGCCTGATGACATAGATTTCATTGCTGAGTGATACTGCGTTGTAAGTAAATACCACAAGTTCTTTATCCATTTTTCACTTTCTGCGGTGTTGAACTTGTACTGTAAACGAGGTTCTTGTAAACAGAGGTGTCCCAAACTTTGGGGTGGCTGTGTCTTTTTGATTTTAATTTCCCTAAGCTATAGGACCATAAGTGGCAGTGCCCTAGGCTCTGTTGCTTTGTTTTTTAGATGTTTCAGGAAACACCATACACTTCTCCCGAGTGGTTGTTGGCAATTTACATCCCGCCCATCAGCATAACAAGGCTCCCAGTTCTCCATGGCCTGTCCTGCCTTTCTGGATTTTACACTTTTTTCAGATGGCCCTTTTGACCGGGGGGAAGAGAGACTTCATTGTAGTGCAGATTTCCTTTGCAAGCTTGCTTGGTTGGCCAAAAAGGGCGTATGCGTTTTTTCCTGAATATATTCAGGAAAAAACGCATACGCCCTTTTTGGCCAAGTGCATCATTGTGGACGTTCTGCCTCTTTTCCTATGCTTTCAATGCAATTCCAGTCTACCTCCTGAAATCGGTTTCCTGCAATTCTGCCCCGCTTTCAAGTCCTCTTGGCAGCCTTACTTCAGTCTATTTTTGGACGATAGCTGTCATTTATAACTCTGCAGGTTTGTGAATTACAGTGCCCCTGAGCTCCTTTCTTCAACTCGCTTTCTTTTGAGCTGGCCGCAACACCGCAGGATGGCTTCAGGCCCTAATCTGGTTCCGGCCCGGCATGCTGAGCCTTTGGTTAATTCCTCTTCCTGGTGGGAAATGAGAGTTAAATTTGCCCGTCCAGACACCTCCAGCTAGCCTCTCATTGGTTCTCGCTATTCCTGTTCATCTTCCGCAGAAATTGCAAACTGGGCCAAACAGGAGGTTAAAGGGACTGACTCTCCAAGTGGGGAGAGTGTTAGTAAAGCGTCTGGAATGTTGCACCCGAGTACCAGGGTACGAAAACTGAGACATATTTGAACACATCTCCCGTTCACATGGTTGATCATATTCTAGGTTCCACATGCATGTTTTAGCTGAAGGAAGAATACCTTAAACATGGAGAGCTGAGACCCGAGCAATGGGTACCATGCAATATGACTTCAAAGGGTCTTCATTTGCTCACCGAACCTCTCCAATCCTATCACTGCTGCGTTAATGCCCCTGTACACACGCTTGACTCTCTTTTGGAGACATAGCAATCCATAGGTTTTAAGATACTTACTAGTCAGGTACATTCTTAGGCGTTTAATATGGGGTTTTGAGTCCATTTCGTTGAGCAAGGAGTAGCTCTTGTCTATTCCATATTTGGCTTAAGGAACTTTATCTGTGCTCATTTCAATCTCTGGTTTTATGCAGCACCCCAACTCACCTTTACCCTTAAGCAAGCATAAGTTGGTTTTCTAAATTTGAGACCCTGTTCTGTTTTGGAATGCAGTTCCTGTGTAGCCACGTTTACATTCCGTGTATTACTGATATCTTATGATGTTTCTTTTTCTGTGTGACTTATTTCAGTTAGAATCATCGTACCTGAATCCACTCATTATGCTGCTACGGGCCTGATGACATAGATTTCATTGCTGAGTGATACTGCATTGTACGTAAGTACCACAAGTTCTTTATCCATTTTTCACTTTCTGTGATATTGAACTTGTACGGTAAACGAGGTTCTTGTAAACAGAGCCGTTCCAAACTTTGGGGTGGCTGTGTCTTTTTGATTTTAATTTCCCTAAGCTATAGGACCATAAGTGGCAGTGCCCTAGGCTCTGTTGCTTTGTTTTTTAGATGTTTCAGGAAACACCATACACTTCTCCCCAGTGTCTGTTGGCAATTTACATCCCGCCCATCAGCATAACAAGGCTCCCAGTTCTCCATGGCCTGTCCTGCCTTTCTGGATTTTACACTTTTTTCAGATGGCCCTTTTGACCGGGGGGGAAGTGAGACTTCATTGTAGTGCAGATTTCCTTTGCAAGCTTGCTTGGTTGGCCAAAAAGGGCGTATGCGTTTTTTCCTGAATATATTCAGGAAAAAACGCATACGCCCTTTTTGGCCAAGTGCATCATTGTGGACGTTCTGCCTCTTTTCCTATGCTTTCAATGCAATTCCAGTCTACCTCCTGAAATCGGTTTCCTGCAATTCTGCCCCGCTTTCAAGTCCTCTTGGCAGCCTTACTTCAGTCTATTTTTGGACGATAGCTGTCATTTATAACTCTGCAGGTTTGTGAATTACAGTGCCCCTGAGCTCCTTTCTTCAACTCGCTTTCTTGTGACCTGGCCGCAACACCGCAGGATGGCTTCAGGCCCTAATCTGGTTCCGGCACTGCACGCTGAGCCTTTGGTTATTTTCTCATCCTGGTGGGAAATGAGAGTTAAATTTGCCTGTCCAGACACCTCCAGCTAGTCTCTCATTGGTTCTCGCTATTCCTGTTCATCTTCCGCAAAAATTGCAAACTGGGCCAAACAGGAGGTTAAAGGCGCTGACTCTCCAAGTGGGGAGAGTGTTAGTAAAGCGTCTGGAATGTTGCACCCGAGTACCAGGGGAGAAAAACTGAGACATATTTGAACACGTCTCCCGTTCACACGGTTGATCATACTCTGGGTTCCACCTGCATGTTTTAGCTGAAGGAAGAATACTTTAAACCTGCAGAGTTGAGACCCGTGGAATGGGTACCATGCAATATGACTTCAAAGGGTCTTCATTTGCTCACCGAACCTCTCCAATCCTATCACTGCTGCGTTTATGCCCCTGTACACACGCTTGATTCTCTTTTGGAGACATAGCAATCCATAGGTTTTAAGATACTTACTAGTCAGGTACATTCTTAGGCGTTTAATATGGGGTGTTGAGTCCATTTCGTTGAGCAAGGAGTAGCTCTTGTCTATTCCATAATTGGCTTAAGGAACTTTGTCTATGCTCATTTCAATCTCTGGTTTTATGCAGCACCCCAACTCACCTTTCCCCTTAAGCAAGCATAAGTTGCTTTTCTAAATTTGAGACCCTGTTCTGTTTTGGAATTCAGTTCCTGTGTAGCCAAGTTTACATTCCGTGTATTAGTGATATCTTATGATGTTTCTTTTTCTGTGTGACTTATTTCAGTTAGAATCATCGTACCAGAATCCACTCATTATGCTGCTACGGGCCTGATGACATAGATTTCATTGCTGAGTGATACTGCGTTGTAAGTAAATACCACAAGTTCTTTATCCATTTTTCACTTTCTGCGGTGTTGAACTTTACTGTAAACGAGGTTCTTGTAAACAGAGGCGTCCCAAACTTTGGGGTGGCTGTGTCTTTTTGATTTTAATTTCCCTAAGCTATAGGACCATAAGTGGCAGTGCCCTAGGCTCTGTTGCTTTGTTTTTTAGATGTTTCAGGAAACACCATACACTTCTCCCGAGTGGTTGTTGACAATTTACATCCCGCCCATCAGCATAACAAGGCTCCCAGTTCTCCATGGCCTGTCCTGCCTTTCTGGATTTTACACTTTTTTCAGATGGCCCTTTTGACCGGGGGGAAGTGAGACTTCATTGTAGTGCAGATTTCCTTTGCAAGCTTGCTTGGTTGGCCAAAAAGGGCGTATGCGTTTTTTCCTGAATATATTCAGGAAAAAACGCATACGCCCTTTTTGGCCAAGTGCATCATTGTGGACGTTCTGCCTCTTTTCCTATGCTTTCAATGCAATTCCAGTCTACCTCCTGAAATCGGTTTCCTGCAATTCTGCCCCGCTTTCAAGTCCTCTTGGCTGCCTTACTTCAGTCTATTTTTGGACGATAGCTGTCATTTATAACTCTGCAGGTTTGTGAATTACAGTGCCCCTGAGCTCCTTTCTTCAACTCGCTTTCTTTTGAGCTGGCCGCAACACCGCAGGATGGCTTCAGGCCCTAATCTGGTTCCGGCCCGGCATGCTGAGCCTTTGGTTAATTCCTCTTCCTGGTGGGAAATGAGAGTTAAATTTGCCCGTCCAGACACCTCCAGCTAGCCTCTCATTGGTTCTCGCTATTCCTGTTCATCTTCCGCAGAAATTGCAAACTGGGCCAAACAGGAGGTTAAAGGGACTGACTCTCCAAGTGGGGAGAGTGTTAGTAAAGCGTCTGGAATGTTGCACCCGAGTACCAGGGTACGAAAACTGAGACATATTTGAACACATCTCCCGTTCACATGGTTGATCATATTCTAGGTTCCACATGCATGTTTTAGCTGAAGGAAGAATACCTTAAACCTGGAGAGCTGAGACCCGAGTAATGGGTACCATGCAATATGACTTCAAAGGGTCTTCATTTGCTCACCGAACCTCTCCAATCCTATCACTGCTGCATTTATGCCCCTGTACACACGCTTGATTCTCTTTTGGAGACATAGCAATCCATAGGTTTTAAGATACTTACTAGTCAGGTACATTCTTAGGCGTTTAATATGGGGTTTTGAGTCCATTTCGTTGAGCAAGGAGTAGCACTTGTCTATTCCATATTTGGCTTAAGGAACTTTATCTGTGCTCATTTCAATCTCTGGTTTTATGCAGCACCCCAACTCACCTTTCCCCTTAAGCAAGCATAAGTTGGTTTTCTAAATTTGAGACCCTGTTCTGTTTTGGAATGCAGTTCCTGTGTAGCCACGTTTACATTCCGTGTATTACTGATATCTTATCATGTTTCTTTTTCTGTGTGACTTATTTCAGTTAGAATCATCGTACCTGAATCCACTCATTATGCTGCTACGGGCCTGATGACATAGATTTCATTGCTGAGTGATACTGCATTGTACGTAAGTACCACAAGTTCTTTATCCATTTTTCACTTTCTGTGATATTGAACTTGTACGGTAAACGAGGTTCTTGTAAACAGAGCCGTTCCAAACTTTGGGGTGGCTGTGTCTTTTTGATTTTAATTTCCCTAAGCTATAGGACCATAAGTGGAAGTGCCCTAGGCTCTGTTGCTTTGTTTTTTAGATGTTTCAGGAAACACCATACACTTCTCCCGAGTGGTTGTTGACAATTTACATCCCGCCCATCAGCATAACAAGGCTCCCAGTTCTCCATGGCCTGTCCTGCCTTTCTGGATTTTACACTTTTTTCAGATGGCCCTTTTGACCGGGGGGAAGTGAGACTTCATTGTAGTGCAGATTTCCTTTGCAAGCTTGCTTGGTTGGCCAAAAAGGGCGTATGCGTTTTTTCCTGAATATATTCAGGAAAAAACGCATACGCCCTTTTTGGCCAAGTGCATCATTGTGGACGTTCTGCCTCTTTTCCTATGCTTTCAATGCAATTCCAGTCTACCTCCTGAAATCGGTTTCCTGCAATTCTGCCCCGCTTTCAAGTCCTCTTGGCAGCCTTACTTCAGTCTATTTTTGGACGATAGCTGTCATTTATAACTCTGCAGGTTTGTGAATTACAGTGCCCCTGAGCTCCTTTCTTCAACTCGCTTTCTTTTGAGCTGGCCGCAACACCGCAGGATGGCTTCAGGCCCTAATCTGGTTCCGGCCCGGCATGCTGAGCCTTTGGTTAATTCCTCTTCCTGGTGGGAAATGAGAGTTAAATTTGCCCGTCCAGACACCTCCAGCTAGCCTCTCATTGGTTCTCGCTATTCCTGTTCATCTTCCGCAGAAATTGCAAACTGGGCCAAACAGGAGGTTAAAGGGACTGACTCTCCAAGTGGGGAGAGTGTTAGTAAAGCGTCTGGAATGTTGCACCCGAGTACCAGGGTACGAAAACTGAGACATATTTGAACACATCTCCCGTTCACATGGTTGATCATATTCTAGGTTCCACATGCATGTTTTAGCTGAAGGAAGAATACCTTAAACCTGGAGAGCTGAGACCCGAGTAATGGGTACCATGCAATATGACTTCAAAGGGTCTTCATTTGCTCACCGAACCTCTCCAATCCTATCACTGCTGCGTTTATGCCCCTGTACACACGCTTGATTCTCTTTTGGAGACATAGCAATCCATAGGTTTTAAGATACTTACTAGTCAGGTACATTCTTAGGCGTTTAATATGGGGTTTTGAGTCCATTTCGTTGAGCAAGGAGTAGCTCTTGTCTATTCCATATTTGGCTTAAGGAACTTTATCTGTGCTCATTTCAATCTCTGGTTTTATGCAGCACCCCAACTCACCTTTCCCCTTAAGCAAGCATAAGTTGGTTTTCTAAATTTGAGACCCTGTTCTGTTTTGGAATGCAGTTCCTGTGTAGCCACGTTTACATTCCGTGTATTACTGATATCTTATGATGTTTCTTTTTCTGTGTGACTTATTTCAGTTAGAATCATCGTACCTGAATCCACTCATTATGCTGCTACGGGCCTGATGACATAGATTTCATTGCTGAGTGATACTGCATTGTACGTAAGTACCACAAGTTCTTTATCCATTTTTCACTTTCTGTGATATTGAACTTGTACGGTAAACGAGGTTCTTGTAAACAGAGCCGTTCCAAACTTTGGGGTGGCTGTGTCTTTTTGATTTTAATTTCCCTAAGCTATAGGACCATAAGTGGAAGTGCCCTAGGCTCTGTTGCTTTGTTTTTTAGATGTTTCAGGAAACACCATACACTTCTCCCGAGTGGTTGTTGGCAATTTACATCCCGCCCATCAGCATAACAAGGCTCCCAGTTCTCCATGGCCTGTCCTGCCTTTCTGGATTTTACACTTTTTTCAGATGGCCCTTTTGACCGGGGGGAAGTGAGACTTCATTGTAGTGCAGATTTCCTTTGCAAGCTTGCTTGGTTGGCCAAAAAGGGCGTATGCGTTTTTTCCTGAATATATTCAGGAAAAAACGCATACGCCCTTTTTGGCCAAGTGCATCATTGTGGACGTTCTGCCTCTTTTCCTATGCTTTCAATGCAATTCCAGTCTACCTCCTGAAATCGGTTTCCTGCAATTCTGCCCCGCTTTCAAGTCCTCTTGGCAGCCTTACTTCAGTCTATTTTTGGACGATAGCTGTCATTTATAACTCTGCAGGTTTGTGAATTACAGTGCCCCTGAGCTCCTTTCTTCACCTCGCTTTCTTGTGACCTGGCCGCAACACTGCAGGATGGCTTCAGGCCCTAATCTGGTTCCGGCCCGGCATGCTGAGCCTTTGGTTAATTCCTCTTCCTGGTGGGAAATGAGAGTTAAATTTGCCCGTCCAGACACCTCCAGCTAGCCTCTCATTGGTTCTCGCTATTCCTGTTCATCTTCTGCAGAAATTGCAAACTGGGCCAAACAGGAGGTTAAAGGGACTGACTCTCCAAGTCGGGAGAGTGTTAGTAAAGCGTCTGGAATGTTGCACCCGAGTACCAGGGGAGGAAAACTGAGACATATTTGAACAAGTCTCCCGTTCACATGGTTGATCATACTCTGGGTTCCACATGCATGTTTTAGCTGAAGGAAGAATACCTTAAACCTGGAGAGTTGAGACCCGTGTAATGGGTACCATGCAATATGACTTCAAAGGGTCTTCATTTGCTCACCGAACCTGTCCAATCCTATTACTGCTGCGTTTATGCCCCTGTACACACGCTTGATTCTCTTTTGGAGACATAGCAATCCATAGGTTTTACGATACTTACTAGTCAGGTACATTCTCAGGCGTTTAATATGCGGTGTTGAGTCCATTTCGTTGAGCAAGGAGTAGCTCTTGTCTATTCCATATTTGACTTAAGGAACTTTATCTGTGCTCATTTCAATCTCTGGTTTTATGCAGCACCCCAACTCACCTTTACCCTTAAGCAAGCATAAGTTGGTTTTCTAAATTTGAGACCCTGTTCTGTTTTGGAATGCAGTTCCTGTGTAGCCAAGTTTACATTCCGTGTATTAGTGATATCTTATGATGTTTCTTTTTCTGTGTGACTTATTTCAGTTAGAATCATCGTACCTGAATCCACTCATTATGTTGCTACGGGCCTGATGACATAGATTTCATTGCTGAGTGATACTGCGTTGTAAGTAAATACCACAAGTTCTTTATCCATTTTTCACTTTCTGCGGTGTTGAACTTGTACTGTAAACGAGGTTCTTGTAAACAGAGGCGTCCCAAACATTGGGGTGGCTGTGTCTTTTTGATTTTAATTTCCCTAAGCTATAGGACCATAAGTGGCAGTGCCCTAGGCTCTGTTGCTTTGTTTTTTAGATGTTTCAGGAAACACCATACACTTCTCCCGAGTGGTTGTTGGCAATTTACATCCCGCCCATCAGCATAACAAGGCTCCCAGTTCTCCATGGCCTGTCCTGCCTTTCTGGATTTTACACTTTTTTCAGATGGCCCTTTTGACCGGGGGGAAGTGAGACTTCATTGTAGTGCAGATTTCCTTTGCAAGCTTGCTTGGTTGGCCAAAAAGGGCGTATGCGTTTTTTCCTGAATATATTCAGGAAAAAACGCATACGCCCTTTTTGGCCAAGTGCATCATTGTGGACGTTCTGCCTCTTTTCCTATGCTTTCAATGCAATTCCAGTCTACCTCCTGAAATCGGTTTCCTGCAATTCTGCCCCGCTTTCAAGTCCTCTTGGCAGCCTTACTTCAGTCTATTTTTGGACGATAGCTGTCATTTATAACTCTGCAGGTTTGTGAATTACAGTGCCCCTGAGCTCCTTTCTTCAACTCGCTTTCTTGTGACCTGGCCGCAACACCGCAGGATGGCTTCAGGCCCTAATCTGGTTCCGGCACTGCACGCTGAGCCTTTGGTTATTTTCTCATCCTGGTGGGAAATGAGAGTTAAAATGCCTGTCCAGACACCTCCAGCTAGTCTCTCATTGGTTCTCGCTATTCCTGTTCATCTTCCGCAAAAATTGCAAACTGGGCCAAACAGGAGGTTAAAGGCGCTGACTCTCCAAGTGGGGAGAGTGTTAGTAAAGCGTCTGGAATGTTGCACCCGAGTACCAGGGGAGAAAAACTGAGACATATTTGAACACGTCTCCCGTTCACATGGTTGATCATACTTGGGTTCCACCTGCATGTTTTAGCTGAAGGAAGAATACCTTAAACCTGGAGAGTTGAGACCCGTGGAATGGGTACCATGCAATATGACTTCAAAGGGTCTTCATTTGCTCACCGAACCTCTCCAATCCTATCACTGCTGCGTTTATGCCCCTGTACACACGCTTGATTCTCTTTTGGAGACATAGCAATCCATAGGTTTTAAGATACTCACTAGTCAGGTACATTCTTAGGCGTTTAATATGGGGTGTTGAGTCCATTTCGTTGAGCAAGGAGTAGCTCTTGTCTATTCCATAATTGGCTTAAGGAACTTTGTCTATGCTCATTTCAATCTCTGGTTTTATGCAGCACCCCAACTCACCTTTCCCCTTAAGCAAGCATAAGTTGCTTTTCTAAATTTGAGACCCTGTTCTGTTTTGGAATTCAGTTCCTGTGTAGCCAAGTTTACATTCCGTGTATTAGTGATATCTTATGATGTTTCTTTTTCTGTGTGACTTATTTCAGTTAGAATCATCATACCTGAATCCACTCATTATGCTGCTACGGGCCTGATTACATAGATTTCATTGCTGAGTGATACTGCGTTGTAAGTAAATACCACAAGTTCTTTATCCATTTTTCACTTTCTGCGGTGTTGAACTTGTACTGTAAACGAGGTTCTTGTAAACAGAGGCGTCCCAAACTTTGGGGTGGCTGTGTCTTTTTGATTTTAATTTCCCTAAGCTATAGGACCATAAGTGGCAGTGCCCTAGGCTCTGTTGCTTTGTTTTTTAGATGTTTCAGGAAACACCATACACTTCTCCCGAGTGGTTGTTGGCAATTTACATCCCGCCCATCAGCATAACAAGGCTCCCAGTTCTCCATGGCCTGTCCTGCCTTTCTGGATTTTACACTTTTTTCAGATGGCCCTTTTGACCGGGGGGAAGTGAGACTTCATTGTAGTGCAGATTTCCTTTGCAAGCTTGCTTGGTTGGCCAAAAAGGGCGTATGCGTTTTTTCCTGAATATATTCAGGAAAAAACGCATACGCCCTTTTTGGCCAAGTGCATCATTGTGGACGTTCTGCCTCTTTTCCTATGCTTTCAATGCAATTCCAGTCTACCTCCTGAAATCGGTTTCCTGCAATTCTGCCCCGCTTTCAAGTCCTCTTGGCAGCCTTACTTCAGTCTATTTTTGGACGATAGCTGTCATTTATAACTCTGCAGGTTTGTGAATTACAGTGCCCCTGAGCTCCTTTCTTCACCTCGCTTTCTTGTGACCTGGCCGCAACACTGCAGGATGGCTTCAGGCCCTAATCTGGTTCCGGCCCGGCATGCTGAGCCTTTGGTTAATTCCTCTTCCTGGTGGGAAATGAGAGTTAAATTTGCCCGTCCAGACACCTCCAGCTAGCCTCTCATTGGTTCTCGCTATTCCTGTTCATCTTCTGCAGAAATTGCAAACTGGGCCAAACAGGAGGTTAAAGGGACTGACTCTCCAAGTCGGGAGAGTGTTAGTAAAGCGTCTGGAATGTTGCACCCGAGTACCAGGGGAGGAAAACTGAGACATATTTGAACAAGTCTCCCGTTCACATGGTTGATCATACTCTGGGTTCCACATGCATGTTTTAGCTGAAGGAAGAATACCTTAAACCTGGAGAGTTGAGACCCGTGTAATGGGTACCATGCAATATGACTTCAAAGGGTTTTCATTTGCTCACCGAACCTGTCCAATCCTATCACTGCTGCGTTTATGCCCCTGTACACACGCTTGATTCTCTTTTGGAGACATAGCAATCCATAGGTTTTACGATACTTACTAGTCAGGTACATTCTCAGGCGTTTAATATGCGGTGTTGAGTCCATTTCGTTGAGCAAGGAGTAGCTCTTGTCTATTCCATATTTGACTTAAGGAACTTTATCTGTGCTCATTTCAATCTCTGGTTTTATGCAGCACCCCAACTCACCTTTACCCTTAAGCAAGCATAAGTTGGTTTTCTAAATTTGAGACCCTGTTCTGTTTTGGAATGCAGTTCCTGTGTAGCCAAGTTTACATTCCGTGTATTAGTGATATCTTATGATGTTTCTTTTTCTGTGTGACTTATTTCAGTTAGAATCATCGTACCTGAATCCACTCATTATGTTGCTACGGGCCTGATGACATAGATTTCATTGCTGAGTGATACTGCGTTGTAAGTAAATACCACAAGTTCTTTATCCATTTTTCACTTTCTGCGGTGTTGAACTTGTACTGTAAACGAGGTTCTTGTAAACAGAGGCGTCCCAAACTTTGGGGTGGCTGTGTCTTTTTGATTTTAATTTCCCTAAGCTATAGGACCATAAGTGGCAGTGCCCTAGGCTCTGTTGCTTTGTTTTTTAGATGTTTCAGGAAACACCATACACTTCTCCCGAGTGGTTGTTGGCAATTTACATCCCGCCCATCAGCATAACAAGGCTCCCAGTTCTCCATGGCCTGTCCTGCCTTTCTGGATTTTACACTTTTTTCAGATGGCCCTTTTGACCGGGGGGAAGTGAGACTTCATTGTAGTGCAGATTTCCTTTGCAAGCTTGCTTGGTTGGCCAAAAAGGGCGTATGCGTTTTTTCCTGAATATATTCAGGAAAAAACGCATACGCCCTTTTTGGCCAAGTGCATCATTGTGGACGTTCTGCCTCTTTTCCTATGCTTTCAATGCAATTCCAGTCTACCTCCTGAAATCAGTTTCCTGCAATTCTGCCCCGCTTTCAAGTCCTCTTGGCAGCCTTACTTCAGTCTGTTTTTGGACGATAGCTGTCATTTATAACTCTGCAGGTTTGTGAATTACAGTGCCCCTGAGCTCCTTTCTTAAACTCGCTTTATTTTGAGCTGGCCGCAACACCGCAGGATGGCTTCAGGCCCTAATCTGGTTCCGGCACGGCACACTGAGCCTTTGGTTATTTCCTCTTCCTGGTGGGAAATGAGAGTTAAATTTGCCCGTCCAGACACCTCCAGCTAGCCTCTCATTGGTTCTCTCTATTCCTGTTCATCTTCCGCAGAAATTGCAAACTGAGCCAAACAGGAGGTTAAAGGCGCTGACTCTCCAAGTGGGGAGAGTGTTAGTAAAGCGTCTGGAATGTTGCACCCGAGTACCAGGGGAGGAAAACTGAGACATATTTGAACACGTCTCCCGTTCACATGGTTGATCATACTTGGGTTCCACATGCATGTTTTAGCTGAAGGAAGAATACCTTAGACATGGAGAGTTGAGACCCGTGGAATGGGTACCATGCAATATGACTTCAAAGGGTCTTCATTTGCTCACCGAACCTCTCCAATCCTATCACTGCTGCGTTTATGCCCCTGTACACACGCTTGATTCTCTTTTGGAGACATAGCAATCCATAGGTTTTACGATACTTACTAGTCAGGTACATTCTTAGGCGTTTAATATGCGGTGTTGAGTCCATTTCGTTGAGCAAGGAGTAGCTCTTGTCTATTCCATATTTGACTTAAGGAACTTTATCTGTGCTCATTTCAATCTCTGGTTTTATGCAGCACCCCAACTCACCTTTACCCTTAAGCAAGCATAAGTTGGTTTTCTAAATTTGAGACCCTGTTCTGTTTTGGAATGCAGTTCCTGGGTAGCCAAGTTTACATTCCGTGTATTAGTGATATCTTATGATGTTTCTTTTTCTGTGTGACTTATTTCAGTTAGAATCATCGTACCTGAATCCACTCATTATGCTGCTACGGGCCTGATGACATAGATTTCATTGCTGAGTGATACTGCGTTGTAAGTAAATACCACAAGTTCTTTATCCATTTTTCACTTTCTGCGGTTTTGAACTTGTACTGTAAACGAGGTTCTTGTAAACAGAGGCGTCCCAAACATTGGGGTGGCTGTGTCTTTTTGATTTTAATTTCCCTAAGCTATAGGACCATAAGTGGCAGTGCCCTAGGCTCTGTTGCTTTGTTTTTTAGATGTTTCAGGAAACACCATACACTTCTCCCGAGTGGTTGTTGACAATTTACATCCCGCCCATCAGCATAACAAGGCTCCCAGTTCTCCATGGCCTGTCCTGCCTTTCTGGATTTTACACTTTTTTCAGATGGCCCTTTTGACCGGGGGGAAGTGAGACTTCATTGTAGTGCAGATTTCCTTTGCAAGCTTGCTTGGTTGGCCAAAAAGGGCGTATGCGTTTTTTCCTGAATATATTCAGGAAAAAACGCATACGCCCTTTTTGGCCAAGTGCATCATTGTGGACGTTCTGCCTCTTTTCCTATGCTTTCAATGCAATTCCAGTCTACCTCCTGAAATCGGTTTCCTGCAATTCTGCCCCGCTTTCAAGTCCTCTTGGCAGCCTTACTTCAGTCTATTTTTGGACGATAGCTGTCATTTATAACTCTGCAGGTTTGTGAATTACAGTGCCCCTGAGCTCCTTTCTTCAACTCGCTTTCTTGTGACCTGGCCGCAACACCGCAGGATGGCTTCAGGCCCTAATCTGGTTCCGGCACTGCACGCTGAGCCTTTGGTTATTTTCTCATCCTGGTGGGAAATGAGAGTTAAAATGCCTGTCCAGACACCTCCAGCTAGTCTCTCATTGGTTCTCGCTATTCCTGTTCATCTTCCACAGAAATGGCAAACTGGGCCAAACAGGAGGTTAAAGGCGCTGACTCTCCAAGTGGGGAGAGTGTTAGTAAAGCGTCTGGAATGTTGCACCCGAGTACCAGGGGAGAAAAACTGAGACATATTTGAACACGTCTCCCGTTCACATGGTTGATCATACTCTGGGTTCCACCTGCATGTTTCAACTGAAGGAAGAATACTTTAAACCTGCTGAGTTGAGACCTGTGGAATGGGTACCATGCAATATGACTTCAAAGGGTCTTCATTTGCTCACCGAACCTCTCCAATCCTATCACTGCTGCGTTTATGCCCCTGTACACACGCTTGATTCTCTTTTGGAGACATAGCAATCCATAGGTTTTAAGATACTCACTAGTCAGGTACATTCTTAGGCGTTTAATATGGGGTGTTGAGTCCATTTCGTTGAGCAAGGAGTAGCTCTTGTCTATTCCATAATTGGCTTAAGGAACTTTGTCTATGCTCATTTCAATCTCTGGTTTTATGCAGCACCCCAACTCACCTTTCCCCTTAAGCAAGCATAAGTTGCTTTTCTAAATTTGAGACCCTGTTCTGTTTTGGAATTCAGTTCCTGTGTAGCCAAGTTTACATTCCGTGTATTAGTGATATCTTATGATGTTTCTTTTTCTGTGTGACTTATTTCAGTTAGAATCATCATACCTGAATCCACTCATTATGCTGCTACGGGCCTGATTACATAGATTTCATTGCTGAGTGATACTGCGTTGTAAGTAAATACCACAAGTTCTTTATCCATTTTTCACTTTCTGCGGTGTTGAACTTGTACTGTAAACGAGGTTCTTGTAAACAGAGGCGTCCCAAACTTTGGGGTGGCTGTGTCTTTTTGATTTTAATTTCCCTAAGCTATAGGACCATAAGTGGCAGTGCCCTAGGCTCTGTTGCTTTGTTTTTTAGATGTTTCAGGAAACACCATACACTTCTCCTGAGTGGTTGTTGGCAATTTACATCCCGCCCATCAGCATAACAAGGCTCCCAGTTCTCCATGGCCTGTCCTGCCTTTCTGGATTTTACACTTTTTTCAGATGGCCCTTTTGACCGGGGGGAAGTGAGACTTCATTGTAGTGCAGATTTCCTTTGCAAGCTTGCTTGGTTGGCCAAAAAGGGCGTATGCGTTTTTTCCTGAATATATTCAGGAAAAAACGCATACGCCCTTTTTGGCCAAGTGCATCATTGTGGACGTTCTGCCTCTTTTCCTATGCTTTCAATGCAATTCCAGTCTACCTCCTGAAATCGGTTTCCTGCAATTCTGCCCCGCTTTCAAGTCCTCTTGGCAGCCTTACTTCAGTCTATTTTTGGACGATAGCTGTCATTTATAACTCTGCAGGTTTGTGAATTACAGTGCCCCTGAGCTCCTTTCTTCAACTCGCTTTCTTTTGAGCTGGCCGCAACACCGCAGGATGGCTTCAGGCCCTAATCTGGTTCCGGCCCGGCATGCTGAGCCTTTGGTTAATTCCTCTTCCTGGTGGGAAATGAGAGTTAAATTTGCCCGTCCAGACACCTCCAGCTAGCCTCTCATTGGTTCTCGCTATTCCTGTTCATCTTCCGCAGAAATTGCAAACTGGGCCAAACAGGAGGTTAAAGGGACTGACTCTCCAAGTGGGGAGAGTGTTAGTAAAGCGTCTGGAATGTTGCACCCGAGTACCAGGGTACGAAAACTGAGACATATTTGAACACATCTCCCGTTCACATGGTTGATCATATTCTAGGTTCCACATGCATGTTTTAGCTGAAGGAAGAATACCTTAAACCTGGAGAGCTGAGACCCGAGTAATGGGTACCATGCAATATGACTTCAAAGGGTCTTCATTTGCTCACCGAACCTCTCCAATCCTATCACTGCTGCGTTTATGCCCCTGTACACACGCTTGATTCTCTTTTGGAGACATAGCAATCCATAGGTTTTAAGATACTTACTAGTCAGGTACATTCTTAGGCGTTTAATATGGGGTTTTGAGTCCATTTCGTTGAGCAAGGAGTAGCTCTTGTCTATTCCATATTTGGCTTAAGGAACTTTATCTGTGCTCATTTCAATCTCTGGTTTTATGCAGCACCCCAACTCACCTTTCCCCTTAAGCAAGCATAAGTTGGTTTTCTAAATTTGAGACCCTGTTCTGTTTTGGAATGCAGTTCCTGTGTAGCCACGTTTACATTCCGTGTATTACTGATATCTTATGATGTTTCTTTTTCTGTGTGACTTATTTCAGTTAGAATCATCGTACCTGAATCCACTCATTATGCTGCTACGGGCCTGATGACATAGATTTCATTGCTGAGTGATACTGCATTGTACGTAAGTACCACAAGTTCTTTATCCATTTTTCACTTTCTGTGATATTGAACTTGTACTGTAAACGAGATTCTTGTAAACAGAGCCGTTCCAAACTTTGGGGTGGCTGTGTCTTTTTGATTTTAATTTCCCTAAGCTATAGGACTTTAAGTGGAAGTGCCCTAGGCTCTGTTGCTTTGTTTTTTAGATGTTTCAGGAAACACCATACACTTCTCCCCAGTGTCTGTTGGCAATTTACATCCCGCCCATCAGCATAACAAGGCTCCCAGTTCTCCATGGCCTGTCCTGCCTTTCTGGATTTTACACTTTTTTCAGATGGCCCTTTTGACCGGGGTGGAAGTGAGAGTTCATTGTAGTGCAGATTTCCTTTGCAAGCTTGCTTGGTTGGCCAAAAAGGGCGTATGCGTTTTTTCCTGAATATATTCAGGAAAAAACGCATACGCCCTTTTTGGCCAAGTGCATCATTGTGGACGTTCTGCCTCTTTTCCTATGCTTTCAATGCAATTCCAGTCTACCTCCTGAAATCGGTTTCCTGCAATTCTGCCCCGCTTTCAAGTCCTCTTGGCAGCCTTACTTCAGTCTATTTTTGGACGATAGCTGTCATTTATAACTCTGCAGGTTTGTGAATTACAGTGCCCCTGAGCTCCTTTCTTCAACTCGCTTTCTTGTTACCTGGCCGCAACACCGCAGGATGGCTTCAGGCCCTAGTCTGGTTCCGGCACTGCACGCTGAGCCTTTGGTTATTTTCTCATCCTGGTGGGAAATGAGAGTTAAATTTGCCTGTCCAGACACCTCCAGCTAGTCTCTCATTGGTTCTCGCTATTCCTGTTCATCTTCCGCAGAAATTGCAAACTGGGCCAAACAGGAGGTTAAAGGCGCTGACTCTCCAAGTGGGGAGAGTGTTAGTAAAGCGTCTGGAATGTTGCACCCGAGTACCAGGGGAGAAAAACTGAGACATATTTGAACACGTCTCCCGTTCACACGGTTGATCATACTCTGGGTTCCACCTGCATGTTTTAGCTGAAGGAAGAATACTTTAAACCTGCAGAGTTGAGACCCGTGGAATGGGTACCATGCAATATGACTTCAAAGGGTCTTCATTTGCTCACCGAACCTCTCCAATCCTATCACTGCTGCGTTTATGCCCCTGTACACACGCTTGATTCTCTTTTGGAGACATAGCAATCCATAGGTTTTAAGATACTTACTAGTCAGGTACATTCTTAGGCGTTTAATATGGGGTGTTGAGTCCATTTCGTTGAGCAAGGAGTAGCTCTTGTCTATTCCATAATTGACTTAAGGAACTTTGTCTATGCTCATTTCAATCTCTGGTTTTATGCAGCACCCCAACTCACCTTTCCCCTTAAGCAAGCATAAGTTGCTTTTCTAAATTTGAGACCCTGTTCTGTTTTGGAATTCAGTTCCTGTGTAGCCAAGTTTACATTCCGTGTATTAGTGATATCTTATGATGTTTCTTTTTCTGTGTGACTTATTTCAGTTAGAATCATCGTACCTGAATCCACTCATTATGCTGCTACGGGCCTGATGACATAGATTTCATTGCTGAGTGATACTGCGTTGTAAGTAAATACCACAAGTTCTTTATCCATTTTTCACTTTCTGCGGTGTTGAACTTGTACTGTAAACGAGGTTCTTGTAAACAGAGGCGTCCCAAACTTTGGGGTGGCTGTGTCTTTTTGATTTTAATTTCCCTAAGCTGTAGGCCCATAAGTGGCAGTGCCCTAGGCTCTGTTGCTTTGTTTTTTAGATGTTTCAGGAAACACCATACACTTCTCCCGAGTGGTTGTTGGCAATTTACATCCCGCCCATCAGCATAACAAGGCTCCCAGTTCTCCATGGCCTGTCCTGCCTTTCTGGATTTTACACTTTTTTCAGATGGCCCTTTTGACCGGGGGGAAGTGAGACTTCATTGTAGTGCAGATTTCCTTTGCAAGCTTGCTTGGTTGGCCAAAAAGTGCGTATGCGTTTTTTCCTGAATATATTCAGGAAAAAACGCATACGCCCTTTTTGGCCAAGTGCATCATTGTGGACGTTCTGCCTCTTTTCCTATGCTTTCAATGCAATTCCAGTCTACCTCCTGAAATCGGTTTCCTGCAATTCTGCCCCGCTTTCAAGTCCTCTTGGCAGCCTTACTTCAGTCTATTTTTGGACGATAGCTGTCATTTATAACTCTGCAGGTTTGTGAATTACAGTGCCCCTGAGCTCCTTTCTTCAACTCGTTTTCTTTTGAGCTGGCCGCAACACCGCAGGATGGCTTCAGGCCCTAATCTGGTTCCGGCCCGGCATGCTGAGCCTTTGGTTAATTCCTCTTCCTGGTGGGAAATGAGAGTTAAATTTGCCCGTCCAGACACCTCCAGCTAGCCTCTCATTGGTTCTCGCTATTCCTGTTCATCTTCCGCAGAAATTGCAAACTGGGCCAAACAGGAGATTAAAGGGACTGACTCTCCAAGTGGGGAGAGTGTTAGTAAAGCGTCTGGAATGTTGCACCCGAGTACCAGGGTACGAAAACTGAGACATATTTGAACACATCTCCCGTTCACATGGTTGATCATATTCTAGGTTCCACATGCATGTTTTAGCTGAAGGAAGAATACCTTAAACCTGGAGAGCTGAGACCCGAGTAATGGGTACCATGCAATATGACTTCAAAGGGTCTTCATTTGCTCACCGAACCTCTCCAATCCTATCACTGCTGCGTTTATGCCCCTGTACACACGCTTGATTCTCTTTTGGAGACATAGCAATCCATAGGTTTTAAGATACTTACTAGTCAGGTACATTCTTAGGCGTTTAATATGGGGTTTTGAGTCCATTTCGTTGAGCAAGGAGTAGCTCTTGTCTATTCCATATTTGGCTTAAGGAACTTTATCTGTGCTCATTTCAATCTCTGGTTTTATGCAGCACCCCAACTCACCTTTCCCCTTAAGCAAGCATAAGTTGGTTTTCTAAATTTGAGACCCTGTTCTGTTTTGGAATGCAGTTCCTGTGTAGCCACGTTTAAATTCCGTGTATTACTGATATCTTATGATGTTTCTTTTTCTGTGTGACTTATTTCAGTTAGAATCATCGTACCTGAATCCGCTCATTATGCTGCTACGGGCCTGATGACATAGATTTCATTGCTGAGTGATACTGCATTGTACGTAAGTACCACAAGTTCTTTATCCATTTTTCACTTTCTGTGATATTGAACTTGTACGGTAAACGAGGTTCTTGTAAACAGAGCCTTTCCAAAGTTTGGGGTGGCTGTGTCTTTTTGATTTTAATTTCCCTAAGCTATAGGACCATAAGTGGAAGTGCCCTAGGCTCTGTTGCTTTGTTTTTTAGATGTTTCAGGAAACACCATACACTTCTCCCCAGTGTCTGTTGGCAATTTACATCCCGCCCATCAGCATAACAAGGCTCCCAGTTCTCCATGGCCTGTCCTGCCTTTCTGGATTTTACACTTTTTTCAGATGGCGCTTTTGACTGGGGGGGAAGTGAGACTTCATTGTAGTGCAGATTTCCTTTGCAAGCTTGCTTGGTTGGCCAAAAAGGGCGTATGCGTTTTTTCCTGAATATATTCAGGAAAAAACGCATACGCCCTTTTTGGCCAAGTGCATCATTGTGGACGTTCTGCCTCTTTTCCTATGCTTTCAATGCAATTCCAGTCTACCTCCTGAAATCGGTTTCCTGCAATTCTGCCCCGCTTTCAAGTCCTCTTGGCAGCCTTACTTCAGTCTATTTTTGGACGATAGCTGTCATTTATAACTCTGCAGGTTTGTGAATTACAGTGCCCCTGAGCTCCTTTCTTCAACTCGCTTTCTTGTGAGCTGGCCGCAACACCGCAGGATGGCTTCAGGCCCTAATCTGGTTCCGGCACTGCACGCTGAGCCTTTGGTTATTTTCTCATCCTAGTGGGAAATGAGAGTTAAATTTGCCTGTCCAGACACCTCCAGCTAGTCTCTCATTGGTTCTCGCTATTCCTGTTCATCTTCCGCAGAAATTGCAAACTGGGCCAAACAGGAGGTTAAAGGCGCTGACTCTCCAAGTGGGGAGAGTGTTAGTAAAGCGTCTGGAATGTTGCACCCGAGTACCAGGGGAGAAAAACTGAGACATATTTGAACACGTCTCCCGTTCACACGGTTGATCATACTCTGGGTTCCACCTGCATGTTTTAGCTGAAGGAAGAATACTTTAAACCTGCAGAGTTGAGACCCGTGGAATGGGTACCATGCAATATGACTTCAAAGGGTCT
Source organism: Stenella coeruleoalba (assembly GCF_951394435.1). Lineage (NCBI taxonomy): Eukaryota > Metazoa > Chordata > Mammalia > Artiodactyla > Delphinidae > Stenella > Stenella coeruleoalba. The sequence goes on from NW_027645943.1 coordinate 227,971, forward strand.
TCATTTGCTCACCGAACCTCTCCAATCCTATCACTGCTGCGTTTATGCCCCTGTATACACGCTTGATTCTCTTTTGGAGACATAGCAATCCATAGGTTTTAAGATACTTACTAGTCAGGTACATTCTTAGGCGTTTAATATGGGGTGTTGAGTCCATTTCGTTGAGCAAGGAGTAGCTCTTGTCTATTCCACAATTGGCTTAAGGAACTTTGTCTATGCTCATTTCAATCTCTGGTTTTATGCAGCACCCCAACTCACCTTTCCCCTTAAGCAAGCATAAGTTGCTTTTCTAAATTTGAGACCCTGTTCTGTTTTGGAATTCAGTTCCTGTGTAGCCAAGTTTACATTCCGTGTATTAGTGATATCTTATGATGTTTCTTTTTCTGTGTGACTTATTTCAGTTAGAATCATCGTACCTGAATCCACTCATTATGCTGCTACGGGCCTGATGACATAGATTTCATTGCTGAGTGATACTGCGTTGTAAGTAAATACCACAAGTTCTTTATCCATTTTTCACTTTCTGCGGTGTTGAACTTGTACTGTAAATGAGGTTCTTGTAAACAGAGGCGTCCCAAACTTTGGGGTGGCTGTGTCTTTTTGATTTTAATTTCCCTAAGCTATAGGACCATAAGTGGCAGTGCCCTAGGCTCTGTTGCTTTGTTTTTTAGATGTTTCAGGAAACACCATACACTTCTCCCGAGTGGTTGTTGGCAATTTACATCCCGCCCATCAGCATAACAAGGCTCCCAGTTCTCCATGGCCTGTCCTGCCTTTCTGGATTTTACACTTTTTTCAGATGGCCCTTTTGACCGGGGGGAAGTGAGACTTCATTGTAGTGCAGATTTCCTTTGCAAGCTTGCTTGGTTGGCCAAAAAGGGCGTATGCGTTTTTTCCTGAATATATTCAGGAAAAAACGCATACGCCCTTTTTGGCCAAGTGCATCATTGTGGACGTTCTGCCTCTTTTCCTATACTTTCAATGCAATTCCAGTCTACCTCCTGAAATCGGTTTCCTGCAATTCTGCCCCGCTTTCAAGTCCTCTTGGCTGCCTTACTTCAGTCTATTTTTGGACGATAGCTGTCATTTATAACTCTGCAGGTTTGTGAATTACAGTGCCCCTGAGCTCCTTTCTTCAACTCGCTTTCTTTTGAGCTGGCCGCAACACCGCAGGATGGCTTCAGGCCCTAATCTGGTTCCGGCCCGGCATGCTGAGCCTTTGGTTAATTCCTCTTCCTGGTGGGAAATGAGAGTTAAATTTGCCCGTCCAGACACCTCCAGCTAGCCTCTCATTGGTTCTCGCTATTCCTGTTCATCTTCTGCAGAAATTGCAAACTGGGCCAAACAGGAGGTTAAAGGGACTGACTCTCCAAGTCGGGAGAGTGTTAGTAAAGCGTCTGGAATGTTGCACCCGAGTACCAGGGGAGGAAAACTGAGACATATTTGAACAAGTCTCCCGTTCACATGGTTGATCATACTCTGGGTTCCACATGCATGTTTTAGCTGAAGGAAGAATACCTTAAACCTGGAGAGTTGAGACCCGTGTAATGGGTACCATGCAATATGACTTCAAAGGGTTTTCATTTGCTCACCGAACCTGTCCAATCCTATCACTGCTGCGTTTATGCCCCTGTACACACGCTTGATTCTCTTTTGGAGACATAGCAATCCATAGGTTTTACGATACTTACTAGTCAGGTACATTCTCAGGCGTTTAATATGCGGTGTTGAGTCCATTTCGTTGAGCAAGGAGTAGCTCTTGTCTATTCCATATTTGACTTAAGGAACTTTATCTGTGCTCATTTCAATCTCTGGTTTTATGCAGCACCCCAACTCACCTTTACCCTTAAGCAAGCATAAGTTGGTTTTCTAAATTTGAGACCCTGTTCTGTTTTGGAATGCAGTTCCTGTGTAGCCAAGTTTACATTCCGTGTATTAGTGATATCTTATGATGTTTCTTTTTCTGTGTGACTTATTTCAGTTAGAATCATCGTACCTGAATCCACTCATTATGTTGCTACGGGCCTGATGACATAGATTTCATTGCTGAGTGATACTGCGTTGTAAGTAAATACCACAAGTTCTTTATCCATTTTTCACTTTCTGCGGTGTTGAACTTGTACTGTAAACGAGGTTCTTGTAAACAGAGGCGTCCCAAACTTTGGGGTGGCTGTGTCTTTTTGATTTTAATTTCCCTAAGCTATAGGACCATAAGTGGCAGTGCCCTAGGCTCTGTTGCTTTGTTTTTTAGATGTTTCAGGAAACACCATACACTTCTCCCGAGTGGTTGTTGGCAATTTACATCCCGCCCATCAGCATAACAAGGCTCCCAGTTCTCCATGGCCTGTCCTGCCTTTCTGGATTTTACACTTTTTTCAGATGGCCCTTTTGACCGGGGGGAAGTGAGACTTCATTGTAGTGCAGATTTCCTTTGCAAGCTTGCTTGGTTGGCCAAAAAGGGCGTATGCGTTTTTTCCTGAATATATTCAGGAAAAAACGCATACGCCCTTTTTGGCCAAGTGCATCATTGTGGACGTTCTGCCTCTTTTCCTATGCTTTCAATGCAATTCCAGTCTACCTCCTGAAATCAGTTTCCTGCAATTCTGCCCCGCTTTCAAGTCCTCTTGGCAGCCTTACTTCAGTCTGTTTTTGGACGATAGCTGTCATTTATAACTCTGCAGGTTTGTGAATTACAGTGCCCCTGAGCTCCTTTCTTAAACTCGCTTTATTTTGAGCTGGCCGCAACACCGCAGGATGGCTTCAGGCCCTAATCTGGTTCCGGCACGGCACACTGAGCCTTTGGTTATTTCCTCTTCCTGGTGGGAAATGAGAGTTAAATTTGCCCGTCCAGACACCTCCAGCTAGCCTCTCATTGGTTCTCTCTATTCCTGTTCATCTTCCGCAGAAATTGCAAACTGAGCCAAACAGGAGGTTAAAGGCGCTGACTCTCCAAGTGGGGAGAGTGTTAGTAAAGCGTCTGGAATGTTGCACCCGAGTACCAGGGGAGGAAAACTGAGACATATTTGAACACGTCTCCCGTTCACATGGTTGATCATACTTGGGTTCCACATGCATGTTTTAGCTGAAGGAAGAATACCTTAGACATGGAGAGTTGAGACCCGTGGAATGGGTACCATGCAATATGACTTCAAAGGGTCTTCATTTGCTCACCGAACCTCTCCAATCCTATCACTGCTGCGTTTATGCCCCTGTACACACGCTTGATTCTCTTTTGGAGACATAGCAATCCATAGGTTTTACGATACTTACTAGTCAGGTACATTCTTAGGCGTTTAATATGCGGTGTTGAGTCCATTTCGTTGAGCAAGGAGTAGCTCTTGTCTATTCCATATTTGACTTAAGGAACTTTATCTGTGCTCATTTCAATCTCTGGTTTTATGCAGCACCCCAACTCACCTTTACCCTTAAGCAAGCATAAGTTGGTTTTCTAAATTTGAGACCCTGTTCTGTTTTGGAATGCAGTTCCTGGGTAGCCAAGTTTACATTCCGTGTATTAGTGATATCTTATGATGTTTCTTTTTCTGTGTGACTTATTTCAGTTAGAATCATCGTACCTGAATCCACTCATTATGCTGCTACGGGCCTGATGACATAGATTTCATTGCTGAGTGATACTGCGTTGTAAGTAAATACCACAAGTTCTTTATCCATTTTTCACTTTCTGCGGTGTTGAACTTGTACTGTAAACGAGGTTCTTGTAAACAGAGGCGTCCCAAACATTGGGGTGGCTGTGTCTTTTTGATTTTAATTTCCCTAAGCTATAGGACCATAAGTGGAAGTGCCCTAGGCTCTGTTGCTTTGTTTTTTAGATGTTTCAGGAAACACCATACACTTCTCCCGAGTGGTTGTTGACAATTTACATCCCGCCCATCAGCATAACAAGGCTCCCAGTTCTCCATGGCCTGTCCTGCCTTTCTGGATTTTACACTTTTTTCAGATGGCCCTTTTGACCGGGGGGAAGTGAGACTTCATTGTAGTGCAGATTTCCTTTGCAAGCTTGCTTGGTTGGCCAAAAAGGGCGTATGCGTTTTTTCCTGAATATATTCAGGAAAAAACGCATACGCCCTTTTTGGCCAAGTGCATCATTGTGGACGTTCTGCCTCTTTTCCTATGCTTTCAATGCAATTCCAGTCTACCTCCTGAAATCGGTTTCCTGCAATTCTGCCCCGCTTTCAAGTCCTCTTGGCAGCCTTACTTCAGTCTATTTTTGGACGATAGCTGTCATTTATAACTCTGCAGGTTTGTGAATTACAGTGCCCCTGAGCTCCTTTCTTCAACTCGCTTTCTTGTGACCTGGCCGCAACACCGCAGGATGGCTTCAGGCCCTAATCTGGTTCCGGCACTGCACGCTGAGCCTTTGGTTATTTTCTCATCCTGGTGGGAAATGAGAGTTAAAATGCCTGTCCAGACACCTCCAGCTAGTCTCTCATTGGTTCTCGCTATTCCTGTTCATCTTCCACAGAAATGGCAAACTGGGCCAAACAGGAGGTTAAAGGCGCTGACTCTCCAAGTGGGGAGAGTGTTAGTAAAGCGTCTGGAATGTTGCACCCGAGTACCAGGGGAGAAAAACTGAGACATATTTGAACACGTCTCCCGTTCACATGGTTGATCATACTCTGGGTTCCACCTGCATGTTTCAACTGAAGGAAGAATACTTTAAACCTGCTGAGTTGAGACCTGTGGAATGGGTACCATGCAATATGACTTCAAAGGGTCTTCATTTGCTCACCGAACCTCTCCAATCCTATCACTGCTGCGTTTATGCCCCTGTACACACGCTTGATTCTCTTTTGGAGACATAGCAATCCATAGGTTTTAAGATACTCACTAGTCAGGTACATTCTTAGGCGTTTAATATGGGGTGTTGAGTCCATTTCGTTGAGCAAGGAGTAGCTCTTGTCTATTCCATAATTGGCTTAAGGAACTTTGTCTATGCTCATTTCAATCTCTGGTTTTATGCAGCACCCCAACTCACCTTTCCCCTTAAGCAAGCATAAGTTGCTTTTCTAAATTTGAGACCCTGTTCTGTTTTGGAATTCAGTTCCTGTGTAGCCAAGTTTACATTCCGTGTATTAGTGATATCTTATGATGTTTCTTTTTCTGTGTGACTTATTTCAGTTAGAATCATCATACCTGAATCCACTCATTATGCTGCTACGGGCCTGATTACATAGATTTCATTGCTGAGTGATACTGCGTTGTAAGTAAATACCACAAGTTCTTTATCCATTTTTCACTTTCTGCGGTGTTGAACTTGTACTGTAAACGAGGTTCTTGTAAACAGAGGCGTCCCAAACTTTGGGGTGGCTGTGTCTTTTTGATTTTAATTTCCCTAAGCTATAGGACCATAAGTGGCAGTGCCCTAGGCTCTGTTGCTTTGTTTTTTAGATGTTTCAGGAAACACCATACACTTCTCCTGAGTGGTTGTTGGCAATTTACATCCCGCCCATCAGCATAACAAGGCTCCCAGTTCTCCATGGCCTGTCCTGCCTTTCTGGATTTTACACTTTTTTCAGATGGCCCTTTTGACCGGGGGGAAGTGAGACTTCATTGTAGTGCAGATTTCCTTTGCAAGCTTGCTTGGTTGGCCAAAAAGGGCGTATGCGTTTTTTCCTGAATATATTCAGGAAAAAACGCATACGCCCTTTTTGGCCAAGTGCATCATTGTGGACGTTCTGCCTCTTTTCCTATGCTTTCAATGCAATTCCAGTCTACCTCCTGAAATCGGTTTCCTGCAATTCTGCCCCGCTTTCAAGTCCTCTTGGCAGCCTTACTTCAGTCTATTTTTGGACGATAGCTGTCATTTATAACTCTGCAGGTTTGTGAATTACAGTGCCCCTGAGCTCCTTTCTTCAACTCGCTTTCTTTTGAGCTGGCCGCAACACCGCAGGATGGCTTCAGGCCCTAATCTGGTTCCGGCCCGGCATGCTGAGCCTTTGGTTAATTCCTCTTCCTGGTGGGAAATGAGAGTTAAATTTGCCCGTCCAGACACCTCCAGCTAGCCTCTCATTGGTTCTCGCTATTCCTGTTCATCTTCCGCAGAAATTGCAAACTGGGCCAAACAGGAGGTTAAAGGGACTGACTCTCCAAGTGGGGAGAGTGTTAGTAAAGCGTCTGGAATGTTGCACCCGAGTACCAGGGTATGAAAACTGAGACATATTTGAACACATCTCCCGTTCACATGGTTGATCATATTCTAGGTTCCACATGCATGTTTTAGCTGAAGGAAGAATACCTTAAACCTGGAGAGCTGAGACCCGAGTAATGGGTACCATGCAATATGACTTCAAAGGGTCTTCATTTGCTCACCGAACCTCTCCAATCCTATCACTGCTGCGTTTATGCCCCTGTACACACGCTTGATTCTCTTTTGGAGACATAGCAATCCATAGGTTTTAAGATACTTACTAGTCAGGTACATTCTTAGGCGTTTAATATGGGGTTTTGAGTCCATTTCGTTGAGCAAGGAGTAGCTCTTGTCTATTCCATATTTGGCTTAAGGAACTTTATCTGTGCTCATTTCAATCTCTGGTTTTATGCAGCACCCCAACTCACCTTTCCCCTTAAGCAAGCATAAGTTGGTTTTCTAAATTTGAGACCCTGTTCTGTTTTGGAATGCAGTTCCTGTGTAGCCACGTTTACATTCCGTGTATTACTGATATCTTATGATGTTTCTTTTTCTGTGTGACTTATTTCAGTTAGAATCATCGTACCTGAATCCACTCATTATGCTGCTACGGGCCTGATGACATAGATTTCATTGCTGAGTGATACTGCATTGTACGTAAGTACCACAAGTTCTTTATCCATTTTTCACTTTCTGTGATATTGAACTTGTACTGTAAACGAGATTCTTGTAAACAGAGCCGTTCCAAACTTTGGGGTGGCTGTGTCTTTTTGATTTTAATTTCCCTAAGCTATAGGACTTTAAGTGGAAGTGCCCTAGGCTCTGTTGCTTTGTTTTTTAGATGTTTCAGGAAACACCATACACTTCTCCCCAGTGTCTGTTGGCAATTTACATCCCGCCCATCAGCATAACAAGGCTCCCAGTTCTCCATGGCCTGTCCTGCCTTTCTGGATTTTACACTTTTTTCAGATGGCCCTTTTGACCGGGGTGGAAGTGAGAGTTCATTGTAGTGCAGATTTCCTTTGCAAGCTTGCTTGGTTGGCCAAAAAGGGCGTATGCGTTTTTTCCTGAATATATTCAGGAAAAAACGCATACGCCCTTTTTGGCCAAGTGCATCATTGTGGACGTTCTGCCTCTTTTCCTATGCTTTCAATGCAATTCCAGTCTACCTCCTGAAATCGGTTTCCTGCAATTCTGCCCCGCTTTCAAGTCCTCTTGGCAGCCTTACTTCAGTCTATTTTTGGACGATAGCTGTCATTTATAACTCTGCAGGTTTGTGAATTACAGTGCCCCTGAGCTCCTTTCTTCAACTCGCTTTCTTGTTACCTGGCCGCAACACCGCAGGATGGCTTCAGGCCCTAGTCTGGTTCCGGCACTGCACGCTGAGCCTTTGGTTATTTTCTCATCCTGGTGGGAAATGAGAGTTAAATTTGCCTGTCCAGACACCTCCAGCTAGTCTCTCATTGGTTCTCGCTATTCCTGTTCATCTTCCGCAGAAATTGCAAACTGGGCCAAACAGGAGGTTAAAGGCGCTGACTCTCCAAGTGGGGAGAGTGTTAGTAAAGCGTCTGGAATGTTGCACCCGAGTACCAGGGGAGAAAAACTGAGACATATTTGAACACGTCTCCCGTTCACACGGTTGATCATACTCTGGGTTCCACCTGCATGTTTTAGCTGAAGGAAGAATACTTTAAACCTGCAGAGTTGAGACCCGTGGAATGGGTACCATGCAATATGACTTCAAAGGGTCTTCATTTGCTCACCGAACCTCTCCAATCCTATCACTGCTGCGTTTATGCCCCTGTACACACGCTTGATTCTCTTTTGGAGACATAGCAATCCATAGGTTTTAAGATACTTACTAGTCAGGTACATTCTTAGGCGTTTAATATGGGGTGTTGAGTCCATTTCGTTGAGCAAGGAGTAGCTCTTGTCTATTCCATAATTGACTTAAGGAACTTTGTCTATGCTCATTTCAATCTCTGGTTTTATGCAGCACCCCAACTCACCTTTCCCCTTAAGCAAGCATAAGTTGCTTTTCTAAATTTGAGACCCTGTTCTGTTTTGGAATTCAGTTCCTGTGTAGCCAAGTTTACATTCCGTGTATTAGTGATATCTTATGATGTTTCTTTTTCTGTGTGACTTATTTCAGTTAGAATCATCGTACCTGAATCCACTCATTATGCTGCTACGGGCCTGATGACATAGATTTCATTGCTGAGTGATACTGCGTTGTAAGTAAATACCACAAGTTCTTTATCCATTTTTCACTTTCTGCGGTGTTGAACTTGTACTGTAAACGAGGTTCTTGTAAACAGAGGCGTCCCAAACTTTGGGGTGGCTGTGTCTTTTTGATTTTAATTTCCCTAAGCTGTAGGCCCATAAGTGGCAGTGCCCTAGGCTCTGTTGCTTTGTTTTTTAGATGTTTCAGGAAACACCATACACTTCTCCCGAGTGGTTGTTGGCAATTTACATCCCGCCCATCAGCATAACAAGGCTCCCAGTTCTCCATGGCCTGTCCTGCCTTTCTGGATTTTACACTTTTTTCAGATGGCCCTTTTGACCGGGGGGAAGTGAGACTTCATTGTAGTGCAGATTTCCTTTGCAAGCTTGCTTGGTTGGCCAAAAAGTGCGTATGCGTTTTTTCCTGAATATATTCAGGAAAAAACGCATACGCCCTTTTTGGCCAAGTGCATCATTGTGGACGTTCTGCCTCTTTTCCTATGCTTTCAATGCAATTCCAGTCTACCTCCTGAAATCGGTTTCCTGCAATTCTGCCCCGCTTTCAAGTCCTCTTGGCAGCCTTACTTCAGTCTATTTTTGGACGATAGCTGTCATTTATAACTCTGCAGGTTTGTGAATTACAGTGCCCCTGAGCTCCTTTCTTCAACTCGTTTTCTTTTGAGCTGGCCGCAACACCGCAGGATGGCTTCAGGCCCTAATCTGGTTCCGGCACGGCATGCTGAGCCTTTGGTTAATTCCTCTTCCTGGTGGGAAATGAGAGTTAAATTTGCCCGTCCAGACACCTCCAGCTAGCCTCTCATTGGTTCTCGCTATTCCTGTTCATCTTCCGCAGAAATTGCAAACTGGGCCAAACAGGAGATTAAAGGGACTGACTCTCCAAGTGGGGAGAGTGTTAGTAAAGCGTCTGGAATGTTGCACCCGAGTACCAGGGTACGAAAACTGAGACATATTTGAACACATCTCCCGTTCACATGGTTGATCATATTCTAGGTTCCACATGCATGTTTTAGCTGAAGGAAGAATACCTTAAACCTGGAGAGCTGAGACCCGAGTAATGGGTACCATGCAATATGACTTCAAAGGGTCTTCATTTGCTCACCGAACCTCTCCAATCCTATCACTGCTGCGTTTATGCCCCTGTACACACGCTTGATTCTCTTTTGGAGACATAGCAATCCATAGGTTTTAAGATACTTACTAGTCAGGTACATTCTTAGGCGTTTAATATGGGGTTTTGAGTCCATTTCGTTGAGCAAGGAGTAGCTCTTGTCTATTCCATATTTGGCTTAAGGAACTTTATCTGTGCTCATTTCAATCTCTGGTTTTATGCAGCACCCCAACTCACCTTTCCCCTTAAGCAAGCATAAGTTGGTTTTCTAAATTTGAGACCCTGTTCTGTTTTGGAATTCAGTTCCTGTGTAGCCAAGTTTAAATTCCGTGTATTACTGATATCTTATGATGTTTCTTTTTCTGTGTGACTTATTTCAGTTAGAATCATCGTACCTGAATCCGCTCATTATGCTGCTACGGGCCTGATGACATAGATTTCATTGCTGAGTGATACTGCATTGTACGTAAGTACCACAAGTTCTTTATCCATTTTTCACTTTCTGTGATATTGAACTTGTACGGTAAACGAGGTTCTTGTAAACAGAGCCTTTCCAAAGTTTGGGGTGGCTGTGTCTTTTTGATTTTAATTTCCCTAAGCTATAGGACCATAAGTGGAAGTGCCCTAGGCTCTGTTGCTTTGTTTTTTAGATGTTTCAGGAAACACCATACACTTCTCCCCAGTGTCTGTTGGCAATTTACATCCCGCCCATCAGCATAACAAGGCTCCCAGTTCTCCATGGCCTGTCCTGCCTTTCTGGATTTTACACTTTTTTCAGATGGCGCTTTTGACTGGGGGGGAAGTGAGACTTCATTGTAGTGCAGATTTCCTTTGCAAGCTTGCTTGGTTGGCCAAAAAGGGCGTATGCGTTTTTTCCTGAATATATTCAGGAAAAAACGCATACGCCCTTTTTGGCCAAGTGCATCATTGTGGACGTTCTGCCTCTTTTCCTATGCTTTCAATGCAATTCCAGTCTACCTCCTGAAATCGGTTTCCTGCAATTCTGCCCCGCTTTCAAGTCCTCTTGGCAGCCTTACTTCAGTCTATTTTTGGACGATAGCTGTCATTTATAACTCTGCAGGTTTGTGAATTACAGTGCCCCTGAGCTCCTTTCTTCAACTCGCTTTCTTGTGAGCTGGCCGCAACACCGCAGGATGGCTTCAGGCCCTAATCTGGTTCCGGCACTGCACGCTGAGCCTTTGGTTATTTTCTCATCCTAGTGGGAAATGAGAGTTAAATTTGCCTGTCCAGACACCTCCAGCTAGTCTCTCATTGGTTCTCGCTATTCCTGTTCATCTTCCGCAGAAATTGCAAACTGGGCCAAACAGGAGGTTAAAGGCGCTGACTCTCCAAGTGGGGAGAGTGTTAGTAAAGCGTCTGGAATGTTGCACCCGAGTACCAGGGGAGAAAAACTGAGACATATTTGAACACGTCTCCCGTTCACACGGTTGATCATACTCTGGGTTCCACCTGCATGTTTTAGCTGAAGGAAGAATACTTTAAACCTGCAGAGTTGAGACCCGTGGAATGGGTACCATGCAATATGACTTCAAAGGGTCTTCATTTGCTCACCGAACCTCTCCAATCCTATCACTGCTGCGTTTATGCCCCTGTATACACGCTTGATTCTCTTTTGGAGACATAGCAATCCATAGGTTTTAAGATACTTACTAGTCAGGTACATTCTTAGGCGTTTAATATGGGGTGTTGAGTCCATTTCGTTGAGCAAGGAGTAGCTCTTGTCTATTCCACAATTGGCTTAAGGAACTTTGTCTATGCTCATTTCAATCTCTGGTTTTATGCAGCACCCCAACTCACCTTTCCCCTTAAGCAAGCATAAGTTGCTTTTCTAAATTTGAGACCCTGTTCTGTTTTGGAATTCAGTTCCTGTGTAGCCAAGTTTACATTCCGTGTATTAGTGATATCTTATGATGTTTCTTTTTCTGTGTGACTTATTTCAGTTAGAATCATCGTACCTGAATCCACTCATTATGCTGCTACGGGCCTGATGACATAGATTTCATTGCTGAGTGATACTGCGTTGTAAGTAAATACCACAAGTTCTTTATCCATTTTTCACTTTCTGCGGTGTTGAACTTGTACTGTAAATGAGGTTCTTGTAAACAGAGGCGTCCCAAACTTTGGGGTGGCTGTGTCTTTTTGATTTTAATTTCCCTAAGCTATAGGACCATAAGTGGCAGTGCCCTAGGCTCTGTTGCTTTGTTTTTTAGATGTTTCAGGAAACACCATACACTTCTCCCGAGTGGTTGTTGGCAATTTACATCCCGCCCATCAGCATAACAAGGCTCCCAGTTCTCCATGGCCTGTCCTGCCTTTCTGGATTTTACACTTTTTTCAGATGGCCCTTTTGACCGGGGGGAAGTGAGACTTCATTGTAGTGCAGATTTCCTTTGCAAGCTTGCTTGGTTGGCCAAAAAGGGCGTATGCGTTTTTTCCTGAATATATTCAGGAAAAAACGCATACGCCCTTTTTGGCCAAGTGCATCATTGTGGACGTTCTGCCTCTTTTCCTATGCTTTCAATGCAATTCCAGTCTACCTCCTGAAATCGGTTTCCTGCAATTCTGCCCCGCTTTCAAGTCCTCTTGGCAGCCTTACTTCAGTCTATTTTTGGACGATAGCTGTCATTTATAACTCTGCAGGTTTGTGAATTACAGTGCCCCTGAGCTCCTTTCTTCAACTCGGTTTCTTTTGAGCTGGCCGCAACACCGCAGGATGGCTTCAGGCCCTAATCTGGTTCCGGCCCGACATGCTGAGCCTTTGGTTAATTCCTCTTCCTGGTGGGAAATGAGAGTTAAATTTGCCCGTCCAGACACCTCCAGCTAGCCTCTCATTGGTTCTCGCTATTCCTGTTCATCTTCCGCAGAAATTGCAAACTGGGCCAAACAGGAGGTTAAAGGGATTGACTCTCCAAGTGGGGAGAGTGTTAGTAAAGCGTCTGGAATGTTGCACCCGAGTACCAGGGTACGAAAACTGAGACATATTTGAACACATCTCCCGTTCACATGGTTGATCATATTCTAGGTTCCACATGCATGTTTTAGCTGAAGGAAGAATACCTTAAACCTGGAGAGCTGAGACCCGAGTAATGGGTACCATGCAATATGACTTCAAAGGGTCTTCATTTGCTCACCGAACCTCTCCAATCCTATCACTGCTGCGTTTATGCCCCTGTACACACGCTTGATTCTCTTTTGGAGACATAGCAATCCATAGGTTTTAAGATACTTACTAGTCAGGTACATTCTTAGGCGTTTAATATGGGGTTTTGAGTCCATTTCGTTGAGCAAGGAGTAGCTCTTGTCTATTCCATATTTGGCTTAAGGAACTTTATCTGTGCTCATTTCAATCTCTGGTTTTATGCAGCACCCCAACTCACCTTTCCCCTTAAGCAAGCATAAGTTGGTTTTCTAAATTTGAGACCCTGTTCTGTTTTGGAATGCAGTTCCTGTGTAGCCACGTTTACATTCCGTGTATTACTGATATCTTATGATGTTTCTTTTTCTGTGTGACTTATTTCAGTTAGAATCATCGTACCTGAATCCACTCATTATGCTGCTACGGGCCTGATGACATAGATTTCATTGCTGAGTGATACTGCATTGTACGTAAGTACCCAAGTTCTTTATCCATTTTTCACTTTCTGTGATATTGAACTTGTACGGTAAACGAGGTTCTTGTAAACAGAGCCGTTCCAAACTTTGGGGTGGCTGTGTCTTTTTGATTTTAATTTCCCTAAGCTATAGGACCATAAGTGGAAGTGCCCTAGGCTCTGTTGCTTTGTTTTTTAGATGTTTCAGGAAACACCATACACTTCTCCCCAGTGTCTGTTGGCAATTTACATCCCGCCCATCAGCATAACAAGGCTCCCAGTTCTCCATGGCCTGTCCTGCCTTTCTGGATTTTACACTTTTTTCAGATGGCCCTTTTGACCGGGGGGGAAGTGAGACTTCATTGTAGTGCAGATTTCCTTTGCAAGCTTGCTTGGTTGGCCAAAAAGGGCGTATGCGTTTTTTCCTGAATATATTCAGGAAAAAACACATACGCCCTTTTTGGCCAAGTGCATCATTGTGGACGTTCTGCCTCTTTTCCTATGCTTTCAATGCAATTCCAGTCTACCTCCTGAAATCGGTTTCCTGCAATTCTGCCCCGCTTTCAAGTCCTCTTGGCAGCCTTACTTCAGTCTATTTTTGGACGATAGCTGTCATTTATAACTCTGCAGGTTTGTGAATTACAGTGCCCCTGAGCTCCTTTCTTCAACTCGCTTTCTTGTGACCTGGCCGCAACACCGCAGGATGGCTTCAGGCCCTAATCTGGTTCCGGCACTGCACGCTGAGCCTTTGGTTATTTTCTCATCCTGGTGGGAAATGAGAGTTAAATTTGCCTGTCCAGACACCTCCAGCTAGTCTCTCATTGGTTCTCGCTATTCCTGTTCATCTTCCGCAGAAATTGCAAACTGGGCCAAACAGGAGGTTAAAGGCGCTGACTCTCCAAGTGGGGAGAGTGTTAGTAAAGCGTCTGGAATGTTGCACCCGAGTACCAGGGGAGAAAAACTGAGACATATTTGAACACGTCTCCCGTTCACACGGTTGATCATACTCTGGGTTCCACCTGCATGTTTTAGCTGAAGGAAGAATACTTTAAACCTGCAGAGTTGAGACCCGTGGAATTGGTACCATGCAATATGACTTCAAAGGGTCTTCATTTGCTCACCGAACCTCTCCAATCCTATCACTGCTGCGTTTATGCCCCTGTACACACGCTTGATTCTCTTTTGGAGACATAGCAATCCATAGGTTTTAAGATACTTACTAGTCAGGTACATTCTTAGGCGTTTAATATGGGGTGTTGAGTCCATTTCGTTGAGCAAGGAGTAGCTCTTGTCTATTCCATAATTGGCTTAAGGAACTTTGTCTATGCTCATTTCAATCTCTGGTTTTATGCAGCACCCCAACTCACCTTTCCCCTTAAGCAAGCATAAGTTGCTTTTCTAAATTTGAGACCCTGTTCTGTTTTGGAATGCAGTTCCTGTGTAGCCAAGTTTACATTCCGTGTATTAGTGATATCTTATGATGTTTCTTTTTCTGTGTGACTTATTTCAGTTAGAATCATCGTACCTGAATCCACTCATTATGCTGCTACGGGCCTGATGACATAGATTTCATTGCTGAGTGATACTGCGTTGTAAGTAAATACCACAAGTTCTTTATCTATTTTTCACTTTCTGCGATGTTGAACTTGTACTGTAAACGAGGTTATTGTAAACAGAGGCGTCCCAAACTTTGGGGTGGCTGTGTCTTTTTGATTTTAATTTCCCTAAGCTATAGGACCATAAGTGGCAGTGCCCTAGGCTCTGTTGCTTTGTTTTTTAGATGTTTCAGGAAACACCATACACTTCTCCCGAGTGGTTGTTGGCAATTTACATCCCGCCCATCAGCATAACAAGGCTCCCAGTTCTCCATGGCCTGTCCTGCCTTTCTGGATTTTACACTTTTTTCAGATGGCCCTTTTGACCGGGGGGAAGTGAGACTTCATTGTAGTGCAGATTTCCTTTGCAAGCTTGCTTTGTTGGCCAAAAAGGGCGTATGCGTTTTTTCCTGAATATATTCAGGAAAAAACGCATACGCCCTTTTTGGCCAAGTGCATCATTGTGGACGTTCTGCCTCTTTTCCTATGCTTTCAATGCAATTCCAGTCTACCTCCTGAAATCAGTTTCCTGCAATTCTGCCCCGCTTTCAAGTCCTCTTGGCAGCCTTACTTCAGTCTATTTTTGGACGATAGCTGTCATTTATAACTCTGCAGGTTTGTGAATTACAGTGCCCCTGAGCTCCTTTCTTCACCTCGCTTTCTTGTGACCTGGCCGCAACACCGCAGGATGGCTTCAGGCCCTAATCTGGTTCCGGCCCGGCATGCTGAGCCTTTGGTTAATTCCTCTTCCTGGTGGGAAATGAGAGTTAAATTTCCCCGTCCAGACACCTCCAGCTAGCCTCTCATTGGTTCTCGCTATTCCTGTTCATCTTCTGCAGAAATTGCAAACTGGGCCAAACAGGAGGTTAAAGGGACTGACTCTCCAAGTCGGGAGAGTGTTAGTAAAGCGTCTGGAATGTTGCACCCGAGTACCAGGGGAGGAAAACTGAGACATATTTGAACAAGTCTCCCGTTCACATGGTTGATCATACTCTGGGTTCCACATGCATGTTTTAGCTGAAGGAAGAATACCTTAAACCTGGAGAGTTGAGACCCGTGTAATGGGTACCATGCAATATGACTTCAAAGGGTCTTCATTTGCTCACCGAACCTGTCCAATCCTATCACTGCTGCGTTTATGCCCCTGTACACACGCTTGATTCTCTTTTGGAGACATAGAAATCCATAGGTTTTAAGATACTTACTAGTCAGGTACATTCTTAGGCGTTTAATATGGGGTTTTGAGTCCATTTCGTTGAGCAAGGTGTAGCTCTTGTCTATTCCATATTTGGCTTAAGGAACTTTATCTGTGCTCATTTCAATCTCTGGTTTTATGCAGCACCCCAACTCACCTTTCCGCTTAAGCAAGCATAAGTTGGTTTTCTAAATTTGAGACCCTGTTCTGTTTTGGAATGCAGTTCCTGTGTAGCCAAGTTTACATTCCGTGTATTAGTGATATCTTATGATGTTTCTTTTTCTGTGTGACTTATTTCAGTTAGAATCATCATACCTGAATCCACTCATTGTGCTGCTAAGGGCCTGATGACACAGATTTCATTGCTGAGTGATATTGCTTTGTAAGTAAATACCACAAATTCTTTATCCATTTTTCACTTTCTGCGATGTTGAACTTCTACTGTAAACGAGGTTCTTGTAAACAGAGCCGATCCAAACTTTGGGGTGGCTGTGTCTTTTTCATTTTAATTTCCCTAAGCTATAGGACCATAAGTGGCAGTGCCCTAGGCTCTGTTGCTTTGTTTTTTAGATGTTTCAGGAAACACCATACACTTCTTCCGAGTGGTTGTTGGCAATTTACATCCCGCCCATCAGCATAACAAGGCTCCCAGTTCTCCATGGCCTGTCCTGCCTTTCTGGATTTTACACTTTTTTCAGATGGCCCGTTTGACCGGGGGGAAGTGAGACTTCATTGTAGTGCAGATTTCCTTTGCAAGCTTGCTTGGTTGGCCAAAAAGGGCGTATGCGTTTTTTCCTGAATATATTCAGGAAAAAACGCATACGCCCTTTTTGGCCAAGTGCATCATTGTGGACGTTCTGCCTCTTTTCCTATGCTTTCAATGCAATTCCAGTCTACCTCCTGAAATCGGTTTCCTGCAATTCTGCCCCGCTTTCAAGTCCTCTTGGCAGCCTTACTTCAGTCTATTTTTGGACGATAGCTGTCATTTATAACTCTGCAGGTTTGTGAATTACAGTGCTCCTGAACTCCTTTCTTCAACTTGCTTTCTTGTGAGCTGGCCGCAACACCGCACGATGGCTTCAGGCCCTAATCTGGTTCCGGCCCGGCATGCTGAGCCTTTGGTTAATTCCTCTTCCTGGTGGGAAATGAGAGTTAAATTTGCCCGTCCAGACACCTCCAGCTAGCCTCTCATTGGTTCTCGCTATTCCTGTTCATCTTCTGCAGAAATTGCAAACTGGGCCAAACAGGAGGTTAAAGGGACTGACTCTCCAAGTCGGGAGAGTGTTAGTAAAGCGTCTGGAATGTTGCACCCGAGTACCAGGGGAGGAAAACTGAGACATATTTGAACACGTCTCCCGTTCACATGGTTGATCATACTCTGGGTTCCACATGCATGTTTTAGCTGAAGGAAGAATACCTTAAACCTGGAGAGTTGAGACCCGTGGAATGGGTACCATGCAATATGACTTCAAAGGGTCTTCATTTGCTCACCGAACCTCTCCAATCCTATCACTGCTGCGTTTATGCCCCTGTACACACGCTTGATTCTCTTTTGGAGACATAGAAATCCATAGGTTTTAAGATACTTACTAGTCAGGTACATTCTTAGGCGTTTAATATGGGGTGTTGAGTCCATTTCGTTGAGCAAGGAGTAGCTCTTGTCTATTCCATATTTGGCTTAAGGAACTTTATCTGTGCTCATTTCAATCTCTGGTTTTATGCAGCACCCCAACTCACCTTTCCCCTTAAGCAAGCATAAGTTGGTTTTCTTAATTTGAGACCCTGTTCTGTTTTGGAATGCAGTTCCTGTGTAGCCAAGTTTACATTCCATGTATTAGTGATATCTTATGATGTTTCTTTTTCTGTGTGACTTATTTCAGTTAGAATCATCATACCTGAATCCACTCATTGTGCTGCTAAGGGCCTGATGACACAGATTTCATTGCTGAGTGATATTGCTTTGTAAGTAAATACCACAACTTCTTTATCCATTTTTCACTTTCTGCGATGTTGAACTTGTACTGTAAACGAGGTTCTTGTAAACAGAGCCGTTCCAAACTTTGGGGTGGCTGTGTCTTTTTCATTTTAATTTCCCTAAGCTATAGGACCCTAAGTGGAAGTGCCCTAGGCTCTGTTGCTTTGTTTTTTAGATGTTTCAGGAAACACCATACACTTCTCCCGAGTGGTTGTTGGCAATTTACATCCCGCCCATCAGCATAACAAGGCTCCCAGTTCTCCATGGCCTGTCCTGCCTTTCTGGATTTTACACTTTTTTCAGATGGCCCTTTTGACCGGGGGGGAAGTGAGACTTCATTGTAGTGCAGATTTCCTTTGCAAGCTTGCTTGGTTGGCCAAAAAGGGCGTATGCTTTTTTTCCTGAATATATTCAGGAAAAAACGCATACGCCCTTTTTGGCCAAGTGCATCATTGTGGACGTTCTGCCTCTTTTCCTATGCTTTCAATGCAATTCCAGTCTACCTCCTGAAATCGGTTTCCTGCAATTCTGCCCCGCTTTCAAGTCCTCTTGGCAGCCTTACTTAAGTCTATTTTTGGACTATAGCTGTCATTTATAACTCTGCAGGTTTGTGAATTACAGTGCCCCTTAGCTCCATTCTTCAACTCGCTTTCTTGTGACCTGGCCGCAACACCGCAGGATGGCTTCAGGCCCTAATCTGGTTCCGGCACGGCACGCTGAGCCTTTGGTTAATTCCTCTTCCTGGTGGGAAATGAGAGTTAAATTTGCCCGTCCAGACACCTCCAGCTAGCCTCTCATTGGTTCTCGCTATTCCTGTTCATCTTCCAAGAAATTGCAAACTGGGCCAAACAGGAGGTTAAAGGGACTGACTCTCCAAGTGGGGAGAGTGTTAGTAAAGCGTCTGGAATGTTGCACCCGAGTACCAGGGTACGAAAACTGAGACATATTTGAACACATCTCCCGTTCACATGGTTGATCATATTCTAGGTTCCACATGCATGTTTTAGCTGAAGGAAGAATACCTTAAACCTGGAGAGCTGAGACCCGAGTAATGGGTACCATGCAATATGACTTCAAAGGGTCTTCATTTGCTCACCGAACCTCTCCAATCCTATCACTGCTGCGTTTATGCCCCTGTACACACGCTTGATTCTCTTTTGGAGACATAGCAATCCATAGGTTTTAAGATACTTACTAGTCAGGTACATTCTTAGGCGTTTAATATGGGGTTTTGAGTCCATTTCGTTGAGCAAGGAGTAGCTCTTGTCTATTCCATATTTGGCTTAAGGAACTTTATCTGTGCTCATTTCAATCTCTGGTTTTATGCAGCACCCCAACTCACCTTTCCCCTTAAGCAAGCATAAGTTGGTTTTCTAAATTTGAGACCCTGTTCTGTTTTGAAATGCAGTTCCTGTGTAGCCACGTTTACATTCCGTGTATTACTGATATCTTATGATGTTTCTTTTTCTGTGTGACTTATTTCAGTTAGAATCATCGTACCTGAATCCACTCATTATGCTGCTACGGGCCTGATGACATAGATTTCATTGCTGAGTGATACTGCATTGTACGTAAGTACCACAAGTTCTTTATCCATTTTTCACTTTCTGTGATATTGAACTTGTACGGTAAACGAGGTTCTTGTAAACGGAGCCGTTCCAAACTTTGGGGTGGCTGTGTCTTTTTGATTTTAATTTCCCTAAGCTATAGGACCATAAGTGGAAGTGCCCTAGGCTCTGTTGCTTTGTTTTTTAGATGTTTCAGGAAACACCATACACTTCTCCCCAGTGTCTGTTGGCAATTTACATCCCGCCCATCAGCATAACAAGGCTCCCAGTTCTCCATGGCCTGTCCTGCCTTTCTGGATTTTACACTTTTTTCAGATGGCCCTTTTGACCGGGGGGGAAGTGAGACTTCATTGTAGTGCAGATTTCCTTTGCAAGCTTGCTTGGTTGGCCAAAAAGGACGTATCCGTTTTTTCCTGAATATATTCAGGAAAAAACGCATACGCCCTTTTTGGCCAAGTGCATCATTGTGGACGTTCTGCCTCTTTTCCTATGCTTTCAATGCAATTCCAGTCTACCTCCTGAAATCGGTTTCCTGCAATTCTTCCCCGCTTTCAAGTCCTCTTGGCAGCCTTACTTCAGTCTATTTTTGGACGATAGCTGTCATTTATAACTCTGCAGGTTTGTGAATTACAGTGCCCCTGAGCTCCTTTCTTCAACTCGCTTTCTTGTGACCTGGCCGCAACACCGCAGGATGGCTTCAGGCCCTAATCTGGTTCCGGTACGTCACGCTGAGCCTTTGGTTATTTCCTCTTCCTGGTGGGAAATGAGAGTTAAATTTGCCCGTCCAGACACCTCCAGCTAGCCTCTCATTGGTTCTCGCTATTCCTGTTCATCTTCCGCAGAAATTGCAAACTGGGCCAAACAGGAGGTTAAAGGCGCTGACTCTCCAAGTGGGGAGAGTGTTAGTAAAGCGTCTGCAATGTTGCACCCGAGTACCAGGGGAGGAAAACTGAGACATATTTGAACACGTCTCCCGTTCACATGGTTGATCATACTTGGGTTCCACATGCATGTTTTAGCTGAAGGAAGAATACCTTAAACCTGGAGAGTTGAGACCCGTGTAATGGGTACCATGCAATATGACTTCAAAGGGTCTTCATTTGCTCACCGAACCTCTCCAATCCTATCACTGCTGCGTTTATGCCCCTGAACACACGCTTGATTCTCTTTTGGAGACATAGCAATCCATAGGGTTTACGATACTTACTAGTCAGGTACATTCTTAGGCGTTTAATATGCGGTGTTGAGTCCATTTCGTTGAGCAAGGAGTAGCTCTTGTCTATTCCATATTTGACTTAAGGAACTTTATCTGTGCTCATTTCAATCTCTGGTTTTATGCAGCACCCCAACTCACCTTTACTCTTAAGCAAGCATAAGTTGGTTTTTTAAATTTGAGACCCTGTTCTGTTTTGGAATGCAGTTCCTGTGTAGCCAAGTTTACATTCCGTGTATTAGTGATATCTTATGATGTTTCTTTTTCTGTGTGACTTATTTCAGTTAGAATCATCGTACCTGAATCCACTCATTATGCTGCTACGGGCCTAATGACATAGATTTCATTGCTGAGTGATACTGCGTTGTAAGTAAATACCACAAGTTCTTTATCCATTTTTCACTTTCTGCGATGTTGAACTTGTACTGTAAACGAGGTTCTTGTAAACAGAGGCGTCCCAAACTTTGGGGTGGCTGTGTCTTTTTGATTTTAATTTCCCTAAGCTATAGGACCATAAGTGGCAGTGCCCTAGGCTCTGTTGCTTTGTTTTTTAGATGTTTCAGGAAACACCATACACTTCTCCCGAGTGGTTGTTGGCAATTTACATCCCGCCCATCAGCATAACAAGGCTCCCAGTTCTCCATGGCCTGTCCTGCCTTTCTGGATTTTACACTTTTTTCAGATGGCCCTTTTGACCGGGGGGAAGTGAGACTTCATTGTAGTGCAGATTTCCTTTGCAAGCTAGCTTGGTTGGCCAAAAAGGGCGTATGCGTTTTTTCCTGAATATATTCAGGAAAAAACGCATACGCCCTTTTTGGCCAAGTGCATCATTGTGGACGTTCTGCCTCTTTTCCTATGCTTTCAATGCAATTCCAGTCTACCTCCTGAAATCGGTTTCCTGCAATTCTGCCCCGCTTTCAAGTCCACTTGGCAGCCTTACTTCAGTCTATTTTTGGACGATAGCTGTCATTTATAACTCTGCAGGTTTGTGAATTACAGTGCCCCTGAGCTCCTTTCTTCAACTCGATTTCTTGTGACCTGGCCGCAACACCGCAGGATGGCTTCAGGCCCTAATCTGGTTCCGGCACGGCATGCTGAGCCTTTGGTTATTTCCTCTTCCTGGTGGGAAATGAGAGTTAAATTTGCCCGTCCAGACACCTCCAGCTAGTCTCTCATTGGTTCTCGCTATTCCTGTTCATCTTCCGCAGAAATTACAAACTGGGCCAAACAGGAGGTTAAAGGTGCTGACTCTCCAAGTGGGGAGAGTGTTAGTAAAGCGTCTGGAATGTTGCACCCGAGTACCAGGGGAGGAAAACTGAGACATATTTGAACACGTCTCCCGTTCACACGGTTGATCATACTCTGGGTTCCACCTGCATGTTTTAGCTCAAGGAAGAATACTTTAAAACTGCAGAGTTGAGACCCGTGGAATGGGGCCCATGCAATATGACTTCAAAGGGTCTTCATTTGCTCACTGAACCTCTCCAATCCTATCACTGCTGCGTTTATGCCCCTGTACACACGCTTGATTCTCTTTTGGAGACATAGCAATCCATAGGTTTTAAGATACTTACTAGTCAGGTACATTCTTAGGCGTTTAATATGGGGTGTTGAGTCCATTTCGTTGAGCAAGGAGTAGCTCTTGTCTATTCCATATTTGGCTTAAGGAACTTTATCTGTGCTCATTTCAATCTCTGGTTTTATGCAGCACCCCAACTCACCTTTCCCCTTAAGCAAGCATAAGTTGGTTTTCTAAATTTGAGAACCTGTTCTGTTTTGGAATTCAGTTCCTGTGTAGCCAAGTTTACATTCTGAGTATTAGTGATATCTTATGATATTTCTTTTTCTGTGTGACTTATTTCAGTTAGAATCATCGTACCTGAATCCACTCATTATGCTGCTACGGGCCTGATGACATAGATTTCATTGCTGAGTGATACTGCATTGTACGTAAGTACCACATGTTCTTTATCCATTTTTCACTTTCTGTGATATTGAACTTGTACGGTAAACGAGGTTCTTGTAAACAGAGGCGTCCCAAACTTTGGGGTGGCTGTGTCTTTTTGATTTTAATTTCCCTAAGCTATAGGACCATAAGTGGCAGTGCCCTAGGCTCTGTTGCTTTGTTTTTTAGATGTTTCAGGAAACACCATACACTTCTCCCGAGTGTCTGTTGGCAGTTTACATCCCGCCCATCAGCATAACAAGGCTCCCAGTTCTCCATGGCCTGTCCTGCCTTTCTGGATTTTACACTTTTTTCAGATGGCCCTTTTGACCGGGGGGAAGTGAGACTTCATTGTAGTGCAGATTTCCTTTGCAAGCTTGCTTGGTTGGCCAAAAAGTGCGTATGCGTTTTTTCCTGAATATATTCAGGAAAAAACGCATACGCCCTTTTTGGCCAAGTGCATCATTGTGGACGTTCTGCCTCTTTTCCTATGCTTTCAATGCAATTCCAGTCTACCTCCTGAAATCGGTTTCCTGCAATTCTGCCCCGCTTTCAAGTCCTCTTGGCAGCCTTACTTCAGTCTATTTTTGGACAATAGCTGTCATTTATAACTGTGCAGGTTTGTGAATTACAGTGCCCCTGAGCTCCTTTCTTCAACTCAGTTTCTTTTGAGCTGGCCGCAACACCGCAGGATGGCTTCAGGCCCTAATCTGGTTCCGGTACGGTACGCTGAGCCTTTGGTTATTTCCTCTTCCTGTTGGGAAATGAGAGTTAAATTTGCCCGTCCAGACACCTCCAGCTAGCCTCTCATTGGTTCTCGCTATTCCTGTTCATCTTCCGCAGAAATTGCAAACTCTGCCAAACAGGAGGTTAAAGGCGCTGACTCTCCAAGTAGGGGGAGTGTTAGTAAAGCGTCTGGAATGTTGCACCCGAGTACCAGGGTCCGAAAACTGAGACATATTTGAACACGTCTCCCGATCACATGGTTGATCATACTCTAGGTTCCACATGCATGTTTTAGCTGAAGGAAGAATACCTTAAACCTGGGTAGTTGAAACCCGTGGAATGGGTACCATGCAATATGACTTCAAAGGGTCTTCATTTGCTCACCGAACCTCTCCATCCTATCACTGCTGCGTTTATGCCCCTGTACACACGCTTGATTCTCTTTTGGAGACATAGCAATCCATAGGTTTTAAGATACTTACTATTCAGATACATTCTTAGGCGTTTAATGTAGGGTGTTGAGTCCATTTCGTTGAGCAAGGAGTAGCTCTTGTCTATTCCATATTTGGCTTAAGGAACTTTATCTGTGCTCATTTCAATCTCTGGTTTTATGCAGCACCCCAACTCACCTTTCCCCTTAAGCAAGCATAAGTTGCTTTTCTAAATTTGAGACCCTGTTCTGTTTTGGAATTCAGTTCCTGTGTAGCCAAGTTTACATTCTGTGTATTAGTGATATCTTATGATGTTTCTTTTTCTGTGTGACTTATTTCAGTTAGAATTATCGTACCTGAATCCACTCATTATGCTGCTACGGGCCTGATGACATAGCTTTCATTGCTGAGTGATACTGCATTGTACGTAAGTACCACAAGTTCTTTATCCATTTTTCACTTTCTGTGATATTGAACTTGTACGGTAAACAAGGTTCTTGTAAACAGAGGCGTCCCAAACTTTGGGGTGGCTGTGTCTTTTTGATTTTAAATTCCCTAAGCTATAGGACCATAAGTGGCAGTGCCCTAGGCTCTGTTGCTTTGTTTTTTAGATGTTTCAGGAAACACCATACACTTCTCCCCAGTGTCTGTTGGCAATTTACATCCCGCCCATCAGCATAACAAGGCTCCCAGTTCTCCATGGCCTGTCCTGCCTTTCTGGATTTTACACTTTTTTCAGATGGCCCTTTTGACCGGGGGGAAGTGAGACTTCATTGTAGTGCAGATTTCCTTTGCAAGCTTGCTTGGTTGGCCAAAAAGGGCGTATGCGTTTTTTCCTGAATATATTCAGGAAAAACGCATACGCCCTTTTTGGCCAAGTGCATCATTGTGGACGTTCTGCCTCTTTTCCTATTCTTTCAATGCAATTCCAGTCTACCTCCTGAAATCGGTTTCCTGCAATTCTGCCCCGCTTTCAAGTCCTCTTGGCAGCCTTACTTCAGTCTATTTTTGGACGATAGCTGTCATTTATAACTCTGCAGGTTTGTGAATAACAGTGCCCCTGAGCTCCTTTCTTCAACTCGCTTTCTTGTGAGCTGGCCGCAACACCGCAGGATGGCTTCAGGCCCTAAACTGGTTCTGGCACGGCACGCTGAACCTTTGGTTATTTCCTCCTCCTGGTGGGAAATGAGAGTTAAATTTGCCCGTCCAGACACCTCCAGCTATCCTCTCAGTGGTTCTCGCTATTCCTGTTCATCTTCCGCAGAAATTGCAAACTGGGCCAAACAGGAGGTTAAAGGCGCTGACTCTCCAAGTGGGGAGAGTGTTAGTAAAGCGTCTGGAATGTTGCACCCGAGTACCAGGGGAGGAAAACTGAGACATATTTGAACACGTCTCCCGTTCACACGGTTGATCATACTCTGGGTTCCACCTGCATGTTTTAGCTGAAGGAAGAATACTTTAAACCTGCAGAGTTGAGACCCGTGGAATGGGTCCCATGCAATATGACTTCAAAGGGTCTTCATTTGCTCACCGAACCTCTCCAATCCTATCACTGCTGCGTTTATGCCCCTGTACACATGCTTGATTCTCTTTCGGAGACATAGCAATCCATAGGTTTTAAGATACTTACTAGTCAGGTACATTCTTAGGCGTTTAATATGCGGTGTTGAGTCCATTTCGTTGAGCAAGGAGTAGCTCTTGTCTATTCCATATTTGGCTTAAGGAACTTTATCTGTGCTCATTTCAATCTCTGGTTTTATGCAGCAACCCAACTCACCTTTCCCCTTAAGCAAGCATAAGTTGGTTTTCTAAATTTGAGAACCTGTTCTGTTTTGGAATTCAGTTCCTGTGTAGCCAAGTTTACATTCCGTGTATTAGTGATATCTTATGATGTTTCTTTTTCTGTGTGACTTATTTCAGTTAGAATCATCGTACCTGAATCTACTCATTATGCTGCTACGGGCCTGATGACATAGATTTCATTGCTGAGTGATACTGCATTGTACGTAAGTACCACAAGTTCTTTATCCATTTTTCACTTTCTGCGATGTTAAACTTGAACTGTAAACGAGGTTCTTGTAAACAGAGCCGTTCCAAACTTTGGGGTGGCTGTGTCTTTTTGATTTTAATTTCCCTAATCTATAGGACCATAAGTGGAAGTGCCCTAGGCTCTGTTGCTTTGTTTTTTTGATGTTTCAGGAAACACCATACACTTCTCCCGAGTGTCTGTTGGCAATTTACATCCCGCCCATCAGCATAACAAGGCTCCCAGTTCTCAATGGCCTGTTGCCTTTCTGGACTTTACACTTTTTTCAGATGGCCCTTTTGACCGGGGGGAAGTGAGACTTCATTGTAGTGCAGATTTCCTTTGCAAGCTTGCTTGGTTGGCCAAAAAGGGCGTATGCGTTTTTTCCTGAATATATTCAGGAAAAAACGCATACGCCCTTTTTGGCCAAGTGCATCATTGTGGACGTTCTGCCTCTTTTCCTATGCTTTCAATGCAATTCCAGTCTACCTCCTGAAATCGGTTTCCTGCAATTCTGCCCCGCTTTCAAGTCCTCTTGGCAGCCTTACTTCAGTCTATTTTTGGACGATAGCTGTCATTTATAACTCTGCAGGTTTGTGAATTACAGTGCCCCTGAGCTCCTTTCTTCAACTCGGTTTCTTTTGAGCTGGCCGCAACACCGCAGGATGGCTTCAGGCCCTAATCTGGTTCCGGCACGGCACGCTGAGCCTTTGGTTAATTCCTCTTCCTGGTGGGAAATGAGAGTTAAATTTGCCCGTCCAGACACCTCCAGCTAGTCTCTCATTGGTTCTCGCTATTCCTGTTCATCTTCCGCAGAAATTGCAAACTGGGGCAAACAGGAGGTTAAAGGCACTGACTCTCCAAGTAGGGAGAATGTTAGTAAAGCGTCTGGAATGTTGCACCCGAGTACCAGGGTACGAAAACTGAGACATATTTGAACACGTCTCCCGATCACATGGTTGATCATACTCTAGGTTCCACATGCATGTTTTAGCTGAAGGGAGAATACCTTAAACCTGGGTAGTTGAAACCCGTGGAATGGGTACCATGCAATATGACTTCAAAGGGTCTTCATTTGCTCACTGAACCTCTCCAATCCTATCACTGCTGCGTTTATGCCCCTGTACAAATGCTTGATTCTCTTTCGGAGACATAGCAATCCATAGGTTTTAAGATACTTACAAGTCAGGTACATTCTTAGGCGTTTAATATGCGGTGTTGAGTCCATTTCGTTGAGCAAGGAGTAGCTCTTGTCTATTCCATATTTGGCTTAAGGAACTTTATCTGTGCTCATTTCAATCTCTGGTTTTATGCAGCACCCAAACTCACCTTTACCCTTAAGCAAGCATAAGTTGTTTTTCTAAATTTGAGACCCTGTTCTGTTCTGTAATTCAGTTCCTGTGTAGCCAAGTTTACATTCCGTGTATTACTGATATCTTATGATGTTTCTTTTTCTGTGTGACTTATTTCAGTTAGAATCATCATACCTGAATCCACTCATTGTGCTGCTAACGGCCTGATGACACAGATTTCATTGCTGAGTGATATTGCTTTGTAAGTAAATACCACAAGTTCTTTATCCATTTTTCACTTTCTGCGATGTTGAACTTGTACTGTAAACGAGGTTCTTGTAAACAGAGGCCTCCCAAACTTTGGGGTGGCTGTGTCTTTTTGATTTTAATTTCCCTAAGCTATAGGACCATAAGTGGAAGTGCCCTAGGTTCTGTTGCTTTGTTTTTTAGATGTTTCAGGAAACACCATACACTTCTCCCGAGTGGTTGTTGGCAATTTACATCCCGCCCATCAGCATAACAAGGCTCCCAGTTCTCCATGGCCTGTCCTGCCTTTCTGGATTTTACACTTTTTTCAGATGGCCCTTTTGACCGGGGGGAAGAGAGACTTCATTGTAGTGCAGATTTCCTTTGCAAGCTTGCTTGGTTGGCCAAAAAGGGCGTATGCGTTTTTTCCTGAATATATTCAGGAAAAAACGCATACGCCCTTTTTGGCCAAGTGCATCATTGTGGACGTTCTGCCTCTTTTCCTATGCTTTCAATGCAATTCCAGTCTACCTCCTGAAATTGGTTTCCTGCAATTCTGCCCCGCTTTCAAGTCCTCTTGGCAGCCTTACTTCAGTCTATTTTTGGACGATAGCTGTCATTTATAACTCTGCAGGTTTGTGCATTACAGTGCCCCTGAGCTCCTTTCTTCAACTCGCTTTCTTTTGAGCTGGCCGCAACACCGCAAGATGGCTTCAGGCCCTAATCTGGTTCCGGCACGGCACACTGAGCCTTTGGTTATTTCCTCTTCCTGGTGGGAAATGAGAGTTAAATTTGCCCGTCCAGAAACCTCCAGCTAGCCTCTCATTGGTTCTCGCTATTCCTGTTCATCTTCCGCAAAAATTTCAAACTAAGCCAAACAGGAGGTTAAAGGCGCTGACTCTCCAAGTGGGGAGAGTGTTAGTAAAGCGTCTGGAATGTTGCACCCGAGTACCAGGGGAGGAAAACTGAGACATATTTGAACACGTCTCCCGATCACATGGTTGATCATACTCTAGGTTCCACATGCATGTTTTAGCTGAAGGAAGAATACCTTAAACCTGGGTAGTTGAAACCCGTGGAATGGGTACCAAGCAATATGACTTCAAAGGGTCTTCATTTGCTCACCGAACCTCTCCATCCTATCACTGCTGCGTTTATGCCCCTGTACACACGCTTGATTCTCTTTTGGAGACATAGCAATCCATAGGTTTTATGATACTTACTATTCAGGTACATTCTTAGGCGTTTAATATGGGGTGTTGAGTCCATTTCGTTGAGCAAGGAGTAGCTCTTGTCTATTCCATATTTGGCTTAAGGAACTTTATCTGTGCTCATTTCAATCTCTGGTTTTATGCAGCACCCCAACTCACCTTTCCCCTTAAGCAAGCATAAGTTGCTTTTCTAAATTTGAGACCCTGTTCTGTTTTGGAATTCAGTTCCTGTGTAGCCAAGTTTACATTCTGTGTATTAGTGATATCTTATGATGTTTCTTTTTCTGTGTGACTTATTTCAGTTAGAATTATCGTACCTGAATCCACTCATTATGCTGCTACGGGCCTGATGACATAGCTTTCATTGCTGAGTGATACTGCATTGTACGTAAGTACCACAAGTTCTTTATCCATTTTTCACTTTCTGTGATATTGAACTTGTACGGTAAACGAGGTTCTTGTAAACAGAGGCGTCCCAAACTTTGGGGTGGCTGTGTCTTTTTGATTTTAAATTCCCTAAGGTATAGGACCATAAGTGGCAGTGCCCTAGGCTCTGTTGCTTTGTTTTTTAGATGTTTCAGGAAACACCATACACTTCTCCCGAGTGGTTGTTGGCAATTTACATCCCGCCCATCAGCATAACAAGGCTCCCAGTTCTCCATGGCCTGTCCTGCCTTTCTGGATTTTACACTTTTTTCAGATGGCCCTTTTGACCGGGGGGAAGTGAGACTTCATTGTAGTGCAGATTTCCTTTGCAAGCTTGCTTGGTTGGCCAAAAAGGGCGTATGCGTTTTTTCCTGAATATATTCAGGAAAAAACGCATACGCCCTTTTTGGCCAAGTGCACCATTGTGGACGTTCTGCCTCTTTTCCTATGCTATCAATGCAATTCCAGTCTACCTCCTGAAATCGGTTTCCTGCAATTCTGCCCCGCTTTCAAGTCCTCTTGGCAGCCTTACTTCAGTCTATTTTTGGACGATAGCTGTCATTTATAACTCTGCAGGTTTGTGAATTACAGTGCCCCTGAGCTCCTTTCTTCAACTCAGTTTCTTTTGAGCTGGCCGCAACACCGCAGGATGGCTTCAGGCCCTAATCTGGTTTCGGTACGGTACGCTGAGCCTTTGGTTATTTCCTCTTCCTGTTGGGAAATGAGAGTTAAATTTGCCCGTCCAGACACCTCCAGCTAGCCTCTCATTGGTTCTCGCTATTCCTGTTCATCTTCCGCAGAAATTGCAAACTCTGCCAAACAGGAGGTTAAAGGCGCTGACTCTCCAAGTAGGGAGAGTGTTAGTAAAGCGTCTGGAATGTTGCACCCGAGTACCAGGGTCCGAAAACTGAGACATATTTGAACACGTCTCCCGATCACATGGTTGATCATACTCTAGGTTCCACATGCATGTTTTAGCTGAAGGAAGAATACCTTAAACCTGGGTAGTTGAAACCCGTGGAATGGGTACCATGCAATATGACTTCAAAGGGTCTTCATTTGCTCACCGAACCTCTCCAATCCTATCACTGCTGCGTTTATGCCCCTGTACACATGCTTGATTCTCTTTTGGAGACATAGCAATCCATAGGTTTTAAGATACTTACAAGTCAGGTACATTCTTAGGCGTTTAATATGCGGTGTTGAGTCCATTTCGTTGAGCAAGGAGTAGCTCTTGTCTATTCCATATTTGGCTTAAGGAACTTTATCTGTGCTCATTTCAATCTCTGGTTTTATGCAGCACCCCAACTCACCTTTACCCTTAAGCAAGCATAAGTTGTTTTTCTAAATTTGAGACCCTGTTCTGTTCTGTAATTCAGTTCCTGTGTAGCCAAGTTTCCATTCCGTGTATTACTGATATCTTATGATGTTTCTTTTTCTGTGTGACTTATTTCAGTTAGAATCATCATACCTGAATCCACTCATTGTGCTGCTCAGGGCCTGATGACACAGATTTCATTGCTGAGTGATATTGCTTTGTAAGTAAATACCACAACTTCTTTATCCATTTTTCACTTTCTGCGATGTTGAACTTGTACTGTAAACGAGGTTCTTGTAAACAGAGGCGTCCCAAACTTTGGCGTGGCTGTGTCTTTTTGATTTTAATTTCCCTAAGCTATAGGACCATAAGTGGAAGTGCCCTAGGTTCTGTTGCTTTGTTTTTTAGATGTTTCAGGAAACACCATACACTTCTCCCGAGTGGTTGTTGGCAATTTACATCCCGCCCATCAGCATAACAAGGCTCCCAGTTCTCCATGGCCTGTCCTGCCTTTCTGGATTTTACACTTTTTTCAGATGGCCCTTTTGACCGGGGGGAAGTGAGACTTCATTGTAGTGCAGATTTCCTTTGCAAGCTTGCTTGGTTGGCCAAAAAGGGCGTATGCGTTTTTTCCTGAATATATTCAGGAAAAAACGCATACGTCCTTTTTGGCCAAGTGCATCATTGTGGACGTTCTGCCTCTTTTCCTATGCTTTCAATGCAATTCCAGTCTACCTCCTGAAATCGGTTTCCTGCAATTCTGCCCCGCTTTCAAGTCCTCTTGGCAGCCTTACTTCAGTCTATTTTCGGACGATAGCTGTCATTTATAACTCTGCAGGTTTGTGAATTACAGTGCCCCTGAGCTCCTTTCTTCAACTCGCTTTCTTGTGACCTGGCCGCAACACCGCCGGATGGCTTCAGGCCCTAATCTGGTTCCGGCACGGCACACTGAGCCTTTGGTTATTTCCTCTTCCTGGTGGGAAATGAGAGTTAAATTTGCCCGTCCAGTAACCTCCAGCTAGCCTCTCACTGGTTCTCGCTATTCCTGTTCATCTTCCGCAGAAATTGCAAACTGAGCCAAACAGGAGGTTAAAGGTGTTGACTCTCCAGGTGGGGAGAGTGTTAGTAAAGCGTCTGGAATGTTGCACCCGAGTACCAGGGGAGGAAAACTGAGACATATTTGAACACGTCTCCCGATCACATGGTTGATCATACTCTAGGTTCCACATGCATGTTTTAGCTGAAGGAAGAATACCTTAAACCTGGGTAGTTGAAACCCGTGGAATGGGTACCATGCAATATGACTTCAAAGGGTCTTCATTTGCTCACCGAACCTCTCCAATCCTATCACTGCTGCGTTTATGCCCCTGTACACATGCTTGATTCTCTTTCGGAGACATAGCAATCCATAGGTTTTAAGATACTTACTAGTCAGGTACATTCTTAGGCGTTTAATATGCGGTGTTGAGTCCATTTCGTTGAGCAAGGAGTAGCTCTTGTCTATTCCATATTTGGCTTAAGGAACTTTATCTGTGCTCATTTCAATCTCTGGTTTTATGCAGCACCCCAACTCACCTTTCCCCTTAAGCAAGCATAAGTTGCTTTTCTAAATTTGAGACCCTGTTCTGTTTTGGAATTCAGTTCCTGTGTAGCCAAGTTTACATTCTGTGTATTAGTGGTACCTTATGATGTTTCTTTTTCTGTGTGACTTATTTCAGTTAGAATCATCGTACCTGAATCCTCTCATTATGCTGCTACGGGCCTGATGACATAGATTTCATTGCTGAGTGATACTGCATTGTACGTAAGTACCACAAGTTCTTTATCCATTTTTCACTTTCTGTGATATTGAACTTCTACGGTAAACGAGGTTCTTGTAAACAGAGGCGTCCCAAACTTTGGGGTGGCTGTGTCTTTTTTATTTTAATTTCCCTAAGCTATAGGACCATAAGTGGCAGTGCCCTAGGCTTTGTTGCTTTCTTTTTTAGATGTTTCAGGAAACACCATACACATCTCCCGAGTGTCTGTTGGCAATTTACATCCCGCCCATCAGCATAACAAGGCTCCCAGTTCTCCATGGCCTGTCCTGCCTTTCTGGATTTTACACTTTTTTCAGATGGCCCTTTTGACCGGGGGGAAGTGAGACTTCATTGTAGTGCAGATTTCCTTTGCAAGCTTGCTTGGTTGGCCAAAAAGGGCATATGCGTTTTTTCCTGAATATATTCAGGAAAAAACGCATATGCCCTTTTTGGCCAAGTGCATCATTGTGGACGTTCTGCCTCTTTTCCTATGCTTTCAGTGCAATTCCAGTCTACCTCCTGAAATCGGTTTCCTGCAATTCTGCCCCGCTTTCAAGTCCTCTTGGCAGCCTTACCTCAGTCTATTTTTGGACGATAGCTGTCATTTATAACTCTGCAGGTTTGTGAATTACAGTGCCCGTGAGCTCCTTTCTTCAACTCGCTTTCTTGTGAGCTGGCCGCAACACCGCAGGATGGCTTCAGGCCCTAATCTGCTACCGGCACGGCACGCTGAGCCTTTGGTTATTTCCTCTTCCTGGTGGGAAATGAGAGTTAAATTTGCCCGTCCAGACACCTCCAGCTAGTCTCTCATTGGTTCTCCCTATTCCTGTTCATCTTCCGCAGAAATTGCAAACTGGGCCAAACAGGAGGTTAAAGGGACTGACTCTCCAACTGAGGAGAGTGTTAGTAAAGCGTCTGGAATGTTGCACCCGAGTACCAGGGTACGAAAACTGAGACATATTTGAACACGTCTCCTGATCACATGGTTGATCATACTCTAGGTTCTACATGCATGTTTTAGCTGAAGGAAGAATACCTTAAACCTGGGTAGTAGAAACCCGTGGAATGGGTACCATGCAATATGACTTCAAAGGGTCTACATTTGCTCACCGAACCTCTCCAATCCTATCACTGCTGCGTTTATGCCCCTGTACACATGCTTGATTCTCTTTCGGAGACATAGCAATCCATAGGTTTTAAGATACTTACTAGTCAGGTACATTCTTAGGCATTTAACATGCGGTGTTGAGTCCATTTCGTTGAGCAAGGAGTAGCTCTTGTCTATTCCATATTTGGCTTAAGGACCTTTATCTGTGCTCATTTCAATCTCTGGTTTTATGCAGCACCCCAACTCACCTTTCCACTTAAGCAAGCAGAAGTTGCTTTTCTAAATTTGAGACCCTGTTGTGTTTTGGAATTCAGTTCCTGTGTAGCCAAGTTTACATTCTGTGTATTAGTGATACCTTATGATGTTTCTTTTTCTGTGTGACTTATTTCAGTTAGAATCATCGTACCTGAATCCACTCATTATGTTGCTACGGGCCTGATGACATAGATTTCATTGCTGAGTGATACTGCATTGTACGTAAGTACCACAAGTTCTTTATCCATTTTTCACTTTCTGTGATATTGAACTTGTACGGTAAATGAGGTTCTTGTAAACGGAGGCGTCCCAAACTTTGGGGTGGCTGTGTCTTTTTTATTTTAATTTTCCTAAGCTATAGGACCATAGGTGGAAGTGCCCTAGGTTCTGTTGCTTTGTTTTTTAGATGTTTCAGGAAACACCATACACTTCTCCCGAGTGGTTGTTGGCAATTTACATCCCGCCCATCAGCATAACAAGGCTCCCAGTTCTCCATGGCCTGTCCTGCCTTTCTGGATTTTACACTTTTTTCAGATGGCCCTTTTGACCGGGGGGAAGTGAGACTTCATTGTAGTGCAGATTTCCTTTGCAAGCTTGCTTGGTTGGCCAAAAAGGGCGTATGCGTTTTTTCCTGAATATATTCAGGAAAAAACGCATACGCCCTTTTTGGCCAAGTGCATCATTGTGGACGTTCTGCCTCTTTTCCTATGCTTTCAATGCAATTCCAGTCTACCTCCTGAAATCGGTTTCCTGCAATTCTGCCCCGCTTTCAAGTCCTCTTGGCAGCCTTACTTCAGTCTATTTTTGGACGATAGCTGTCATTTATAACTCTGCAGGTTTGTGAATTACAGTGCCCCTGAGCTCCTTTCTTCAACTCGGTTTCTTTTGAGCTGGCTGCAACACCGCAGGATGGCTTCAGGCCCTAATCTGGTTCCGGTACGGCACGCTGAGCCTTTGGTTATTTCCTCTTCCTGGTGGG
Organism: Stenella coeruleoalba; assembly: GCF_951394435.1. Taxonomy (NCBI): domain Eukaryota; kingdom Metazoa; phylum Chordata; class Mammalia; order Artiodactyla; family Delphinidae; genus Stenella; species Stenella coeruleoalba. Next base: position 262,390 of record NW_027645943.1, read on the forward strand.
AAATGAGAGTTAAATTTGCCCGTCCAGACACCTCCAGCTAGCCTCTCATTGGGTCTCGCTATTCCTGTTCATCTTCCGCAGAAATTGCAAACTGGGCCAAACAGGAGGTTAAAGGGACTGACTCTCCAAGTGGGGAGAGTGTTAGTAAAGCGTCTGCAATGTTGCACCCGAGTACCAGGGGAGGAAAACTGAGACATATTTGAACACGTCTCCCGATCACATGGTTGATCATACTCTAGGTTCCACATGCATGTTTTAGCTGAAGGAAGAATACCTTAAACCTGGGGAGTTGAAACCCGTGGAATGGGTACCATGCAATATGACTTCAAAGGGTCTTCATTTGCTCACCGAACCTCTCCAATCCTATCACTGCTGCGTTTATGCCCCTGTACACATGCTTGATTCTCTTTCGGAGACATAGCAATCCATAGGTTTTAAGATACTTACAAGTCAGGTACATTCTTAGGCGTTTAATATGGGGGTGTTGAGTCCATTTCGTTGAGCAAGGAGTAGCTCTTGTCTATTCCATATTTGGCTTAAGGAACTTTATCTGTGCTCATTTCAATCTCTGGTTTTATGCAGCACCCCAACTCACCTTTCCCCTTAAGCAAGCATAAGTTGGTTTTCTAAATTTGAGAACCTGTTCTGTTTTGGAATTCAGTTCCTGTGTAGCCAAGTTTACATTCCGTGTATTAGTGATATCTTATGATGTTTCTTTTTCTGTGTGACTTATTTCAGTTAGAATCATCGTACCTGAATCTACTCATTATGCTGCTACGGGCCTGATGACATAGATTTCATTGCTGAGTGATACTGCATTGTACGTAAGTACCACAAGTTCTTTATCCATTTTTCACTTTCTGCGATGTTAAACTTGAACTGTAAACGAGGTTCTTGTAAACAGAGCCGTTCCAAACTTTGGGGTGGCTGTGTCTTTTTGATTTTAATTTCCCTAATCTATAGGACCATAAGTGGAAGTGCCCTAGGCTCTGTTGCTTTGTTTTTTTGATGTTTCAGGAAACACCATACACTTCTCCCGAGTGTCTGTTGGCAATTTACATCCCGCCCATCAGCATAACAAGGCTCCCAGTTCTCAATGGCCTGTTGCCTTTCTGGACTTTACACTTTTTTCAGATGGCCCTTTTGACCGGGGGGAAGTGAGACTTCATTGTAGTGCAGATTTCCTTTGCAAGCTTGCTTGGTTGGCCAAAAAGGGCGTATGCGTTTTTTCCTGAATATATTCAGGAAAAAACGCATACGCCCTTTTTGGCCAAGTGCACCATTGTGGACGTTCTGCCTCTTTTCCTATGCTTTCAATGCAATTCCAGTCTACCTCCTGAAATCGGTTTCCTGCAATTCTGCCCCGCTTTCAAGTCCTCTTGGCAGCCTTACTTCAGTCTATTTTTGGACGATAGCTGTCATTTATAACTCTGCAGGTTTGTGAATTACAGTGCCCCTGAGCTCCTTTCTTCAACTCGGTTTCTTTTGAGCTGGCTGCAACACCGCAGGATGGCTTCAGGCCCTAATCTGGTTCCGGCACGGCACGCTGAGCCTTTGGTTATTTCCTCTTCCTGGTGGGAAATGAGAGTTAAATTTGCCCGTCCAGACACCTCCAGCTAGTCTCTCATTGGTTCTCGCTATTCCTGTTCATCTTCCGCAGAAATTGCAAACTGGGGCAAACAGGAGGTTAAAGGCACTGACTCTCCAAGTAGGGAGAATGTTAGTAAAGCGTCTGGAATGTTGCACCCGAGTACCAGGGTACGAAAACTGAGACATATTTGAACACGTCTCCCGATCACATGGTTGATCATACTCTAGGTTCCACATGCATGTTTTAGCTGAAGGGAGAATACCTTAAACCTGGGTAGTTGAAACCCGTGGAATGGGTACCATGCAATATGACTTCAAAGGGTCTTCATTTGCTCACTGAACCTCTCCAATCCTATCACTGCTGCGTTTATGCCCCTGTACAAATGCTTGATTCTCTTTCGGAGACATAGCAATCCATAGGTTTTAAAATACTTACAAGTCAGGTACATTCTTAGGCGTTTAATATGCGGTGTTGAGTCCATTTCGTTGAGCAAGGAGTAGCTCTTGTCTATTCCATATTTGGCTTAAGGAACTTTATCTGTGCTCATTTCAATCTCTGGTTTTATGCAGCACCCCAACTCACCTTTACCCTTAAGCAAGCATAAGTTGTTTTTCTAAATTTGAGACCCTGTTCTGTTCTGTAATTCAGTTCCTGTGTAGCCAAGTTTACATTCCGTGTATTACTGATATCTTATGATGTTTCTTTTTCTGTGTGACTTATTTCAGTTAGAATCATCATACCTGAATCCACTCATTGTGCTGCTAAGGGCCTGATGACACAGATTTCATTGCTGAGTGATATTGCTTTGTAAGTAAATACCACAAGTTCTTTATCCATTTTTCACTTTCTGCGATGTTGAACTTGTACTGTAAACGAGGTTCTTGTAAACAGAGGCCTCCCAAACTTTGGGGTGGCTGTGTCTTTTTGATTTTAATTTCCCAAAGCTATAGGACCATAAGTGGAAGTGCCCTAGGTTCTGTTGCTTTGTTTTTTAGATGTTTCAGGAAACACCATACACTTCTCCCGAGTGGTTGTTGGCAATTTACATCCCGCCCATCAGCATAACAAGGCTCCCAGTTCTCCATGGCCTGTCCTGCCTTTCTGGATTTTACACTTTTTCAAGATGGCCCTTTTGATCGGGGGGAAGAGAGACTTCATTGTAGTGCAGATTTCCTTTGCAAGCTTGCTTGGTTGGCCAAAAAGGGCGTATGCGTTTTTTCCTGAATATATTCAGGAAAAAACGCATACGCCCTTTTTGGCCAAGTGCATCATTGTGGACGTTCTGCCTCTTTTCCTATGCTTTCAATGCAATTCCAGTCTACCTCCTGAAATCGGTTTCCTGCAATTCTGCCCCGCTTTCAAGTCCTCTTGGCAGCCTTACTTCAGTCTATTTTTGGACGATAGCTGTCATTTATAACTCTGCAGGTTTGTGCATTACAGTGCCCCTGAGCTCCTTTCTTCAACTCGCTTTCTTTTGAGCTGGCCGCAACACCGCAAGATGGCTTCAGGCCCTAATCTGGTTCCGGCACGGCACACTGAGCCTTTGGTTATTTCCTCTTCCTGGTGGGAAATGAGAGTTAAATTTGCCCGTCCAGAAACCTCCAGCTAGCCTCTCATTGGTTCTCGCTATTCCTGTTCATCTTCCGCAGAAATTTCAAACTAAGCCAAACAGGAGGTTAAAGGCGCTGACTCTCCAAGTGGGGAGAGTGTTAGTAAAGCGTCTGGAATGTTGCACCCGAGTACCAGGGGAGGAAAACTGAGACATATTTGAACACGTCTCTCGTTCACATGGTTGATCATACTTGGGTTCCACATGCATGTTTTAGCTGAAGGAAGAATACCTTTAACCTGGAGAGTTGAGACCCGTGGAATGGGTACCATGCAATATGACTTCAAAGGGTCTTCATTTGCTCACCGAACCTCTCCAATCCTATCACTGCTGCGTTTATGCCCCTGTACACACGCTTGATTCTCTTTTGGAGACATAGCAATCCATAGGTTTTACGATACTTACTAGTCAGGTACATTCTTAGGCGTTTAATATGCGGTGTTGAGTCCATTTCGTTGAGCAAGGAGTAGCTCTTGTCTATTCCATATTTGGCTTAAGGAACTTTATCTGTGCTCATTTCAATCTCTGGTTTTATGCAGCACCCCAACTCACCTTTCCCCTTAAGCAAGCATAAGTTGCTTTTCTAAATTTGAGACCCTGTTCTGTTTTGGAATTCAGTTCCTGTGTAGCCAAGTTTACATTCTGTGTATTAGTGGTACCTTATGATGTTTCTTTTTCTGTGTGACTTATTTCAGTTAGAATCATCGTACCTGAATCCTCTCATTATGCTGCTACGGGCCTGATGACATAGATTTCATTGCTGAGTGATACTGCATTGTACGTAAGTACCACAAGTTCTTTATCCATTTTTCACTTTCTGTGATATTGAACTTCTACGGTAAACGAGGTTCTTGTAAACAGAGGCGTCCCAAACTTTGGGGTGGCTGTGTCTTTTTTATTTTAATTTCCCTAAGCTATAGGACCATAAGTGGCAGTGCCCTAGGCTTTGTTGCTTTCTTTTTTAGATGTTTCAGGAAACACCATACACATCTCCCGAGTGTCTGTTGGCAATTTACATCCCGCCCATCAGCATAACAAGGCTCCCAGTTCTCCATGGCCTGTCCTGCCTTTCTGGATTTTACACTTTTTTCAGATGGCCCTTTTGACCGGGGGGAAGTGAGACTTCATTGTAGTGCAGATTTCCTTTGCAAGCTTGCTTGGTTGGCCAAAAAGGGCATATGCGTTTTTTCCTGAATATATTCAGGAAAAAACGCATATGCCCTTTTTGGCCAAGTGCATCATTGTGGACGTTCTGCCTCTTTTCCTATGCTTTCAGTGCAATTCCAGTCTACCTCCTGAAATCGGTTTCCTGCAATTCTGCCCCGCTTTCAAGTCCTCTTGGCAGCCTTACCTCAGTCTATTTTTGGACGATAGCTGTCATTTATAACTCTGCAGGTTTGTGAATTACAGTGCCCCTGAGCTCCTTTCTTCAACTCGCTTTCTTGTGAGCTGGCCGCAACACCGCAGGATGGCTTCAGGCCCTAATCTGCTACCGGCACGGCACGCTGAGCCTTTGGTTATTTCCTCTTCCTGGTGGGAAATGAGAGTTAAATTTGCCCGTCCAGACACCTCCAGCTAGTCTCTCATTGGTTCTCCCTATTCCTGTTCATCTTCCGCAGAAATTGCAAACTGGGCCAAACAGGAGGTTAAAGGGACTGACTCTCCAACTGAGGAGAGTGTTAGTAAAGCGTCTGGAATGTTGCACCCGAGTACCAGGGTACGAAAACGGAGACATATTTGAACACGTCTCCTGATCACATGGTTGATCATACTCTAGGTTCTACATGCATGTTTTAGCTGAAGGAAGAATACCTTAAACCTGGGTAGTAGAAACCCGTGGAATGGGTACCATGCAATATGACTTCAAAGGGTCTACATTTGCTCACCGAACCTCTCCAATCCTATCACTGCTGCGTTTATGCCCCTGTACACATGCTTGATTCTCTTTCGGAGACATAGCAATCCATAGGTTTTAAGATACTTACTAGTCAGGTACATTCTTAGGCATTTAACATGCGGTGTTGAGTCCATTTCGTTGAGCAAGGAGTAGCTCTTGTCTATTCCATATTTGGCTTAAGGACCTTTATCTGTGCTCATTTCAATCTCTGGTTTTATGCAGCACCCCAACTCACCTTTCCACTTAAGCAAGCATAAGTTGCTTTTCTAAATTTGAGACCCTGTTGTGTTTTGGAATTCAGTTCCTGTGTAGCCAAGTTTACATTCTGTGTATTAGTGATACCTTATGATGTTTCTTTTTCTGTGTGACTTATTTCAGTTAGAATCATCGTACCTGAATCCACTCATTATGTTGCTACGGGCCTGATGACATAGATTTCATTGCTGAGTGATACTGCATTGTACGTAAGTACCACAAGTTCTTTATCCATTTTTCACTTTCTGTGATATTGAACTTGTACGGTAAATGAGGTTCTTGTAAACGGAGGCGTCCCAAACTTTGGGGTGGCTGTGTCTTTTTTATTTTAATTTTCCTAAGCTATAGGACCATAGGTGGAAGTGCCCTAGGTTCTGTTGCTTTGTTTTTTAGATGTTTCAGGAAACACCATACACTTCTCCCGAGTGGTTGTTGGCAATTTACATCCCGCCCATCAGCATAACAAGGCTCCCAGTTCTCCATGGCCTGTCCTGCCTTTCTGGATTTTACACTTTTTTCAGATGGCCCTTTTGACCGGGGGGAAGTGAGACTTCATTGTAGTGCAGATTTCCTTTGCAAGCTTGCTTGGTTGGCCAAAAAGGGCGTATGCGTTTTTTCCTGAATATATTCAGGAAAAAACGCATACGCCCTTTTTGGCCAAGTGCATCATTGTGGACGTTCTGCCTCTTTTCCTATGCTTTCAATGCAATCCCAGTCTACCTCCTGAAATCGGTTTCCTGCAATTCTGCCCCGCTTTCAAGTCCTCTTGGCAGCCTTACTTCAGTCTATTTTTGGACGATAGCTGTCATTTATAACTCTGCAGGTTTGTGAATTACAGTGCCCCTGAGCTCCTTTCTTCAACTCGGTTTCTTTTGAGCTGGCTGCAACACCGCAGGATGGCTTCAGGCCCTAATCTGGTTCCGGTACGGCACGCTGAGCCTTTGGTTATTTCCTCTTCCTGGTGGGAAATGAGAGTTAAATTTGCCCGTCCAGACACCTCCAGCTAGCCTCTCATTGGTTCTCGCTATTCCTGTTCATCTTCCGCAGAAATTGCAAACTGGGCCAAACAGGAGGTTAAAGGGACTGACTCTCCAAGTGGGGAGAGTGTTAGTAAAGCGTCTGCAATGTTGCACCCGAGTACCAGGGGAGGAAAACTGAGACATATTTGAACACGTCTCCCGATCACATGGTTGATCATACTCTAGGTTCCACATGCATGTTTTAGCTGAAGGAAGAATACCTTAAACCTGGGGAGTTGAAACCCGTGGAATGGGTACCATGCAATATGACTTCAAAGGGTCTTCATTTGCTCACCGAACCTCTCCAATCCTATCACTGCTGCGTTTATGCCCCTGTACACATGCTTGATTCTCTTTCTGAGACATAGCAATCCATAGGTTTTAAGATACTTACAAGTCAGGTACATTCTTAGGCGTTTAATATGGGGGTGTTGAGTCCATTTCGTTGAGCAAGGAGTAGCTCTTGTCTATTCCATATTTGGCTTAAGGAACTTTATCTGTGCTCATTTCAATCTCTGGTTTTATGCAGCACCCCAACTCACCTTTCCCCTTAAGCAAGCATAAGTTGGTTTTCTAAATTTGAGACTCTGTTCTGTTTTGGAATGCAGTTCCTGTGTAGCCAAGTTTACATTCCGTGTATTAGTGATATCTTATGATGTTTCTTTTTCTGTGTGACTTATTTCAGTTAGAATCATCGTACCTGAATCTACTCATTATGCTGCTACGGGCCTGATGACATAGATTTCATTGCTGAGTGATACTGCATTGTACGTAAGTACCACAAGTTCTTTATCCATTTTTCACTTTCTGCGATGTTAAACTTGAACTGTAAACGAGGTTCTTGTAAACAGAGCCGTTCCAAACTTTGGGGTGGCTGTGTCTTTTTGATTTTAATTTCCCTAATCTATAGTACCATAAGTGGAAGTGCCCTAGGCTCTGTTGCTTTGTTTTTTTGATGTTTCAGGAAACACCATACACTTCTCCCGAGTGTCTGTTGGCAATTTACATCCCGCCCATCAGCATAACAAGGCTCCCAGTTCTCAATGGCCTGTTGCCTTTCTGGACTTTACACTTTTTTCAGATGGCCCTTTTGACCGGGGGGAAGTGAGACTTCATTGTAGTGCAGATTTCCTTTGCAAGCTTGCTTGGTTGGCCAAAAAGGGCGTATGCGTTTTTTCCTGAATATATTCAGGAAAAAACGCATACGCCCTTTTTGGCCAAGTGCACCATTGTGGACGTTCTGCCTCTTTTCCTATGCTTTCAATGCAATTCCAGTCTACCTCCTGAAATCGGTTTCCTGCAATTCTGCCCCGCTTTCAAGTCCTCTTGGCAGCCTTACTTCAGTCTATTTTTGGACGATAGCTGTCATTTATAACTCTGCAGGTTTGTGAATTACAGTGCCCCTGAGCTCCTTTCTTCAACTCGGTTTCTTTTGAGCTGGCCGCAACACCGCAGGATGGCTTCAGGCCCTAATCTGGTTCCGGCACGGCACGCTGAGCCTTTGGTTATTTCCTCTTCCTGGTGGGAAATGAGAGTTAAATTTGCCCGTCCAGACACCTCCAGCTAGTCTCTCATTGGTTCTCGCTATTCCTGTTCATCTTCCGCAGAAATTGCAAACTGGGGCAAACAGGAGGTTAAAGGCACTGACTCTCCAAGTAGGGAGAATGTTAGTAAAGCGTCTGGAATGTTGCACCCGAGTACCAGGGTACGAAAACTGAGACATATTTGAACACGTCTCCCGATCACATGGTTGATCATACTCTAGGTTCCACATGCATGTTTTAGCTGAAGGGAGAATACCTTAAACCTGGGTAGTTGAAACCCGTGGAATGGGTACCATGCAATATGACTTCAAAGGGTCTTCATTTGCTCACTGAACCTCTCCAATCCTATCACTGCTGCGTTTATGCCCCTGTACAAATGCTTGATTCTCTTTCGGAGACATAGCAATCCATAGGTTTTAAGATACTTACAAGTCAGGTACATTCTTAGGCGTTTAATATGCGGTGTTGAGTCCATTTCGTTGAGCAAGGAGTAGCTCTTGTCTATTCCATATTTGGCTTAAGGAACTTTATCTGTGCTCATTTCAATCTCTGGTTTTATGCAGCACCCCAACTCACCTTTACCCTTAAGCAAGCATAAGTTGTTTTTCTAAATTTGAGACCCTGTTCTGTTCTGTAATTCAGTTCCTGTGTAGCCAAGTTTACATTCCGTGTATTACTGATATCTTATGATGTTTCTTTTTCTGTGTGACTTATTTCAGTTAGAATCATCATACCTGAATCCACTCATTGTGCTGCTAAGGGCCTGATGACACAGATTTCATTGCTGAGTGATATTGCTTTGTAAGTAAATACCACAAGTTCTTTATCCATTTTTCACTTTCTGCGATGTTGAACTTGTACTGTAAACGAGGTTCTTGTAAACAGAGGCCTCCCAAACTTTGGGGTGGCTGTGTCTTTTTGATTTTAATTTCCCAAAGCTATAGGACCATAAGTGGAAGTGCCCTAGGTTCTGTTGCTTTGTTTTTTAGATGTTTCAGGAAACACCATACACTTCTCCCGAGTGGTTGTTGGCAATTTACATCCCGCCCATCAGCATAACAAGGCTCCCAGTTCTCCATGGCCTGTCCTGCCTTTCTGGATTTTACACTTTTTCAAGATGGCCCTTTTGATCGGAGGGAAGAGAGACTTCATTGTAGTGCAGATTTCCTTTGCAAGCTTGCTTGGTTGGCCAAAAAGGGCGTATGCGTTTTTTCCTGAATATATTCAGGAAAAAACGCATACGCCCTTTTTGGCCAAGTGCATCATTGTGGACGTTCTGCCTCTTTTCCTATGCTTTCAATGCAATTCCAGTCTACCTCCTGAAATCGGTTTCCTGCAATTCTGCCCCGCTTTCAAGTCCTCTTGGCAGCCTTACTTCAGTCTATTTTTGGACGATAGCTGTCATTTATAACTCTGCAGGTTTGTGCATTACAGTGCCCCTGAGCTCCTTTCTTCAACTCGCTTTCTTTTGAGCTGGCCGCAACACCGCAAGATGGCTTCAGGCCCTAATCTGGTTCCGGCACGGCACACTGAGCCTTTGGTTATTTCCTCTTCCTGGTGGGAAATGAGAGTTAAATTTGCCCGTCCAGAAACCTCCAGCTAGCCTCTCATTGGTTCTCGCTATTCCTGTTCATCTTCCGCAGAAATTTCAAACTAAGCCAAACAGGAGGTTAAAGGCGCTGACTCTCCAAGTGGGGAGAGTGTTAGTAAAGCGTCTGGAATGTTGCACCCGAGTACCAGGGGAGGAAAACTGAGACATATTTGAACACGTCTCTCGTTCACATGGTTGATCATACTTGGGTTCCACATGCATGTTTTAGCTGAAGGAAGAATACCTTTAACCTGGAGAGTTGAGACCCGTGGAATGGGTACCATGCAATATGACTTCAAAGGGTCTTCATTTGCTCACCGAACCTCTCCAATCCTATCACTGCTGCGTTTATGCCCCTGTACACACGCTTGATTCTCTTTTGGAGACATAGCAATCCATAGGTTTTACGATACTTACTAGTCAGGTACATTCTTAGGCGTTTAATATGCGGTGTTGAGTCCATTTCGTTGAGCAAGGAGTAGCTCTTGTCTATTCCATATTTGGCTTAAGGAACTTTATCTGTGCTCATTTCAATCTCTGGTTTTATGCAGCACCCCAACTCACCTTTCCCCTTAAGCAAGCATAAGTTGCTTTTCTAAATTTGAGACCCTGTTCTGTTTTGGAATTCAGTTCCTGTGTAGCCAAGTTTACATTCTGTGTATTAGTGGTACCTTATGATGTTTCTTTTTCTGTGTGACTTATTTCAGTTAGAATCATCGTACCTGAATCCTCTCATTATGCTGCTACGGGCCTGATGACATAGATTTCATTGCTGAGTGATACTGCATTGTACGTAAGTACCACAAGTTCTTTATCCATTTTTCACTTTCTGTGATATTGAACTTCTACGGTAAACGAGGTTCTTGTAAACAGAGGCGTCCCAAACTTTGGGGTGGCTGTGTCTTTTTTATTTTAATTTCCCTAAGCTATAGGACCATAAGTGGCAGTGCCCTAGGCTTTGTTGCTTTCTTTTTTAGATGTTTCAGGAAACACCATACACATCTCCCGAGTGTCTGTTGGCAATTTACATCCCGCCCATCAGCATAACAAGGCTCCCAGTTCTCCATGGCCTGTCCTGCCTTTCTGGATTTTACACTTTTTTCAGATGGCCCTTTTGACCGGGGGGAAGTGAGACTTCATTGTAGTGCAGATTTCCTTTGCAAGCTTGCTTGGTTGGCCAAAAAGGGCATATGCGTTTTTTCCTGAATATATTCAGGAAAAAACGCATATGCCCTTTTTGGCCAAGTGCATCATTGTGGACGTTCTGCCTCTTTTCCTATGCTTTCAGTGCAATTCCAGTCTACCTCCTGAAATCGGTTTCCTGCAATTCTGCCCCGCTTTCAAGTCCTCTTGGCAGCCTTACCTCAGTCTATTTTTGGACGATAGCTGTCATTTATAACTCTGCAGGTTTGTGAATTACAGTGCCCCTGAGCTCCTTTCTTCAACTCGCTTTCTTGTGAGCTGGCCGCAACACCGCAGGATGGCTTCAGGCCCTAATCTGCTACCGGCACGGCACGCTGAGCCTTTGGTTATTTCCTCTTCCTGGTGGGAAATGAGAGTTAAATTTGCCCGTCCAGACACCTCCAGCTAGTCTCTCATTGGTTCTCCCTATTCCTGTTCATCTTCCGCAGAAATTGCAAACTGGGCCAAACAGGAGGTTAAAGGGACTGACTCTCCAACTGAGGAGAGTGTTAGTAAAGCGTCTGGAATGTTGCACCCGAGTACCAGGGTACGAAAACGGAGACATATTTGAACACGTCTCCTGATCACATGGTTGATCATACTCTAGGTTCTACATGCATGTTTTAGCTGAAGGAAGAATACCTTAAACCTGGGTAGTAGAAACCCGTGGAATGGGTACCATGCAATATGACTTCAAAGGGTCTACATTTGCTCACCGAACCTCTCCAATCCTATCACTGCTGCGTTTATGCCCCTGTACACATGCTTGATTCTCTTTCGGAGACATAGCAATCCATAGGTTTTAAGATACTTACTAGTCAGGTACATTCTTAGGCATTTAACATGCGGTGTTGAGTCCATTTCGTTGAGCAAGGAGTAGCTCTTGTCTATTCCATATTTGGCTTAAGGACCTTTATCTGTGCTCATTTCAATCTCTGGTTTTATGCAGCACCCCAACTCACCTTTCCACTTAAGCAAGCATAAGTTGCTTTTCTAAATTTGAGACACTGTTGTGTTTTGGAATTCAGTTCCTGTGTAGCCAAGTTTACATTCTGTGTATTAGTGATACCTTATGATGTTTCTTTTTCTGTGTGACTTATTTCAGTTAGAATCATCGTACCTGAATCCACTCATTATGTTGCTACGGGCCTGATGACATAGATTTCATTGCTGAGTGATACTGCATTGTACGTAAGTACCACAAGTTCTTTATCCATTTTTCACTTTCTGTGATATTGAACTTGTACGGTAAATGAGGTTCTTGTAAACGGAGGCGTCCCAAACTTTGGGGTGGCTGTGTCTTTTTTATTTTAATTTTCCTAAGCTATAGGACCATAGGTGGAAGTGCCCTAGGTTCTGTTGCTTTGTTTTTTAGATGTTTCAGGAAACACCATACACTTCTCCCGAGTGGTTGTTGGCAATTTACATCCCGCCCATCAGCATAACAAGGCTCCCAGTTCTCCATGGCCTGTCCTGCCTTTCTGGATTTTACACTTTTTTCAGATGGCCCTTTTGACCGGGGGGAAGTGAGACTTCATTGTAGTGCAGATTTCCTTTGCAAGCTTGCTTGGTTGGCCAAAAAGGGCGTATGCGTTTTTTCCTGAATATATTCAGGAAAAAACGCATACGCCCTTTTTGGCCAAGTGCATCATTGTGGACGTTCTGCCTCTTTTCCTATGCTTTCAATGCAATTCCAGTCTACCTCCTGAAATCGGTTTCCTGCAATTCTGCCCCGCTTTCAAGTCCTCTTGGCAGCCTTACTTCAGTCTATTTTTGGACGATAGCTGTCATTTATAACTCTGCAGGTTTGTGAATTACAGTGCCCCTGAGCTCCTTTCTTCAACTCGGTTTCTTTTGAGCTGGCTGCAACACCGCAGGATGGCTTCAGGCCCTAATCTGGTTCCGGTACGGCACGCTGAGCCTTTGGTTATTTCCTCTTCCTGGTGGGAAATGAGAGTTAAATTTGCCCGTCCAGACACCTCCAGCTAGCCTCTCATTGGTTCTCGCTATTCCTGTTCATCTTCCGCAGAAATTGCAAACTGGGCCAAACAGGAGGTTAAAGGGACTGACTCTCCAAGTGGGGAGAGTGTTAGTAAAGCGTCTGCAATGTTGCACCCGAGTACCAGGGGAGGAAAACTGAGACATATTTGAACACGTCTCCCGATCACATGGTTGATCATACTCTAGGTTCCACATGCATGTTTTAGCTGAAGGAAGAATACCTTAAACCTGGGGAGTTGAAACCCGTGGAATGGGTACCATGCAATATGACTTCAAAGGGTCTTCATTTGCTCACCGAACCTCTCCAATCCTATCACTGCTGCGTTTATGCCCCTGTACACATGCTTGATTCTCTTTCGGAGACATAGCAATCCATAGGTTTTAAGATACTTACAAGTCAGGTACATTCTTAGGCGTTTAATATGGGGGTGTTGAGTCCATTTCGTTGAGCAAGGAGTAGCTCTTGTCTATTCCATATTTGGCTTAAGGAACTTTATCTGTGCTCATTTCAATCTCTGGTTTTATGCAGCACCCCAACTCACCTTTCCCCTTAAGCAAGCATAAGTTGGTTTTCTAAATTTGAGACCCTCTTCTGTTCTGTAATTAAGTTCCTGTGTAGCCAAGTTTACATTCCGTGTATTACTGATATTTTATGATGTTTCTTTTTCTGTGTGACTTATTTCAGTTAGAATCATCATACCTGAATCCACTCATTGTGCTGCTAAGGGCCTGATGACATAGATTTCATTGCTGAGTGATATTGCTTTGTAAGTGAATACCACAACTTCTTTATCCATTTTTCACTTTCTGCGATGTTGAACTTGTACTGTAAACGAGGTTCTTGTAAACAGAGCCGTTCCAAACTTTGGGGTGGCTGTGTCTTTTTGATTTTAATTTCCCTAAGCTATAGGACCATAAGTGGCAGTGCCCTAGGCTCTGTTGCTTTGTTTTTTAGATGTTTCAGGAAACACCATACACTTCTCCCAAGTGTCTGTTGGCAATTTACATCCCGCCCATCAGCATAACAAGGCTCCCAGTTCTCAATGGCCTGTTGCCTTTCTGGATTTTACACTTTTTTCAGATGGCCCTTTTGACCGGGGGGAAGTGAGACTTCATTGTAGTGCAGATTTCCTTTGCAAGCTTGCTTGGTTGGCCAAAAAGGGCGTATGCGTTTTTTCCTGAATATATTCAGGAAAAAACGCATACGCCCTTTTTGGCCAAGTGCATCATTGTGGACGTTCTGCCTCTTTTCCTATGCTTTCAATGCAATTCCAGTCTACCTCCTGAAATCGGTTTCCTGCAATTCTGCCCCGCTTTCAAGTCCTCTTGGCAGCCTTACTTCAGTCTATTTTTGGACGATAGCTGTCATTTATAACTCTGCAGGTTTGTGAATTACAGTGCCCCTGAGCTCCTTTCTTCAACTCGCTTTCTTGTGAGCTGGCCGCAACACCGCAGGATGGCTTCAGGCCCTAATCTGGTTCCGGCCCGGCATGCTGAGCCTTTGGTTAATTCCTCTTCCTGGTGGGAAATGAGAGTTAAATTTGCCCGTCCAGACACCTCCAGCTAGCCTCTCATTGGTTCTCGCTATTCCTGTTCATCTTCCGCAGAAATTGCAAACTGGGCCAAACAGGAGGTTAAAGGGACTGACTCTCCAAGTGGGGAGAGTGTTAGTAAAGCGTCTGGAATGTTGCACCCGAGTACCAGGGGAGGGAAACTGAGACATATTTGAACACGTCTCCCGATCACATGGTTGATCATACTCTAGGTTCCACATGCATGTTTTAGCTGAAGGAAGAATACCTTAAACCTGGGTAGTTGAAACCCGTGGAATGGGTACCATGCAATATGACTTCAAAGGGTCTTCATTTGCTCACCGAACCTCTCCAATCCTATCACTGCTGCGTTTATGCCCCTGTACACATGCTTGATTCTCTTTCGGAGACATAGCAATCCATAGGTTTTAAGTTACTTACTAGTCAGGTACATTCTTAGGCGTTTAATATGGGGTGTTGAGTCCATTTCGTTGAGCAAGGAGTAGCTCTTGTCTATTCCATATTTGGCTTAAGGAACTTTATCTGTGCTCATTTCAATCTCTGGTTTTATGCAGCACCCCAACTCACCTTTACCGTTAAGCAAGAATAAGTTGGTTTTCTAAATTTGAGACCCTGTTCTGTTCTGTAATTCAGTTCCTGTGTAGCCAAGTTTCCATTCCGTGTATTACTGATATCTTATGATGTTTCTTTTTCTGTGTGACTTATTTCAGTTAGAATCATCATACCTGAATCCACTCATTGTGCTGCTAAGTTCCTGATGACACAGATTTCATTGCTGAGTGATATTGCTTTGTAAGTAAATACCACAACTTCTTTATCCATTTTTCACTTTCTGCGATGTTGAACTTGTACTGTAAACGAGGTTCTTGTAAACAGAGCCATTCCAAACTTTGGGGTGGCTGTGTCTTTTTTATTTTAATTTCCCTAAGCTATAGGACCATAAGTGGAAGTGCCCTAGGTTCTGTTGCTTTGCTTTTTAGATGTTTCAGGAAACACCATACACTTCTCCCGAGTGGTTGTTGGCAATTTACATCCCGCCCATCAGCATAACAAGGCTCCCAGTTCTCCATGGCCTGTCCTGCCTTTCTGGATTTTACACTTTTTTCAGATGGCCCTTTTGACCGGGGGGAAGTGAGACTTCATTGTAGTGCAGATTTCCTTTGCAAGCTTGCTTGGTTGGCCAAAAAGGGCGTATGCGTTTTTTCCTGAATATATTCAGGAAAAAACGCATACGCCCTTTTTGGCCAAGTGCATCATTGTGGACGTTCTGCCTCTTTTCCTATGCTTTCAATGCAATTCCAGTCTACCTCCTGAAATCGGTTTCCTGCAATTCTGCCCCGCTTTCAAGTCCTCTTGGCAGCCTTACTTCAGTCTATTTTTGGACGATAGCTGTCATTTATAACTCTGCAGGTTTGTGAATTACAGTGCCCCTGAGCTCCTTTCTTCAACTCGGTTTCTTTTGAGCTGGCCGCAACACCGCAGGATGGCTTCAGGCCCTAATCTGGTTCCGGCCCGGCATGCTGAGCCTTTGGTTAATTCCTCTTCCTGGTGGGAAATGAGAGTTAAATTTGCCCGTTCAGACACCTCCAGCTAGTCTCTCATTGGTTCTCGCTATTCCTGTTCATCTTCCGCAGAAATTGCAAACTGGGCCAAACAGGAGGTTAAAGGGACTGACTCTCCAAGTGGGGAGAGTGTTAGTAAAGCGTCTGGAATGTTGCACCCGAGTACCAGGGGAGGAAAACTGAGACATATTTGAACACGTCTCCCGTTCACATGGTTGATCATACTCTGGGTTCCACATGCATGTTTTAGCTGAAGGAAGAATACCTTAAACCTGGAGAGTTGAGACCCGTGGAATGGGTACCATGCAATATGACTTCAAAGGGTCTACATTTGCTCACCGAACCTCTCCAATCCTATCACTGCTGCGTTTATGCCCCTGTACACACGCTTGATTCTCTTTTGGAGACATAGCAATCCATAGGTTTTAAGATACTTACTAGTCAGGTACATTCTTAGGCGTTTAATATGGGGTGTTGAGTCCATTTCGTTGAGCAAGGAGTAGCTCTTGTCTATTCCATATTTGGCTTAAGGAACTTTATCTGTGCTCATTTCAATCTCTGGTTTTATGCAGCACCCCAACTCACCTTTACCCTTAAGCAAGCATAAGTTGGTTTTCTAAATTTGAGACCCTGTTCTGTTTTGGAATGCAGTTCCTGTGTAGCCAAGTTTACATTCCGTGTATTAGTGATACCTTATGATGTTTCTTTTTCTGTGTGACTTATTTCAGTTAGAATCATCGTACCTGAATCCACTCATTATGTTGCTACGGGCCTGATGACATAGATTTCATCGCTGAGTGATACTGCATTGTACGTAAGTACCACAAGTTCTTTATCCATTTTTCACTTTCTGTGATATTGAACATGTACGGTAAACGAGGTTCTTGTAAACGGAGGCGTCCCAAACTTTGGGGTGGCTGTGTCTTTTTTATTTTAATTTCCCTAAGCTATAGGACCATAAGTGGAAGTGCCCTAGGTTCTGTTGCTTTGTTTTTTAGATGTTTCAGGAAACACCATACACTTCTCCCGAGTGGTTGTTGGCAATTTACATCCCGCCCATCAGCATAACAAGGCTCCCAGTTCTCCATGGCCTGTCCTGCCTTTCTGGATTTTACACTTTTTTCAGATGGCCCTTTTGACCGGGGGGAAGTGAGACTTCATTGTAGTGCAGATTTCCTTTGCAAGCTTGCTTGGTTGGCCAAAAAGGGCGTATGCGTTTTTTCCTGAATATATTCAGGAAAAAACGCATACGCCCTTTTTGGCCAAGTGCATCATTGTGGACGTTCTGCCTCTTTTCCTATGCTTTCAATGCAATTCCAGTCTACCTCCTGAAATTGGTTTCCTGCAATTCTGCCCCGCTTTCAACTCCTCTTGGCAGCCTTACTTCAGTCTATTTTTGGACGATAGCTGTCATTTATAACTCTGCAGGTTTGTGAATTACAGTGCCCCTGAGCTCCTTTCTTCAACTCGGATTCTTTTGAGCTGGCTGCAACACCGCAGGATGGCTTCAGGCCCTAATCTGGTTCCGGTATGGCACGCTGAGCCTTTGGTTATTTCCTCTTCCTGGTGGGAAATGAGAGTTAAATTTGCCCGTCCAGACACCTCCAGCTAGCCTCTCATTGGTTCTCGCTATTCCTGTTCATCTTCCGCAGAAATTGCAAACTGGGCCAAACAGGAGGTTAAAGGGACTGACTCTCCAAGTGGGGAGAGTGTTAGTAAAGCGTCTGCAATGTTGCACCCGAGTACCAGGGGAGGAAAACTGAGACATATTTGAACACGTCTCCCGATCACATGGTTGATCATACTCTAGGTTCCACATGCATGTTTTAGCTGAAGGAAGAATACCTTAAACCTGGGTAGTTGAAACCCGTGGAATGGGAACCATGCAATATGACTTCAAAGGGTCTTCATTTGCTCACCGAACCTCTCCAATCCTATCACTGCTGCGTTTATGCCCCTGTACACATGCTTGATTCTCTTTCGGAGACATAGCAATCCATAGGTTTTAAGATACTTACAAGTCAGGTACATTCCTAGGCGTTTAATATGGGGGTGTTGAGTCCATTTCGTTGAGCAAGGAGTAGCTCTTTTCTATTCCATATTTGGCTTAAGGAACTTTATCTGTGCTCATTTCAATCTCTGGTTTTATGCAGCACCCCAGCTCACCTTTACCCTTAAGCAAGCATAAGTTGTTTTTCTAAATTTGAGACCCTCTTCTGTTCTGTAATTCAGTTCCTGTGTAGCCAAGTTTACATTCCGTGTATTACTGATATTTTATGATGTTTCTTTTTCTGTGTGACTTATTTCAGTTAGAATCATCATACCTGAATCCACTCATTGTGCTGCTAAGGGCCTGATGACATAGATTTCATTGCTGAGTGATATTGCTTTGTAAGTGAATACCACAACTTCTTTATCCATTTTTCACTTTCTGCGATGTTGAACTTGTACTGTAAACGAGGTTCTTGTAAACAGAGCCGTTCCAAACTTTGGGGTGGCTGTGTCTTTTTGATTTTAATTTCCCTAAGCTATAGGACCATAAGTGGCAGTGCCCTAGGCTCTGTTGCTTTGTTTTTTAGATGTTTCAGGAAACACCATACACTTCTCCGGAGTGTCTGTTGGCAATTTACATCCCGCCCATCAGCATAACAAGGCTCCCAGTTCTCAATGGCCTGTTGCCTTTCTGGATTTTACACTTTTTTCAGATGGCCCTTTTGACCGGGGGGAAGTGAGACTTCATTGTAGTGCAGATTTCCTTTGCAAGCTTGCTTGGTTGGCCAAAAAGGGCGTATGCGTTTTTTCCTGAATATATTCAGGAAAAAACGCATACGCCCTTTTTGGCCAAGTGCATCATTGTGGACGTTCTGCCTCTTTTCCTATGCTTTCAATGCAATTCCAGTCTACCTCCTGAAATCGGTTTCCTGCAATTCTGCCCTGCTTTCAAGTCCTCTTGGCAGCCTTACTTCAGTATATTTTTGGACGATAGCTGTCATTTATAACTCTGCAGGTTTGTGAATTACAGTGACCCTGAGCTCCTTTCTTCAACTCGGTTTCTTTTGAGCTGGCCGCAACACCGCAGGATGGCTTCAGGCCCTAATCTGGTTCCGGCCCGGCATGCTGAGCCTTTGGTTAATTCCTCTTCCTGGTGGGAAATGAGAGTTAAATTTGCCGGTTCAGACACCTCCAGCTAGTCTCTCATTGGTTCTCGCTATTCCTGTTCATCTTCCGCAGAAATTGCAAACTGGGCCAAACAGGAGGTTAAAGGGACTGACTCTCCAAGTGGGGAGAGTGTTAGTAAAGCATCTGGAATGTTGCACCCGAGTACCAGGGGAGGAAAACTGAGACATATTTGAACACGTCTCCCGTTCACATGGTTGATCATACTCTGGGTTCCACATGCATGTTTTAGCTGAAGGAAGAATACCTTAAACCTGGAGAGTTGAGACCCGTGGAATGGGTACCATGCAATATGACTTCAAAGGGTCTTCATTTGCTCACCGAACCTCTCCAATCCTATCACTGCTGCGTTTATGCCCCTGTACACACGCTTGATTCTCTTTTGGAGACATAGCAATCCATAGGTTTTAAGATACTTACTAGTCAGGTACATTCTTAGGCGTTTAATATGGGGTGTTGAGTCCATTTCGTTGAGCAAGGAGTAGCTCTTGTCTATTCCATATTTGGCTTAAGGAACTTTATCTGTGCTCATTTCAATCTCTGGTTTTATGCAGCACCCCAACTCACCTTTACCCTTAAGCAAGCATAAGTTGGTTTTCTAAATTTGAGACCCTGTTCTGTTTTGGAATGCAGTTCCTGTGTAGCCAAGTTTACATTCCGTGTATTAGTGATATCTTTTGATGTTTCTTTTTCTGTGTGACTTATTTCAGTTAGAATCATCGTACCTGAATCCACTCATTATGCTGCTACGGGCCTGATGACATAGATTTCATTGCTGAGTGATACTGCATTGTACGTAAGTACCACAAGTTCTTTATCCATTTTTCACTTTCTGTGATATTGAACTTGTACGGTAAACGAGGTTCTTGTAAACGGAGGTGTCCCAAACTTTGGGGTGGCTGTGTCTTTTTGATTTTAATTTCCCTAAGCTATAGGACCATAAGTGGAAGTGCCCTAGGCTCTGTTGCTTTGTTTTTTAGATGTTTCAGGAAACACCATACACTTCTCCCGAGTGGTTGTTGGCAATTTACATCCCGCCCATCAGCATAACAAGGCTCCCAGTTCTCCATGGCCTGTCCTGCCTTTCTGGATTTTACACTTTTTTCAGATGGCCCTTTTGACCGGGGGGAAGTGAGACTTCATTGTAGTGCAGATTTCCTTTGCAAGCTTGCTTGGTTGGCCAAAAAGGGCGTATGCGTTTTTTCCTGAATATATTCAGGAAAAAACGCATACGCCCTTTTTGGCCAAGTGCATCATTGTGGACGTTCTGCCTCTTTTCCTATGCTTTCAATGCAATTCCAGTCTACCTCCTGAAATCGGTTTCCTGCAATTCTGCCCCGCTTTCAAGTCCTCTTGGCAGCCTTACTTCAGTCTATTTTTGGACGATAGCTGTCATTTATAACTCTGCAGGTTTGTGAATTACAGTGCCCCTGAGCTCCTTTCTTCAACTCGGTTTCTTTTGAGCTGGCCGCAACACTGCAGGATGGCTTCAGGCCCTAATCTGGTTCCGGCACGGCACGCTGAGCCTTTGGTTATTTCCTCTTCCTGGTGGGAAATGAGAGTTATATTTGCCCGTCCAGACACCTCCAGCTAGTCTCTCATTGGTTCTCGCTATTCCTGTTCATCTTCCGCAGAAATTGCAAACTGGGCCAAACAGGAGGTTAAAGGCGCTGACTCTCCAAGTGGGGAGAGTGTTAGTAAAGCGTCTGGAATGTTGCACCCGAGTACCAGGGGAGGAAAACTGAGACATATTTGAACACGTCTCCCGTTCACATGGTTGATCATACTTGGGTTCCACATGCATGTTTTAGCTGAAGGAAGAATACCTTAAACCTGGAGAGTTAAGACCCGTGGAATGGGTACCATGCAATATGACTTCAAAGGGTCTTCATTTGCTCACCGAACCTCTCCAATCCTATCACTGCTGCGTTTATGCCCCTGTACACATGCTTGATTCTCTTTCGGAGACTTAGCAATCCATAGGTTTTAAGATACTTACTAGTCAGGTACATTCTTAGGCGTTTAATATGCGGTGTTGAGTCCATTTCGTTGAGCAAGGAGTAGCTCTTGTCTATTCCATATTTGGCTTAAGGAAGTTTATCTGTGCTCATTTCAATCTCTGGTTTTATGCAGCACCCCAACTCACCTTTCCCCTTAAGCAAGCATAAGTTGGTTTTCTAAATTTGAGACCCTGTTCTGTTCTGTAATTCAGTTCCTGTGTAGCCAAGTTTCCATTCCGTGTATTACTGATATCTTATGATGTTTCTTTTTCTGTGTGACTTATTTCAGTTAGAATCATCATACCTGAATCCACTCATTGTTCTGCTAAGGGCCTGATGACACAGATTTCATTGCTGAGTGATATTGCTTTGTAAGTAAATACCACAACTTCTTTATCCATTTTTCACTTTCTGCGATGTTTAACTTGTACTGTAAACGAGGTTCTTGTAAACAGAGCCATTCCAAACTTTGGCGTGGCTGTGTCTTTTTGATTTTAATTTCCCTAAGCTATAGGACCATAAGTGGAAGTGCCCTAGGCTCTGTTGCTTTGTTTTTTAGATGTTTCAGGAAACACCATACACTTCTCCCGAGTGGTTGTTGGCAATTTACATCCCGCCCATCAGCATAACAAGGCTCCCAGTTCTCCATGGCCTGTCCTGCCTTTCTGGATTTTACACTTTTTTCAGATGGCCCTTTTGACCGGGGGGAAGTGAGACTTCATTGTAGTGCAGATTTCCTTTGCAAGCTTGCTTGGTTGGCCAAAAAGGGCGTATGCGTTTTTTCCTGAATATATTCAGGAAAAAACGCATACGCCCTTTTTGGCCAAGTGCATCATTGTGGACGTTCTGCCTCTTTTCCTATGCTTTCAATGCAATTCCAGTCTACCTCCTGAAATCGGTTTCCTGCAATTCTGCCCCGCTTTCAAGTCCTCTTGGCAGCCTTACTTCAGTCTATTTTTGGACGATAGCTGTCATTTATAACTCTGCAGGTTTGTGAATTACAGTGCCCCTGAGCTCCTTTCTTCAACTCGGTTTCTTTTGAGCTGGCCGCAACACCGCCGGATGGCTTCAGGCCCTAATCTGGTTCCGGCCCGGCATGCTGAGCCTTTGGTTAATTCCTCTTCCTGGTGGGAAATGAGAGTTAAATTTGCCGGTTCAGACACCTCCAGCTAGTCTCTCATTGGTTCTCGCTATTCCTGTTCATCTTCCGCAGAAATTGCAAACTGGGGCAAACAGGAGGTTAAAGGGACTGACTCTCCAAGTGGGGAGAGTGTTAGTAAAGCGTCTGCAATGTTGCACCCGAGTACCAGGGGAGGAAAACTGAGACATATTTGAACACGTCTCTCGATCACATGGTTGATCATACTCTAGGTTCCACATGCATGTTTTAGCTGAAGGAAGAATACCTTAAACCTGGGTAGTTGAAACCCGTGGAATGGGTACCATGCAATATGACTTCAAAGGGTCTTCATTTGCTCACCGAACCTCTCCAATCCTATCACTGCTGCGTTTATGCCCCTGTACACATGCTTGATTCTCTTTCGGAGACATAGCAATCCATAGGTTTTAAGATACTTACAAGTCAGGTACATTCTTAGGCGTTTAATATGGGGGTGTTGAGTCCATTTCGTTGAGCAAGGAGTAGCTCTTTTCTATTCCATATTTGGCTTAAGGAACTTTATCTGTGCTCATTTCAATCTCTGGTTTTATGCAGCACCCCAACTCACCTTTACCCTTAAGCAAGCATAAGTTGTTTTTCTAAATTTGAGACCCTCTTCTGTTCTGTAATTCAGTTCCTGTGTAGCCAAGTTTACATTCCGTGTATTACTGATATCTTATGATGTTTCTTTTTCTGTGCGACTTATTTCAGTTAGAATCATCATACCTGAATCCACTCATTGTGCTGCTAAGGGCCTGATGACACAGATTTCATTGCTGAGTGATATTGCTTTGTAAGTAAATACCACAACTTCTTTATCCATTTTTCACTTTCTGCGATGTTGAACTTGTACTGTAAACGTGGTTCTTGTAAACAGAGCCGTTCCAAACTTTGGGGTGGCTGTGTCTTTTTGATTTTAAATTCCCTAAGCTATAGGACCATAAGTGGAAGTGCCCTAGGCTCTGTTGCTTTGTTTTTTAGATGTTTCAGGAAACACCATACACTTCTCCCGAGTGGTTGTTGGCAATTTACATCCCGCCCATCAGCATAACAAGGTTCCCAGTACTCCATGTCCTGTCCTGCCTTTCTGGATTTTACACTTTTTTCAGATGGCCCTTTTGACCGGGGGGAAGTGAGACTTCATTGTAGTGCAGATTTCCTTTGCAAGCTTGCTTGGTTGGCCAAAAAGGGCGTATGCGTTTTTTCCTGAATATATTCAGGAAAAAACGCATACGCCCTTTTTGGCCAAGTGCATCATTGTGGACGTTCTGCCTCTTTTCCTATGCTTTCAATGCAATTCCAGTCTACCTCCTGAAATCGGTTTCCTGCAATTCTGCCCCGCTTTCAAGTCCTCTTGGCAGCCTTACTTCAGTCTATTTTTGGACGATAGCTGTCATTTATAACTCTGCAGGTTTGTGAATTACAGTGCCCCTGAGCTCCTTTCTTCAACTCGCTTTCTTTTGAGCTGGCCGCAACACCGCAGGATGGCTTCAGGCCCTAATCTGGTTCCGGCACGGCACACTGAGCCTTTGGGTATTTCCTCTTCCTGGTGGGAAATGAGAGTTAAATTTGCCCGTCCAGACACCTCCAGCTAGCCTCTCATTGGTTCTCGCTATTCCTGTTCATCTTCCGCAGAAATTGCAAACTGAGCCAATTGGAGGTTAAAGGCGCTGACTCTCCAAGTGGGGAGAGTGTTAGTAAATCATCTGGAATGTTGCACCCGAGTACCAGGGGAGGAAAACTGAGACATATTTGAACACGTCTCCCGTTCACATGGTTGATCATACTTGGGTTCCACATGCATGTTTTAGCTGAAGGAAGAATACCTTAAACCTGGAGAGTTGAGACCCGTGTAATGGGTACCATGCAATATGACTTCAAAGGGTCTTCATTTGCTCACCGAACCTCTCCAATCCTATCACTGCTGCGTTTATGCCCCTGTACACACGCTTGATTCTCTTTTGGAGACATAGCAATCCATAGGTTTTACGATACTTACTAGTCAGGTACATTCTTAGGCGTTTAATATGCGGTGTTGAGTCCATTTCGTTGAGCAAGGAGTAGCTCTTGTCTATTCCATATTTGGCTTAAGGAACTTTATCTGTGCTCATTTCAATCTCTGGTTTTATGCAGCACCCCAACTCACCTTTACCCTTAAGCAAGCATAAGTTGGTTTTCTAAATTTGAGACCCTGTTCTGTTCTGTAATTCAGTTCCTGTGTAGCCAAGTTTACATTCCGTGTATTACTGATATCTTATGATGTTTCTTTTTCTGTGTGACTTATTTCAGTTAGAATCATCATACCTGAATCCACTCATTGTGCTGCTAAGGGCCTGATGACACAGATTTCATTGCTGAGTGATATTGCTTTGTAAGTAAATACCACAACTTCTTTATCCATTTTTCACTTTCTGCGATGTTGAACTTGTACTGTAAACGAGGTTCTTGTAAACAGAGGCGTCCCAAACTTTGGGGTGACTGTGTCTTTTTGATTTTAATTTCCCTAAGCTATAGGACCATAAGTGGAAGTGCCCTAGGCTCTGTTGCTTTGTTTTTTAGATGTTTCAGGAAACACCATACACTTCTCCCGAGTGGTTGTTGGCAATTTACATCCCGCCCATCAGCATAACAAGGCTCCCAGTTCTCCATGGCCTGTCCTGCCTTTCTGGATTTTACACTTTTTTCAGATGGCCCTTTTGACCGGGGGGAAGTGAGACTTCATTGTAGTGCAGATTTCCTTTGCAAGCTTGCTTGGTTGGCCAAAAAGTGCTAATGCGTTTTTTCCTGAATATATTCAGGAAAAAACGCATACGCCCTTTTTGGCCAAGTGCATCATTGTGGACGTTCTGCCTCTTTTCCTATGCTTTCAATGCAATTCCAGTCTACCTCCTGAAATCGGTTTCCTGCAATTCTGCCCCGCTTTCAAGTCCTCTTGGCAGCCTTACTTCAGTCTATTTTTGGACGATAGCTGTCATTTATAACTCTGCAGGTTTGTGAATTACAGTGCCCCTGAGCTCCTTTCTTCAACTCGCTTTCTTGTGAGCTGTCCGCAACACCGCAGGATGGCTTCAGGCCCTAATCTGGTTCCGGCACGGCACGCTGAGCCTTTGGTTAATTCCTCTTCCTGGTGGGAAATGAGAGTTAAATTTGCCCGTCCAGACACCTCCAGCTAGTCTCTCATTGGTTCTCGCTATTCCTGTTCATCTTCCGCAGAAATTGCAAACTGGGGCAAACAGGAGGTTAAAGGCACTGACTCTCCAAGTAGGGAGAGTGTTAGTAAAGCGTCTGGAATGTTGCACCCGAGTACCAGGGTACGAAAACTGAGACATATTTGAACACGTCTCCCGATCACATGGTTGATCATACTCTAGGTTCCACATGCATGTTTTAGCTGAAGGAAGAATACCTTAAACCTGGAGAGTTGAGACCCGTGTAATGGGTACCATGCAATATGACTTCAAAGGGTCTTCATTTGCTCACCGAACCTCTCCAATACTATCACTGCTGCGTTTATGCCCCTGTACACACGCTTGATTCTCTTTTGGAGACATAGCAATCCATAGGTTTTACGATACTTACTAGTCAGGTACATTCTTAGGCGTTTAATATGCGGTGTTGAGTCCATTTCGTTGAGCAAGGAGTAGCTCTTGTCTATTCCATATTTGACTTAAGGAACTTTATCTGTGCTCATTTCAATCTCTGGTTTTATGCAGCACCCCAACTCACCTTTACCCTTAAGCAAGCATAAGTTGGTTTTCTAAATTTGAGACCCTGTTCTGTTTTGGAATGCAGTTCCTGTGTAGCCAAGTTTACATTCCGTGTTTTAGTGATATCTTATGATGTTTCTTTTTCTGTGTGACTTATTTCAGTTAGAATCATCGTACCTGAATCCACTCATTATGCTGCTACGGGCCTGATGACATAGATTTCATTGCTGAGTGATACTGCGTTGTAAGTAAATACCACAAGTTTTTTATCCATTTTTCACTTTCTGCAATGTTGAACTTGTACTGTAAACGAGGTTCTTGTAAACAGAGGCGTCCCAAACATTGGGGTGGCTGTGTTTTTTTGATTTTAATTTCCCTAAGCTATAGGACCATAAGTGGCAGTGCCCTAGGCTCTGTTGCTTTGTTTTTTAGATGTTTCAGGAAACACCATACACTTCTCCCGAGTGGTTGTTGGCAATTTACATCCCGCCCATCAGCATAACAAGGCTCCCAGTTCTCCATGGCCTGTCCTGCCTTTCTGGATTTTACACTTTTTTCAGATGGCCCTTTTGACCGGGGGGAAGTGAGACTTCATTGTAGTGCAGATTTCCTTTGCAAGCTTGCTTGGTTGGCCAAAAAGGGCGTATGCGTTTTTTCCTGAATATATTCAGGAAAAAACGCATACGCCCTTTTTGGCCAAGTGCATCATTGTGGACGTTCTGCCTCTTTTCCTGTGCTTTCAATGCAATTCCAGTCTACCTCCTGAAATCGGTTTCCTGCAATTCTGCCCCGCTTTCAAGTCCTCTTGGCAGCCTTACTTCAGTATATTTTTGGACGATAGCTGTCATTTATAACTCTGCAGGTTTGTGAATTACAGTGCCCCTGAGCTCCTTTCTTCAACTCGCTTTCTTGTGACCTGGCCGCAACACCGCAGGATGGCTTCAGGCCCTAATCTGGTTCCGGCACGGCATGCTGAGCCTTTGGTTATTTCCTCATCCTGGTGGGAAATGAGAGTTAAATTTGCCCGTCCAGACACCTCCAGCTAGTCTCTCATTGGTTCTCGCTATTCCTGTTCATCTTCCGCAGAAATTGCAAACTGGGCCAAACAGGAGGTTAAAGGCGCTGACTCTCCAAGTGGGGAGAGTGTTAGTAAAGCGTCTGGAATGTTGCACCCGAGTACCAGGGGAGGAAAACTGAGACATATTTGAACACGTCTCCCGTTCACACGGTTGATCATACTCTGGGTTCCACCTGCATGTTTTAGCTGAAGGAAGAATACTTTAAACCTGCAGAGTTGAGACCCGTGGAATTTGTCCCATGCAATATGACTTCAAAGGGTCTTCATTTGCTCATCGAACCTCTCCAATCCTATCACTGCTGCGTTTATGCCCCTGTACACATGCTTTATTCTCTTTCGGGGACATAGCAATCTATAGGTTTTAAGATACTTACTAGTCAGGTACATTCTTAGGCGTTTAATATGCGGTGTTGAGTCCATTTCGTTGAGCAAGGAGTAGCTCTTGTCTATTCCATATTTGGCTTAAGGAACTTTATCTGTGCTCATTTCAATCTCTGGTTTTATGCAGCACCCCAACTCACCTTTACCCTTAAGCAAGCATAAGTTGGTTTTCTAAATTTGAGACCCTGTTCTGTTCTGTAATTCAGTTCCTGTGTAGCCAAGTTTACATTCCGTGTATTACTGGTATCTTATGATGTTTCTTTTTCTGTGTGACTTATTTCAGTTAGAATCATCATACCTGAATCCACTCATTGTGCTGCTAAGGGCCTGATGACACAGATTTCATTGCTGAGTGATATTGCTTTGTAAGTAAATACCACAACTTCTTTATCCATTTTTCACTTTCTGCGATGTTGAACTTGTACTGTAAACGAGGTTCTTGTAAACAGAGCCGTTCCAAACTTTGGGGTGGCTGTGTCTTTTTGATTTTAATTTCCCTAAGCTATAGGACCATAAGTGGAAGTGCCCTAGGTTCTGTTGCTTTGTTTTTTAGATGTTTCAGGAAACACCATACACTTCTCCCGAGTGGTTGTTGGCAATTTACATCCCGCCCATCAGCATAACAAGGCTCCCAGTTCTCCATGGCCTGTCCTGCCTTTCTGGATTTTACACTTTTTTCAGATGGCCCTTTTGACCGGGGGGAAGTGAGACTTCATTGTAGTGCAGATTTCCTTTGCAAGCTTGCTTGGTTGGCCAAAAAGGGCGTATGCGTTTTTTCCTGAATATATTCAGGAAAAAACGCATACGCCCTTTTTGGCCAAGTGCATCATTGTGGACGTTCTGCCTCTTTTCCTATGCTTTCAATGCAATTCCAGTCTACCTCCTGAAATCGGTTTCCTGCAATTCTGCCCCGCTTTCAAGTCCTCTTGGCAGCCTTACTTCAGTCTATTTTTGGACGATAGCTGTCATTTATAACTCTGCAGGTTTGTGAATTACAGTGCCCCTGAGCTCCTTTCTTCAACTCGGTTTCTTTTGAGCTGGCCGCAACACCGCAGGATGGCTTCAGGCCCTAATCTGGTTCCGGTACGGCACGCTGAACCTTTGGTTATTTCCTCTTCCTGTTGGGAAATGAGAGTTAAATTTGCCCGTCCAGACACCTCCAGCTAGCCTCTCATTGGGTCTCGCTATTCCTGTTCATCTTCCGCAGAAATTGCAAACTGTGCCAAACAGGAGGTTAAAGGCGCTGACTCTCCAAGTGGGGAGAGTGTTAGTAAAGCGTCTGGAATGTTGCACCCGAGCACCGGGGGAGGAAAACTGAGACATATTTGAACACGTCTCCCGATCACATGGTTGATCATACTCTGGGTTCCACATGCATGTTTTAGCTGAAGGAAGAATACCTAAAACCTGGGTAGTTGAAACCCGTGGAATGGGTACCATGCAATATGACTTCAAAGGGTCTTCATTTGCTCACCGAACCTCTCCAATCCTATCACTGCTGCGTTTATGCCCCTGTACACATGCTTGATTCTCTTTCGGAGACATAGCAATCCATAGGTTTTAAGATACTTACTAGTCAGGTACATTCTTAGGCGTTTAATATGCGGTGTTGAGTCCATTTCGTTGAGCAAGGAGTAGCTCTTGTCTATTCCATATTTGGCTTAAGGAACTTTATCTGTGCTCATTTCAATCTCTGGTTTTATGCAGCACCCCAACTCACCTTTCCCCTTAAGCAAGCATAAGTTGGTTTTCTAAATTTGAGACCCTGTTCTGTTCTGTAATTCAGTTCCTGTGTAGCCAAGTTTACATTCCGTGTATTACTGGTATCTTATGGTGTTTCTTTTTCTGTGTGACTTATTTCAGTTAGAATCAACATACCTGAATCCACTCATTGTGCTGCTAAGGGCCTGGTGACACAGATTTCATTGCTGAGTGATATTGCTTTGTAAGTAAATACCACAACTTCTTTATCCATTTTTCACTTTCTGCGATGTTGAACTTGTACTGTAAACGAGGTTCTTGTAAACAGAGCCGTTCCAAACTTTGGGGTGGCTGTGTCTTTTTGATTTTAATTTCCCTAAGCTATAGGACCATAAGTGGAAGTGCCCTAGGTTCTGTTGCTTTGTTTTTTAGATGTTTCAGGAAACACCATACACTTCTCCCGAGTGGTTGTTGGCAATTTACATCCCGCCCATCAGCATAACAAGGCTCCCAGTTCTCCATGGCCTGTCCTGCCTTTCTGGATTTTACACTTTTTTCAGATGGCCCTTTTGACCGGGGGGAAGTGAGACTTCATTGTAGTGTAGATTTCCTTTGCAAGCTTGCTTGGTTGGCCAAAAAGGGCGTATGCGTTTTTTCCTGAATATATTCAGGAAAACACGCATACGCCCTTTTTGGCCAAGTGCATCATTGTGGACGTTCTGCCTCTTTTCCTATGCTTTCAATGCAATTCCAGTCTACCTCCTGAAATCGGTTTCCTGCAATTCTGCCCCGCTTTCAAGTCCTCTTGGCAGCCTTACTTCAGTCTATTTTTGGACGATAGCTGTCATTTATAACTCTGCAGGTTTGTGAATTACAGTGCCCCTGAGCTCCTTTCTTCAACTCGGTTTCTTTTGAGCTGGCCGCAATACCGCAGGATGGCTTCAGGCCATAATCTGGTTCCGGTACGGCACGCTGAGCCTTTGGTTATTTCCTCTTCCTGTTGGGAAATGAGAGTTAAATTTGCCCGTCCAGACACCTCCAGCTAGCCTCTCATTGGGTCTCGCTATTCCTGTTCATCTTCCGCAGAAATTGCAAACTGTGCCAAACAGGAGGTTAAAGGCGCTGACTCTCCAAGTGGGGAGAGTGTTAGTAAAGCGTCTGGAATGTTGCACCCGAGTACCAGGGGAGGAAAACTGAGACATATTTGAACACGTCTCCCGTTCACATGGTTGATCATACTCTGGGTTCCACATGCATGTTTTAGCTGAAGGAAGAATACCTAAAACCTGGGTAGTTGAAACCCGTGGAATGGGTACCATGCAATATGACTTCAAAGGGTCTTCATTTGCTCACCAAACCTCTCCAATCCTATCACTGCTGCGTTTATGCCCCTGTACACATGCTTGATTCTCTTTCGGAGACATAGCAATCCATAGGTTTTAAGATACTCACTAGTCAGGTACATTCTTAGGTGTTTAATATGCGGTGTTGAGTCCATTTCGTTGAGCAAGGAGTAGCTCTTGTCTATTCCATATTTGGCTTAAGGAACTTTATCTGTGCTCATTTCAATCTCTGGTTTTATGCAGCAACCCAACTCACCTTTTCCCTTAAGCAAGCATAAGTTGGTTTTCTAAATTTGAGAACCTGTTCTGTTTTGGAATTCAGTTCCTGTGTAGCCAAGTTTACATTCCGTGTATTAGTGATATCTTATGATGTTTCTTTTTCTGTGTGACTTATTTCAGTTAGAATCATCGTACCTGAATCTACTCATTATGCTGCTACGGGCCTGATGACATAGATTTCATTGCTGAGTGATACTGCATTGTACGTAAGTACCACAACTTCTTTATCCATTTTTCACTTTCTGCGATGTTGAACTTGTACTGTAAACGAGGTTCTTGTAAACAGAGCCGTTCCAAACTTTGGGGTGGCTGTGTCTTTTTGATTTTAATTTCCCTAAGCTATAGGACCATAAGTGGAAGTGCCCTAGGTTCTGTTGCTTTGTTTTTTAGATGTTTCAGGAAACACCATACACTTCTCCCGAGTGGTTGTTGGCAATTTACATCCCGCCCATCAGCATAACAAGGCTCCCAGTTCTCCATGGCCTGTCCTGCCTTTCTGGATTTTACACTTTTTTCAGATGGCCCTTTTGACCGGGGGGAAGTGAGACTTCATTGTAGTGCAGATTTCCTTTGCAAGCTTGCTTGGTTGGCCAAAAAGGGCGTATGCGTTTTTTCCTGAATATATTCAGGAAAAAACGCATACGCCCTTTTTGGCCAAGTGCATCATTATGGACGTTCTGCCTCTTTTCCTATGCTTTCAATGCAATTCCAGTCTACCTCCTGAAATCGGTTTCCTGCAATTCTGCCCCGCTTTCAAGTCCTCTTGGCAGCCTTACTTCAGTCTATTTTTGGACGATAGCTGTCATTTATAACTCTGCAGGTTTGTGAATTACAGTGCCCCTGAGCTCCTTTCTTCAACTCGCTTTCTTGTGACCTGGCCGCAACACCGCAGGATGGCTTCAGGCCCTAATCTGGTTCCGGCCCGGCACGCTGAGCCTTTGGTTAATTCCTCTTCCTGGTGGGAAATGAGAGTTAAATTTGCCCGTCCAGACACCTCCAGCTAGCCTCTCATTGGGTCTCGCTATTCCTGTTCATCTTCCGCAGAAATTGCAAACTGGGCCAAACAGGAGGTTAAAGGGACTGACTCTCCAAGTGGGGAGAGTGTTAGTAAAGCGTCTGGAATGTTGCACCCGAGTACCAGGGGAGGAAAACTGAGACATATTTGAACATGTCTCCCGATCACATGTTTGATCATACTCTAGGTTCCACATGCATGTTTTAGCTTAAGGAAGAATACCTTAAACCTGGGTAGTTGAAACCCGTGGAATGGGTACCATGCAATATGACTTCAAAGGGTCTTCATTTGCTCACCGAACCTCTCCAATCCTATCACTGCTGCGTTTATGCCCCTGTACACATGCTTGATTCTCTTTCAGAGACATAGCAATCCATAGGTTTTAAGATACTTACTAGTCAGGTACATTCTTAGGCGTTTAATATGGGGTGTTGAGTCCATTTCGTTGAGCAAGGAGTAGCTCTTGTCTATTCCATATTTGGCTTAAGGAACTTTATCTGTGCTCATTTCAATCTCTGGTTTTATGCAGCACCCCAACTCACCTTTACCCTTAAGCAAGAATAAGTTGGTTTTCTAAATTTGAGACCCTGTTCTGTTCTGTAATTCAGTTCCTGTGTAGCTAAGTTTACATTCCGTGTATTACTGATATCTTATGATGTTTCTTTTTCTGTGTGACTTATTTCAGTTAGAATCATCATACCTGAATCCACTCATTGTGCTACTAAGGGCCTGATGACACAGATTTCATTGCTGAGTGATATTGCTTTGTAAGTAAATACCACAACTTCTTTATCCATTTTTCACTTTCTGCGATGTTGAACTTGTACTGTAAACGAGGTTCTTGTAAACAGAGCCGTTCCAAACTTTGGGGTGGCTGTGTCTTTTTTATTTTAATTTCCCTAAGCTATAGGACCATAAGTGGAAGTGCCCTAGGTTCTGTTGCTTTGTTTTTTAGATGTTTCAGGAAACACCATACACTTCTCCCGAGTGGTTGTTGGCAATTTACATCCCGCCCATCAGCATAACAAGGCTCCCAGTTCTCCATGGCCTGTCCTGCCTTTCTGGATTTTACACTTTTTTCAGATGGCCCTTTTGACCGGGGGGAAGTGAGACTTCATTGTAGTGCAGATTTCCTTTGCAAGCTTGCTTGGTTGGCCAAAAAGGGCGTATGCGTTTTTTCCTGAATATATTCAGGAAAAAACGCATACGCCCTTTTTGGCCAAGTGCATCATTGTGGACGTTCTGCCTCTTTTCCTATGCTTTCAATGCAATTCCAGTCTACCTCCTGAAATCGGTTTCCTGCAATTCTGCCCCGCTTTCAAGTCCTCTTGGCAGCCTTACTTCAGTCTATTTTTGGACGATAGCTGTCATTTATAACTCTGCAGGTTTGTGAATTACAGTGCCCCTGAGCTCCTTTCTTCAACTCGGTTTCTTTTGAGCTGGCCGCAACACCGCAGGATGGCTTCAGGCCCTAATCTGGTTCCGGCACGGCACGCTGAGCCTTTGGTTATTTCCTCTTCCTGTTGGGAAATGAGAGTTAAATTTGCCCGTCCAGACACCTCCAGCTAGCCTCTCATTGGTTCTCGCTATTCCTGTTCATCTTCCGCAGAAATTGCAAACTGTGCCAAACAGGAGGTTAAAGGCGCTGACTCTCCAAGTGGGGAGAGTGTTAGTAAAGCGTCTGGAATGTTGCACCCGAGTACCAGGGGAGGAAAACTGAGACATATTTGAACACGTCTCCCGATCACATGGTTGATCATACTCTGGGTTCCACATGCATGTTTTAGCTGAAGGAAGAATACCTAAAACCTGGGTAGTTGAAACCCGTGGAATGGGTACCATGCAATATGACTTCAAAGGGTCTTCATTTGCTCACCGAACCTCTCCAATCCTATCACTGCTGCGTTTATGCCCCTGTACACATGCTTGATTCTCTTTCGGAGACATAGCAATCCATAGGTTTTAAGATACTTACTAGTCAGGTACATTCTTAGGCGTTTAATATGCGGTGTTGAGTCCATTTCGTTGAGCAAGGAGTAGCTCTTGTCTATTCCATATTTGGCTTAAGGAACTTTATCTGTGCTCATTTCAATCTCTGGTTTTATGCAGCACCCCAACTCACCTTTACCCTTAAGCAAGCATAAGTTGGTTTTCTAAATTTGAGACCCTGTTCTGTTCTGTAATTCAGTTCCTGTGTGGCCAAGTTTACATTCCGTGTATTACTGGTATCTTATGATGTTTCTTTTTCTGTGTGACTTATTTCAGTTAGAATCATCATACCTGAATCCACTCATTGTGCTGCTAAGGGCCTGATGACACAGATTTCATTGCTGAGTGATATTGCTTTGTAAGTAAATACCACAAGTTCTTTATCCATTTTTCACTTTCTGCGATGTTGAACTTGTACTGTAAACGAGGTTCTTGTAAACAGAGCCGTTCCAAACTTTGGGGTGGCTGTGTCTTTTTGATTTTAATTTCCCTAAGCTATAGGACCATAAGTGGAAGTGCCCTAGGTTCTGTTGCTTTGTTTTTTAGATGTTTCAGGAAACACCATACACTTCTCCCGAGTGGTTGTTGGCAATTTACATCCCGCCCATCAGCATAACAAGGCTCCCAGTTCTCCATGGCCTGTCCTGCCTTTCTGGATTTTACACTTTTTTCAGATGGCCCTTTTGACCGGGGGGAAGTGAGACTTCATTGTAGTGCAGATTTCCTTTGCAAGCTTGCTTGGTTGGCCAAAAAGGGCGTATGCGTTTTTTCCTGAATATATTCAGGAAAAAACGCATACGCCCTTTTTGGCCAAGTGCATCATTGTGGACGTTCTGCCTCTTTTCCTATGCTTTCAATGCAATTCCAGTCTACCTCCTGAAATCGGTTTCCTGCAATTCTGCCCCGCTTTCAAGTCCTCTTGGCAGCCTTACTTCAGTCTATTTTTGGACGATAGCTGTCATTTATAACTCTGCAGGTTTGTGAATTACAGTGCCCCTGAGCTCCTTTCTTCAACTCGCTTTCTTGTGACCTGGCCGCAACACCGCAGGATGGCTTCAGGCCCTAATCTGGTTCCGGCCCGGCATGCTGAGCCTTTGGTTAATTCCTCTTCCTGGTGGGAAATGAGAGTTAAATTTGCCCGTCCAGACACCTCCAGCTAGCCTCTCATTGGGTCTCGCTATTCCTGTTCATCTTCCGCAGAAATTGCAAACTGGGCCAAACAGGAGGTTAAAGGTACTGACTCTCCAAGTGGGGAGAGTGTTAGTAAAGCGTCTGGAATGTTGCACCCGAGTACCAGGGGAGGAAAACTGAGACATATTTGAACATGTCTCCCGATCACATGTTTGATCATACTCTAGGTTCCACATGCATGTTTTAGCTTAAGGAAGAATACCTTAAACCTGGGTAGTTGAAACCCGTGGAATGGGTACCATGCAATATGACTTCAAAGGGTCTTCATTTGCTCACCGAACCTCTCCAATCCTATCACTGCTGCGTTTATGCCCCTGTACACATGCTTGATTCTCTTTCAGAGACATAGCAATCCATAGGTTTTAAGATACTTACTAGTCAGGTACATTCTTAGGCGTTTAATATGGGGTGTTGAGTCCATTTCGTTGAGCAAGGAGTAGCTCTTGTCTATTCCATATTTGGCTTAAGGAACTTTATCTGTGCTCATTTCAATCTCTGGTTTTATGCAGCACCCCAACTCACCTTTACCCTTAAGCAAGCATAAGTTGGTTTTCTAAATTTGAGACCCTGTTCTGTTCTGTAATTCAGTTCCTGTGTAGCCAAGTTTACATTCCGTGTATTACTGATATCTTATGATATTTCTTTTTCTGTGTGACTTATTTCAGTTAGAATCATCATACCTGAATCCACTCATTGTGCTACTAAGGGCCTGATGACACAGATTTCATTGCTGAGTGATATTGCTTTGTAAGTAAATACCACAACTTCTTTATCCATTTTTCACTTTCTGCGATGTTGAACTTGTACTGTAAACGAGGTTCTTGTAAACAGAGCCGTTCCAAACTTTGGGGTGGCTGTGTCTTTTTTATTTTAATTTCCCTAAGCTATAGGACCATAAGTGGAAGTGCCCTAGGTTCTGTTGCTTTGTTTTTTAGATGTTTCAGGAAACACCATACACTTCTCCCGAGTGGTTGTTGGCAATTTACATCCCGCCCATCAGCATAACAAGGCTCCCAGTTCTCCATGGCCTGTCCTGCCTTTCTGGATTTTACACTTTTTTCAGATGGCCCTTTTGACCGGGGGGAAGTGAGACTTCATTGTAGTGCAGATTTCCTTTGCAAGCTTGCTTGGTTGGCCAAAAAGGGCGTATGCGTTTTTTCCTGAATATATTCAGGAAAAAACGCATACGCCCTTTTTGGCCAAGTGCATCATTGTGGACGTTCTGCCTCTTTTCCTATGCTTTCAATGCAATTCCAGTCTACCTCCTGAAATCGGTTTCCTGCAATTCTGCCCCGCTTTCAAGTCCTCTTGGCAGCCTTACTTCAGTCTATTTCTGGACGATAGCTGTCATTTATAACTCTGCAGGTTTGTGAATTACAGTGCCCCTGAGCTCCTTTCTTCAACTCGGTTTCTTTTGAGCTGGCCGCAACACCGCAGGATGGCTTCAGGCCCTAATCTGGTTCCGGCACGGCACGCTGAGCCTTTGGTTATTTCCTCTTCCTGTTGGGAAATGAGAGTTAAATTTGCCCGTCCAGACACCTCCAGCTAGCCTCTCATTGGTTCTCGCTATTCCTGTTCATCTTCCGCAGAAATTGCAAACTGTGCCAAACAGGAGGTTAAAGGCGCTGACTCTCCAAGTGGGGAGAGTGTTAGTAAAGCGTCTGGAATGTTGCACCCGAGTACCAGGGGAGGAAAACTGAGACATATTTGAACACGTCTCCCGATCACATGGTTGATCATACTCTGGGTTCCACATGCATGTTTTAGCTGAAGGAAGAATACCTAAAACCTGGGTAGTTGAAACCCGTGGAATGGGTACCATGCAATATGACTTCAAAGGGTCTTCATTTGCTCACCGAACCTCTCCAATCCTATCACTGCTGCGTTTATGCCCCTGTACACATGCTTGATTCTCTTTCGGAGACATAGCAATCCATAGGTTTTAAGATACTTACTAGTCAGGTACATTCTTAGGCGTTTAATATGCGGTGTTGAGTCCATTTCGTTGAGCAAGGAGTAGCTCTTGTCTATTCCATATTTGGCTTAAGGAACTTTATCTGTGCTCATTTCAATCTCTGGTTTTATGCAGCACCCCAACTCACCTTTACCCTTAAGCAAGCATAAGTTGGTTTTCTAAATTTGAGACCCTGT
The DNA here is from genome assembly GCF_951394435.1 of Stenella coeruleoalba. Taxonomy (NCBI): domain Eukaryota; kingdom Metazoa; phylum Chordata; class Mammalia; order Artiodactyla; family Delphinidae; genus Stenella; species Stenella coeruleoalba. The sequence continues at coordinate 299,365 of NW_027645943.1, forward strand.
TCTGTTCTGTAATTCAGTTCCTGTGTGGCCAAGTTTACATTCCGTGTATTACTGGTATCTTATGATGTTTCTTTTTCTGTGTGACTTATTTCAGTTAGAATCATCATACCTGAATCCACTCATTGTGCTGCTAAGGGCCTGATGACACAGATTTCATTGCTGAGTGATATTGCTTTGTAAGTAAATACCACAAGTTCTTTATCCATTTTTCACTTTCTGCGATGTTGAACTTGTACTGTAAACGAGGTTCTTGTAAACAGAGCCGTTCCAAACTTTGGGGTGGCTGTGTCTTTTTGATTTTAATTTCCCTAAGCTATAGGACCATAAGTGGAAGTGCCCTAGGTTCTGTTGCTTTGTTTTTTAGATGTTTCAGGAAACACCATACACTTCTCCCGAGTGGTTGTTGGCAATTTACATCCCGCCCATCAGCATAACAAGGCTCCCAGTTCTCCATGGTCTGTCCTGCCTTTCTGGATTTTACACTTTTTTCAGATGGCCCTTTTGACCGGGGGGAAGTGAGACTTCATTGTAGTGCAGATTTCCTTTGCAAGCTTGCTTGGTTGGCCAAAAAGGGCGTATGCGTTTTTTCCTGAATATATTCAGGAAAAAACGCATACGCCCTTTTTGGCCAAGTGCATCATTGTGGACGTTCTGCCTCTTTTCCTATGCTTTCAATGCAATTCCAGTCTACCTCCTGAAATCGGTTTCCTGCAATTCTGCCCCGCTTTCAAGTCCTCTTGGCAGCCTTACTTCAGTCTATTTTTGGACGATAGCTGTCATTTATAACTCTGCAGGTTTGTGAATTACAGTGCCCCTGAGCTCCTTTCTTCAACTCGGTTTCTTTTGAGCTGGCCGCAAAACCGCAGGATGGCTTCAGGCCCTAATCTGTTTCCGGTACGGCACGCTGAGCCTTTGGTTATTTCCTCTTCCTGTTGGGAAATGAGAGTTAAATTTGCCCGTCCAGACACCTCCAGCTAGCCTCTCATTGGGTCTCGCTATTCCTGTTCATCTTCCGCAGAAATTGCAAACTGTGCCAAACAGGAGGTTAAAGGCGCTGACTCTCCAAGTGGGGAGAGTGTTAGTAAAGCGTCTGGAATGTTGCACCCGAGTACCAGGGGAGGAAAACTGAGACATATTTGAACACGTCTCCCGATCACATGGTTGATCATACTCTGGGTTCCACATGCATGTTTTAGCTGAAGGAAGAATACCTAAAACCTGGGTAGTTGAAACCCGTGGAATGGGTACCATGCAATATGACTTCAAAGGGTCTTCATTTGCTCACCGAACCTCTCCAATCCTATCACTGCTGCGTTTATGCCCCTGTACACATGCTTGATTCTCTTTCGGAGACATAGCAATCCATAGGTTTTAAGATACTCACTAGTCAGGTACATTCTTAGGTGTTTAATATGCGGTGTTGAGTCCATTTCGTTGAGCAAGGAGTAGCTCTTGTCTATTCCATATTTGGCTTAAGGAACTTTATCTGTGCTCATTTCAATCTCTGGTTTTATGCAGCAACCCAACTCACCTTTTCCCTTAAGCAAGCATAAGTTGGTTTTCTAAATTTGAGAACCTGTTCTGTTTTGGAATTCAGTTCCTGTGTAGCCAAGTTTACATTCCGTGTATTAGTGATATCTTATGATGTTTCTTTTTCTGTGTGACTTATTTCAGTTAGAATCATCGTACCTGAATCTACTCATTATGCTGCTACGGGCCTGATGACATAGATTTCATTGCTGAGTGATACTGCATTGTACGTAAGTACCACAACTTCTTTATCCATTTTTCATTTTCTGCGATGTTGAACTTGTACTGTAAACGAGGTTCTTGTAAACAGAGCCGTTCCAAACTTTGGGGTGGCTGTGTCTTTTTGATTTTAATTTCCCTAAGCTATAGGACCATAAGTGGAAGTGCCCTAGGTTCTGTTGCTTTGTTTTTTAGATGTTTCAGGAAACACCATACACTTCTCCCGAGTGGTTGTTGGCAATTTACATCCCGCCCATCAGCATAACAAGGCTCCCAGTTCTCCATGGCCTGTCCTGCCTTTCTGGATTTTACACTTTTTTCAGATGGCCCTTTTGACCGGGGGGAAGTGAGACTTCATTGTAGTGCACATTTCCTTTGCAAGCTTGCTTGGTTGGCCAAAAAGGGCGTATGCGTTTTTTCCTGAATATATTCAGGAAAAAACGCATACGCCCTTTTTGGCCAAGTGCATCATTATGGACGTTCTGCCTCTTTTCCTATGCTTTCAATGCAATTCCAGTCTACCTCCTGAAATCGGTTTCCTGCAATTCTGCCCCGCTTTCAAGTCCTCTTGGCAGCCTTACTTCAGTCTATTTTTGGACGATAGCTGTCATTTATAACTCTGCAGGTTTGTGAATTACAGTGCCCCTGAGCTCCTTTCTTCAACTCGCTTTCTTGTGACCTGGCCGCAACACCGCAGGATGGCTTCAGGCCCTAATCTGGTTCCGGCCCGGCACGCTGAGCCTTTGGTTAATTCCTCTTCCTGGTGGGAAATGAGAGTTAAATTTGCCCGTCCAGACACCTCCAGCTAGCCTCTCATTGGGTCTCGCTATTCCTGTTCATCTTCCGCAGAAATTGCAAACTGGGCCAAACAGGAGGTTAAAGGTACTGACTCTCCAAGTGGGGAGAGTGTTAGTAAAGCGTCTGGAATGTTGCACCCGAGTACCAGGGGAGGAAAACTGAGACATATTTGAACATGTCTCCCGATCACATGTTTGATCATACTCTAGGTTCCACATGCATGTTTTAGCTTAAGGAAGAATACCTTAAACCTGGGTAGTTGAAACCCGTGGAATGGGTACCATGCAATATGACTTCAAAGGGTCTTCATTTGCTCACCGAACCTCTCCAATCCTATCACTGCTGCGTTTATGCCCCTGTACACATGCTTGATTCTCTTTCAGAGACATAGCAATCCATAGGTTTTAAGATACTTACTAGTCAGGTACATTCTTAGGCGTTTAATATGGGGTGTTGAGTCCATTTCGTTGAGCAAGGAGTAGCTCTTGTCTATTCCATATTTGGCTTAAGGAACTTTATCTGTGCTCATTTCAATCTCTGGTTTTATGCAGCACCCCAACTCACCTTTACCCTTAAGCAAGCATAAGTTGGTTTTCTAAATTTGAGACCCTGTTCTGTTCTGTAATTCAGTTCCTGTGTAGCCAAGTTTACATTCCGTGTATTACTGATATCTTATGATGTTTCTTTTTCTGTGTGACTTATTTCAGTTAGAATCATCATACCTGAATCCACTCATTGTGCTACTAAGGGCCTGATGACACAGATTTCATTGCTGAGTGATATTGCTTTGTAAGTAAATACCACAACTTCTTTATCCATTTTTCACTTTCTGCGATGTTGAACTTGTACTGTAAACGAGGTTCTTGTAAACAGAGCCGTTCCAAACTTTGGGGTGGCTGTGTCTTTTTTATTTTAATTTCCCTAAGCTATAGGACCATAAGTGGAAGTGCCCTAGGTTCTGTTGCTTTGTTTTTTAGATGTTTCAGGAAACACCATACACTTCTCCCGAGTGGTTGTTGGCAATTTACATCCCGCCCATCAGCATAACAAGGCTCCCAGTTCTCCATGGCCTGTCCTGCCTTTCTGGATTTTACACTTTTTTCAGATGGCCCTTTTGACCGGGGGGAAGTGAGACTTCATTGTAGTGCAGATTTCCTTTGCAAGCTTGCTTGGTTGGCCAAAAAGGGCGTATGCGTTTTTTCCTGAATATATTCAGGAAAAAACGCATACGCCCTTTTTGGCCAAGTGCATCATTGTGGACGTTCTGCCTCTTTTCCTATGCTTTCAATGCAATTCCAGTCTACCTCCTGAAATCGGTTTCCTGCAATTCTGCCCCGCTTTCAAGTCCTCTTGGCAGCCTTACTTCAGTCTATTTCTGGACGATAGCTGTCATTTATAACTCTGCAGGTTTGTGAATTACAGTGCCCCTGAGCTCCTTTCTTCAACTCGGTTTCTTTTGAGCTGGCCGCAACACCGCAGGATGGCTTCAGGCCCTAATCTGGTTCCGGCACGGCACGCTGAGCCTTTGGTTATTTCCTCTTCCTGTTGGGAAATGAGAGTTAAATTTGCCCGTCCAGACACCTCCAGCTAGCCTCTCATTGGTTCTCGCTATTCCTGTTCATCTTCCGCAGAAATTGCAAACTGTGCCAAACAGGAGGTTAAAGGCGCTGACTCTCCAAGTGGGGAGAGTGTTAGTAAAGCGTCTGGAATGTTGCACCCGAGTACCAGGGGAGGAAAACTGAGACATATTTGAACACGTCTCCCGATCACATGGTTGATCATACTCTGGGTTCCACATGCATGTTTTAGCTGAAGGAAGAATACCTAAAACCTGGGTAGTTGAAACCCGTGGAATGGGTACCATGCAATATGACTTCAAAGGGTCTTCATTTGCTCACCGAACCTCTCCAATCCTATCACTGCTGCGTTTATGCCCCTGTACACATGCTTGATTCTCTTTCGGAGACATAGCAATCCATAGGTTTTAAGATACTTACTAGTCAGGTACATTCTTAGGCGTTTAATATGCGGTGTTGAGTCCATTTCGTTGAGCAAGGAGTAGCTCTTGTCTATTCCATATTTGGCTTAAGGAACTTTATCTGTGCTCATTTCAATCTCTGGTTTTATGCAGCACCCCAACTCACCTTTACCCTTAAGCAAGCATAAGTTGGTTTTCTAAATTTGAGACCCTGTTCTGTTCTGTAATTCAGTTCCTGTGTGGCCAAGTTTACATTCCGTGTATTACTGGTATCTTATGATGTTTCTTTTTCTGTGTGACTTATTTCAGTTAGAATCATCATACCTGAATCCACTCATTGTGCTGCTAAGGGCCTGATGACACAGATTTCATTGCTGAGTGATATTGCTTTGTAAGTAAATACCACAAGTTCTTTATCCATTTTTCACTTTCTGCGATGTTGAACTTGTACTGTAAACGAGGTTCTTGTAAACAGAGCCGTTCCAAACTTTGGGGTGGCTGTGTCTTTTTGATTTTAATTTCCCTAAGCTATAGGACCATAAGTGGAAGTGCCCTAGGTTCTGTTGCTTTGTTTTTTAGATGTTTCAGGAAACACCATACACTTCTCCCGAGTGGTTGTTGGCAATTTACATCCCGCCCATCAGCATAACAAGGCTCCCAGTTCTCCATGGCCTGTCCTGCCTTTCTGGATTTTACACTTTTTTCAGATGGCCCTTTTGACCGGGGGGAAGTGAGACTTCATTGTAGTGCAGATTTCCTTTGCAAGCTTGCTTGGTTGGCCAAAAAGGGCGTATGCGTTTTTTCCTGAATATATTCAGGAAAAAACGCATACGCCCTTTTTGGCCAAGTGCATCATTGTGGACGTTCTGCCTCTTTTCCTATGCTTTCAATGCAATTCCAGTCTACCTCCTGAAATCGGTTTCCTGCAATTCTGCCCCGCTTTCAAGTCCTCTTGGCAGCCTTACTTCAGTCTATTTTTGGACGATAGCTGTCATTTATAACTCTGCAGGTTTGTGAATTACAGTGCCCCTGAGCTCCTTTCTTCAACTCGGTTTCTTTTGAGCTGGCCGCAACACCGCAGGATGGCTTCAGGCCCTAATCTGGTTCCGGTACGGCACGCTGAACCTTTGGTTATTTCCTCTTCCTGTTGGGAAATGAGAGTTAAATTTGCCCGTCCAGACACCTCCAGCTAGCCTCTCATTGGGTCTCGCTATTCCTGTTCATCTTCCGCAGAAATTGCAAACTGTGCCAAACAGGAGGTTAAAGGCGCTGACTCTCCAAGTGGGGAGAGTGTTAGTAAAGCGTCTGGAATGTTGCACCCGAGCACCAGGGGAGGAAAACTGAGACATATTTGAACACGTCTCCCGATCACATGGTTGATCATACTCTGGGTTCCACATGCATGTTTTAGCTGAAGGAAGAATACCTAAAACCTGGGTAGTTGAAACCCGTGGAATGGGTACCATGCAATATGACTTCAAAGGGTCTTCATTTGCTCACCGAACCTCTCCAATCCTATCACTGCTGCGTTTATGCCCCTGTACACATGCTTGATTTTCTTTCAGAGACATAGCAATCCATAGGTTTTAAGATACTTACTAGTCAGGTACATTCTTAGGCGTTTAATATGCGGTGTTGAGTCCATTTCGTTGAGCAAGGAGTAGCTCTTGTCTATTCCATATTTGGCTTAAGGAACTTTATCTGTGCTCATTTCAATCTCTGGTTTTATGCAGCACCCCAACTCACCTTTCCCCTTAAGCAAGCATAAGTTGGTTTTCTAAATTTGAGACCCTGTTCTGTTCTGTAATTCAGTTCCTGTGTAGCCAAGTTTACATTCCGTGTATTACTGGTATCTTATGATGTTTCTTTTTCTGTGTGACTTATTTCAGTTAGAATCATCATACCTGAATCCACTCATTGTGCTGCTAAGGGCCTGGTGACACAGATTTCATTGCTGAGTGATATTGCTTTGTAAGTAAATACCACAACTTCTTTATCCATTTTTCACTTTCTGCGATGTTGAACTTGTACTGTAAACGAGGTTCTTGTAAACAGAGCCGTTCCAAACTTTGGGGTGGCTGTGTCTTTTTGATTTTAATTTCCCTAAGCTATAGGACCATAAGTGGAAGTGCCCTAGGTTCTGTTGCTTTGTTTTTTAGATGTTTCAGGAAACACCATACACTTCTCCCGAGTGGTTGTTGGCAATTTACATCCCGCCCGTCAGCATAACAAGGCTCCCAGTTCTCCATGGCCTGTCCTGCCTTTCTGGATTTTACACTTTTTTCAGATGGCCCTTTTGACCGGGGGGAAGTGAGACTTCATTGTAGTGCAGATTTCCTTTGCAAGCTTGCTTGGTTGGCCAAAAAGGGCGTATGCGTTTTTTCCTGAATATATTCAGGAAAAAACGCATACGCCCTTTTTGGCCAAGTGCATCATTGTGGACGTTCTGCCTCTTTTCCTATGCTTTCAATGCAATTCCAGTCTACCTCCTGAAATCGGTTTCCTGCAATTCTGCCCCGCTTTCAAGTCCTCTTGGCAGCCTTACTTCAGTCTATTTTTGGACGATAGCTGTCATTTATAACTCTGCAGGTTTGTGAATTACAGTGCCCCTGAGCTCCTTTCTTCAACTCGGTTTCTTTTGAGCTGGCTGCAAAACCGCAGGATGGCTTCAGGCCCTAATCTGTTTCCGGTACGGCACGCTGAGCCTTTGGTTATTTCCTCTTCCTGTTGGGAAATGAGAGTTAAATTTGCCCGTCCAGACACCTCCAGCTAGCCTCTCATTGGGTCTCGCTATTCCTGTTCATCTTCCGCAGAAATTGCAAACTGTGCCAAACAGGAGGTTAAAGGCGCTGACTCTCCAAGTGGGGAGAGTGTTAGTAAAGCGTCTGGAATGTTGCACCCGAGTACCAGGGGAGGAAAACTGAGACATATTTGAACACGTCTCCCGATCACATGGTTGATCATACTCTGGGTTCCACATGCATGTTTTAGCTGAAGGAAGAATACCTAAAACCTGGGTAGTTGAAACCCGTGGAATGGGTACCATGCAATATGACTTCAAAGGGTCTTCATTTGCTCACCGAACCTCTCCAATCCTATCACTGCTGCGTTTATGCCCCTGTACACATGCTTGATTCTCTTTCGGAGACATAGCAATCCATAGGTTTTAAGATACTCACTAGTCAGGTACATTCTTAGGTGTTTAATATGCGGTGTTGAGTCCATTTCGTTGAGCAAGGAGTAGCTCTTGTCTATTCCATATTTGGCTTAAGGAACTTTATCTGTGCTCATTTCAATCTCTGGTTTTATGCAGCAACCCAACTCACCTTTTCCCTTAAGCAAGCATAAGTTGGTTTTCTAAATTTGAGAACCTGTTCTGTTTTGGAATTCAGTTCCTGTGTAGCCAAGTTTACATTCCGTGTATTAGTGATATCTTATGATGTTTCTTTTTCTGTGTGACTTATTTCAGTTAGAATCATCGTACCTGAATCTACTCATTATGCTGCTACGGGCCTGATGACATAGATTTCATTGCTGAGTGATACTGCATTGTACGTAAGTACCACAACTTCTTTATCCATTTTTCACTTTCTGCGATGTTGAACTTGTACTGTAAACGAGGTTCTTGTAAACAGAGCCGTTCCAAACTTTGGGGTGGCTGTGTCTTTTTGATTTTAATTTCCCTAAGCTATAGGACCATAAGTGGAAGTGCCCTAGGTTCTGTTGCTTTGTTTTTTAGATGTTTCAGGAAACACCATACACTTCTCCCGAGTGGTTGTTGGCAATTTACATCCCGCCCATCAGCATAACAAGGCTCCCAGTTCTCCATGGCCTGTCCTGCCTTTCTGGATTTTACACTTTTTTCAGATGGCCCTTTTGACCGGGGGGAAGTGAGACTTCATTGTAGTGCAGATTTCCTTTGCAAGCTTGCTTGGTTGGCCAAAAAGGGCGTATGCGTTTTTTCCTGAATATATTCAGGAAAAAACGCATACGCCCTTTTTGGCCAAGTGCATCATTATGGACGTTCTGCCTCTTTTCCTATGCTTTCAATGCAATTCCAGTCTACCTCCTGAAATCGGTTTCCTGCAATTCTGCCCCGCTTTCAAGTCCTCTTGGCAGCCTTACTTCAGTCTATTTTTGGACGATAGCTGTCATTTATAACTCTGCAGGTTTGTGAATTACAGTGCCCCTGAGCTCCTTTCTTCAACTCGCTTTCTTGTGACCTGGCCGCAACACCGCAGGATGGCTTCAGGCCCTAATCTGGTTCCGGCCCGGCACGCTGAGCCTTTGGTTAATTCCTCTTCCTGGTGGGAAATGAGAGTTAAATTTGCCCGTCCAGACACCTCCAGCTAGCCTCTCATTGGGTCTCGCTATTCCTGTTCATCTTCCGCAGAAATTGCAAACTGGGCCAAACAGGAGGTTAAAGGGACTGACTCTCCAAGTGGGGAGAGTGTTAGTAAAGCGTCTGGAATGTTGCACCCGAGTACCAGGGGAGGAAAACTGAGACATATTTGAACATGTCTCCCGATCACATGTTTGATCATACTCTAGGTTCCACATGCATGTTTTAGCTTAAGGAAGAATACCTTAAACCTGGGTAGTTGAAACCCGTGGAATGGGTACCATGCAATATGACTTCAAAGGGTCTTCATTTGCTCACCGAACCTCTCCAATCCTATCACTGCTGCGTTTATGCCCCTGTACACATGCTTGATTCTCTTTCAGAGACATAGCAATCCATAGGTTTTAAGATACTTACTAGTCAGGTACATTCTTAGGCGTTTAATATGGGGTGTTGAGTCCATTTCGTTGAGCAAGGAGTAGCTCTTGTCTATTCCATATTTGGCTTAAGGAACTTTATCTGTGCTCATTTCAATCTCTGGTTTTATGCAGCACCCCAACTCACCTTTACCCTTAAGCAAGAATAAGTTGGTTTTCTAAATTTGAGACCCTGTTCTGTTCTGTAATTCAGTTCCTGTGTAGCCAAGTTTACATTCCGTGTATTACTGATATCTTATGATGTTTCTTTTTCTGTGTGACTTATTTCAGTTAGAATCATCATACCTGAATCCACTCATTGTGCTACTAAGGGCCTGATGACACAGATTTCATTGCTGAGTGATATTGCTTTGTAAGTAAATACCACAACTTCTTTATCCATTTTTCACTTTCTGCGATGTTGAACTTGTACTGTAAACGAGGTTCTTGTAAACAGAGCCGTTCCAAACTTTGGGGTGGCTGTGTCTTTTTTATTTTAATTTCCCTAAGCTATAGGACCATAAGTGGAAGTGCCCTAGGTTCTGTTGCTTTGTTTTTTAGATGTTTCAGGAAACACCATACACTTCTCCCGAGTGGTTGTTGGCAATTTACATCCCGCCCATCAGCATAACAAGGCTCCCAGTTCTCCATGGCCTGTCCTGCCTTTCTGGATTTTACACTTTTTTCAGATGGCCCTTTTGACCGGGGGGAAGTGAGACTTCATTGTAGTGCAGATTTCCTTTGCAAGCTTGCTTGGTTGGCCAAAAAGGGCGTATGCGTTTTTTCCTGAATATATTCAGGAAAAAACGCATACGCCCTTTTTGGCCAAGTGCATCATTGTGGACGTTCTGCCTCTTTTCCTATGCTTTCAATGCAATTCCAGTCTACCTCCTGAAATCGGTTTCCTGCAATTCTGCCCCGCTTTCAAGTCCTCTTGGCAGCCTTACTTCAGTCTATTTTTGGACGATAGCTGTCATTTATAACTCTGCAGGTTTGTGAATTACAGTGCCCCTGAGCTCCTTTCTTCAACTCGGTTTCTTTTGAGCTGGCCGCAACACCGCAGGATGGCTTCAGGCCCTAATCTGGTTCCGGCACGGCACGCTGAGCCTTTGGTTATTTCCTCTTCCTGTTGGGAAATGAGAGTTAAATTTGCCCGTCCAGACACCTCCAGCTAGCCTCTCATTGGTTCTCGCTATTCCTGTTCATCTTCCGCAGAAATTGCAAACTGTGCCAAACAGGAGGTTAAAGGCGCTGACTCTCCAAGTGGGGAGAGTGTTAGTAAAGCGTCTGGAATGTTGCACCCGAGTACCAGGGGAGGAAAACTGAGACATATTTGAACACGTCTCCCGATCACATGGTTGATCATACTCTGGGTTCCACATGCATGTTTTAGCTGAAGGAAGAATACCTAAAACCTGGGTAGTTGAAACCCGTGGAATGGGTACCATGCAATATGACTTCAAAGGGTCTTCATTTGCTCACCGAACCTCTCCAATCCTATCACTGCTGCGTTTATGCCCCTGTACACATGCTTGATTCTCTTTCGGAGACATAGCAATCCATAGGTTTTAAGATACTTACTAGTCAGGTACATTCTTAGGCGTTTAATATGCGGTGTTGAGTCCATTTCGTTGAGCAAGGAGTAGCTCTTGTCTATTCCATATTTGGCTTAAGGAACTTTATCTGTGCTCATTTCAATCTCTGGTTTTATGCAGCACCCCAACTCACCTTTACCCTTAAGCAAGCATAAGTTGGTTTTCTAAATTTGAGACCCTGTTCTGTTCTGTAATTCAGTTCCTGTGTGGCCAAGTTTACATTCCGTGTATTACTGGTATCTTATGATGTTTCTTTTTCTGTGTGACTTATTTCAGTTAGAATCATCATACCTGAATCCACTCATTGTGCTGCTAAGGGCCTGATGACACAGATTTCATTGCTGAGTGATATTGCTTTGTAAGTAAATACCACAAGTTCTTTATCCATTTTTCACTTTCTGCGATGTTGAACTTGTACTGTAAACGAGGTTCTTGTAAACAGAGCCGTTCCAAACTTTGGGGTGGCTGTGTCTTTTTGATTTTAATTTCCCTAAGCTATAGGACCATAAGTGGAAGTGCCCTAGGTTCTGTTGCTTTGTTTTTTAGATGTTTCAGGAAACACCATACACTTCTCCCGAGTGGTTGTTGGCAATTTACATCCCGCCCATCAGCATAACAAGGCTCCCAGTTCTCCATGGCCTGTCCTGCCTTTCTGGATTTTACACTTTTTTCAGATGGCCCTTTTGACGGGGGGGAAGTGAGACTTCATTGTAGTGCAGATTTCCTTTGCAAGCTTGCTTGGTTGGCCAAAAAGGGCGTATGCGTTTTTTCCTGAATATATTCAGGAAAAAACGCATACGCCCTTTTTGGCCAAGTGCATCATTGTGGACGTTCTGCCTCTTTTCCTATGCTTTCAATGCAATTCCAGTCTACCTCCTGAAATCGGTTTCCTGCAATTCTGCCCCGCTTTCAAGTCCTCTTGGCAGCCTTACTTCAGTCTATTTTTGGACGATAGCTGTCATTTATAACTCTGCAGGTTTGTGAATTACAGTGCCCCTGAGCTCCTTTCTTCAACTCGGTTTCTTTTGAGCTGGCCGCAACACCGCAGGATGGCTTCAGGCCCTAATCTGGTTCCGGTACGGCACGCTGAACCTTTGGTTATTTCCTCTTCCTGTTGGGAAATGAGAGTTAAATTTGCCCGTCCAGACACCTCCAGCTAGCCTCTCATTGGGTCTCGCTATTCCTGTTCATCTTCCGCAGAAATTGCAAACTGTGCCAAACAGGAGGTTAAAGGCGCTGACTCTCCAAGTGGGGAGAGTGTTAGTAAAGCGTCTGGAATGTTGCACCCGAGCACCAGGGGAGGAAAACTGAGACATATTTGAACACGTCTCCCGATCACATGGTTGATCATACTCTGGGTTCCACATGCATGTTTTAGCTGAAGGAAGAATACCTAAAACCTGGGTAGTTGAAACCCGTGGAATGGGTACCATGCAATATGACTTCAAAGGGTCTTCATTTGCTCACCGAACCTCTCCAATCCTATCACTGCTGCGTTTATGCCCCTGTACACATGCTTGATTCTCTTTCAGAGACATAGCAATCCATAGGTTTTAAGATACTTACTAGTCAGGTACATTCTTAGGCGTTTAATATGCGGTGTTGAGTCCATTTCGTTGAGCAAGGAGTAGCTCTTGTCTATTCCATATTTGGCTTAAGGAACTTTATCTGTGCTCATTTCAATCTCTGGTTTTATGCAGCACCCCAACTCACCTTTCCCCTTAAGCAAGCATAAGTTGGTTTTCTAAATTTGAGACCCTGTTCTGTTCTGTAATTCAGTTCCTGTGTAGCCAAGTTTACATTCCGTGTATTACTGGTATCTTATGATGTTTCTTTTTCTGTGTGACTTATTTCAGTTAGAATCATCATACCTGAATCCACTCATTGTGCTGCTAAGGGCCTGGTGACACAGATTTCATTGCTGAGTGATATTGCTTTGTAAGTAAATACCACAACTTCTTTATCCATTTTTCACTTTCTGCGATGTTGAACTTGTACTGTAAACGAGGTTCTTGTAAACAGAGCCGTTCCAAACTTTGGGGTGGCTGTGTCTTTTTGATTTTAATTTCCCTAAGCTATAGGACCATAAGTGGAAGTGCCCTAGGTTCTGTTGCTTTGTTTTTTAGATGTTTCAGGAAACACCATACACTTCTCCCGAGTGGTTGTTGGCAATTTACATCCCGCCCATCAGCATAACAAGGCTCCCAGTTCTCCATGGCCTGTCCTGCCTTTCTGGATTTTACACTTTTTTCAGATGGCCCTTTTGACCGGGGGGAAGTGAGACTTCATTGTAGTGCAGATTTCCTTTGCAAGCTTGCTTGGTTGGCCAAAAAGGGCGTATGCGTTTTTTCCTGAATATATTCAGGATAAAACGCATACGCCCTTTTTGGCCAAGTGCATCATTGTGGACGTTCTGCCTCTTTTCCTATGCTTTCAATGCAATTCCAGTCTACCTCCTGAAATCGGTTTCCTGCAATTCTGCCCCGCTTTCAAGTCCTCTTGGCAGCCTTACTTCAGTCTATTTTTGGACGATAGCTGTCATTTATAACTCTGCAGGTTTGTGAATTACAGTGCCCCTGAGCTCCTTTCTTCAACTCGGTTTCTTTTGAGCTGGCCGCAAAACCGCAGGATGGCTTCAGGCCCTAATCTGTTTCCTGTACGGCACGCTGAGCCTTTGGTTATTTCCTCTTCCTGTTGGGAAATGAGAGTTAAATTTGCCCGTCCAGACACCTCCAGCTAGCCTCTCATTGGGTCTCGCTATTCCTGTTCATCTTCCGCAGAAATTGCAAACTGTGCCAAACAGGAGGTTAAAGGCGCTGACTCTCCAAGTGGGGAGAGTGTTAGTAAAGCGTCTGGAATGTTGCACCCGAGTACCAGGGGAGGAAAACTGAGACATATTTGAACACGTCTCCCGATCACATGGTTGATCATACTCTGGGTTCCACATGCATGTTTTAGCTGAAGGAAGAATACCTAAAACCTGGGTAGTTGAAACCCGTGGAATGGGTACCATGCAATATGACTTCAAAGGGTCTTCATTTGCTCACCGAACCTCTCCAATCCTATCACTGCTGCGTTTATGCCCCTGTACACATGCTTGATTCTCTTTCGGAGACATAGCAATCCATAGGTTTTAAGATACTCACTAGTCAGGTACATTCTTAGGTGTTTAATATGCGGTGTTGAGTCCATTTCGTTGAGCAAGGAGTAGCTCTTGTCTATTCCATATTTGGCTTAAGGAACTTTATCTGTGCTCATTTCAATCTCTGGTTTTATGCAGCAACCCAACTCACCTTTTCCCTTAAGCAAGCATAAGTTGGTTTTCTAAATTTGAGAACCTGTTCTGTTTTGGAATTCAGTTCCTGTGTAGCCAAGTTTACATTCCGTGTATTAGTGATATCTTATGATGTTTCTTTTTCTGTGTGACTTATTTCAGTTAGAATCATCGTACCTGAATCTACTCATTATGCTGCTACGGGCCTGATGACATAGATTTCATTGCTGAGTGATACTGCATTGTACGTAAGTACCACAACTTCTTTATCCATTTTTCACTTTCTGCGATGTTGAACTTGTACTGTAAACGAGGTTCTTGTAAACAGAGCCGTTCCAAACTTTGGGGTGGCTGTGTCTTTTTGATTTTAATTTCCCTAAGCTATAGGACCATAAGTGGAAGTGCCCTAGGTTCTGTTGCTTTGTTTTTTAGATGTTTCAGGAAACGCCATACACTTCTCCCGAGTGGTTGTTGGCAATTTACATCCCGCCCATCAGCATAACAAGGCTCCCAGTTCTCCATGGCCTGTCCTGCCTTTCTGGATTTTACACTTTTTTCAGATGGCCCTTTTGACCGGGGGGAAGTGAGACTTCATTGTAGTGCAGATTTCCTTTGCAAGCTTGCTTGGTTGGCCAAAAAGGGCGTATGCGTTTTTTCCTGAATATATTCAGGAAAAAACGCATACGCCCTTTTTGGCCAAGTGCATCATTGTGGACGTTCTGCCTCTTTTCCTATGCTTTCAATGCAATTCCAGTCTACCTCCTGAAATCGGTTTCCTGCAATTCTGCCCCGCTTTCAAGTCCTCTTGGCAGCCTTACTTCAGTCTATTTTTGGACGATAGCTGTCATTTATAACTCTGCAGGTTTGTGAATTACAGTGCCCCTGAGCTCCTTTCTTCAACTCGGTTTCTTTTGAGCTGGCCGCAACACCGCAGGATGGCTTCAGGCCCTAATCTGGTTCCGGCACGGCACGCTGAGCCTTTGGTTATTTCCTCTTCCTGTTGGGAAATGAGAGTTAAATTTGCCCGTCCAGACACCTCCAGCTAGCCTCTCATTGGTTCTCGCTATTCCTGTTCATCTTCCGCAGAAATTGCAAACTGTGCCAAACAGGAGGTTAAAGGCGCTGACTCTCCAAGTGGGGAGAGTGTTAGTAAAGCGTCTGGAATGTTGCACCCGAGTACCAGGGGAGGAAAACTGAGACATATTTGAACACGTCTCCCGATCACATGGTTGATCATACTCTGGGTTCCACATGCATGTTTTAGCTGAAGGAAGAATACCTAAAACCTGGGTAGTTGAAACCCGTGGAATGGGTAACATGCAATATGACTTCAAAGGGTCTTCATTTGCTCACCGAACCTCTCCAATCCTATCACTGCTGCGTTTATGCCCCTGTACACATGCTTGATTCTCTTTCGGAGACATAGCAATCCATAGGTTTTAAGATACTTACTAGTCAGGTACATTCTTAGGCGTTTAATATGCGGTGTTGAGTCCATTTCGTTGAGCAAGGAGTAGCTCTTGTCTATTCCATATTTGGCTTAAGGAACTTTATCTGTGCTCATTTCAATCTCTGGTTTTATGCAGCACCCCAACTCACCTTTACCCTTAAGCAAAAATAAGTTGGTTTTCTAAATTTGAGACCCTGTTCTGTTCTGTAATTCAGTTCCTGTGTAGCCAAGTTTACATTCCGTGTATTACTGATATCTTATGATGTTTCTTTTTCTGTGTGACTTATTTCAGTTAGAATCATCATACCTGAATCCACTCATTGTGCTACTAAGGGCCTGATGACACAGATTTCATTGCTGAGTGATATTGCTTTGTAAGTAAATACCACAACTTCTTCATCCATTTTTCACTTTCTGCGATGTTGAACTTGTACTGTAAACGAGGTTCTTGTAAACAGAGCCGTTCCAAACTTTGGGGTGGCTGTGTCTTTTTGATTTTAATTTCCCTAAGCTATAGGACCATAAGTGGAAGTGCCCTAGGTTCTGTTGCTTTGTTTTTTAGATGTTTCAGGAAACACCATACACTTCTCCCGAGTGGTTGTTGGCAATTTACATCCCGCCCATCAGCATAACAAGGCTCCCAGTTCTCCATGGCCTGTCCTGCCTTTCTGGATTTTACACTTTTTTCAGATGGCCCTTTTGACCGGGGGGAAGTGAGACTTCATTGTAGTGCAGATTTCCTTTGCAAGCTTGCTTGGTTGGCCAAAAAGGGCGTATGCGTTTTTTCCTGAATATATTCAGGAAAAAACGCATACGCCCTTTTTGGCCAAGTGCATCATTGTGGACGTTCTGCCTCTTTTCCTAGGCTTTCAATGCAATTCCAGTCTACCTCCTGAAATCGGTTTCCTGCAATTCTGCCCCGCTTTCAAGTCCTCTTGGCAGCCTTACTTCAGTCTATTTTTGGACGATAGCTGTCATTTATAACTCTGCAGGTTTGTGAATTACAGTGCCCCTGAGTTCCTTTCTTCAACTCGGTTTCTTTTGAGCTGGCCGCAACACCGCAGGATGGCTTCAGGCCCTAATCTGGTTCCGGCACGGCACGCTGAGCCTTTGGTTATTTCCTCTTCCTGTTGGGAAATGAGAGTTAAATTTGCCCGTCCAGACACCTCCAGCTAGCCTCTCATTGGTTCTCGCTATTCCTGTTCATCTTCCGCAGAAATTGCAAACTGTGCCAAACAGGAGGTTAAAGGCGCTGACTCTCCAAGTGGGGAGAGTGTTAGTAAAGCGTCTGGAATGTTGCACCCGAGTACCAGGGGAGGAAAACTGAGACATATTTGAACACGTCTCCCGATCACATGGTTGATCATACTCTGGGTTCCACATGCATGTTTTAGCTGAAGGAAGAATACCTAAAACCTGGGTAGTTGAAACCCGTGGAATGGGTACCATGCAATATGACTTCAAAGGGTCTTCATTTGCTCACCGAACCTCTCCAATCCTATCACTGCTGCGTTTATGCCCCTGTACACATGCTTGATTCTCTTTCAGAGACATAGCAATCCATAGGTTTTAAGATACTTACTAGTCAGGTACATTCTTAGGCGTTTAATATGCGGTGTTGAGTCCATTTCGTTGAGCAAGGAGTAGCTCTTGTCTATTCCATATTTGGCTTAAGGAACTTTATCTGTGCTCATTTCAATCTCTGGTTTTATGCAGCACCCCAACTCACCTTTCCCCTTAAGCAAGCATAAGTTGGTTTTCTAAATTTGAGAACCTGTTCTGTTTTGGAATTCAGTTCCTGTGTAGCCAAGTTTACATTCTGTGTATTAGTGATATCTTATGATGTTTCTTTTTCTGTGTGACTTATTTCAGTTAGAATCATCGTACCTGAATCTACTCATTATGCTGCTACGGGCCTGATGACATAGATTTCATTGCTGAGTGATACTGCATTGTACGTAAGTACCACAAGTTCTTTATCCATTTTTCACTTTCTGCGATGTTGAACTTGTACTGTAAACGAGGTTCTTGTAAACAGAGCCGTTCCAAACTTTGGGGTGGCTGTGTCTTTTTGATTTTAATTTCCCTAAGCTATAGGACCATAAGTGGAAGTGCCCTAGGCTCTGTTGCTTTGTTTTTTAGATGTTTCAGGAAACACCATACACTTCTCCCGAGTGGTTGTTGGCAATTTACATCCCGCCCATCAGCATAACAAGGCTCCCAGTTCTCCATGGCCTGTCCTGCCTTTCTGGATTTTACACTTTTTTCAGATGGCCCTTTTGACCGGGGGGAAGTGAGACTTCATTGTAGTGCAGATTTCCTTTGCAAGCTTGCTTGGTTGGCCAAAAAGGGCGTATGCGTTTTTTCCTGAATATATTCAGGAAAAAACGCATACGCCCTTTTTGGCCAAGTGCATCATTGTGGACGTTCTGCCTCTTTTCCTATGCTTTCAATGCAATTCCAGTCTACCTCCTGAAATCGGTTTCCTGCAATTCTGCCCCGCTTTCAAGTCCTCTTGGCAGCCTTACTTCAGTCTATTTTTGGACGATAGCTGTCATTTATAACTCTGCAGGTTTGTGAATTACAGTGCCCCTGAGCTCCTTTCTTAAACTCGCTTTATTTGGAGCTGGCCGCAACACCGCAGGATGGCTTCAGGCCCTAATCTGGTTCCGGCACGGCACACTGAGCCTTTGGTTATTTCCTCTTCCTGGTGGGAAATGAGAGTTAAATTTGCCCGTCCAGACACCTCCAGCTAGCCTCTCATTGGTTCTCGCTATTCCTGTTCATCTTCCGCAGAAATTGCAAACTGAGTCAAACAGGAGGTTAAAGGCGCTGACTCTCCAAGTGGGGAGAGTGTTAGTAAAGCGTCTGGAATGTTGCACCCGAGTACCAGGGGAGGAAAACTGAGACATATTTGAACACGTCTCCCGTTCACATGGTTGATCATACTTGGGTTCCACCTGCATGTTTTAGCTGAAGGAAGAATACCTTAAACCTGGAGAGTTGAGACCCGTGGAATGGGTACCATGCAATATGACTTCAAAGGGTCTTCATTTGCTCACCGAACCTCTCCAATCCTATCACTGCTGCGTTTATGCCCCTGTACACACGCTTGATTCTCTTTTGGAGACATAGCAATCCATAGGTTTTAAGATACTCACTAGTCAGGTACATTCTTAGGCGTTTAATATGGGGTGTTGAGTCCATTTCGTTGAGCAAGGAGTAGCTCTTGTCTATTCCATAATTGGCTTAAGGAACTTTGTCTATGCTCATTTCAATCTCTGGTTTTATGCAGCACCCCATCTCACCTTTCCCCTTAAGCAAGCATAAGTTGCTTTTCTAAATTTGAGACCCTGTTCTGTTTTGGAATGCAGTTCCTGGGTAGCCAAGTTTACATTCCGTGTATTAGTGATATCTTATGATGTTTCTTTTTCTGTGTGACTTATTTCAGTTAGAATCATCGTACCTGAATCCACTCATTATGCTGC
The DNA here is from genome assembly GCF_951394435.1 of Stenella coeruleoalba. Lineage (NCBI taxonomy): Eukaryota > Metazoa > Chordata > Mammalia > Artiodactyla > Delphinidae > Stenella > Stenella coeruleoalba. The sequence goes on from NW_027645943.1 coordinate 318,455, forward strand.
TACGGGCCTGATGACATAGATTTCATTGCTGAGTGATACTGCGTTGTAAGTAAATACCACAAGTTCTTTATCCATTTTTCACTTTCTGCGGTGTTGAACTTGTACTGTAAACGAGGTTCTTGTAAACAGAGGCGTCCCAAACTTTGGGGTGGCTGTGTCTTTTTGATTTTAATTTCCCTAAGCTATAGGACCATAAGTGGCAGTGCCCTAGGCTCTGTTGCTTTGTTTTTTAGATGTTTCAGGAAACACCATACACTTCTCCCGAGTGGTTGTTGGCAGTTTACATCCCGCCCATCAGCATAACAAGGCTCCCAGTTCTCCATGGCCTGTCCTGCCTTTCTGGATTTTACACTTTTTTCAGATGGCCCTTTTGACCGGGGGGAAGTGAGACTTCATTGTAGTGCAGATTTCCTTTGCAAGCTTGCTTGGTTGGCCAAAAAGGGCGTATGCGTTTTTTCCTGAATATATTCAGGAAAAAGCGCATACGCCCTTTTTGGCCAAGTGCATCATTGTGGACGTTCTGCCTCTTTTCCTATGCTTTCAATGCAATTCCAGTCTACCTCCTGAAATCGGTTTCCTGCAATTCTGCCCCGCTTTCAAGTCCTCTTGGCAGCCTTACTTCAGTCTATTTTTGGACGATAGCTGTCATTTATAACTCTGCAGGTTTGTGAATTACAGTGCCCCTGAGCTCCTTTCTTCAACTCGCTTTCTTTTGAGCTGGCCGCAACACCGCAGGATGGCTTCAGGCCCTAATCTTGTTCCGGCCCGGCATGCTGAGCCTTTGGTTAATTCCTCTTCCTGGTGGGAAATGAGAGTTAAATTTGCCCGTCCAGACACCTCCAGCTAGCCTCTCATTGGTTCTCGCTATTCCTGTTCATCTTCCGCAGAAATTGCAAACTGGGCCAAACAGGAGGTTAAAGGGACTGACTCTCCAAGTGGGGAGAGTGTTAGTAAAGCGTCTGGAATGTTGCACCCGAGTACCAGGGTACGAAAACTGAGACATATTTGAACACATCTCCCGTTCACATGGTTGATCATATTCTAGGTTCCACATGCATGTTTTAGCTGAAGGAAGAATACCTTAAACCTGGAGAGCTGAGACCCGAGTAATGGGTACCATGCAATATGACTTCAAAGGGTCTTCATTTGCTCACCGAACCTCTCCAATCCTATCACTGCTGCGTTTATGCCCCTGTACACACGCTTGATTCTCTTTTGGAGACATAGCAATCCATAGGTTTTAAGATACTTACTAGTCAGGTACATTCTTAGGCGTTTAATATGGGGTTTTGAGTCCATTTCGTTGAGCAAGGAGTAGCTCTTGTCTATTCCATATTTGGCTTAAGGAACTTTATCTGTGCTCATTTCAATCTCTGGTTTTATGCAGCACCCCAACTCACCTTTCCCCTTAAGCAAGCATAAGTTGGTTTTCTAAATTTGAGACCCTGTTCTGTTTTGGAATGCAGTTCCTGTGTAGCCACGTTTACATTCCGTGTATTACTGATATCTTATGATGTTTCTTTTTCTGTGTGACTTATTTCAGTTAGAATCATCGTACCTGAATCCACTCATTATGCTGCTACGGGCCTGATGACATAGATTTCATTGCTGAGTGATACTGCATTGTACGTAAGTACCACAAGTTCTTTATCCATTTTTCACTTTCTGTGATATTGAACTTGTACGGTAAACGAGGTTCTTGTAAACAGAGCCGTTCCAAACTTTGGGGTGGCTGTGTCTTTTTGATTTTAATTTCCCTAAGCTATAGGACCATAAGTGGAAGTGCCCTAGGCTCTGTTGCTTTGTTTTTTAGATGTTTCAGGAAACACCATACACTTCTCCCCAGTGTCTGTTGGCAATTTACATCCCGCCCATCAGCATAACAAGGCTCCCAGTTCTCCATGGCCTGTCCTGCCTTTCTGGATTTTACACTTTTTTCAGATGGCCCTTTTGACCGGGGGGGAAGTGAGACTTCATTGTAGTGCAGATTTCCTTTGCAAGCTTGCTTGGTTGGCCAAAAAGGGCGTATGCGTTTTTTCCTGAATATATTCAGGAAAAAACGCATACGCCCTTTTTGGCCAAGTGCATCATTGTGGACGTTCTGCCTCTTTTCCTATGCTTTCAATGCAATTCCAGTCTACCTCCTGAAATCGGTTTCCTGCAATTCTGCCCCGCTTTCAAGTCCTCTTGGCAGCCTTACTTCAGTCTATTTTTGGACGATAGCTGTCATTTATAACTCTGCAGGTTTGTGAATTACAGTGACCCTGAGCTCCTTTCTTCAACTCGCTTTCTTGTGACCTGGCCGCAACACCGCAGGATGGCTTCAGGCCCTAATCTGGTTCCGGCACTGCACGCTGAGCCTTTGGTTATTTTCTCATCCTGGTGGGAAATGAGAGTTAAATTTGCCTGTCCAGACACCTCCAGCTAGTCTCTCATTGGTTCTCGCTATTCCTGTTCATCTTCCGCAGAAATTGCAAACTGGGCCAAACAGGAGGTTAAAGGCGCTGACTCTCCAAGTGGGGAGAGTGTTAGTAAAGCGTCTGGAATGTTGCACCCGAGTACCAGGGGAGAAAAACTGAGACATATTTGAACACGTCTCCCGTTCACACGGTTGATCATACTCTGGGTTCCACCTGCATGTTTTAGCTGAAGGAAGAATACTTTAAACCTGCAGAGTTGAGACCCGTGGAATGGGTACCATGCAATATGACTTCAAAGGGTCTTCATTTGCTCACCGAACCTCTCCAATCCTATCACTGCTGCGTTTATGCCCCTGTACACACGCTTGATTCTCTTTTGGAGACATAGCAATCCATAGGTTTTAAGATACTTACTAGTCAGGTACATTCTTAGGCGTTTAATATGGGGTGTTGAGTCCATTTCGTTGAGCAAGGAGTAGCTCTTGTCTATTCCATAATTGGCTTAAGGAACTTTGTCTATGCTCATTTCAATCTCTGGTTTTATGCAGCACCCCAACTCACCTTTCCCCTTAAGCAAGCATAAGTTGCTTTTCTAAATTTGAGACCCTGTTCTGTTTTGGAATTCAGTTCCTGTGTAGCCAAGTTTACATTCCGTGTATTAGTGATATCTTATGATGTTTCTTTTTCTGTGTGACTTATTTCAGTTAGAATCATCGTACCTGAATCCACTCATTATGCTGCTACGGGCCTGATGACATAGATTTCATTGCTGAGTGATACTGCGTTGTAAGTAAATACCACAAGTTCTTTATCCATTTTTCACTTTCTGCGGTGTTGAACTTGTACTGTAAACGAGGTTCTTGTAAACAGAGGTGTCCCAAACTTTGGGGTGGCTGTGTCTTTTTGATTTTAATTTCCCTAAGCTATAGGACCATAAGTGGCAGTGCCCTAGGCTCTGTTGCTTTGTTTTTTAGATGTTTCAGGAAACACCATACACTTCTCCCGAGTGGTTGTTGGCAATTTACATCCCGCCCATCAGCATAACAAGGCTCCCAGTTCTCCATGGCCTGTCCTGCCTTTCTGGATTTTACACTTTTTTCAGATGGCCCTTTTGACCGGGGGGAAGTGAGACTTCATTGTAGTGCAGATTTCCTTTGCAAGCTTGCTTGGTTGGCCAAAAAGGGCGTATGCGTTTTTTCCTGAATATATTCAGGAAAAAACGCATACGCCCTTTTTGGCCAAGTGCATCATTGTGGACGTTCTGCCTCTTTTCCTATGCTTTCAATGCAATTCCAGTCTACCTCCTGAAATCGGTTTCCTGCAATTCTGCCCCGCTTTCAAGTCCTCTTGGCAGCCTTACTTCAGTCTATTTTTGGACGATAGCTGTCATTTATAACTCTGCAGGTTTGTGAATTACAGTGCCCCTGAGCTCCTTTCTTCAACTCGCTTTCTTTTGAGCTGGCCGCAACACCGCAGGATGGCTTCAGGCCCTAATCTGGTTCCGGCCCGGCATGCTGAGCCTTTGGTTAATTCCTCTTCCTGGTGGGAAATGAGAGTTAAATTTGCCCGTCCAGACACCTCCAGCTAGCCTCTCATTGGTTCTCGCTATTCCTGTTCATCTTCCGCAGAAATTGCAAACTGGGCCAAACAGGAGGTTAAAGGGACTGACTCTCCAAGTGGGGAGAGTGTTAGTAAAGCGTCTGGAATGTTGCACCCGAGTACCAGGGTACGAAAACTGAGACATATTTGAACACATCTCCCGTTCACATGGTTGATCATATTCTAGGTTCCACATGCATGTTTTAGCTGAAGGAAGAATACCTTAAACATGGAGAGCTGAGACCCGAGTAATGGGTACCATGCAATATGACTTCAAAGGGTCTTCATTTGCTCACCGAACCTCTCCAATCCTATCACTGCTGCGTTTATGCCCCTGTACACACGCTTGATTCTCTTTTGGAGACATAGCAATCCATAGGTTTTAAGATACTTACTAGTCAGGTACATTCTTAGGCGTTTAATATGGGGTTTTGAGTCCATTTCGTTGAGCAAGGAGTAGCTCTTGTCTATTCCATATTTGGCTTAAGGAACTTTATCTGTGCTCATTTCAATCTCTGGTTTTATGCAGCACCCCAACTCACCTTTCCCCTTAAGCAAGCATAAGTTGGTTTTCTAAATTTGAGACCCTGTTCTGTTTTGGAATGCAGTTCCTGTGTAGCCACGTTTACATTCCGTGTATTACTGATATCTTATGATGTTTCTTTTTCTGTGTGACTTATTTCAGTTAGAATCATCGTACCTGAATCCACTCATTATGCTGCTACGGGCCTGATGACATAGATTTCATTGCTGAGTGATACTGCATTGTACGTAAGTACCACAAGTTCTTTATCCATTTTTCACTTTCTGTGATATTGAACTTGTACGGTAAACGAGGTTCTTGTAAACAGAGCCGTTCCAAACTTTGGGGTGGCTGTGTCTTTTTGATTTTAATTTCCCTAAGCTATAGGACCATAAGTGGAAGTGCCCTAGGCTCTGTTGCTTTGTTTTTTAGATGTTTCAGGAAACACCATACACTTCTCCCGAGTGGTTGTTGGCAATTTACATCCCGCCCATCAGCATAACAAGGCTCCCAGTTCTCCATGGCCTGTCCTGCCTTTCTGGATTTTACACTTTTTTCAGATGGCCCTTTTGACCGGGGGGAAGTGAGACTTCATTGTAGTGCAGATTTCCTTTGCAAGCTTGCTTGGTTGGCCAAAAAGGGCGTATGCGTTTTTTCCTGAATATATTCAGGAAAAAACGCATACGCCCTTTTTGGCCAAGTGCATCATTGTGGACGTTCTGCCTCTTTTCCTATGCTTTCAATGCAATTCCAGTCTACCTCCTGAAATCGGTTTCCTGCAATTCTGCCCCGCTTTCAAGTCCTCTTGGCAGCCTTACTTCAGTCTATTTTTGGACGATAGCTGTCATTTATAACTCTGCAGGTTTGTGAATTACAGTGCCCCTGAGCTCCTTTCTTCACCTCGCTTTCTTGTGACCTGGCCGCAACACTGCAGGATGGCTTCAGGCCCTAATCTGGTTCCGGCCCGGCATGCTGAGCCTTTGGTTAATTCCTCTTCCTGGTGGGAAATGAGAGTTAAATTTGCCCGTCCAGACACCTCCAGCTAGCCTCTCATTGGTTCTCGCTATTCCTGTTCATCTTCTGCAGAAATTGCAAACTGGGCCAAACAGGAGGTTAAAGGGACTGACTCTCCAAGTCGGGAGAGTGTTAGTAAAGCGTCTGGAATGTTGCACCCGAGTACCAGGGGAGGAAAACTGAGACATATTTGAACAAGTCTCCCGTTCACATGGTTGATCATACTCTGGGTTCCACATGCATGTTTTAGCTGAAGGAAGAATACCTTAAACCTGGAGAGTTGAGACCCGTGTAATGGGTACCATGCAATATGACTTCAAAGGGTCTTCATTTGCTCACCGAACCTGTCCAATCCTATCACTGCTGCGTTTATGCCCCTGTACACACGCTTGATTCTCTTTTGGAGACATAGCAATCCATAGGTTTTACGATACTTACTAGTCAGGTACATTCTCAGGCGTTTAATATGCGGTGTTGAGTCCATTTCGTTGAGCAAGGAGTAGCTCTTGTCTATTCCATATTTGACTTAAGGAACTTTATCTGTGCTCATTTCAATCTCTGGTTTTATGCAGCACCCCAACTCACCTTTACCCTTAAGCAAGCATAAGTTGGTTTTCTAAATTTGAGACCCTGTTCTGTTTTGGAATGCAGTTCCTGTGTAGCCAAGTTTACATTCCGTGTATTAGTGATATCTTATGATGTTTCTTTTTCTGTGTGACTTATTTCAGTTAGAATCATCGTACCTGAATCCACTCATTATGTTGCTACGGGCCTGATGACATAGATTTCATTGCTGAGTGATACTGCGTTGTAAGTAAATACCACAAGTTCTTTATCAATTTTTCACTTTCTGCGGTGTTGAACTTGTACTGTAAACGAGGTTCTTGTAAACAGAGGCGTCCCAAACTTTGGGGTGGCTGTGTCTTTTTGATTTTAATTTCCCTAAGCTATAGGACCATAAGTGGCAGTGCCCTAGGCTCTGTTGCTTTGTTTTTTAGATGTTTCAGGAAACACCATACACTTCTCCCGAGTGGTTGTTGGCAATTTACATCCCGCCCATCAGCATAACAAGGCTCCCAGTTCTCCATGGCCTGTCCTGCCTTTCTGGATTTTACACTTTTTTCAGATGGCCCTTTTGACCGGGGGGAAGTGAGACTTCATTGTAGTGCAGATTTCCTTTGCAAGCTTGCTTGGTTGGCCAAAAAGGGCGTATGCGTTTTTTCCTGAATATATTCAGGAAAAAGCGCATACGCCCTTTTTGGCCAAGTGCATCATTGTGGACGTTCTGCCTCTTTTCCTATGCTTTCAATGCAATTCCAGTCTACCTCCTGAAATCGGTTTCCTGCAATTCTGCCCCGCTTTCAAGTCCTCTTGGCAGCCTTACTTCAGTCTGTTTTTGGACGATAGCTGTCATTTATAACTCTGCAGGTTTGTGAATTACAGTGCCCCTGAGCTCCTTTCTTAAACTCGCTTTATTTTGAGCTGGCCGCAACACCGCAGGATGGCTTCAGGCCCTAATCTGGTTCCGGCACGGCACACTGAGCCTTTGGTTATTTCCTCTTCCTGGTGGGAAATGAGAGTTAAATTTGCCCGTCCAGACACCTCCAGCTAGCCTCTCATTGGTTCTCTCTATTCCTGTTCATCTTCCGCAGAAATTGCAAACTGAGCCAAACAGGAGGTTAAAGGCGCTGACTCTCCAAGTGGGGAGAGTGTTAGTAAAGCGTCTGGAATGTTGCACCCGAGTACCAGGGGAGGAAAACTGAGACATATTTGAACACGTCTCCCGTTCACATGGTTGATCATACTTGGGTTCCACATGCATGTTTTAGCTGAAGGAAGAATACCTTAGACATGGAGAGTTGAGACCCGTGGAATGGGTACCATGCAATATGACTTCAAAGGGTCTTCATTTGCTCACCGAACCTCTCCAATCCTATCACTGCTGCGTTTATGCCCCTGTACACACGCTTGATTCTCTTTTGGAGACATAGCAATCCATAGGTTTTACGATACTTACTAGTCAGGTACATTCTTGGGCGTTTAATATGCGGTGTTGAGTCCATTTCGTTGAGCAAGGAGTAGCTCTTTTCTATTCCATATTTGACTTAAGGAACTTTATCTGTGCTCATTTCAATCTCTGGTTTTATGCAGCACCCCAACTCACCTTTACCCTTAAGCAAGCATAAGTTGGTTTTCTAAATTTGAGACCCTGTTCTGTTTTGGAATGCAGTTCCTGGGTAGCCAAGTTTACATTCCGTGTATTAGTGATATCTTATGATGTTTCTTTTTCTGTGTGACTTATTTCAGTTAGAATCATCGTACCTGAATCCACTCATTATGCTGCTACGGGCCTGATGACATAGATTTCATTGCTGAGTGATACTGCGTTGTAAGTAAATACCACAAGTTCTTTATCCATTTTTCACTTTCTGCGGTGTTGAACTTGTACTGTAAACGAGGTTCTTGTAAACAGAGGCGTCCCAAACATTGGGGTGGCTGTGTCTTTTTGATTTTAATTTCCCTAAGCTATAGGACCATAAGTGGCAGTGCCCTAGGCTCTGTTGCTTTGTTTTTTAGATGTTTCAGGAAACACCATACACTTCTCCCGAGTGGTTGTTGGCAATTTACATCCCGCCCATCAGCATAACAAGGCTCCCAGTTCTCCATGGCCTGTCCTGCCTTTCTGGATTTTACACTTTTTTCAGATGGCCCTTTTGACCGGGGGGAAGTGAGACTTCATTGTAGTGCAGATTTCCTTTGCAAGCTTGCTTGGTTGGCCAAAAAGGGCGTATGCGTTTTTTCCTGAATATATTCAGGAAAAAACGCATACGCCCTTTTTGGCCAAGTGCATCATTGTGGACGTTCTGCCTCTTTTCCTATGCTTTCAATGCAATTCCAGTCTACCTCCTGAAATCGGTTTCCTGCAATTCTGCCCCGCTTTCAAGTCCTCTTGGCAGCCTTACTTCAGTCTATTTTTGGACGATAGCTGTCATTTATAACTCTGCAGGTTTGTGAATTACAGTGCCCCTGAGCTCCTTTCTTCAACTCGCTTTCTTGTGACCTGGCCGCAACACCGCAGGATGGCTTCAGGCCCTAATCTGGTTCCGGCACTGCACGCTGAGCCTTTGGTTATTTTCTCATCCTGGTGGGAAATGAGAGTTAAATTTGCCTGTCCAGACACCTCCAGCTAGTCTCTCATTGGTTCTCGCTATTCCTGTTCATCTTCCGCAAAAATTGCAAACTGGGCCAAACAGGAGGTTAAAGGCGCTGACTCTCCAAGTGGGGAGAGTGTTAGTAAAGCGTCTGGAATGTTGCACCCGAGTACCAGGGGAGAAAAACTGAGACATATTTGAACACGTCTCCCGTTCACATGGTTGATCATACTCTGGGTTCCACCTGCATGTTTTAACTGAAGGAAGAATACTTTAAACCTGCTGAGTTGAGACCCGTGGAATGGGTACCATGCAATATGACTTCAAAGGGTCTTCATTTGCTCACCGAACCTCTCCAATCCTATCACTGCTGCGTTTATGCCCCTGTACACACGCTTGATTCTCTTTTGGAGACATAGCAATCCATAGGTTTTAAGATACTCACTAGTCAGGTACATTCTTAGGCGTTTAATATGGGGTGTTGAGTCCATTTCGTTGAGCAAGGAGTAGCTCTTGTCTATTCCATAATTGGCTTAAGGAACTTTGTCTATGCTCATTTCAATCTCTGGTTTTATGCAGCACCCCAACTCACCTTTCCCCTTAAGCAAGCATAAGTTGGTTTTCTAAATTTGAGACCCTGTTCTGTTTTGGAATGCAGTTCCTGTGTAGCCAAGTTTACATTCCGTGTATTAGTGATATCTTATGATGTTTCTTTTTCTGTGTGACTTATTTCAGTTAGAATCATCATACCTGAATCCACTCATTATGGTGCTACGGGCCTGATTACATAGATTTCATTGCTGAGTGATACTGCGTTGTAAGTAAATACCACAAGTTCTTTATCCATTTTTCACTTTCTGCGGTGTTGAACTTGTACTGTAAACGAGGTTCTTGTAAACAGAGGCGTCCCAAACTTTGGGGTGGCTGTGTCTTTTTGATTTTAATTTCCCTAAGCTATAGGACCATAAGTGGCAGTGCCCTAGGCTCTGTTGCTTTGTTTTTTAGATGTTTCAGGAAACACCATACACTTCTCCCGAGTGGTTGTTGGCAATTTACATCCCGCCCATCAGCATAACAAGGCTCCCAGTTCTCCATGGCCTGTCCTGCCTTTCTGGATTTTACACTTTTTTCAGATGGCCCTTTTGACCGGGGGGAAGTGAGACTTCATTGTAGTGCAGATTTCCTTTGCAAGCTTGCTTGGTTGGCCAAAAAGGGCGTATGCGTTTTTTCCTGAATATATTCAGGAAAAAACGCATACGCCCTTTTTGGCCAAGTGCATCATTGTGGACGTTCTGCCTCTTTTCCTATGCTTTCAATGCAATTCCAGTCTACCTCCTGAAATCGGTTTCCTGCAATTCTGCCCCGCTTTCAAGTCCTCTTGGCAGCCTTACTTCAGTCTATTTTTGGACGATAGCTGTCATTTATAACTCTGCAGGTTTGTGAATTACAGTGCCCCTGAGCTCCTTTCTTCAACTCGCTTTCTTTTGAGCTGGCCGCAACACCGCAGGATGGCTTCAGGCCCTAATCTGGTTCCGACACGGCATGCTGAGCCTTTGGTTAATTCCTCTTCCTGGTGGGAAATGAGAGTTAAATTTGCCCGTCCAGACACCTCCAGCTAGCCTCTCATTGGTTCTCGCTATTCCTGTTCATCTTCCGCAGAAATTGCAAACTGGGCCAAACAGGAGGTTAAAGGGACTGACTCTCCAAGTGGGGAGAGTGTTAGTAAAGCGTCTGGAATGTTGCACCCGAGTACCAGGGTACGAAAACTGAGACATATTTGAACACATCTCCCGTTCACATGGTTGATCATATTCTAGGTTCCACATGCATGTTTTAGCTGAAGGAAGAATACCTTAAACCTGGAGAGCTGAGACCCGAGTAATGGGTACCATGCAATATGACTTCAAAGGGTCTTCATTTGCTCACCGAACCTCTCCAATCCTATCACTGCTGCGTTTATGCCCCTGTACACACGCTTGATTCTCTTTTGGAGACATAGCAATCCATAGGTTTTAAGATACTTACTAGTCAGGTACATTCTTAGGCGTTTAATATGGGGTTTTGAGTCCATTTCGTTGAGCAAGGAGTAGCTCTTGTCTATTCCATATTTGGCTTAAGGAACTTTATCTGTGCTCATTTCAATCTCTGGTTTTATGCAGCACCCCAACTCACCTTTCCCCTTAAGCAAGCATAAGTTGGTTTTCTAAATTTGAGACCCTGTTCTGTTTTGGAATGCAGTTCCTGTGTAGCCACGTTTACATTCCGTGTATTACTGATATCTTATGATGTTTCTTTTTCTGTGTGACTTATTTCAGTTAGAATCATCGTACCTGAATCCACTCATTATGCTGCTACGGGCCTGATGACATAGATTTCATTGCTGAGTGATACTGCATTGTACGTAAGTACCACAAGTTCTTTATCCATTTTTCACTTTCTGTGATATTGAACTTCTACTGTAAACGAGATTCTTGTAAACAGAGCCGTTCCAAACTTTGGGGTGGCTGTGTCTTTTTGATTTTAATTTCCCTAAGCTATAGGACTTTAAGTGGAAGTGCCCTAGGCTCTGTTGCTTTGTTTTTTAGATGTTTCAGGAAACACCATACACTTCTCCCCAGTGTCTGTTGGCAATTTACATCCCGCCCATCAGCATAACAAGGCTCCCAGTTCTCCATGGCCTGTCCTGCCTTTCTGGATTTTACACTTTTTTCAGATGGCCCTTTTGACCGGGGTGGAAGTGAGAGTTCATTGTAGTGCAGATTTCCTTTGCAAGCTTGCTTGGTTGGCCAAAAAGGGCGTATGCGTTTTTTCCTGAATATATTCAGGAAAAAACGCATACGCCCTTTTTGGCCAAGTGCATCATTGTGGACGTTCTGCCTCTTTTCCTATGCTTTCAATGCAATTCCAGTCTACCTCCTGAAATCGGTTTCCTGCAATTCTGCCCCGCTTTCAAGTCCTCTTGGCAGCCTTACTTCAGTCTATTTTTGGACGATAGCTGTCATTTATAACTCTGCAGGTTTGTGAATTACCGTGCCCCTGAGCTCCTTTCTTCAACTCGCTTTCTTGTTACCTGGCCGCAACACCGCAGGATGGCTTCAGGCCCTAATCTGGTTCCGGCACTGCACGCTGAGCCTTTGGTTATTTTCTCATCCTGGTGGGAAATGAGAGTTAAATTTGCCTGTCCAGACACCTCCAGCTAGTCTCTCATTGGTTCTCGCTATTCCTGTTCATCTTCCGCAAAAATTGCAAACTGGGCCAAACAGGAGGTTAAAGGCGCTGACTCTCCAAGTGGGGAGAGTGTTAGTAAAGCGTCTGGAATGTTGCACCCGAGTACCAGGGGAGAAAAACTGAGACATATTTGAACACGTCTCCCGTTCACACGGTTGATCATACTCTGGGTTCCACCTGCATGTTTTAGCTGAAGGAAGAATACTTTAAACCTGCAGAGTTGAGACCCGTGGAATGGGTACCATGCAATATGACTTCAAAGGGTCTTCATTTGCTCACCGAACCTCTCCAATCCTATCACTGCTGCGTTTATGCCCCTGTACACACGCTTGATTCTCTTTTGGAGACATAGCAATCCATAGGTTTTAAGATACTTACTAGTCAGGTACATTCTTAGGCGTTTAATATGGGGTGTTGAGTCCATTTCGTTGAGCAAGGAGTAGCTCTTGTCTATTCCATAATTGGCTTAAGGAACTTTGTCTATGCTCATTTCAATCTCTGGTTTTATGCAGCACCCCAACTCACCTTTCCCCTTAAGCAAGCATAAGTTGCTTTTCTAAATTTGAGACCCTGTTCTGTTTTGGAATTCAGTTCCTGTGTAGCCAAGTTTACATTCCGTGTATTAGTGATATCTTATGATGTTTCTTTTTCTGTGTGACTTATTTCAGTTAGAATCATCGTACCTGAATCCACTCATTATGCTGCTACGGGCCTGATGACATAGATTTCATTGCTGAGTGATACTGCGTTGTAAGTAAATACCACAAGTTCTTTATCCATTTTTCACTTTCTGCGGTGTTGAACTTGTACTGTAAACGAGGTTCTTGTAAACAGAGGCGTCCCAAACTTTGGGGTGGCTGTGTCTTTTTGATTTTAATTTCCCTAAGCTGTAGGACCATAAGTGGCAGTGCCCTAGGCTCTGTTGCTTTGTTTTTTAGATGTTTCAGGAAACACCATACACTTCTCCCGAGTGGTTGTTGGCAATTTACATCCCGCCCATCAGCATAACAAGGCTCCCAGTTCTCCATGGCCTGTCCTGCCTTTCTGGATTTTACACTTTTTTCAGATGGCCCTTTTGACCGGGGGGAAGTGAGACTTCATTGTAGTGCAGATTTCCTTTGCAAGCTTGCTTGGTTGGCCAAAAAGGGCGTATGCGTTTTTTCCTGAATATATTCAGGAAAAAACGCATACGCCCTTTTTGGCCAAGTGCATCATTGTGGACGTTCTGCCTCTTTTCCTATGCTTTCAATGCAATTCCAGTCTACCTCCTGAAATCGGTTTCCTGCAATTCTGCCCCGCTTTCAAGTCCTCTTGGCAGCCTTACTTCAGTCTATTTTTGGACGATAGCTGTCATTTATAACTCTGCAGGTTTGTGAATTACAGTGCCCCTGAGCTCCTTTCTTCAACTCGCTTTCTTTTGAGCTGGCCGCAACACCGCAGGATGGCTTCAGGCCCTAATCTGGTTCCGGCCCGGCATGCTGAGCCTTTGGTTAATTCCTCTTCCTGGTGGGAAATGAGAGTTAAATTTGCCCGTCCAGACACCTCCAGCTAGCCTCTCATTGGTTCTCGCTATTCCTGTTCATCTTCCGCAGAAATTGCAAACTGGGCCAAACAGGAGATTAAAGGGACTGACTCTCCAAGTGGGGAGAGTGTTAGTAAAGCGTCTGGAATGTTGCACCCGAGTACCAGGGTACGAAAACTGAGACATATTTGAACACATCTCCCGTTCACATGGTTGATCATATTCTAGGTTCCACATGCATGTTTTAGCTGAAGGAAGAATACCTTAGACATGGAGAGTTGAGACCCGTGGAATGGGTACCATGCAATATGACTTCAAAGGGTCTTCATTTGCTCACCGAACCTCTCCAATCCTATCACTGCTGCGTTTATGCCCCTGTACACACGCTTGATTCTCTTTTGGAGACATAGCAATCCATAGGTTTTACGATACTTACTAGTCAGGTACATTCTTAGGCGTTTAATATGCGGTGTTGAGTCCATTTCGTTGAGCAAGGAGTAGCTCTTGTCTATTCCATATTTGACTTAAGGAACTTTATCTGTGCTCATTTCAATCTCTGGTTTTATGCAGCACCCCAACTCACCTTTACCCTTAAGCAAGCATAAGTTGGTTTTCTAAATTTGAGACCCTGTTCTGTTTTGGAATGCAGTTCCTGGGTAGCCAAGTTTACATTCCGTGTATTAGTGATATCTTATGATGTTTCTTTTTCTGTGTGACTTATTTCAGTTAGAATCATCGTACCTGAATCCACTCATTATGCTGCTACGGGCCTGATGACATAGATTTCATTGCTGAGTGATACTGCGTTGTAAGTAAATACCACAAGTTCTTTATCCATTTTTCACTTTCTGCGGTGTTGAACTTGTACTGTAAACGAGGTTCTTGTAAACAGAGGCGTCCCAAACATTGGGGTGGCTGTGTCTTTTTGATTTTAATTTCCCTAAGCTATAGGACCATAAGTGGCAGTGCCCTAGGCTCTGTTGCTTTGTTTTTTAGATGTTTCAGGAAACACCATACACTTCTCCCGAGTGGTTGTTGGCAATTTACATCCCGCCCATCAGCATAACAAGGCTCCCAGTTCTCCATGGCCTGTCCTGCCTTTCTGGATTTTACACTTTTTTCAGATGGCCCTTTTGACCGGGGGGAAGTGAGACTTCATTGTAGTGCAGATTTCCTTTGCAAGCTTGCTTGGTTGGCCAAAAAGGGCGTATGCGTTTTTTCCTGAATATATTCAGGAAAAAACGCATACGCCCTTTTTGGCCAAGTGCATCATTGTGGACGTTCTGCCTCTTTTCCTATGCTTTCAATGCAATTCCAGTCTACCTCCTGAAATCGGTTTCCTGCAATTCTGCCCCGCTTTCAAGTCCTCTTGGCAGCCTTACTTCAGTCTATTTTTGGACGATAGCTGTCATTTATAACTCTGCAGGTTTGTGAATTACAGTGCCCCTGAGCTCCTTTCTTCAACTCGCTTTCTTTTGAGCTGGCCGCAACACCGCAGGATGGCTTCAGGCCCTAATCTGGTTCCGGCCCGACATGCTGAGCCTTTGGTTAATTCCTCTTCCTGGTGGGAAATGAGAGTTAAATTTGCCCGTCCAGACACCTCCAGCTAGCCTCTCATTGGTTCTCGCTATTCCTGTTCATCTTCCGCAGAAATTGCAAACTGGGCCAAACAGGAGGTTAAAGGGACTGACTCTCCAAGTGGGGAGAGTGTTAGTAAAGCGTCTGGAATGTTGCACCCGAGTACCAGGGTACGAAAACTGAGACATATTTGAACACATCTCCCGTTCACATGGTTGATCATATTCTAGGTTCCACATGCATGTTTTAGCTGAAGGAAGAATACCTTAAACCTGGAGAGCTGAGACCCGAGTAATGGGTACCATGCAATATGACTTCAAAGGGTCTTCATTTGCTCACCGAACCTCTCCAATCCTATCACTGCTGCGTTTATGCCCCTGTACACACGCTTGATTCTCTTTTGGAGACATAGCAATCCATAGGTTTTAAGATACTTACTAGTCAGGTACATTCTTAGGCGTTTAATATGGGGTTTTGAGTCCATTTCGTTGAGCAAGGAGTAGCTCTTGTCTATTCCATATTTGGCTTAAGGAACTTTATCTGTGCTCATTTCAATCTCTGGTTTTATGCAGCACCCCAACTCACCTTTCCCCTTAAGCAAGCATAAGTTGGTTTTCTAAATTTGAGACCCTGTTCTGTTTTGGAATGCAGTTCCTGTGTAGCCACGTTTACATTCCGTGTATTACTGATATCTTATGATGTTTCTTTTTCTGTGTGACTTATTTCAGTTAGAATCATCGTACCTGAATCCACTCATTATGCTGCTACGGGCCTGATGACATAGATTTCATTGCTGAGTGATACTGCATTGTACGTAAGTACCACAAGTTCTTTATCCATTTTTCACTTTCTGTGATATTGAACTTGTACGGTAAACGAGGTTCTTGTAAACAGAGCCGTTCCAAACTTTGGGGTGGCTGTGTCTTTTTGATTTTAATTTCCCTAAGCTATAGGACCATAAGTGGAAGTGCCCTAGGCTCTGTTGCTTTGTTTTTTAGATGTTTCAGGAAACACCATACACTTCTCCCCAGTGTCTGTTGGCAATTTACATCCCGCCCATCAGCATAACAAGGCTCCCAGTTCTCCATGGCCTGTCCTGCCTTTCTGGATTTTACACTTTTTTCAGATGGCCCTTTTGACCGGGGGGGAAGTGAGACTTCATTGTAGTGCAGATTTCCTTTGCAAGCTTGCTTGGTTGGCCAAAAAGGGCGTATGCGTTTTTTCCTGAATATATTCAGGAAAAAACACATACGCCCTTTTTGGCCAAGTGCATCATTGTGGACGTTCTGCCTCTTTTCCTATGCTTTCAATGCAATTCCAGTCTACCTCCTGAAATCGGTTTCCTGCAATTCTGCCCCGCTTTCAAGTCCTCTTGGCAGCCTTACTTCAGTCTATTTTTGGACGATAGTTGTCATTTATAACTCTGCAGGTTTGTGAATTACAGTGCCCCTGAGCTCCTTTCTTCAACTCGCTTTCTTGTGACCTGGCCGCAACACCGCAGGATGGCTTCAGGCCCTAATCTGGTTCCGGCACTGCACGCTGAGCCTTTGGTTATTTTCTCATCCTGGTGGGAAATGAGAGTTAAATTTGCCTGTCCAGACACCTCCAGCTAGTCTCTCATTGGTTCTCGCTATTCCTGTTCATCTTCCGCAGAAATTGCAAACTGGGCCAAACAGGAGGTTAAAGGCGCTGACTCTCCAAGTGGGGAGAGTGTTAGTAAAGCGTCTGGAATGTTGCACCCGAGTACCAGGGGAGAAAAACTGAGACATATTTGAACACGTCTCCCGTTCACACGGTTGATCATACTCTGGGTTCCACCTGCATGTTTTAGCTGAAGGAAGAATACTTTAAACCTGCAGAGTTGAGACCCGTGGAATGGGTACCATGCAATATGACTTCAAAGGGTCTTCATTTGCTCACCGAACCTCTCCAATCCTATCACTGCTGCGTTTATGCCCCTGTACACACGCTTGATTCTCTTTTGGAGACATAGCAATCCATAGGTTTTAAGATACTTACTAGTCAGGTACATTCTTAGGCGTTTAATATGGGGTGTTGAGTCCATTTCGTTGAGCAAGGAGTAGCTCTTGTCTATTCCATAATTGGCTTAAGGAACTTTGTCTATGCTCATTTCAATCTCTGGTTTTATGCAGCACCCCAACTCACCTTTCCCCTTAAGCAAGCATAAGTTGCTTTTCTAAATTTGAGACCCTGTTCTGTTTTGGAATTCAGTTCCTGTGTAGCCAAGTTTACATTCCGTGTATTAGTGATATCTTATGATGTTTCTTTTTCTGTGTGACTTATTTCAGTTAGAATCATCGTACCTGAATCCACTCATTATGCTGCTACGGGCCTGATGACATAGATTTCATTGCTGAGTGATACTGCGTTGTAAGTAAATACCACAAGTTCTTTATCTATTTTTCACTTTCTGCGATGTTGAACTTGTACTGTAAACGAGGTTCTTGTAAACAGAGGCGTCCCAAACTTTGGGGTGGCTGTGTCTTTTTGATTTTAATTTCCCTAAGCTATAGGACCATAAGTGGCAGTGCCCTAGGCTCTGTTGCTTTGTTTTTTAGATGTTTCAGGAAACACCATACACTTCTCCCGAGTGGTTGTTGGCAATTTACATCCCGCCCATCAGCATAACAAGGCTCCCAGTTCTCCATGGCCTGTCCTGCCTTTCTGGATTTTACACTTTTTTCAGATGGCCCTTTTGACCGGGGGGAAGTGAGACTTCATTGTAGTGCAGATTTCCTTTGCAAGCTTGCTTGGTTGGCCAAAAAGGGCGTATGCGTTTTTTCCTGAATATATTCAGGAAAAAACGCATACGCCCTTTTTGGCCAAGTGCATCATTGTGGACGTTCTGCCTCTTTTCCTATGCTTTCAATGCAATTCCAGTCTACCTCCTGAAATCGGTTTCCTGCAATTCTGCCCCGCTTTCAAGTCCTCTTGGCAGCCTTACTTCAGTCTATTTTTGGACGATAGCTGTCATTTATAACTCTGCAGGTTTGTGAATTACAGTGCCCCTGAGCTCCTTTCTTCAACTCGCTTTCTTGTGAGCTGGCCGCAACACCGCAGGATGGCTTCAGGCCCTAATCTGGTTCCGGCCCGACATGCTGAGCCTTTGGTTAATTCCTCTTCCTGGTGGGAAATGAGAGTTAAATTTGCCCGTCCAGACACCTCCAGCTAGCCTCTCATTGGTTCTCGCTATTCCTGTTCATCTTCCGCAGAAATTGCAAACTGGGCCAAACAGGAGGTTAAAGGGACTGACTCTCCAAGTGGGGAGAGTGTTAGTAAAGCGTCTGGAATGTTGCACCCGAGTACCAGGGTACGAAAACTGAGACATATTTGAACACATCTCCCGTTCACATGGTTGATCATATTCTAGGTTCCACATGCATGTTTTAGCTGAAGGAAGAATACCTTAAACCTGGAGAGCTGAGACCCGAGTAATGGGTACCATGCAATATGACTTCAAAGGGTCTTCATTTGCTCACCGAACCTCTCCAATCCTATCACTGCTGCGTTTATGCCCCTGTACACACGCTTGATTCTCTTTTGGAGACATAGCAATCCATAGGTTTTAAGATACTTACTAGTCAGGTACATTCTTAGGCGTTTAATATGGGGTTTTGAGTCCATTTCGTTGAGCAAGGAGTAGCTCTTGTCTATTCCATATTTGGCTTAAGGAACTTTATCTGTGCTCATTTCAATCTCTGGTTTTATGCAGCACCCCAACTCACCTTTCCTCTTAAGCAAGCATAAGTTGGTTTTCTAAATTTGAGACCCTGTTCTGTTTTGGAATGCAGTTCCTATGTAGCCACGTTTACATTCCGTGTATTACTGATATCTTATGATGTTTCTTTTTCTGTGTGACTTATTTCAGTTAGAATCATCGTACCTGAATCCACTCATTATGCTGCTATGGGCCTGATGACATAGATTTCATTGCTGAGTGATACTGCATTGTACGTAAGTACCACAAGTTCTTTATCCATTTTTCACTTTCTGTGATATTGAACTTGTACGGTAAACGAGGTTCTTGTAAACAGAGCCGTTCCAAACTTTGGGGTGGCTGTGTCTTTTTGATTTTAATTTCCCTAAGCTATGGGACCATAAGTGGAAGTGCCCTAGGCTCTGTTGCTTTGTTTTTTAGATGTTTCAGGAAACACCATACACTTCTCCCCAGTGGTTGTTGGCAATTTACATCCCGCCCATCAGCATAACAAGGCTCCCAGTTCTCCATGGCCTGTCCTGCCTTTCTGGATTTTACACTTTTTTCAGATGGCCCTTTTGACCGGGGGGAAGTGAGACTTCATTGTAGTGCAGATTTCCTTTGCAAGCTTGCTTGGTTGGCCAAAAAGGGCGTATGCGTTTTTTCCTGAATATATTCAGGAAAAAACGCATACGCCCTTTTTGGCCAAGTGCATCATTGTGGACGTTCTGCCTCTTTTCCTATGCTTTCAATGCAATTCCAGTCTACCTCCTGAAATCGGTTTCCTGCAATTCTGCCCCGCTTTCAAGTCCTCTTGGCAGCCTTACTTCAGTCTATTTTTGGACGATAGCTGTCATTTATAACTCTGCAGGTTTGTGAATTACAGTGCCCCTGAGCTCCTTTCTTCACCTCGCTTTCTTGTGACCTGGCCGCAACACCGCAGGATGGCTTCAGGCCCTAATCTGGTTCCGGCCCGGCATGCTGAGCCTTTGGTTAATTCCTCTTCCTGGTGGGAAATGAGAGTTAAATTTCCCCGTCCAGACACCTCCAGCTAGCCTCTCATTGGTTCTCGCTATTCCTGTTCATCTTCTGCAGAAATTGCAAACTGGGCCAAACAGGAGGTTAAAGGGACTGACTCTCCAAGTCGGGAGAGTGTTAGTAAAGCGTCTGGAATGTTGCACCCGAGTACCAGGGGAGGAAAACTGAGACATATTTGAACAAGTCTCCCGTTCACATGGTTGATCATACTCTGGGTTCCACATGCATGTTTTAGCTGAAGGAAGAATACCTTAAACCTGGAGAGTTGAGACCCGTGTAATGGGTACCATGCAATATGACTTCAAAGGGTCTTCATTTGCTCACCGAACCTGTCCAATCCTATCACTGCTGCGTTTATGCCCCTGTACACACGCTTGATTCTCTTTTGGAGACATAGAAATCCATAGGTTTTAAGATACTTACTAGTCAGGTACATTCTTAGGCGTTTAATATGGGGTTTTGAGTCCATTTCGTTGAGCAAGGAGTAGCTCTTGTCTATTCCATATTTGGCTTAAGGAACTTTATCTGTGCTCATTTCAATCTCCGGTTTTATGCAGCACCCCAACTCACCTTTCCCCTTAAGCAAGCATAAGTTGGTTTTCTAAATTTGAGACCCTTTTCTGTTTTGGAATGCAGTTCCTGTGTAGCCAAGTTTACATTCCGTGTATTAGTGATATCTTATGATGTTTCTTTTTCTGTGTGACTTATTTCAGTTAGAATCATCATACCTGAATCCACTCATTGTGCTGCTAAGGGCCTGATGACACAGATTTCATTGCTGAGTGATATTGCTTTGTAAGTAAATACCACAAATTCTTTATCCATTTTTCACTTTCTGTGATGTTGAACTTGTACTGTAAACGAGGTTCTTGTAAACAGAGCCGATCCAAACTTTGGGGTGGCTGTGTCTTTTTCATTTTAATTTCCCTAAGCTATAGGACCATAAGTGGAAGTGCCCTAGGCTCTGTTGCTTTGTTTTTTAGATGTTTCAGGAAACACCATACACTTCTTCCGAGTGGTTGTTGGCAATTTACATCCCGCCCATCAGCATAACAAGGCTCCCAGTTCTCCATGGCCTGTCCTGCCTTTCTGGATTTTACACTTTTTTCAGATGGCCCGTTTGACCGGGGGGAAGTGAGACTTCATTGTAGTGCAGATTTCCTTTGCAAGCTTGCTTGGTTGGCCAAAAAGGGCGTATGCGTTTTTTCCTGAATATATTCAGGAAAAAACGCATACGCCCTTTTTGGCCAAGTGCATCATTGTGGACGTTCTGCCTCTTTTCCTATGCTTTCAATGCAATTCCAGTCTACCTCCTGAAATCGGTTTCCTGCAATTCTGCCCCGCTTTCAAGTCCTCTTGGCAGCCTTACTTCAGTCTATTTTTGGACGATAGCTGTCATTTATAACTCTGCAGGTTTGTGAATTACAGTGATCCTGAACTCCTTTCTTCAACTTGCTTTCTTGTGAGCTGGCCGCAACACCGCAGGATGGCTTCAGGCCCTAATCTGGTTCCGGCCCGGCAAGCTGAGCCTTTGGTTAATTCCTCTTCCTGGTGGGAAATGAGAGTTAAATTTGCCCGTCCAGACACCTCCAGCTAGCCTCTCATTGGTTCTCGCTATTCCTGTTCATCTTCTGCAGAAATTGCAAACTGGGCCAAACAGGAGGTTAAAGGGACTGACTCTCCAAGTCGGGAGAGTGTTAGTAAAGCGTCTGGAATGTTGCACCCGAGTACCAGGGGAGGAAAACTGAGACATATTTGAACACGTCTCCCGTTCACATGGTTGATCATACTCTGGGTTCCACATGCATGTTTTAGCTGAAGGAAGAATACCTTAAACCTGGAGAGTTGAGACCCGTGGAATGGGTACCATGCAATATGACTTCAAAGGGTCTTCATTTGCTCACCGAACCTCCCAATCCTATCACTGCTGCGTTTATGCCCCTGTACACACGCTTGATTCTCTTTTGGAGACATAGAAATCCATAGGTTTTAAGATACTTACTAGTCAGGTACATTCTTAGGCGTTTAATATGGGGTGTTGAGTCCATTTCGTTGAGCAAGGAGTAGCTCTTGTCTATTCCATATTTGGCTTAAGGAACTTTATCTGTGCTCATTTCAATCTCTGGTTTTATGCAGCACCCCAACTCACCTTTCCCCTTAAGCAAGCATAAGTTGGTTTTCTTAATTTGAGACCCTGTTCTGTTTTGGAATGCAGTTCCTGTGTAGCCAAGTTTACATTCCGTGTATTAGTGATATCTTATGATGTTTCTTTTTCTGTGTGACTTATTTCAGTTAGAATCATCATACCTGAATCCACTCATTGTGCTGCTAAGGGCCTGATGACACAGATTTCATTGCTGAGTGATATTGCTTTGTAAGTAAATACCACAACTTCTTTATCCATTTTTCACTTTCTGCGATGTTGAACTTGTACTGTAAACGAGGTTCTTGTAAACAGAGCCGTTCCAAACTTTGGGGTGGCTGTGTCTTTTTCATTTTAATTTCCCTAAGCTATAGGACCCTAAGTGGAAGTGCCCTAGGCTCTGTTGCTTTGTTTTTTAGATGTTTCAGGAAACACCATACACTTCTCCCGAGTGGTTGTTGGCAATTTACATCCCGCCCATCAGCATAACAAGGCTCCCAGTTCTCCATGGCCTGTCCTGCCTTTCTGGATTTTACACTTTTTTCAGATGGCCCTTTTGACCGGGGGGGGAAGTGAGACTTCATTGTAGTGCAGATTTCCTTTGCAAGCTTGCTTGGTTGGCCAAAAAGGGCGTATGCTTTTTTTCCTGAATATATTCAGGAAAAAACGCATACGCCCTTTTTGGCCAAGTGCATCATTGTGGACGTTCTGCCTCTTTTCCTATGCTTTCAATGCAATTCCAGTCTACCTCCTGAAATCGGTTTCCTGCAATTCTGCCCCGCTTTCAAGTCCTCTTGGCAGCCTTACTTCAGTCTATTTTTGGACGATAGCTGTCATTTATAACTCTGCAGGTTTGTGAATTACAGTGCCCCTTAGCTCCATTCTTCAACTCGCTTTCTTGTGACCTGGCCGCAACACCGCAGGATGGCTTCAGGCCCTAATCTGGTTCCGGCACGGCACGCTGAGCCTTTGGTTAATTCCTCTTCCTGGTGGGAAATGAGAGTTAAATTTGCCCGTCCAGACACCTCCAGCTAGCCTCTCATTGGTTCTCGCTATTCCTGTTCATCTTCCAAGAAATTGCAAACTGGGCCAAACAGGAGGTTAAAGGCACTGACTCTCCAAGTGGGGAGAGTGTTAGTAAAGCGTCTGGAATGTTGCACCCGAGTACCAGGGTACGAAAACTGAGACATATTTGAACACATCTCCCGTTCACATGGTTGATCATATTCTAGGTTCCACATGCATGTTTTAGCTGAAGGAAGAATACCTTAAACCTGGAGAGCTGAGACCCGAGTAATGGGTACCATGCAATATGACTTCAAAGGGTCTTCATTTGCTCACCGAACCTCTCCAATCCTATCACTGCTGCGTTTATGCCCCTGTACACACGCTTGATTCTCTTTTGGAGACATAGCAATCCATAGGTTTTAAGATACTTACTAGTCAGGTACATTCTTAGGCGTTTAATATGGGGTTTTGAGTCCATTTCGTTGAGCAAGGAGTAGCTCTTGTCTATTCCATATTTGGCTTAAGGAACTTTATCTGTGCTCATTTCAATCTCTGGTTTTATGCAGCACCCCAACTCACCTTTCCCCTTAAGCAAGCATAAGTTGGTTTTCTAAATTTGAGACCCTGTTCTGTTTTGGAATGCAGTTCCTGTGTAGCCACGTTTACATTCCGTGTATTACTGATATCTTATGATGTTTCTTTTTCTGTGTGACTTATTTCAGTTAGAATCATCGTACCTGAATCCACTCATTATGCTGCTACGGGCCTGATGACATAGATTTCATTGCTGAGTGATACTGCATTGTACGTAAGTACCACAAGTTCTTTATCCATTTTTCACTTTCTGTGATATTGAACTTGTACGGTAAACGAGGTTCTTGTAAACGGAGCCGTTCCAAACTTTGGGGTGGCTGTGTCTTTTTGATTTTAATTTCCCTAAGCTATAGGACCATAAGTGGAAGTGCCCTAGGCTCTGTTGCTTTGTTTTTTAGATGTTTCAGGAAACACCATACACTTCTCCCCAGTGTCTGTTGGCAATTTACATCCCGCCCATCAGCATAACAAGGCTCCCAGTTCTCCATGGCCTGTCCTGCCTTTCTGGATTTTACACTTTTTTCAGATGGCCCTTTTGACCGGGGGGGAAGTGAGACTTCATTGTAGTGCAGATTTCCTTTGCAAGCTTGCTTGGTTGGCCAAAAAGGACGTATGCGTTTTTTCCTGAATATATTCAGGAAAAAACGCATACGCCCTTTTTGGCCAAGTGCATCATTGTGGACGTTCTGCCTCTTTTCCTATGCTTTCAATGCAATTCCAGTCTACCTCCTGAAATTGGTTTCCTGCAATTCTTCCCCGCTTTCAAGTCCTCTTGGCAGCCTTACTTCAGTCTATTTTTGGACGATAGCTGTCATTTATAACTCTGCAGGTTTGTGAATTACAGTGCCCCTGAGCTCCTTTCTTCAACTCGCTTTCTTGTGACCTGGCCGCAACACCGCAGGATGGCTTCAGGCCCTAATCTGGTTCCGGTACGTCACGCTGAGCCTTTGGTTATTTCCTCTTCCTGGTGGGAAATGAGAGTTAAATTTGCCCGTCCAGACACCTCCAGCTAGCCTCTCATTGGTTCTCGCTATTCCTGTTCATCTTCCGCAGAAATTGCAAACTGGGCCAAACAGGAGGTTAAAGGCGCTGACTCTCCAAGTGGGGAGAGTGTTAGTAAAGCGTCTGGAATGTTGCACCCGAGTACCAGGGGAGGAAAACTGAGACATATTTGAACACGTCTCCCGTTCACATGGTTGATCATACTTGGGTTCCACATGCATGTTTTAGCTGAAGGAAGAATACCTTAAACCTGGAGAGTTGAGACCCGTGTAATGGGTACCATGCAATATGACTTCAAAGGGTCTTCATTTGCTCACCGAACCTCTCCAATCCTATCACTGCTGCGTTTATGCCCCTGTACACACGCTTGATTCTCTTTTGGAGACATAGCAATCCATAGGGTTTACGATACTTACTAGTCAGGTACATTCTTAGGCGTTTAATATGCGGTGTTGAGTCCATTTCGTTGAGCAAGGAGTAGCTCTTGTCTATTCCATATTTGACTTAAGGAACTCTATCTGTGCTCATTTCAATCTCTGGTTTTATGCAGCACCCCAACTCACCTTTACTCTTAAGCAAGCATAAGTTGGTTTTTTAAATTTGAGACCCTGTTCTGTTTTGGAATGCAGTTCCTGTGTAGCCAAGTTTACATTCCGTGTATTAGTGATATCTTATGATGTTTCTTTTTCTGTGTGACTTATTTCAGTTAGAATCATCGTACTTGAATCCACTCATTATGCTGCTACGGGCCTAATGACATAGATTTCATTGCTGAGTGATACTGCGTTGTAAGTAAATACCACAAGTTCTTTATCCATTTTTCACTTTCTGCGATGTTGAACTTGTACTGTAAACGAGGTTCTTGTAAACAGAGGCGTCCCAAACTTTGGGGTGGCTGTGTCTTTTTGATTTTAATTTCCCTAAGCTATAGGACCATAAGTGGCAGTGCCCTAGGCTCTGTTGCTTTGTTTTTTAGATGTTTCAGGAAACACCATACACTTCTCCTGAGTGGTTGTTGGCAATTTACATCCCGCCCATCAGCATAACAAGGCTCCCAGTTCTCCATGGCCTGTCCTGCCTTTCTGGATTTTACACTTTTTTCAGATGGCCCTTTTGACCGGGGGGAAGTGAGACTTCATTGTAGTGCAGATTTCCTTTGCAAGCTAGCTTGGTTGGCCAAAAAGGGCGTATGCGTTTTTTCCTGAATATATTCAGGAAAAAACGCATACGCCCTTTTTGGCCAAGTGCATCATTGTGGACGTTCTGCCTCTTTTCCTATGCTTTCAATGCAATTCCAGTCTACCTCCTGAAATCGGTTTCCTGCAATTCTGCCCCGCTTTCAAGTCCACTTGGCAGCCTTACTTCAGTCTATTTTTGGACGATAGCTGTCATTTATAACTCAGCAGGTTTGTGAATTACAGTGCCCCTGAGCTCCTTTCTTCAACTCGCTTTCTTGTGACCTGGCCGCAACACCGCAGGATGGCTTCAGGCCCTAATCTGGTTCCGGCACGGCATGCTGAGCCTTTGGTTATTTCCTCTTCCTGGTGGGAAATGAGAGTTAAATTTGCCCGTCCAGACACCTCCAGCTAGTCTCTCATTGGTTCTCGCTATTCCTGTTCATCTTCCGCAGAAATTACAAACTGGGCCAAACAGGAGGTTAAAGGTGCTGACTCTCCAAGTTGGGAGAGTGTTAGTAAAGCGTCTGGAATGTTGCACCCGAGTACCAGGGGAGGAAAACTGAGACATATTTGAACACGTCTCCCGTTCACACGGTTGATCATACTCTGGGTTCCACCTGCATGTTTTAGCTCAAGGAAGAATACTTTAAAACTGCAGAGTTGAGACCCGTGGAATGGGGCCCATGCAATATGACTTCAAAGGGTCTTCATTTGCTCACTGAACCTCTCCAATCCTATCACTGCTGCGTTTATGCCCCTGTACACACGCTTGATTCTCTTTTGGAGACATAGCAATCCATAGGTTTTAAGATACTTACTAGTCAGGTACATTCTTAGGCGTTTAATATGGGGTGTTGAGTCCATTTCGTTGAGCAAGGAGTAGCTCTTGTCTATTCCATATTTGGCTTAAGGAACTTTATCTGTGCTCATTTCAATCTCTGGTTTTATGCAGCACCCCAACTCACCTTTCCCCTTAAGCAAGCATAAGTTGGTTTTCTAAATTTGAGAACCTGTTCTGTTTTGGAATTCAGTTCCTGTGTAGCCAAGTTTACATTCTGAGTATTAGTGATATCTTATGATATTTCTTTTTCTGTGTGACTTATTTCAGTTAGAATCATCGTACCTGAATCCACTCATTATGCTGCTACGGGCCTGATGACATAGATTTCATTGCTGAGTGATACTGCATTGTACGTAAGTACCACATGTTCTTTATCCATTTTTCACTTTCTGTGATATTGAACTTGTACGGTAAACGAGGTTCTTGTAAACAGAGGCGTCCCAAACTTTGGGGTGGCTGTGTCTTTTTGATTTTAATTTCCCTAAGCTATAGGACCATAAGTGGCAGTGCCCTAGGCTCTGTTGCTTTGTTTTTTAGATGTTTCAGGAAACACCATACACTTCTCCCGAGTGTCTGTTGGCAGTTTACATCCCGCCCATCAGCATAACAAGGCTCCCAGTTCTCCATGGCCTGTCCTGCCTTTCTGGATTTTACACTTTTTTCAGATGGCCCTTTTGACCGGGGGGAAGTGAGACTTCTTTGTAGTGCAGATTTCCTTTGCAAGCTTGCTTGGTTGGCCAAAAAGGGCGTATGCGTTTTTTCCTGAATATATTCAGGAAAAAACGCATACGCCCTTTTTGGCCAAGTGCATCATTGTGGACGTTCTGCCTCTTTTCCTATGCTTTCAATGCAATTCCAGTCTACCTCCTGAAATCGGTTTCCTGCAATTCTGCCCCGCTTTCAAGTCCTCTTGGCAGCCTTACTTCAGTCTATTTTTGGACAATAGCTGTCATTTATAACTCTGCAGGTTTGTGAATTACAGTGCCCCTGAGCTCCTTTCTTCAACTCGCTTTCTTTTGAGCTGGCCGCAACACCGCAGGATGGCTTCAGGCCCTAATCTGGTTCCGGTACGGTACGCTGAGCCTTTGGTTATTTCCTCTTCCTGTTGGGAAATGAGAGTTAAATTTGCGCGTCCAGACACCTCCAGCTAG
The DNA here is from genome assembly GCF_951394435.1 of Stenella coeruleoalba. Classification (NCBI taxonomy): domain Eukaryota; kingdom Metazoa; phylum Chordata; class Mammalia; order Artiodactyla; family Delphinidae; genus Stenella; species Stenella coeruleoalba. The sequence continues at coordinate 346,164 of NW_027645943.1, forward strand.
CCTCTCATTGGTTCTCGCTATTCCTGTTCATCTTCCGCAGAAATTGCAAACTCTGCCAAACAGGAGGTTAAAGGCGCTGACTCTCCAAGTAGGGGGAGTGTTAGTAAAGCGTCTGGAATGTTGCACCCGAGTACCAGGGTCCGAAAACTGAGACATATTTGAACACGTCTCCCGATCACATGGTTGATCATACTCTAGGTTCCACATGCATGTTTTAGCTGAAGGAAGAATACCTTAAACCTGGGTAGTTGAAACCCGTGGAATGGGTACCATGCAATATGACTTCAAAGGGTCTTCATTTGCTCACCGAACCTCTCCATCCTATCACTGCTGCGTTTATGCCCCTGTACACACGCTTGATTCTCTTTTGGAGACATAGCAATCCATAGGTTTTAAGATACTTACTATTCAGATACATTCTTAGGCGTTTAATATAGGGTGTTGAGTCCATTTCGTTGAGCAAGGAGTAGCTCTTGTCTATTCCATATTTGGCTTAAGGAACTTTATCTGTGCTCATTTCAATCTCTGGTTTTATGCAGCACCCCAACTCACCTTTCCCCTTAAGCAAGCATAAGTTGCTTTTCTAAATTTGAGACCCTGTTCTGTTTTGGAATTCAGTTCCTGTGTAGCCAAGTTTACATTCTGTGTATTAGTGATATCTTATGATGTTTCTTTTTCTGTGTGACTTATTTCAGTTAGAATTATCGTACCTGAATCCACTCATTATGCTGCTACGGGCCTGATGACATAGCTTTCATTGCTGAGTGATACTGCATTGTACGTAAGTACCACAAGTTCTTTATCCATTTTTCACTTTCTGTGATATTGAACTTGTACGGTAAACGAGGTTCTTGTAAACAGAGGCGTCCCAAACTTTGGGGTGGCTGTGTCTTTTTGATTTTAAATTCCCTAAGCTATAGGACCATAAGTGGCAGTGCCCTAGGCTCTGTTGCTTTGTTTTTTAGATGTTTCAGGAAACACCATACACTTCTCCCGAGTGTCTGTTGGCAATTTACATCCCGCCCATCAGCATAACAAGGCTCCCAGTTCTCCATGGCCTGTCCTGCCTTTCTGGATTTTACACTTTTTTCAGATGGCCCTTTTGACCGGGGGGAAGTGAGACTTCATTGTAGTGCAGATTTCCTTTGCAAGCTTGCTTGGTTGGCCAAAAAGGGCGTATGCGTTTTTTCCTGAATATATTCAGGAAAAATGCATACGCCCTTTTTGGCCAAGTGCATCATTGTGGACGTTCTGCCTCTTTTCCTATGCTTTCAATGCAATTCCAGTCTACCTCCTGAAATCGGTTTCCTGCAATTCTGCCCCGCTTTCAAGTCCTCTTGGCAGCCTTACTTCAGTCTATTTTTGGACGATAGCTGTCATTTATAACTCTGCAGGTTTGTGAATAACAGTGCCCCTGAGCTCCTTTCTTCAACTCGCTTTCTTGTGAGCTGGCCGCAACACCGCAGGATGGCTTCAGGCCCTAAACTGGTTCTGGCACGGCACGCTGAACCTTTGGTTATTTCCTCCTCCTGGTGGGAAATGAGAGTTAAATTTGCCCGTCCAGACACCTCCAGCTATCCTCTCAGTGGTTCTCGCTATTCCTGTTCATCTTCCGCAGAAATTGCAAACTGGGCCAAACAGGAGGTTAAAGGCGCTGACTCTCCAAGTGGGGAGAGTGTTAGTAAAGCGTCTGGAATGTTGCACCCGAGTACCAGGGGAGGAAAACTGAGACATATTTGAACACGTCTCCCGTTCACACGGTTGATCATACTCTGGGTTCCACCTGCATGTTTTAGCTGAAGGAAGAATACTTTAAACCTGCAGAGTTGAGACCCGTGGAATGGGTCCCATGCAATATGACTTCAAAGGGTCTTCATTTGCTCACCGAACCTCTCCAATCCTATCACTGCTGCGTTTATGCCCCTGTACACATGCTTGATTCTCTTTCGGAGACATAGCAATCCATAGGTTTTAAGATACTTACTAGTCAGGTACATTCTTAGGCGTTTAATATGCGGTGTTGAGTCCATTTCGTTGAGCAAGGAGTAGCTCTTCTCTATTCCATATTTGGCTTAAGGAACTTTATCTGTGCTCATTTCAATCTCTGGTTTTATGCAGCAACCCAACTCACCTTTCCCCTTAAGCAAGCATAAGTTGGTTTTCTAAATTTGAGAACCTGTTCTGTTTTGGAATTCAGTTCCTGTGTAGCCAAGTTTACATTCCGTGTATTAGTGATATCTTATGATGTTTCTTTTTCTGTGTGACTTATTTCAGTTAGAATCATCGTACCTGAATCTACTCATTATGCTGCTACGGGCCTGATGACATAGATTTCATTGCTGAGTGATACTGCATTGTACGTAAGTACCACAAGTTCTTTATCCATTTTTCACTTTCTGCGATGTTAAACGTGAACTGTAAACGAGGTTCTTGTAAACAGAGCCGTTCCAAACTTTGGGGTGGCTGTGTCTTTTTGATTTTAATTTCCCTAATCTATAGGACCATAAGTGGAAGTGCCCTAGGCTCTGTTGCTTTGTTTTTTTGATGTTTCAGGAAACACCATACACTTCTCCCGAGTGTCTGTTGGCAATTTACATCCCGCCCATCAGCATAACAAGGCTCCCAGTTCTCAATGGCCTGTTGCCTTTCTGGACTTTACACTTTTTTCAGATGGCCCTTTTGACCGGGGGGAAGTGAGACTTCATTGTAGTGCAGATTTCCTTTGCAAGCTTGCTTGGTTGGCCAAAAAGGGCGTATGCGTTTTTTCCTGAATATATTCAGGAAAAAACACATACGCCCTTTTTGGCCAAGTGCATCATTGTGGACGTTCTGCCTCTTTTCCTATGCTTTCAATGCAATTCCAGTCTACCTCCTGAAATCGGTTTCCTGCAATTCTGCCCCGCTTTCAAGTCCTCTTGGCAGCCTTACTTCAGTCTATTTTTGGACGATAGCTGTCATTTATAACTCTGCAGGTTTGTGAATTACAGTGCCCCTGAGCTCCTTTCTTCAACTCGGTTTCTTTTGAGCTGGCCGCAACACCGCAGGATGGCTTCAGGCCCTAATCTGGTTCCGGCACGGCACGCTGAGCCTTTGGTTAATTCCTCTTCCTGGTGGGAAATGAGAGTTAAATTTGCCCGTGCAGACACCTCCAGCTAGTCTCTCATTGGTTCTCGCTATTCCTGTTCATCTTCCGCAGAAATTGCAAACTGGGGCAAACAGGAGGTTAAAGGCACTGACTCTCCAAGTAGGGAGAATGTTAGTAAAGCGTCTGGAATGTTGCACCCGAGTACCAGGGTACGAAAACTGAGACATATTTGAACACGTCTCCCGATCACATGGTTGATCATACTCTAGGTTCCACATGCATGTTTTAGCTGAAGGGAGAATACCTTAAACCTGGGTAATTGAAACCCGTGGAATGGGTACCATGCAATATGACTTCAAAGGGTCTTCATTTGCTCACTGAACCTCTCCAATCCTATCACTGCTGCGTTTATGCCCCTGTACAAATGCTTGATTCTCTTTCGGAGACATAGCAATCCATAGGTTTTAAGATACTTACAAGTCAGGTACATTCTTAGGCGTTTAATATGCGGTGTTGAGTCCATTTCGTTGAGCAAGGAGTAGCTCTTGTCTATTCCATATTTGGCTTAAGGAACTTTATCTGTGCTCATTTCAACCTCTGGTTTTATGCAGCACCCCAACTCACCTTTCCCCTTAAGCAAGCATAAGTTGTTTTTCTAAATTTGAGACCCTGTTCTGTTCTGTAATTCAGTTCCTGTGTAGCCAAGTTTACATTCCGTGTATTACTGATATCTTATGATGTTTCTTTTTCTGTGTGACTTATTTCAGTTAGAATCATCATACCTGAATCCACTCATTGTGCTGCTAAGGGCCTGATGACACAGATTTCATTGCTGAGTGATATTGCTTTGTAAGTAAATACCACAAGTTCTTTATCCATTTTTCACTTTCTGCGATGTTGAACTTGTACTGTAAACGAGGTTCTTGTAAACAGAGGCCTCCCAAACTTTGGGGTGGCTGTGTCTTTTTGATTTTAATTTCCCAAAGCTATAGGACCATAAGTGGAAGTGCCCTAGGTTCTGTTGCTTTGTTTTTTAGATGTTTCAGGAAACACCATACACTTATCCCGAGTGGTTGTTGGCAATTTACATCCCGCCCATCAGCATAACAAGGCTCCCAGTTCTCCATGGCCTGTCCTGCCTTTCTGGATTTTACACTTTTTTCAGATGGCCCTTTTGACCGGGGGGAAGAGAGACTTCATTGTAGTGCAGATTTCCTTTGCAAGCTTGCTTGGTTGGCCAAAAAGGGCGTATGCGTTTTTTCCTGAATATATTCAGGAAAAAACGCATACGCACTTTTTGGCCAAGTGCATCATTGTGGACGTTCTGCCTCTTTTCCTATGCTTTCAATGCAATTCCAGTCTACCTCCTGAAATCGGTTTCCTGCAATTCTGCCCCGCTTTCAAGTCCTCTTGGCAGCCTTACTTCAGTCTATTTTTGGACGATAGCTGTCATTTATAACTCTGCAGGTTTGTGAATTACAGTGCCCCTTAGCTCCATTCTTCAACTCGCTTTCTTGTGACCTGGCCGCAACACCGCAGGATGGCTTCAGGCCCTAATCTGGTTCCGGCACGGCACACTGAGCCTTTGGTTATTTCCTCTTCTTGGTGGGAAATGAGAGTTAAATTTGCCCGTCCAGAAACCTCCAGCTAGCCTCTCATTGGTTCTCGCTATTCCTGTTCATCTTCCGCAAAAATTTCAAACTAAGCCAAACAGGAGGTTAAAGGCGCTGACTCTCCAAGTGGGGAGAGTGTTAGTAAAGCGTCTGGAATGTTGCACCCGAGTACCAGGGGAGGAAAACTGAGACATATTTGAACACGTCTCCCGATCACATGGTTGATCATACTCTAGGTTCCACATGCACGTTTTAGCTGAAGGAAGAATACCTTAAACCTGGGTAGTTGAAACCCGTGGAATGGGTACCAAGCATTATGACTTCAAAGGGTCTTCATTTGCTCACCGAACCTCTCCATCCTATCACTGCTGCGTTTATGCCCCTGTACACACGCTTGATTCTCTTTTGGAGACATAGCAATCCATAGGTTTTAAGATACTTACTATTCAGGTACATTCTTAGGCGTTTAATATGGGGTGTTGAGTCCATTTCGTTGAGCAAGGAGTAGCTCTTGTCTATTCCATATTTGGCTTAAGGAACTTTATCTGTGCTCATTTCAATCTCTGGTTTTATGCAGCACCCCAACTCACCTTTACCCTTAAGCAAGCATAAGTTGGTTTTCTAAATTTGAGACCCTGTTCTGTTTTGGAATTCAGTTCCTGTGTAGCCAAGTTTACATTCTGTGTATTAGTGATATCTTATGATGTTTCTTTTTCTGTGTGACTTATTTCAGTTAGAATTATCGTACCTGAATCCACTCATTATGCTGCTACGGGCCTGATGACATAGCTTTCATTGCTGAGTGATACTGCATTGTACGTAAGTACCACAAGTTCTTTATCCATTTTTCACTTTCTGTGATATTGAACTTGTACGGTAAACGAGGTTCTTGTAAACAGAGGCGTCCCAAACTTTGGGGTGGCTGTGTCTTTTTGATTTTAAATTCCCTAAGGTATAGGACCATAAGTGGCAGTGCCCTAGGCTCTGTTGCTTTGTTTTTTAGATGTTTCAGGAAACACCATACACTTCTCCCGAGTGGTTGTTGGCAATTTACATCCCGCCCATCAGCATAACAAGGCTCCCAGTTCTCCATGGCCTGTCCTGCCTTTCTGGATTTTACACTTTTTTCAGATGGCCCTTTTGACCGGGGGGAAGTGAGACTTCATTGTAGTGCAGATTTCCTTTGCAAGCTTGCTTGGTTGGCCAAAAAGGGCGTATGCGTTTTTTCCTGAATATATTCAGGAAAAAACGCATACGCCCTTTTTGGCCAAGTGCATCATTGTGGACGTTCTGCCTCTTTTCCTATGCTTTCAATGCAATTCCAGTCTACCTCCTGAAATCGGTTTCCTGCAATTCTGCCCCGCTTTCAAGTCCTCTTGGCAGCCTTACTTCAGTCTATTTTTGGACGATAGCTGTCATTTATAACTCTGCAGGTTTGTGAATTACAGTGCCCCTGAGCTCCTTTCTTCAACTCAGTTTCTTTTGAGCTGGCCGCAACACCGCAGGATGGCTTCAGGCCCTAATCTGGTTCCGGTACGGTACGCTGAGCCTTTGGTTATTTCCTCTTCCTGTTGGGAAATGAGAGTTAAATTTGCCCGTCCAGACACCTCCAGCTAGCCTCTCATTGGTTCTCGCTATTCCTGTTCATCTTCCGCAGAAATTGCAAACTCTGCCAAACAGGAGGTTAAAGGCGCTGACTCTCCAAGTAGGGAGAGTGTTAGTAAAGCGTCTGGAATGTTGCACCCGAGTACCAGGGTCCGAAAACTGAGACATATTTGAACACGTCTCCCGATCACATGGTTGATCATACTCTAGGTTCCACATGCATGTTTTAGCTGAAGGAAGAATACCTTAAACCTGGGTAGTTGAAACCCGTGGAATGGGTACCATGCAATATGACTTCAAAGGGTCTTCATTTGCTCACCGAACCTCTCCAATCCTATCACTGCTGCGTTTATGCCCCTGTACACATGCTTGATTCTCTTTTGGAGACATAGCAATCCATAGGTTTTAAGATACTTACAAGTCAGGTACATTCTTAGGCGTTTAATATGCGGTGTTGAGTCCATTTCGTTGAGCAAGGAGTAGCTCTTGTCTATTCCATATTTGGCTTAAGGAACTTTATCTGTGCTCATTTCAATCTCTGGTTTTATGCAGCACCCCAACTCACCTTTACCCTTAAGCAAGCATAAGTTGTTTTTCTAAATTTGAGACCCTGTTCTGTTCTGTAATTCAGTTCCTGTGTAGCCAAGTTTCCATTCCGTGTATTACTGATATCTTATGATGTTTCTTTTTCTGTGTGACTTATTTCAGTTAGAATCATCATACCTGAATCCACTCATTGTGCTGCTCAGGGCCTGATGACACAGATTTCATTGCTGAGTGATATTGCTTTGTAAGTAAATACCACAACTTCTTTATCCATTTTTCACTTTCTGCGATGTTGAACTTGTACTGTAAACGAGGTTCTTGTAAACAGAGGCGTCCCAAACTTTGGGGTGGCTGTGTCTTTTTGATTTTAATTTCCCTAATCTATAGAACCATAAGTGGAAGTGCCCTAGGCTCTGTTGCTTTGTTTTTTTGATGTTTCAGGAAACACCATACACTTCTCCCGAGTGTCTGTTGGCAATTTACATCCCGCCCATCAGCATAACAAGGCTCCCAGTTCTCAATGGCCTGTTGCCTTTCTGGACTTTACACTTTTTTCAGATGGCCCTTTTGACCGGGGGGAAGTGAGACTTCATTGTAGTGCAGATTTCCTTTGCAAGCTTGCTTGGTTGGCCAAAAAGGGCGTATGCGTTTTTTCCTGAATATATTCAGGAAAAAACACATACGCCCTTTTTGGCCAAGTGCATCATTGTGGACGTTCTGCCTCTTTTCCTATGCTTTCAATGCAATTCCAGTCTACCTCCTGAAATCGGTTTCCTGCAATTCTGCCCCGCTTTCAAGTCCTCTTGGCAGCCTTACTTCAGTCTATTTTTGGACGATAGCTGTCATTTATAACTCTGCAGGTTTGTGAATTACAGTGCCCCTGAGCTCCTTTCTTCAACTCGGTTTCTTTTGAGCTGGCCGCAACACCGCAGGATGGCTTCAGGCCCTAATCTGGTTCCGGCACGGCACGCTGAGCCTTTGGTTAATTCCTCTTCCTGGTGGGAAATGAGAGTTAAATTTGCCCGTCCAGACACCTCCAGCTAGTCTCTCATTGGTTCTCGCTATTCCTGTTCATCTTCCGCAGAAATTGCAAACTGGGGCAAACAGGAGGTTAAAGGCACTGACTCTCCAAGTAGGGAGAATGTTAGTAAAGCGTCTGGAATGTTGCACCCGAGTACCAGGGTACGAAAACTGAGACATATTTGAACACGTCTCCCGATCACATGGTTGATCATACTCTAGGTTCCACATGCATGTTTTAGCTGAAGGGAGAATACCTTAAACCTGGGTAATTGAAACCCGTGGAATGGGTACCATGCAATATGACTTCAAAGGGTCTTCATTTGCTCACTGAACCTCTCCAATCCTATCACTGCTGCGTTTATGCCCCTGTACAAATGCTTGATTCTCTTTCGGAGACATAGCAATCCATAGGTTTTAAGATACTTACAAGTCAGGTACATTCTTAGGCGTTTAATATGCGGTGTTGAGTCCATTTCGTTGAGCAAGGAGTAGCTCTTGTCTATTCCATATTTTGCTTAAGGAACTTTATCTGTGCTCATTTCAATCTCTGGTTTTATGCAGCACCCCAACTCACCTTTACCCTTAAGCAAGCATAAGTTGTTTTTCTAAATTTGAGACCCTGTTCTGTTCTGTAATTCAGTTCCTGTGTAGCCAAGTTTACATTCCGTGTATTACTGATATCTTATGATGTTTCTTTTTCTGTGTGACTTATTTCAGTTAGAATCATCATAACTGAATCCACTCATTGTGCTGCTAAGGGCCTGATGACACAGATTTCATTGCTGAGTGATATTGCTTTGTAAGTAAATACCACAAGTTCTTTATCCATTTTTCACTTTCTGCGATGTTGAACTTGTACTGTAAACGAGGTTCTTGTAAACAGAGGCCTCCCAAACTTTGGGGTGGCTGTGTCTTTTTGATTTTAATTTCCCAAAGCTATAGGACCATAAGTGGAAGTGCCCTAGGTTCTGTTGCTTTGTTTTTTAGATGTTTCAGGAAACACCATACACTTCTCCCGAGTGGTTGTTGGCAATTTACATCCCGCCCATCAGCATAACAAGGCTCCCAGTTCTCCATGGCCTGTCCTGCCTTTCTGGATTTTACACTTTTTTCAGATGGCCCTTTTGACCGGGGGGAAGAGAGACTTCATTGTAGTGCAGATTTCCTTTGCAAGCTTGCTTGGTTGGCCAAAAAGGGCGTATGCGTTTTTTCCTGAATATATTCAGGAAAAAACGCATACGCCCTTTTTGGCCAAGTGCATCATTGTGGACGTTCTGCCTCTTTTCCTATGCTTTCAATGCAATTCCAGTCTACCTCCTGAAATTGGTTTCCTGCAATTCTGCCCCGCTTTCAAGTCCTCTTGGCAGCCTTACTTCAGTCTATTTTTGGACGATAGCTGTCATTTATAACTCTGCAGGTTTGTGCATTACAGTGCCCCTGAGCTCCTTTCTTCAACTCGCTTTCTTTTGAGCTGGCCGCAACACCGCAAGATGGCTTCAGGCCCTAATCTGGTTCCGGCACGGCACACTGAGCCTTTGGTTATTTCCTCTTCTTGGTGGGAAATGAGAGTTAAATTTGCCCGTCCAGAAACCTCCAGCTAGCCTCTCATTGGTTCTCGCTATTCCTGTTCATCTTCCGCAAAAATTTCAAACTAAGCCAAACAGGAGGTTAAAGGCGCTGACTCTCCAAGTGGGGAGAGTGTTAGTAAAGCGTCTGGAATGTTGCACCCGAGTACCAGGGGAGGAAAACTGAGACATATTTGAACACGTCTCCCGATCACATGGTTGATCATACTCTAGGTTCCACATGCATGTTTTAGCTGAAGGAAGAATACCTTAAACCTGGGTAGTTGAAACCCGTGGAATGGGTACCAAGCATTATGACTTCAAAGGGTCTTCATTTGCTCACCGAACCTCTCCATCCTATCACTGCTGCGTTTATGCCCCTGTACACACGCTTGATTCTCTTTTGGAGACATAGCAATCCATAGGTTTTAAGATACTTACTATTCAGGTACATTCTTAGGCGTTTAATATGGGGTGTTGAGTCCATTTCGTTGAGCAAGGAGTAGCTCTTGTCTATTCCATATTTGGCTTAAGGAACTTTATCTGTGCTCATTTCAATCTCTGGTTTTATGCAGCACCCCAACTCACCTTTACCCTTAAGCAAGCATAAGTTGGTTTTCTAAATTTGAGACCCTGTTCTGTTTTGGAATTCAGTTCCTGTGTAGCCAAGTTTACATTCTGTGTATTAGTGATATCTTATGATGTTTCTTTTTCTGTGTGACTTATTTCAGTTAGAATTATCGTACCTGAATCCACTCATTATGCTGCTACGGGCCTGATGACATAGCTTTCATTGCTGAGTGATACTGCATTGTACGTAAGTACCACAAGTTCTTTATCCATTTTTCACTTTCTGTGATATTGAACTTGTACGGTAAACGAGGTTCTTGTAAACAGAGGCGTCCCAAACTTTGGGGTGGCTGTGTCTTTTTGATTTTAAATTCCCTAAGGTATAGGACCATAAGTGGCAGTGCCCTAGGCTCTGTTGCTTTGTTTTTTAGATGTTTCAGGAAACACCATACACTTCTCCCGAGTGGTTGTTGGCAATTTACATCCCGCCCATCAGCATAACAAGGCTCCCAGTTGCCATGGCCTGTCCTGCCTTTCTGGATTTTACACTTTTTTCAGATGGCCCTTTTGACCGGGGGGAAGTGAGACTTCATTGTAGTGCAGATTTCCTTTGCAAGCTTGCTTGGTTGGCCAAAAAGGGCGTATGCGTTTTTTCCTGAATATATTCAGGAAAAAACGCATACACCCTTTTTGCCCAAGTGCATCATTGTGGACGTTCTGCCTCTTTTCCTATGCTTTCAATGCAATTCCAGTCTACCTCCTGAAATCGGTTTCCTGCAATTCTGCCCCGCTTTCAAGTCCTCTTGGCAGCCTTACTTCAGTCTATTTTTGGACGATAGCTGTCATTTATAACTCTGCAGGTTTGTGAATTACAGTGCCCCTGAGCTCCTTTCTTCAACTCAGTTTCTTTTGAGCTGGCCGCAACACCGCAGGATGGCTTCAGGCCCTAATCTGGTTCCGGTACGGTACGCTGAGCCTTTGGTTATTTCCTCTTCCTGTTGGGAAATGAGAGTTAAATTTGCCCGTCCAGACACCTCCAGCTAGCCTCTCATTGGTTCTCGCTATTCCTGTTCATCTTCCGCAGAAATTGCAAACTCTGCCAAACAGGAGGTTAAAGGCGCTGACTCTCCAAGTAGGGAGAGTGTTAGTAAAGCGTCTGGAATGTTGCACCCGAGTACCAGGGTCCGAAAACTGAGACATATTTGAACACGTCTCCCGATCACATGGTTGATCATACTCTAGGTTCCACATGCATGTTTTAGCTGAAGGAAGAATACCTTAAACCTGGGTAGTTGAAACCCGTGGAATGGGTACCATGCAATATGACTTCAAAGGGTCTTCATTTGCTCACCGAACCTCTCCAATCCTATCACTGCTGCGTTTATGCCCCTGTACACATGCTTGATTCTCTTTTGGAGACATAGCAATCCATAGGTTTTAAGATACTTACAAGTCAGGTACATTCTTAGGCGTTTAATATGCGGTGTTGAGTCCATTTCGTTGAGCAAGGAGTAGCTCTTGTCTATTCCATATTTGGCTTAAGGAACTTTATCTGTGCTCATTTCAATCTCTGGTTTTATGCAGCACCCCAACTCACCTTTACCCTTAAGCAAGCATAAGTTGTTTTTCTAAATTTGAGACCCTGTTCTGTTCTGTAATTCAGTTCCTGTGTAGCCAAGTTTCCATTCCGTGTATTACTGATATCTTATGATGTTTCTTTTTCTGTGTGACTTATTTCAGTTAGAATCATCATACCTGAATCCACTCATTGTGCTGCTCAGGGCCTGATGACACAGATTTCATTGCTGAGTGATATTGCTTTGTAAGTAAATACCACAACTTCTTTATCCATTTTTCACTTTCTGCGATGTTGAACTTGTACTGTAAACGAGGTTCTTGTAAACAGAGGCGTCCCAAACTTTGGGGTGGCTGTGTCTTTTTGATTTTAATTTCCCTAAGCTATAGGACCATAAGTGGAAGTGCCCTAGGTTCTGTTGCTTTGTTTTTTAGATGTTTCAGGAAACACCATACACTTCTCCCGAGTGGTTGTTGGCAATTTACATCCCGCCCATCAGCATAACAAGGCTCCCAGTTCTCCATGGCCTGTCCTGCCTTTCTGGATTTTACACTTTTTTCAGATGGCCCTTTTGACCGGGGGGAAGTGAGACTTCATTGTAGTGCAGATTTCCTTTGCAAGCTTGCTTGGTTGGCCAAAAAGGGCGTATGCGTTTTTTCCTGAATATATTCAGGAAAAAACGCATACGTCCTTTTTGGCCAAGTGCATCATTGTGGACGTTCTGCCTCTTTTCCTATGCTTTCAATGCAATTCCAGTCTACCTCCTGAAATCGGTTTCCTGCAATTCTGCCCCGCTTTCAAGTCCTCTTGGCAGCCTTACTTCAGTCTATTTTTGGACGATAGCTGTCATTTATAACTCTGCAGGTTTGTGAATTACAGTGCCCCTGAGCTCCTTTCTTCAACTCGCTTTCTTGTGACCTGGCCGCAACACCGCCGGATGGCTTCAGGCCCTAATCTGGTTCCGGCACGGCACACTGAGCCTTTGGTTATTTCCTCTTCCTGGTGGGAAATGAGAGTTAAATTTGCCCGTCCAGTAACCTCCAGCTAGCCTCTCATTGGTTCTCGCTATTCCTGTTCATCTTCCGCAGAAATTGCAAACTGAGCCAAACAGGAGGTTAAAGGTGCTGACTCTCCAGGTGGGGAGAGTGTTAGTAAAGCGTCTGGAATGTTGCACCCGAGTACCAGGGGAGGAAAACTGAGACATATTTGAACACGTCTCCCGATCACATGGTTGATCATACTCTAGGTTCCACATGCATGTTTTAGCTGAAGGAAGAATACCTTAAACCTGGGTAGTTGAAACCCGTGGAATGAGTACCATGCAATATGACTTCAAAGGGTCTTCATTTGCTCACCGAACCTCTCCATCCTATCACTGCTGCGTTTATGCCCCTGTACACACGCTTGATTCTCTTTTGGAGACATAGCAATCCATAGGTTTTAAGATACTTACTATTCAGATACATTCTTAGGCGTTTAATATGGGGTGTTGAGTCCATTTCGTTGAGCAAGGAGTAGCTCTTGTCTATTCCATATTTGGCTTAAGGAACTTTATCTGTGCTCATTTCAATCTCTGGTTTTATGCAGCACCCCAACTCACCTTTCCCCTTAAGCAAGCATAAGTTGCTTTTCTAAATATGAGACCCTGTTCTGTTTTGGAATTCAGTTCCTGTGTAGCCAAGTTTACATTCTGTGTATTAGTGATATCTTATGATGTTTCTTTTTCTGTGTGACTTATTTCAGTTAGAATTATCGTACCTGAATCCACTCATTATGCTGCTACGGGCCTGATGACATAGCTTTCATTGCTGAGTGATACTGCATTGTACGTAAGTACCACAAGTTCTTTATCCATTTTTCACTTTCTGTGATATTGAACTTGTACGGTAAACGAGGTTCTTGTAAACAGAGGCGTCCCAAACTTTGGGGTGGCTGTGTCTTTTTGATTTTAAATTCCCTAAGCTATAGGACCATAAGTGGCAGTGCCCTAGGCTCTGTTGCTTTGTTTTTTAGATGTTTCAGGAAACACCATACACTTCTCCCGAGTGTCTGTTGGCAATTTACATCCCGCCCATCAGCATAACAAGGCTCCCAGTTCTCCATGGCCTGTCCTGCCTTTCTGGATTTTACACTTTTTTCAGATGGCCCTTTTGACCGGGGGGAAGTGAGACTTCATTGTAGTGCAGATTTCCTTTGCAAGCTTGCTTGGTTGGCCAAAAAGGGCGTATGCGTTTTTTCCTGAATATATTCAGGAAAAACGCATACGCCCTTTTTGGCCAAGTGCATCATTGTGGACGTTCTGCCTCTTTTCCTATGCTTTCAATGCAATTCCAGTCTACCTCCTGAAATCGGTTTCCTGCAATTCTGCCCCGCTTTCAAGTCCTCTTGGCAGCCTTACTTCAGTCTATTTTTGGACGATAGCTGTCATTTATAACTCTGCAGGTTTGTGAATAACAGTGCCCCTGAGCTCCTTTCTTCAACTCGCTTTCTTGTGAGCTGGCCGCAACACCGCAGGATGGCTTCAGGCCCTAAACTGGTTCTGGCACGGCACGCTGAACCTTTGGTTATTTCCTCCTCCTGGTGGGAAATGAGAGTTAAATTTGCCCGTCCAGACACCTCCAGCTATCCTCTCAGTGGTTCTCGCTATTCCTGTTCATCTTCCGCAGAAATTGCAAACTGGGCCAAACAGGAGGTTAAAGGCGCTGACTCTCCAAGTGGGGAGAGTGTTAGTAAAGCGTCTGGAATGTTGCACCCGAGTACCAGGGGAGGAAAACTGAGACATATTTGAACACGTCTCCCGTTCACACGGTTGATCATACTCTGGGTTCCACCTGCATGTTTTAGCTGAAGGAAGAATACTTTAAACCTGCAGAGTTGAGACCCGTGGAATGGGTCCCATGCAATATGACTTCAAAGGGTCTTCATTTGCTCACCGAACCTCTCCAATCCTATCACTGCTGCGTTTATGCCCCTGTACACATGCTTGATTCTCTTTCGGAGACATAGCAATCCATAGGTTTTAAGATACTTACTAGTCAGGTACATTCTTAGGCGTTTAATATGCGGTGTTGAGTCCATTTCGTTGAGCAAGGAGTAGCTCTTGTCTATTCCATATTTGGCTTAAGGAACTTTATCTGTGCTCATTTCAATCTCTGGTTTTATGCAGCAACCCAACTCACCTTTCCCCTTAAGCAAGCATAAGTTGGTTTTCTAAATTTGAGAACCTGTTCTGTTTTGGAATTCAGTTCCTGTGTAGCCAAGTTTACATTCCGTGTATTAGTGATATCTTATGATGTTTCTTTTTCTGTGTGACTTATTTCAGTTAGAATCATCGTACCTGAATCTACTCATTATGCTGCTACGGGCCTGATGACATAGATTTCATTGCTGAGTGATACTGCATTGTACGTAAGTACCACAAGTTCTTTATCCATTTTTCACTTTCTGCGATGTTAAACTTGAACTGTAAACGAGGTTCTTGTAAACAGAGCCGTTCCAAACTTTGGGGTGGCTGTGTCTTTTTGATTTTAATTTCCCTAATCTATAGGACCATAAGTGGAAGTGCCCTAGGCTCTGTTGCTTTGTTTTTTTGATGTTTCAGGAAACACCATACACTTCTCCCGAGTGTCTGTTGGCAATTTACATCCCGCCCATCAGCATAACAAGGCTCCCAGTTCTCAATGGCCTGTTGCCTTTCTGGAGTTTACACTTTTTTCAGATGGCCCTTTTGACCGGGGGGAAGTGAGACTTCATTGTAGTGCAGATTTCCTTTGCAAGCTTGCTTGGTTGGCCAAAAAGGGCGTATGCGTTTTTTCCTGAATATATTCAGGAAAAAACGCATACGCACTTTTTGGCCAAGTGCATCATTGTGGACGTTCTGCCTCTTTTCCTATGCTTTCAATGCAATTCCAGTCTACCTCCTGAAATCGGTTTCCTGCAATTCTGCCCCGCTTTCAAGTCCTCTTGGCAGCCTTACTTCAGTCTATTTTTGGACGATAGCTGTCATTTATAACTCTGCAGGTTTGTGAATTACAGTGCCCCTGAGCTCCTTTCTTCAACTCGGTTTCTTTTGAGCTGGCCGCAACACCGCAGGATGGCTTCAGGCCCTAATCTGGTTCCGGCACGGCACGCTGAGCCTTTGGTTAATTCCTCTTCCTGGTGGGAAATGAGAGTTAAATTTGCCCGTCCAGACACCTCCAGCTAGTCTCTCATTGGTTCTCGCTATTCCTGTTCATCTTCCGCAGAAATTGCAAACTGGGGCAAACAGGAGGTTAAAGGCACTGACTCTCCAAGTAGGGAGAATGTTAGTAAAGCGTCTGGAATGTTGCACCCGAGTACCAGGGTACGAAAACTGAGACATATTTGAACACGTCTCCCGATCACATGGTTGATCATACTCTAGGTTCCACATGCATGTTTTAGCTGAAGGGAGAATACCTTAAACCTGGGTAGTTGAAACCCGTGGAATGGGTACCATGCAATATGACTTCAAAGGGTCTTCATTTGCTCACTGAACCTCTCCAATCCTATCACTGCTGCGTTTATGCCCCTGTACAAATGCTTGATTCTCTTTCGGAGACATAGCAATCCATAGGTTTTAAGATACTTACAAGTCAGGTACATTCTTAGGCGTTTAATATGCGGTGTTGAGTCCATTTCGTTGAGCAAGGAGTAGCTCTTGTCTATTCCATATTTGGCTTAAGGAACTTTATCTGTGCTCATTTCAATCTCTGGTTTTATGCAGCACCCCAACTCACCTTTCCCCTTAAGCAAGCATAAGTTGCTTTTCTAAATATGAGACCCTGTTCTGTTTTGGAATTCAGTTCCTGTGTAGCCAAGTTTACATTCTGTGTATTAGTGATATCTTATGATGTTTCTTTTTCTGTGTGACTTATTTCAGTTAGAATTATCGTACCTGAATCCACTCATTATGCTGCTACGGGCCTGATGACATAGCTTTCATTGCTGAGTGATACTGCATTGTACGTAAGTACCACAAGTTCTTTATCCATTTTTCACTTTCTGTGATATTGAACTTGTACGGTAAACGAGGTTCTTGTAAACAGAGGCGTCCCAAACTTTGGGGTGGCTGTGTCTTTTTGATTTTAAATTCCCTAAGCTATAGGACCATAAGTGGCAGTGCCCTAGGCTCTGTTGCTTTGTTTTTTAGATGTTTCAGGAAACACCATACACTTCTCCCGAGTGTCTGTTGGCAATTTACATCCCGCCCATCAGCATAACAAGGCTCCCAGTTCTCCATGGCCTGTCCTGCCTTTCTGGATTTTACACTTTTTTCAGATGGCCCTTTTGACCGGGGGGAAGTGAGACTTCATTGTAGTGCAGATTTCCTTTGCAAGCTTGCTTGGTTGGCCAAAAAGGGCGTATGCGTTTTTTCCTGAATATATTCAGGAAAAACGCATACGCCCTTTTTGGCCAAGTGCATCATTGTGGACGTTCTGCCTCTTTTCCTATGCTTTCAATGCAATTCCAGTCTACCTCCTGAAATCGGTTTCCTGCAATTCTGCCCCGCTTTCAAGTCCTCTTGGCAGCCTTACTTCAGTCTATTTTTGGACGATAGCTGTCATTTATAACTCTGCAGGTTTGTGAATAACAGTGCCCCTGAGCTCCTTTCTTCAACTCGCTTTCTTGTGAGCTGGCCGCAACACCGCAGGATGGCTTCAGGCCCTAAACTGGTTCTGGCACGGCACGCTGAACCTTTGGTTATTTCCTCCTCCTGGTGGGAAATGAGAGTTAAATTTGCCCGTCCAGACACCTCCAGCTATCCTCTCAGTGGTTCTCGCTATTCCTGTTCATCTTCCGCAGAAATTGCAAACTGGGCCAAACAGGAGGTTAAAGGCGCTGACTCTCCAAGTGGGGAGAGTGTTAGTAAAGCGTCTGGAATGTTGCACCCGAGTACCAGGGGAGGAAAACTGAGACATATTTGAACACGTCTCCCGTTCACACGGTTGATCATACTCTGGGTTCCACCTGCATGTTTTAGCTGAAGGAAGAATACTTTAAACCTGCAGAGTTGAGACCCGTGGAATGGGTCCCATGCAATATGACTTCAAAGGGTCTTCATTTGCTCACCGAACCTCTCCAATCCTATCACTGCTGCGTTTATGCCCCTGTACACATGCTTGATTCTCTTTCGGAGACATAGCAATCCATAGGTTTTAAGATACTTACTAGTCAGGTACATTCTTAGGCGTTTAATATGCGGTGTTGAGTCCATTTCGTTGAGCAAGGAGTAGCTCTTGTCTATTCCATATTTGGCTTAAGGAACTTTATCTGTGCTCATTTCAATCTCTGGTTTTATGCAGCAACCCAACTCACCTTTCCCCTTAAGCAAGCATAAGTTGGTTTTCTAAATTTGAGAACCTGTTCTGTTTTGGAATTCAGTTCCTGTGTAGCCAAGTTTACATTCCGTGTATTAGTGATATCTTATGATGTTTCTTTTTCTGTGTGACTTATTTCAGTTAGAATCATCGTACCTGAATCTACTCATTATGCTGCTACGGGCCTGATGACATAGATTTCATTGCTGAGTGATACTGCATTGTACGTAAGTACCACAAGTTCTTTATCCATTTTTCACTTTCTGCGATGTTAAACTTGAACTGTAAACGAGGTTCTTGTAAACAGAGCCGTTCCAAACTTTGGGGTGGCTGTGTCTTTTTGATTTTAATTTCCCTAATCTATAGGACCATAAGTGGAAGTGCCCTAGGCTCTGTTGCTTTGTTTTTTTGATGTTTCAGGAAACACCATACACTTCTCCCGAGTGTCTGTTGGCAATTTACATCCCGCCCATCAGCATAACAAGGCTCCCAGTTCTCAATGGCCTGTTGCCTTTCTGGAGTTTACACTTTTTTCAGATGGCCCTTTTGACCGGGGGGAAGTGAGACTTCATTGTAGTGCAGATTTCCTTTGCAAGCTTGCTTGGTTGGCCAAAAAGGGCGTATGCGTTTTTTCCTGAATATATTCAGGAAAAAACGCATACGCACTTTTTGGCCAAGTGCATCATTGTGGACGTTCTGCCTCTTTTCCTATGCTTTCAATGCAATTCCAGTCTACCTCCTGAAATCGGTTTCCTGCAATTCTGCCCCGCTTTCAAGTCCTCTTGGCAGCCTTACTTCAGTCTATTTTTGGACGATAGCTGTCATTTATAACTCTGCAGGTTTGTGAATTACAGTGCCCCTGAGCTCCTTTCTTCAACTCGGTTTCTTTTGAGCTGGCCGCAACACCGCAGGATGGCTTCAGGCCCTAATCTGGTTCCGGCACGGCACGCTGAGCCTTTGGTTAATTCCTCTTCCTGGTGGGAAATGAGAGTTAAATTTGCCCGTCCAGACACCTCCAGCTAGTCTCTCATTGGTTCTCGCTATTCCTGTTCATCTTCCGCAGAAATTGCAAACTGGGGCAAACAGGAGGTTAAAGGCACTGACTCTCCAAGTAGGGAGAATGTTAGTAAAGCGTCTGGAATGTTGCACCCGAGTACCAGGGTACGAAAACTGAGACATATTTGAACACGTCTCCCGATCACATGGTTGATCATACTCTAGGTTCCACATGCATGTTTTAGCTGAAGGGAGAATACCTTAAACCTGGGTAGTTGAAACCCGTGGAATGGGTACCATGCAATATGACTTCAAAGGGTCTTCATTTGCTCACTGAACCTCTCCAATCCTATCACTGCTGCGTTTATGCCCCTGTACAAATGCTTGATTCTCTTTCGGAGACATAGCAATCCATAGGTTTTAAGATACTTACAAGTCAGGTACATTCTTAGGCGTTTAATATGCGGTGTTGAGTCCATTTCGTTGAGCAAGGAGTAGCTCTTGTCTATTCCATATTTGGCTTAAGGAACTTTATCTGTGCTCATTTCAATCTCTGGTTTTATGCAGCACCCCAACTCACCTTTACCCTTAAGCAAGCATAAGTTGTCTTTCTAAATTTGAGACCCTGTTCTGTTCTGTAATTCAGTTCCTGTGTAGCCAAGTTTACATTCCGTGTATTACTGATATCTTATGATGTTTCTTTTTCTGTGTGACTTATTTCAGTTAGAATCATCATACCTGAATCCACTCATTGTGCTGCTAAGGGCCTGATGACACAGATTTCATTGCTGAGTGATATTGCTTTGTAAGTAAATACCACAAGTTCTTTATCCATTTTTCACTTTCTGCGATGTTGAACTTGTACTGTAAACGAGGTTCTTGTAAACAGAGGCCTCCCAAACTTTGGGGTGGCTGTGTCTTTTTGATTTTAATTTCCCAAAGCTATAGGACCATAAGTGGAAGTGCCCTAGGTTCTGTTGCTTTGTTTTTTAGATGTTTCAGGAAACACCATACACTTCTCCCGAGTGGTTGTTGGCAATTTACATCCCGCCCATCAGCATAACAAGGCTCCCAGTTCTCCATGGCCTGTCCTGCCTTTCTGGATTTTACACTTTTTTCAGATGGCCCTTTTGACCGGGGGGAAGAGAGACTTCATTGTAGTGCAGATTTCCTTTGCAAGCTTGCTTGGTTGGCCAAAAAGGGCGTATGCGTTTTTTCCTGAATATATTCAGGAAAAAACGCATACGCCCTTTTTGGCCAAGTGCATCATTGTGGACGTTCTGCCTCTTTTCCTATGCTTTCAATGCAATTCCAGTCTACCTCCTGAAATTGGTTTCCTGCAATTCTGCCCCGCTTTCAAGTCCTCTTGGCAGCCTTACTTCAGTCTATTTTTGGACGATAGCTGTCATTTATAACTCTGCAGGTTTGTGCATTACAGTGCCCCTGAGCTCCTTTCTTCAACTCGCTTTCTTTTGAGCTGGCCGCAACACCGCAAGATGGCTTCAGGCCCTAATCTGGTTCCGGCACGGCACACTGAGCCTTTGGTTATTTCCTCTTCCTGGTGGGAAATGAGAGTTAAATTTGCCCGTCCAGAAACCTCCAGCTAGCCTCTCATTGGTTCTCGCTATTCCTGTTCATCTTCCGCAGAAATTTCAAACTAAGCCAAACAGGAGGTTAAAGGCGCTGACTCTCCAAGTGGGGAGAGTGTTAGTAAAGCGTCTGGAATGTTGCACCCGAGTACCAGGGGAGGAAAACTGAGACATATTTGAACACGTCTCTCGTTCACATGGTTGATCATACTTGGGTTCCACATGCATGTTTTAGCTGAAGGAAGAATACCTTTAACCTGGAGAGTTGAGACCCGTGGAATGGGTACCATGCAATATGACTTCAAAGGGTCTTCATTTGCTCACCGAACCTCTCCAATCCTATCACTGCTGCGTTTATGCCCCTGTACACACGCTTGATTCTCTTTTGGAGACATAGCAATCCATAGGTTTTACGATACTTACTAGTCAGGTACATTCTTAGGCGTTTAATATGCGGTGTTGAGTCCATTTCGTTGAGCAAGGAGTAGCTCTTGTCTATTCCATATTTGGCTTAAGGAACTTTATCTGTGCTCATTTCAATCTCTGGTTTTATGCAGCACCCCAACTCACCTTTCCCCTTAAGCAAGCATAAGTTGCTTTTCTAAATTTGAGACCCTGTTCTGTTTTGGAATTCAGTTCCTGTGTAGCCAAGTTTACATTCTGTGTATTAGTGGTACCTTATGATGTTTCTTTTTCTGTGTGACTTATTTCAGTTAGAATCATCGTACCTGAATCCTCTCATTATGCTGCTACGGGCCTGATGACATAGATTTCATTGCTGAGTGATACTGCATTGTACGTAAGTACCACAAGTTCTTTATCCATTTTTCACTTTCTGTGATATTGAACTTCTACGGTAAACGAGGTTCTTGTAAACAGAGGCGTCCCAAACTTTGGGGTGGCTGTGTCTTTTTTATTTTAATTTCCCTAAGCTATAGGACCATAAGTGGCAGTGCCCTAGGCTTTGTTGCTTTCTTTTTTAGATGTTTCAGGAAACACCATACACATCTCCCGAGTGTCTGTTGGCAATTTACATCCCGCCCATCAGCATAACAAGGCTCCCAGTTCTCCATGGCCTGTCCTGCCTTTCTGGATTTTACACTTTTTTCAGATGGCCCTTTTGACCGGGGGGAAGTGAGACTTCATTGTAGTGCAGATTTCCTTTGCAAGCTTGCTTGGTTGGCCAAAAAGGGCATATGCGTTTTTTCCTGAATATATTCAGGAAAAAACGCATATGCCCTTTTTGGCCAAGTGCATCATTGTGGACGTTCTGCCTCTTTTCCTATGCTTTCAGTGCAATTCCAGTCTACCTCCTGAAATCGGTTTCCTGCAATTCTGCCCCGCTTTCAAGTCCTCTTGGCAGCCTTACCTCAGTCTATTTTTGGACGATAGCTGTCATTTATAACTCTGCAGGTTTGTGAATTACAGTGCCCCTGAGCTCCTTTCTTCAACTCGCTTTCTTGTGAGCTGGCCGCAACACCGCAGGATGGCTTCAGGCCCTAATCTGCTACCGGCACGGCACGCTGAGCCTTTGGTTATTTCCTCTTCCTGGTGGGAAATGAGAGTTAAATTTGCCCGTCCAGACACCTCCAGCTAGTCTCTCATTGGTTCTCCCTATTCCTGTTCATCTTCCGCAGAAATTGCAAACTGGGCCAAACAGGAGGTTAAAGGGACTGACTCTCCAACTGAGGAGAGTGTTAGTAAAGCGTCTGGAATGTTGCACCCGAGTACCAGGGTACGAAAACTGAGACATATTTGAACACGTCTCCTGATCACATGGTTGATCATACTCTAGGTTCTACATACATGTTTTAGCTGAAGGAAGAATACCTTAAACCTGGGTAGTAGAAACCCGTGGAATGGGTACCATGCAATATGACTTCAAAGGGTCTACATTTGCTCACCGAACCTCTCCAATCCTATCACTGCTGCGTTTATGCCCCTGTACACATGCTTGATTCTCTTTCGGAGACATAGCAATCCATAGGTTTTAAGATACTTACTAGTCAGGTACATTCTTAGGCATTTAACATGCGGTGTTGAGTCCATTTCGTTGAGCAAGGAGTAGCTCTTGTCTATTCCATATTTGGCTTAAGGACCTTTATCTGTGCTCATTTCAATCTCTGGTTTTATGCAGCACCCCAACTCACCTTTCCACTTAAGCAAGCATAAGTTGCTTTTCTAAATTTGAGACCCTGTTCTGTTCTGTAATTCAGTTCCTGTGTAGCCAAGTTTCCATTCCGTGTATTACTGATATCTTATGATGTTTCTTTTTCTGTGTGACTTATTTCAGTTAGAATCATCATACCTGAATCCACTCATTGTGCTACTAAGTTCCTGATGACACAGATTTCATTGCTGAGTGATATTGCTTTGTAAGTAAATACCACAACTTCTTTATCCATTTTTCACTTTCTGCGATGTTGAACTTGTACTGTAAACGAGGTTCTTGTAAACAGAGCCATTCCAAACTTTGGGGTGGCTGTGTCTTTTTTATTTTAATTTCCCTAAGCTATAGGACCATAAGTGGAAGTGCCCTAGGTTCTGTTGCTTTGCTTTTTAGATGTTTCAGGAAACACCATACACTTCTCCCGAGTGGTTGTTGGCAATTTACATCCCGCCCATCAGCATAACAAGGCTCCCAGTTCTCCATGGCCTGTCCTGCCTTTCTGGATTTTACACTTTTTTCAGATGGCCCTTTTGACCGGGGGGAAGTGAGACTTCATTGTAGTGCAGATTTCCTTTGCAAGCTTGCTTGGTTGGCCAAAAAGGGCATATGCGTTTTTTCCTGAATATATTCAGGAAAAAACGCATACGCCCTTTTTGGCCAAGTGCATCATTGTGGACGTTCTGCCTCTTTTCCTATGCTTTCAATGCAATTCCAGTCTACCTCCTGAAATCGGTTTCCTGCAATTCTGCCCCGCTTTCAAGTCCTCTTGGCAGCCTTACTTCAGTCTATTTTTGGACGATAGCTGTCATTTATAACTCTGCAGGTTTGTGAATTACAGTGCCCCTGAGCTCCTTTCTTCAACTCGGTTTCTTTTGAGCTGGCCGCAACACCGCAGGATGGCTTCAGGCCCTAATCTGGTTCCGGCCCGGCATGCTGAGCCTTTGGTTAATTCCTCTTCCTGTTGGGAAATGAGAGTTAAATTTGCCCGTTCAGACACCTCCAGCTAGTCTCTCATTGGTTCTCGCTATTCCTGTTCATCTTCCGCAGAAATTGCAAACTGGGCCAAACAGGAGGTTAAAGGGACTGACTCTCCAAGTGGGGAGAGTGTTAGTAAAGCGTCTGGAATGTTGCACCCGAGTACCAGGGGAGGAAAACTGAGACATATTTGAACACGTCTCCCGTTCACATGGTTGATCATACTCTGGGTTCCACATGCATGTTTTAGCTGAAGGAAGAATACCTTAAACCTGGAGAGTTGAGACCCGTGGAATGGGTACCATGCAATATGACTTCAAAGGGTCTTCATTTGCTCACCGAACCTCTCCAATCCTATCACTGCTGCGTTTATGCCCCTGTACACACGCTTGATTCTCTTTTGGAGACATAGCAATCCATAGGTTTTAAGATACTTACTAGTCAGGTACATTCTTAGGCGTTTAATATGGGGTGTTGAGTCCATTTCGTTGAGCAAGGAGTAGCTCTTGTCTATTCCATATTTGGCTTAAGGAACTTTATCTGTGCTCATTTCAATCTCTGGTTTTATGCAGCACCCCAACTCACCTTTACCCTTAAGCAAGCATAAGTTGGTTTTCTAAATTTGAGACCCTGTTCTGTTTTGGAATGCAGTTCCTGTGTAGCCAAGTTTACATTCCGTGTATTAGTGATACCTTATGATGTTTCTTTTTCTGTGTGACTTATTTCAGTTAGAATCATCGTACCTGAATCCACTCATTATGTTGCTACGGGCCTGATGACATAGATTTCATTGCTGAGTGATACTGCATTGTACGTAAGTACCACAAGTTCTTTATCCATTTTTCACTTTCTGTGATATTGAACTTGTACGGTAAATGAGGTTCTTGTAAACGGAGGCGTCCCAAACTTTGGGGTGGCTGTGTCTTTTTTATTTTAATTTTCCTAAGCTATAGGACCATAAGTGGAAGTGCCCTAGGTTCTGTTGCTTTGTTTTTTAGATGTTTCAGGAAACACCATACACTTCTCCCGAGTGGTTGTTGGCAATTTACATCCCGCCCATCAGCATAACAAGGCTCCCAGTTCCCCATGGCCTGTCCTGCCTTTCTGGATTTTACACTTTTTTCAGATGGCCCTTTTGACCGGGGGGAAGTGAGACTTCATTGTAGTGCAGATTTCCTTTGCAAGCTTGCTTGGTTGGCCAAAAAGGGCGTATGCGTTTTTTCCTGAATATATTCAGGAAAAAACGCATACGCCCTTTTTGGCCAAGTGCATCATTGTGGACGTTCTGCCTCTTTTCCTATGCTTTCAATGCAATTCCAGTCTACCTCCTGAAATCGGTTTCCTGCAATTCTGCCCCGCTTTCAACTCCTCTTGGCAGCCTTACTTCAGTCTATTTTTGGACGATAGCTGTCATTTATAACTCTGCAGGTTTGTGAATTACAGTGCCCCTGAGCTCCTTTCTTCAACTCGGTTTCTTTTGAGCTGGCTGCAACACCGCAGGATGGCTTCAGGCCCTAATCTGGTTCCGGTATGGCACGCTGAGCCTTTGGTTATTTCCTCTTCCTGGTGGGAAATGAGAGTTAAATTTGCCCGTCCAGACACCTCCAGCTAGCCTCTCATTGGTTCTCGCTATTCCTGTTCATCTTCCGCAGAAATTGCAAACTGGGCCAAACAGGAGGTTAAAGGGACTGACTCTCCAAGTGGGGAGAGTGTTAGTAAAGCGTCTGCAATGTTGCACCCGAGTACCAGGGGAGGAAAACTGAGACATATTTGAACACGTCTCCCGATCACATGGTTGATCATACTCTAGGTTCCACATGCATGTTTTAGCTGAAGGAAGAATACCTTAAACCTGGGTAGTTGAAACCCGTGGAATGGGAACCATGCAATATGACTTCAAAGGGTCTTCATTTGCTCACCGAACCTCTCCAATCCTATCACTGCTGCGTTTATGCCCCTGTACACATGCTTGATTCTCTTTCGGAGACATAGCAATCCATAGGTTTTAAGATACTTACAAGTCAGGTACATTCTTAGGCGTTTAATATGGGGGTGTTGAGTCCATTTCGTTGAGCAAGGAGTAGCTCTTTTCTATTCCATATTTGGCTTAAGGAACTTTATCTGTGCTCATTTCAATCTCTGGTTTTATGCAGCACCCCAACTCACCTTTCCCCTTAAGCAAGCATAAGTTGTTTTTCTAAATTTGAGACCCTCTTCTGTTCTGTAATTCATTTCCTGTGTAGCCAAGTTTACATTCCGTGTATTACTGATATTTTATGATGTTTCTTTTTCTGTGTGACTTATTTCAGTTAGAATCATCATACCTGAATCCACTCATTGTGCTGCTAAGGGCCTGATGACATAGATTTCATTGCTGAGTGATATTGCTTTGTAAGTGAATACCACAACTTCTTTATCCATTTTTCACTTTCTGCGATGTTGAACTTGTACTGTAAACGAGGTTCTTGTAAACAGAGCCGTTCCAAACTTTGGGGTGGCTGTGTCTTTTTTATTTTAATTTCCCTAAGCTATAGGACCATAAGTGGCAGTGCCCTAGGCTCTGTTGCTTTGTTTTTTAGATGTTTCAGGAAACACCATACACTTCTCCCGAGTGGTTGTTGGCAATTTACATCCCGCCCATCAGCATAACAAGGCTCCCAGTTCTCCATGGCCTGTCCTGCCTTTCTGGATTTTACACTTTTTTCAGATGGCCCTTTTGACCGGGGGGAAGTGAGACTTCATTGTAGTGCAGATTTCCTTTGCAAGCTTGCTTGGTTGGCCAAAAAGGGCGTATGCGTTTTTTCCTGAATATATTCAGGAAAAAACGCATACGCCCTTTTTGGCCAAGTGCATCATTGTGGACGTTCTGCCTCTTTTCCTATGCTTTCAATGCAATTCCAGTCTACCTCCTGAAATCGGTTTCCTGCAATTCTGCCCCGCTTTCAAGTCCTCTTGGCAGCCTTACTTCAGTCTATTTTTGGACGATAGCTGTCATTTATAACTCTGCAGGTTTGTGAATTACAGTGCCCCTGAGCTCCTTTCTTCAACTCGGTTTCTTTTGAGCTGGCCGCAACACCGCAGGATGGCTTCAGGCCCTAATCTGGTTCCGGCCCGGCATGCTGAGCCTTTGGTTAATTCCTCTTCCTGGTGGGAAATGAGAGTTAAATTTGCCCGTTCAGACACCTCCAGCTAGTCTCTCATTGGTTCTCGCTATTCCTGTTCATCTTCCGCAGAAATTGCAAACTGGGCCAAACAGGAGGTTAAAGGGACTGACTCTCCAAGTGGGGAGAGTGTTAGTAAAGCGTCTGGAATGTTGCACCCGAGTACCAGGGGAGGAAAACTGAGACATATTTGAACACGTCTCCCGTTCACATGGTTGATCATACTCTGGGTTCCACATGCATGTTTTAGCTGAAGGAAGAATACCTTAAACCTGGAGAGTTGAGACCCGTGGAATGGGTACCATGCAATATGACTTCAAAGGGTCTTCATTTGCTCACCGAACCTCTCCAATCCTATCACTGCTGCGTTTATGCCCCTGTACACACGCTTGATTCTCTTTTGGAGACATAGCAATCCATAGGTTTTAAGATACTTACTAGTCAGGTACATTCTTAGGCGTTTAATATGGGGTGTTGAGTCCATTTCGTTGAGCAAGGAGTAGCTCTTGTCTATTCCATATTTGGCTTAAGGAACTTTATCTGTGCTCATTTCAATCTCTGGTTTTATGCAGCACCCCAACTCACCTTTACCCTTAAGCAAGCATAAGTTGGTTTTCTAAATTTGAGACCCTGTTCTGTTTTGGAATGCAGTTCCTGTGTAGCCAAGTTTACATTCCGTGTATTAGTGATATCTTTTGATGTTTCTTTTTCTGTGTGACTTATTTCAGTTAGAATCATCGTACCTGAATCCACTCATTATGCTGCTACGGGCCTGATGACATAGATTTCATTGCTGAGTGATACTGCATTGTACGTAAGTACCAAAACTTCTTTATCCATTTTTCACTTTCTGTGATATTGAACTTGTACGGTAAACGAGGTTCTTGTAAACGGAGGCGTCCCAAACTTTGGGGTGGCTGTGTCTTTTTGATTTTAATTTCCCTAAGCTATAGGACCATAAGTGGAAGTGCCCTAGGCTCTGTTGCTTTGTTTTTTAGATGTTTCAGGAAACACCATACACTTCTCCCGAGTGGTTGTTGGCAATTTACATCCCGCCCATCAGCATAACAAGGCTCCCAGTTCTCCATGGCCTGTCCTGCCTTTCTGGATTTTACACTTTTTTCAGATGGCCCTTTTGACCGGGGGGAAGTGAGACTTCATTGTAGTGCAGATTTCCTTTGCAAGCTTGCTTGGTTGGCCAAAAAGGGCGTATGCGTTTTTTCCTGAATATATTCAGGAAAAAACGCATACGCCCTTTTTGGCCAAGTGCATCATTGTGGACGTTCTGCCTCTTTTCCTATGCTTTCAATGCAATTCCAGTCTACCTCCTGAAATCGGTTTCCTGCAATTCTGCCCCGCTTTCAAGTCGTCTTGGCAGCCTTACTTCAGTCTATTTTTGGACGATAGCTGTCATTTATAACTCTGCAGGTTTGTGAATTACAGTGCCCCTGAGCTCCTTTCTTCAACTCGCTTTCTTGTGAGCTGGCCGCAACACCGCAGGATGGCTTCAGGCCCTAATATGGTTCCGGCCCGGCATGCTGAGCCTTTGGTTAATTCCTCTTCCTGGTGGGAAATGAGAGTTAAATTTGCCCGTCCAGACACCTCCAGCTAGCCTCTCATTGGTTCTCGCTATTCCTGTTCATCTTCCGCAGAAATTGCAAACTGGGCCAAACAGGAGGTTAAAGGGACTGACTCTCCAAGTGGGGAGAGTGTTAGTAAAGCGTCTGGAATGTTGCACCCGAGTACCAGGGGAGGGAAACTGAGACATATTTGAACACGTCTCCCGATCACATGGTTGATCATACTCTAGGTTCCACATGCATGTTTTAGCTGAAGGAAGAATACCTTAAACCTGGGTAGTTGAAACCCGTGGAATGGGTACCATGCAATATGACTTCAACGGGTCTTCATTTGCTCACCGAACCTCTCCAATCCTATCACTGCTTCGTTTATGCCCCTGTACACATGCTTGATTCTCTTTCGGAGACATAGCAATCCATAGGTTTTAAGTTACTTACTAGTCAGGTACATTCTTAGGCGTTTAATATGGGGTTTTGTGTCCATTTCGTTGAGCAAGGAGTAGCTCTTGTCTATTCCATATTTGGCTTAAGGAACTTTATCTGTGCTCATTTCAATCTCCGGTTTTATGCAGCACCCCAACTCACCTTTACCGTTAAGCAAGAATAAGTTGGTTTTCTAAATTTGAGACCCTGTTCTGTTCTGTAATTCAGTTCCTGTGTAGCCAAGTTTCCATTCCGTGTATTACTGATATCTTATGATGTTTCTTTTTCTGTGTGACTTATTTCAGTTAGAATCATCATACCTGAATCCACTCATTGTGCTGCTAAGTTCCTGATGACACAGATTTCATTGTTGAGTGATATTGCTTTGTAAGTAAATACCACAACTTTTTTATCCATTTTTCACTTTCTGCGATGTTGAACTTGTACTGTAAACGAGGTTCTTGTAAACAGAGCCATTCCAAACTTTGGGGTGGCTGTGTCTTTTTGATTTTAATTTCCCTAAGCTATAGGACCATAAGTGGAAGTGCCCTAGGTTCTGTTGCTTTGCTTTTTAGATGTTTCAGGAAACACCATACACTTCTCCCGAGTGGTTGTTGGCAATTTACATCCCGCCCATCAGCATAACAAGGCTCCCAGTTCTCCATGGCCTGTCCTGCCTTTCTGGATTTTACACTTTTTTCAGATGGCCCTTTTGACCGGGGGGAAGTGAGACTTCATTTTAGTGCAGATTTCCTTTGCAAGCTTGCTTGGTTGGCCAAAAAGGGCGTATGCGTTTTTTCCTGAATATATTCAGGAAAAAACGCATACGCCCTTTTTGGCCAAGTGCATCATTGTGGACGTTCTGCCTCTTTTCCTATGCTTTCAATGCAATTCCAGTCTACCTCCTGAAATCGGTTTCCTGCAATTCTGCCCCGCTTTCAAGTCCTCTTGGCAGCCTTACTTCAGTCTATTTTTGGACAATAGCTGTCATTTATAACTCTGCAGGTTTGTGAATTACAGTGCCCCTGAGCTCCTTTCTTCAACTCGGTTTCTTTTGAGCTGGCCGCAACACCGCAGGATGGCTTCAGGCCCTAATCTGGTTCCGGCCCGGCATGCTGAGCCTTTGGTTAATTCCTCTTCCTGGTGGGAAATGAGAGTTAAATTTGCCCGTTCAGACACCTCCAGCTAGTCTCTCATTGGTTCTCGCTATTCCTGTTCATCTTCCGCAGAAATTGCAAACTGGGCCAAACAGGAGGTTAAAGGGACTGACTCTCCAAGTGGGGAGAGTGTTAGTAAAGCGTCTGGAATGTTGCACCCGAGTACCAGGGGAGGAAAACTGAGACATATTTGAACACGTCTCCCGTTCACATGGTTGATCATACTCTGGGTTCCACATGCATGTTTTAGCTGAAGGAAGAATACCTTAAACCTGGAGAGTTGAGACCCGTGGAATGGGTACCATGCAATATGACTTCAAAGGGTCTTCATTTGCTCACCGAACCTCTCCAATCCTATCACTGCTGCGTTTATGCCCCTGTACACACGCTTGGTTCTCTTTTGGAGACATAGCAATCCATAGGTTTTAAGATACTTACTAGTCAGGTACATTCTTAGGCGTTTAATATGGGGTGTTGAGTCCATTTCGTTGAGCAAGGAGTAGCTCTTGTCTATTCCATATTTGGCTTAAGGAACTTTATCTGTGCTCATTTCAATCTCTGGTTTTATGCAGCACCCCAACTCACCTTTACCCTTAAGCAAGCATAAGTTGGTTTTCTAAATTTGAGACCCTGTTCTGTTTTGGAATGCAGTTCCTGTGTAGCCAAGTTTACATTCCGTGTATTAGTGATACCTTATGATGTTTCTTTTTCTGTGTGACTTATTTCAGTTAGAATCATCGTACCTGAATCCACTCATTATGTTGCTACGGGCCTGATGACATAGATTTCATTGCTGAGTGATACTGCATTGTACGTAAGTACCACAAGTTCTTTATCCATTTTTCTTTTTCTGTGATATTGAACTTGTACGGTAAATGAGGTTCTTGTAAACGGAGGCGTCCCAAACTTTGGGGTGGCTGTGTCTTTTTTATTTTAATTTTCCTAAGCTATAGGACCATAAGTGGAAGTGCCCTAGGTTCTGTTGCTTTGTTTTTTAGATGTTTCAGGAAACACCATACACTTCTCCCGAGTGGTTGTTGGCAATTTACATCCCGCCCATCAGCATAACAAGGCTCCCAGTTCTCCATGGCCTGTCCTGCCTTTCTGGATTTTACACTTTTTTCAGATGGCCCTTTTGACCGGGGGGAAGTGAGACTTCATTGTAGTGCAGATTTCCTTTGCAAGCTTGCTTGGTTGGCCAAAAAGGGCGTATGCGTTTTTTCCTGAATATATTCAGGAAAAAACGCATACGCCCTTTTTGGCCAAGTGCATCATTGTGGACGTTCTGCCTCTTTTCCTATGCTTTCAATGCAATTCCAGTCTACCTCCTGAAATCGGTTTCCTGCAATTCTGCCCCGCTTTCAAGTCCTCTTGGCAGCCTTACTTCAGTCTATTTTTGGACGATAGCTGTCATTTATAACTCTGCAGGTTTGTGAATTACAGTGCCCCTGAGCTCCTTTCTTCAACTCGGTTTCTTTTGAGCTGGCTGCAACACCGCAGGATGGCTTCAGGCCCTAATCTGGTTCCGGTACGGCACGCTGAGCCTTTGGTTATTTCCTCTTCCTGGTGGGAAATGAGAGTTAAATTTGCCCGTCCAGACACCTCCAGCTAGCCTCTCATTGGTTCTCGCTATTCCTGTTCATCTTCCGCAGAAATTGCAAACTGGGCCAAACAGGAGGTTAAAGGGACTGACTCTCCAAGTGGGGAGAGTGTTAGTAAAGCGTCTGCAATGTTGCACCCGAGTACCAGGGGAGGAAAACTGAGACATATTTGAACACGTCTCTCGATCACATGGTTGATCATACTCTAGGTTCCACATGCATGTTTTAGCTGAAGGAAGAATACCTTAAACCTGGGTAGTTGAAACCCGTGGAATGGGTACCATGCAATATGACTTCAAAGGGTCTTCATTTGCTCACCGAACCTCTCCAATCCTATCACTGCTGCGTTTATGCCCCTGTACACATGCTTGATTCTCTTTCGGAGACATAGCAATCCATAGGTTTTAAGATACTTACAAGTCAGGTACATTCTTAGGCGTTTAATATGGGGGTGTTGAGTCCATTTCGTTGAGCAAGGAGTAGCTCTTTTCTATTCCATATTTGGCTTAAGGAACTTTATCTGTGCTCATTTCAATCTCTGGTTTTATGCAGCACCCCAACTCACCTTTACCCTTAAGCAAGCATAAGTTGTTTTTCTAAATTTGAGACCCTCTTCTGTTCTGTAATTCAGTTCCTGTGTAGCCAAGTTTACATTCCGTGTATTACTGATATTTTATGATGTTTCTTTTTCTGTGTGACTTATTTCAGTTAGAATCATCATACCTGAATCCACTCATTGTGCTGCTAAGGGCCTGATGACATAGATTTCATTGCTGAGTGATATTGCTTTGTAAGTGAATACCACAACTTCTTTATCCATTTTTCACTTTCTGCGATGTTGAACTTGTACTGTAAACGAGGTTCTTGTAAACAGAGCCGTTCCAAACTTTGGGGTGGCTGTGTCTTTTTGATTTTAATTTCCCTAAGCTATAGGACCATAAGTGGCAGTGCCCTAGGCTCTGTTGCTTTGTTTTTTAGATGTTTCAGGAAACACCATACACTTCTCCCAAGTGTCTGTTGGCAATTTACATCCCGCCCATCAGCATAACAAGGCTCCCAGTTCTCAATGGCCTGTTGCCTTTCTGGATTTTACACTTTTTTCAGATGGCCCTTTTGACCGGGGGGAAATGAGACTTCATTGTAGTGCAGATTTCCTTTGCAAGCTTGCTTGGTTGGCCAAAAAGGGCGTATGCGTTTTTTCCTGAATATATTCAGGAAAAAACGCATACGCCCTTTTTGGCCAAGTGCATCATTGTGGACGTTCTGCCTCTTTTCCTATGCTTTCAATGCAATTCCAGTCTACCTCCTGAAATCGGTTTCCTGCAATTCTGCCCTGCTTTCAAGTCCTCTTGGCAGCCTTACTTCAGTATATTTTTGGACGATAGCTGTGATTTATAACTCTGCAGGTTTGTGAATTACAGTGACCCTGAGCTCCTTTCTTCAACTCGGTTTCTTTTGAGCTGGCCGCAACACCGCAGGATGGCTTCAGGCCCTAATCTGGTTCCGGCCCGGCATGCTGAGCCTTTGGTTAATTCCTCTTCCTGGTGGGAAATGAGAGTTAAATTTGCCGGTTCAGACACCTCCAGCTAGTCTCTCATTGGTTCTCGCTATTCCTGTTCATCTTCCGCAGAAATTGCAAACTGGGCCAAACAGGAGGTTAAAGGGACTGACTCTCCAAGTGGGGAGAGTGTTAGTAAAGCATCTGGAATATTGCACCCGAGTACCAGGGGAGGAAAACTGAGACATATTTGAACACGTCTCCCGTTCACATGGTTGATCATACTCTGGGTTCCACATGCATGTTTTAGCTGAAGGAAGAATACCTTAAACCTGGAGAGTTGAGACCCGTGGAATGGGTACCATGCAATATGACTTCAAAGGGTCTTCATTTGCTCACCGAACCTCTCCAATCCTATCACTGCTGCGTTTATGCCCCTGTACACACGCTTGATTCTCTTTTGGAGACATAGCAATCCATAGGTTTTAAGATACTTACTAGTCAGGTACATTCTTAGGCGTTTAATATGGGGTGTTGAGTCCATTTCGTTGAGCAAGGAGTAGCTCTTGTCTATTCCATATTTGGCTTAAGGAACTTTATCTGTGCTCATTTCAATCTCTGGTTTTATGCAGCACCCCAACTCACCTTTACCCTTAAGCAAGCATAAGTTGGTTTTCTAAATTTGAGACCCTGTTCTGTTTTGGAATGCAGTTCCTGTGTAGCCAAGTTTACATTCCGTGTATTAGTGATATCTTTTGATGTTTCTTTTTCTGTGTGACTTATTTCAGTTAGAATCATCGTACCTGAATCCACTCATTATGCTGCTACGGGCCTGATGACATAGATTTCATTGCTGAGTGATACTGCATTGTACGTAAGTACCACAAGTTCTTTATCCATTTTTCACTTTCTGTGATATTGAACTTGTACGGTAAACGAGGTTCTTGTAAACGGAGGCGTCCCAAACTTTGGGGTGGCTGTGTCTTTTTGATTTTAATTTCCCTAAGCTATAGGACCATAAGTGGAAGTGCCCTAGGCTCTGTTGCTTTGTTTTTTAGATGTTTCAGGAAACACCATACACTTCTCCCGAGTGGTTGTTGGCAATTTACATCCCGCCCATCAGCATAACAAGGCTCCCAGTTCTCCATGGCCTGTCCTGCCTTTCTGGATTTTACACTTTTTTCAGATGGCCCTTTTGACCGGGGGGAAGTGAGACTTCATTGTAGTGCAGATTTCCTTTGCAAGCTTGCTTGGTTGGCCAAAAAGGGCGTATGCGTTTTTTCCTGAATATATTCAGGAAAAAACGCATACGCCCTTTTTGGCCAAGTGCATCATTGTGGACGTTCTGCCTCTTTTCCTATGCTTTCAATGCAATTCCAGTCTACCTCCTGAAATCGGTTTCCTGCAATTCTGCCCCGCTTTCAAGTCCTCTTGGCAGCCTTACTTCAGTCTATTTTTGGACGATAGCTGTCATTTATAACTCTGCAGGTTTGTGAATTACAGTGCCCCTGAGCTCCTTTCTTCAACTCGCTTTCTTGTGAGCTGGCCGCAACACCGCAGGATGGCTTCAGGCCCTAATCTGGTTCCGGCCCGGCATGCTGAGCCTTTGGTTAATTCCTCTTCCTGGTGGGAAATGAGAGTTAAATTTGCCCGTCCAGACACCTCCAGCTAGCCTCTCATTGGTTCTCGCTATTCCTGTTCATCTTCCGCAGAAATTGCAAACTGGGCCAAACAGGAGGTTAAAGGGACTGACTCTCCAAGTGGGGAGAGTGTTAGTAAAGCGTCTGGAATGTTGCACCCGAGTACCAGGGGAGGGAAACTGAGACATATTTGAACACGTCTCCCGATCACATGGTTGATCATACTCTAGGTTCCACATGCATGTTTTAGCTGAAGGAAGAATACCTTAAACCTGGGTAGTTGAAACCCGTGGAATGGGTACCATGCAATATGACTTCAAAGGGTCTTCATTTGCTCACCGAACCTCTCCAATCCTATCACTGCTGCGTTTATGCCCCTGTACACATGCTTGATTCTCTTTCGGAGACATAGCAATCCATAGGTTTTAAGTTACTTACTAGTCAGGTACATTCTTAGGCGTTTAATATGGGGTGTTGAGTCCATTTCGTTGAGCAAGGAGTAGCTCTTGTCTATTCCATATTTGGCTTAAGGAACTTTATCTGTGCTCATTTCAATCTCCGGTTTTATGCAGCACCCCAACTCACCTTTACCGTTAAGCAAGAATAAGTTGGTTTTCTAAATTTGAGACCCTGTTCTGTTCTGTAATTCAGTTCCTGTGTAGCCAAGTTTCCATTCCGTGTATTACTGATATCTTATGATGTTTCTTTTTCTGTGTGACTTATTTCAGTTAGAATCATCATACCTGAATCCACTCATTGTGCTGCTAAGTTCCTGATGACACAGATTTCATTGTTGAGTGATATTGCTTTGTAAGTAAATACCACAACTTTTTTATCCATTTTTCACTTTCTGCGATGTTGAACTTGTACTGTAAACGAGGTTCTTGTAAACAGAGCCATTCCAAACTTTGGGGTGGCTGTGTCTTTTTGATTTTAATTTCCCTAAGCTATAGGACCATAAGTGGAAGTGCCCTAGGTTCTGTTGCTTTGCTTTTTAGATGTTTCAGGAAACACCATACACTTCTCCCGAGTGGTTGTTGGCAATTTACATCCCGCCCATCAGCATAACAAGGCTCCCAGTTCTCCATGGCCTGTCCTGCCTTTCTGGATTTTACACTTTTTTCAGATGGCCCTTTTGACCGGGGGGAAGTGAGACTTCATTTTAGTGCAGATTTCCTTTGCAAGCTTGCTTGGTTGGCCAAAAAGGGCGTATGCGTTTTTTCCTGAATATATTCAGGAAAAAACGCATACGCCCTTTTTGGCCAAGTGCATCATTGTGGACGTTCTGCCTCTTTTCCTATGCTTTCAATGCAATTCCAGTCTACCTCCTGAAATCGGTTTCCTGCAATTCTGCCCCGCTTTCAAGTCCTCTTGGCAGCCTTACTTCAGTCTATTTTTGGACGATAGCTGTCATTTATAACTCTGCAGGTTTGTGAATTACAGTGCCCCTGAGCTCCTTTCTTCAACTCGGTTTCTTTTGAGCTGGCCGCAACACCGCAGGATGGCTTCAGGCCCTAATCTGGTTCCGGCCCGGCATGCTGAGCCTTTGGTTAATTCCTCTTCCTG
The DNA here is from genome assembly GCF_951394435.1 of Stenella coeruleoalba. NCBI lineage: Eukaryota > Metazoa > Chordata > Mammalia > Artiodactyla > Delphinidae > Stenella > Stenella coeruleoalba. Next base: position 382,441 of record NW_027645943.1, read on the forward strand.
GTGGGAAATGAGAGTTAAATTTGCCCGTTCAGACACCTCCAGCTAGTCTCTCATTGGTTCTCGCTATTCCTGTTCATCTTCCGCAGAAATTGCAAACTGGGCCAAACAGGAGGTTAAAGGGACTGACTCTCCAAGTGGGGAGAGTGTTAGTAAAGCGTCTGGAATGTTGCACCCGAGTACCAGGGGAGGAAAACTGAGACATATTTGAACACGTCTCCCGTTCACATGGTTGATCATACTCTGGGTTCCACATGCATGTTTTAGCTGAAGGAAGAATACCTTAAACCTGGAGAGTTGAGACCCGTGGAATGGGTACCATGCAATATGACTTCAAAGGGTCTTCATTTGCTCACCGAACCTCTCCAATCCTATCACTGCTGCGTTTATGCCCCTGTACACATGCTTGATTCTCTTTCGGAGACATAGCAATCCATAGGTTTTAAGATACTTACAAGTCAGGTACATTCTTAGGCGTTTAATATGGGGGTGTTGAGTCCATTTCGTTGAGCAAGGAGTAGCTCTTTTCTATTCCATATTTGGCTTAAGGAACTTTATCTGTGCTCATTTCAATCTCTGGTTTTATGCAGCACCCCAACTCACCTTTCCCCTTAAGCAAGCATAAGTTGGTTTTCTAAATTTGAGACCCTCTTCTGTTCTGTAATTCAGTTCCTGTGTAGCCAAGTTTACATTCCGTGTATTACTGATATTTTATGATGTTTCTTTTTCTTTGTGACTTATTTCAGTTAGAATCATCATACCTGAATCCACTCATTGTGCTGCTAAGGGCCTGATGACATAGATTTCATTGCTGAGTGATATTGCTTTGTAAGTGAATACCACAACTTCTTTATCCATTTTTCACTTTCTGCGATGTTGAACTTGTACTGTAAACGAGGTTCTTGTAAACAGAGCCGTTCCAAACTTTGGGGTGGCTGTGTCTTTTTGATTTTAATTTCCCTAAGCTATAGGACCATAAGTGGCAGTGCCCTAGGCTCTGTTGCTTTGTTTTTTAGATGTTTCAGGAAACACCATACACTTCTCCCGAGTGTCTGTTGGCAATTTACATCCCGCCCATCAGCATAACAAGGCTCCCAGTTCTCAATGGCCTGTTGCCTTTCTGGATTTTACACTTTTTTCAGATGGCCCTTTTGACCGGGGGGAAGTGAGACTTCATTGTAGTGCAGATTTCCTTTGCAAGCTTGCTTGGTTGGCCAAAAAGGGCGTATGCGTTTTTTCCTGAATATATTCAGGAAAAAACGCATACGCCCTTTTTGGCCAAGTGCATCATTGTGGACGTTCTGCCTCTTTTCCTATGCTTTCAATGCAATTCCAGTCTACCTCCTGAAATCGGTTTCCTGCAATTCTGCCCTGCTTTCAAGTCCTCTTGGCAGCCTTACTTCAGTATATTTTTGGACGATAGCTGTCATTTATAACTCTGCAGGTTTGTGAATTACAGTGCCCCTGAGCTCCTTTCTTCAACTCGGTTTCTTTTGAGCTGGCCGCAACACCGCAGGATGGCTTCAGGCCCTAATCTGGTTCCGGCCCGGCATGCTGAGCCTTTGGTTAATTCCTCTTCCTGGTGGGAAATGAGAGTTAAATTTGCCGGTTCAGACACCTCCAGCTAGTCTCTCATTGGTTCTCGCTATTCCTGTTCATCTTCCGCAGAAATTGCAAACTGGGCCAAACAGGAGGTTAAAGGGACTGACTCTCCAAGTGGGGAGAGTGTTAGTAAAGCATCTGGAATGTTGCACCCGAGTACCAGGGGAGGAAAACTGAGACATATTTGAACACGTCTCCCGTTCACATGGTTGATCATACTCTGGGTTCCACATGCATGTTTTAGCTGAAGGAAGAATACCTTAAACCTGGAGAGTTGAGACCCGTGGAATGGGTACCATGCAATATGACTTCAAAGGGTCTTCATTTGCTCACCGAACCTCTCCAATCCTATCACTGCTGCGTTTATGCCCCTGTACACACGCTTGATTCTCTTTTGGAGACATAGCAATCCATAGGTTTTAAGATACTTACTAGTCAGGTACATTCTTAGGCGTTTAATATGGGGTGTTGAGTCCATTTCGTTGAGCAAGGAGTAGCTCTTGTCTATTCCATATTTGGCTTAAGGAACTTTATCTGTGCTCATTTCAATCTCTGGTTTTATGCAGCACCCCAACTCACCTTTACCCTTAAGCAAGCATAAGTTGGTTTTCTAAATTTGAGACCCTGTTCTGTTTTGGAATGCAGTTCCTGTGTAGCCAAGTTTACATTCCGTGTATTAGTGATATCTTTTGATGTTTCTTTTTCTGTGTGACTTATTTCAGTTAGAATCATCGTACCTGAATCCACTCATTATGCTGCTACGGGCCTGATGACATAGATTTCATTGCTGAGTGATACTGCATTGTACGTAAGTACCACAAGTTCTTTATCCATTTTTCACTTTCTGTGATATTGAACTTGTACGGTAAACGAGGTTCTTGTAAACGGAGGCGTCCCAAACTTTGGGGTGGCTGTGTCTTTTTGATTTTAATTTCCCTAAGCTATAGGACCATAAGTGGAAGTGCCCTAGGCTCTGTTGCTTTGTTTTTTAGATGTTTCAGGAAACACCATACACTTCTCCCGAGTGGTTGTTGGCAATTTACATCCCGCCCATCAGCATAACAAGGCTCCCAGTTCTCCATGGCCTGTCCTGCCTTTCTGGATTTTACACTTTTTTCAGATGGCCCTTTTGACCGGGGGGAAGTGAGACTTCATTGTAGTGCAGATTTCCTTTGCAAGCTTGCTTGGTTGGCCAAAAAGGGCGTATGCGTTTTTTCCTGAATATATTCAGGAAAAAACGCATACGCCCTTTTTGGCCAAGTGCATCATTGTGGACGTTCTGCCTCTTTTCCTATGCTTTCAATGCAATTCCAGTCTACCTCCTGAAATCGGTTTCCTGCAATTCTGCCCCGCTTTCAAGTCCTCTTGGCAGCCTTACTTCAGTCTATTTTTGGACGATAGCTGTCATTTATAACTCTGCAGGTTTGTGAATTACAGTGCCCCTGAGCTCCTTTCTTCAACTCGCTTTCTTGTGAGCTGGCCGCAACACCGCAGGATGGCTTCAGGCCCTAATCTGGTTCCGGCCCGGCATGCTGAGCCTTTGGTTAATTCCTCTTCCTGGTGGGAAATGAGAGTTAAATTTGCCCGTCCAGACACCTCCAGCTAGTCTCTCATTGGTTCTCGCTATTCCTGTTCATCTTCCGCAGAAATTGCAAACTGGGCCAAACAGGAGGTTAAAGGGACTGACTCTCCAAGTGGGGAGAGTGTTAGTAAAGCGTCTGCAATGTTGCACCCGAGTACCAGGGGAGGAAAACTGAGACATATTTGAACACGTCTCCTGATCACATGGTTGATCATACTCTAGGTTCCACATGCATGTTTTAGCTGAAGGAAGAATACCTTAAACCTGGGTAGTTGAAACCCGTGGAATGGGAACCATGCAATATGACTTCAAAGGGTCTTCATTTGCTCACCGAACCTCTCCAATCCTATCACTGCTGCGTTTATGCCCCTGTACACATGCTTGATTCTCTTTCGGAGACATAGCAATCCATAGGTTTTAAGATACTTACAAGTCAGGTACATTCTTAGGCGTTTAATATGGGGGTGTTGAGTCCATTTCGTTGAGCAAGGAGTAGCTCTTTTCTATTCCATATTTGGCTTAAGGAACTTTATCTGTGCTCATTTCAATCTCTGGTTTTATGCAGCACCCCAACTCACCTTTACCCTTAAGCAAGCATAAGTTGTTTTTCTAAATTTGAGACCCTCTTCTGTTCTGTAATTCAGTTCCTGTGTAGCCAAGTTTCCATTCCGTGTATTACTGATATCTTATGATGTTTCTTTTTCTGTGTGACTTATTTCAGTTAGAATCATCATACCTGAATCCACTCATTGTGCTGCTAAGGGCCTGATGACACAGATTTCATTGCTGAGTGATATTGCTTTGTAAGTAAATACCACAACTTCTTTATCCATTTTTCACTTTCTGCGATGTTTAACTTGTACTGTAAACGAGGTTCTTGTAAACAGAGCCATTCCAAACTTTGGCGTGGCTGTGTCTTTTTGATTTTAATTTCCCTAAGCTATAGGACCATAAGTGGAAGTGCCCTAGGCTCTGTTGCTTTGTTTTTTAGATGTTTCAGGAAACACCATACACTTCTCCCGAGTGGTTGTTGGCAATTTACATCCCGCCCATCAGCATAACAAGGCTCCCAGTTCTCCATGGCCTGTCCTGCCTTTCTGGATTTTACACTTTTTTCAGATGGCCCTTTTGACCGGGGGGAAGTGAGACTTCATTGTAGTGCAGATTTCCTTTGCAAGCTTGCTTGGTTGGCCAAAAAGGGCGTATGCGTTTTTTCCTGAATATATTCAGGAAAAAACGCATACGCCCTTTTTGGCCAAGTGCATCATTGTGGACGTTCTGCCTCTTTTCCTATGCTTTCAATGCAATTCCAGTCTACCTCCTGAAATCGGTTTCCTGCAATTCTGCCCCGCTTTCAAGTCCTCTTGGCAGCCTTACTTCAGTCTATTTTTGGACGATAGCTGTCATTTATAACTCTGCAGGTTTGTGAATTACAGTGCCCCTGAGCTCCTTTCTTCAACTCGGTTTCTTTTGAGCTGGCCGCAACACCGCAGGATGGCTTCAGGCCCTAATCTGGTTCCGGCCCGGCATGCTGAGCCTTTGGTTAATTCCTCTTCCTGGTGGGAAATGAGAGTTAAATTTGCCGGTTCAGACACCTCCAGCTAGTCTCTCATTGGTTCTCGCTATTCCTGTTCATCTTCCGCAGAAATTGCAAACTGGGCCAAACAGGAGGTTAAAGGGACTGACTCTCCAAGTGGGGAGAGTGTTAGTAAAGCGTCTGGAATGTTGCACCCGAGTACCAGGGGAGGAAAACTGAGACATATTTGAACACGTCTCCCGTTCACATGGTTGATCATACTCTGGGTTCCACATGCATGTTTTAGCTGAAGGAAGAATACCTTAAACCTGGAGAGTTGAGACCCGTGGAATGGGTACCATGCAATATGACTTCAAAGGGTCTTCATTTGCTCACCGAACCTCTCCAATCCTATCACTGCTGCGTTTATGCCCCTGTACACACGCTTGATTCTCTTTTGGAGACATAGCAATCCATAGGTTTTAAGATACTTACTAGTCAGGTACATTCTTAGGCGTTTAATATGGGGTGTTGAGTCCATTTCGTTGAGCAAGGAGTAGCTCTTGTCTATTCCATATTTGGCTTAAGGAACTTTATCTGTGCTCATTTCAATCTCTGGTTTTATGCAGCACCCCAACTCACTTTTACCCTTAAGCAAGAATAAGTTGGTTTTCTAAATTTGAGACCCTGTTCTGTTTTGGAATGCAGTTCCTGTGTAGCCAAGTTTACATTCCGTGTATTAGTGATATCTTTTGATGTTTCTTTTTCTGTGTGACTTATTTCAGTTAGAATCATCGTACCTGAATCCACTCATTATGCTGCTACGGGCCTGATGACATAGATTTCATTGCTGAGTGATACTGCATTGTACGTAAGTACCACAAGTTCTTTATCCATTTTTCACTTTCTGTGATATTGAACTTGTACGGTAAACGAGGTTCTTGTAAACTGAGGCGTCCCAAACTTTGGGGTGGCTGTGTCTTTTTGATTTTAATTTCCCTAAGCTATAGGACCATAAGTGGAAGTGCCCTAGGCTCTGTTGCTTTGTTTTTTAGATGTTTTAGGAAACACCATACACTTCTCCTGAGTGTCTGTTGGCAATTTACATCCCGCCCATCAGCATAACAAGGCTCCCAGTTCTCCATGGCCTGTCCTGCCTTTCTGGATTTTACACTTTTTTCAGATGGCCCTTTTGACCGGGGGGAAGTGAGACTTCATTGTAGTGCAGATTTCCTTTGCAAGCTTGCTTGGTTGGCCAAAAAGGGCGTATGCGTTTTTTCCTGAATATATTCAGGAAAAAACGCATACGCCCTTTTTGGCCAAGTGCATCATTGTGGACGTTCTGCCTCTTTTCCTATGCTTTCAATGCAATTCCAGTCTACCTCCTGAAATCGGTTTCCTGCAATTCTGCCCCGCTTTCAAGTCCTCTTGGCAGCCTTACTTCAGTCTATTTTTGGACGATAGCTGTCATTTATAACTCTGCAGGTTTGTGAATTACAGTGCCCCTGAGCTCCTTTCTTCAACTCGCTTTCTTGTGAGCTGGCCGCAACACCGCAGGATGGCTTCAGGCCCTAATCTGGTTCCGGCCCGGCATGCTGAGCCTTTGGTTAATTCCTCTTCCTGGTGGGAAATGAGAGTTAAATTTGCCCGTCCAGACACCTCCAGCTAGCCTCTCATTGGTTCTCGCTATTCCTGTTCATCTTCCGCAGAAATTGCAAACTGGGCCAAACAGGAGGTTAAAGGGACTGACTCTCCAAGTGGGGAGAGTGTTAGTAAAGCGTCTGGAATGTTGCACCCGAGTACCAGGGGAGGGAAACTGAGACATATTTGAACACGTCTCCCGATCACATGGTTGATCATACTCTAGGTTCCACATGCATGTTTTAGCTGAAGGAAGAATACCTTAAACCTGGGTAGTTGAAACCCGTGGAATGGGTACCATGCAATATGACTTCAAAGGGTCTTCATTTGCTCACCGAACCTCTCCAATCCTATCACTGCTGCATTTGTGCCCCTGTACACATGCTTGATTCTCTTTCGGAGACATAGCAATCCATAGGTTTTAAGTTACTTACTAGTCAGGTACATTCTTAGGCGTTTAATATGGGGTGTTGAGTCCATTTCGTTGAGCAAGGAGTAGCTCTTGTCTATTCCATATTTGGCTTAAGGAACTTTATCTGTGCTCATTTCAATCTCCGGTTTTATGCAGCACCCCAACTCACCTTTACCGTTAAGCAAGAATAAGTTGGTTTTCTAAATTTGAGACCCTGTTCTGTTCTGTAATTCAGTTCCTGTGTAGCCAAGTTTCCATTCCGTGTATTACTGATATCTTATGATGTTTCTTTTTCTGTGTGACTTATTTCAGTTAGAATCATCATACCTGAATCCACTCATTGTGCTGCTAAGTTCCTGATGACACAGATTTCATTGTTGAGTGATATTGCTTTGTAAGTAAATACCACAACTTTTTTATCCATTTTTCACTTTCTGCGATGTTGAACTTGTACTGTAAACGAGGTTCTTGTAAACAGAGCCATTCCAAACTTTGGGGTGGCTGTGTCTTTTTGATTTTAATTTCCCTAAGCTATAGGACCATAAGTGGAAGTGCCCTAGGTTCTGTTGCTTTGCTTTTTAGATGTTTCAGGAAACACCATACACTTCTCCCGAGTGGTTGTTGGCAATTTACATCCCGCCCATCAGCATAACAAGGCTCCCAGTTCTCCATGGCCTGTCCTGCCTTTCTGGATTTTACACTTTTTTCAGATGGCCCTTTTGACCGGGGGGAAGTGAGACTTCATTTTAGTGCAGATTTCCTTTGCAAGCTTGCTTGGTTGGCCAAAAAGGGCGTATGCGTTTTTTCCTGAATATATTCAGGAAAAAACGCATACGCCCTTTTTGGCCAAGTGCATCATTGTGGACGTTCTGCCTCTTTTCCTATGCTTTCAATGCAATTCCAGTCTACCTCCTGAAATCGGTTTCCTGCAATTCTGCCCCGCTTTCAAGTCCTCTTGGCAGCCTTACTTCAGTCTATTTTTGGACGATAGCTGTCATTTATAACTCTGCAGGTTTGTGAATTACAGTGCCCCTGAGCTCCTTTCTTCAACTCGGTTTCTTTTGAGCTGGCCGCAACACCGCAGGATGGCTTCAGGCCCTAATCTGGTTCCGGCCCGGCATGCTGAGCCTTTGGTTAATTCCTCATCCTGGTGGGAAATGAGAGTTAAATTTGCCCGTTCAGACACCTCCAGCTAGTCTCTCATTGGTTCTCGCTATTCCTGTTCATCTTCCGCAGAAATTGCAAACTGGGCCAAACAGGAGGTTAAAGGGACTGACTCTCCAAGTGGGGAGAGTGTTAGTAAAGCGTCTGGAATGTTGCACCCGAGTACCAGGGGAGGAAAACTGAGACATATTTGAACACATCTCCCGTTCACATGGTTGATCATACTCTGGGTTCCACATGCATGTTTTAGCTGAAGGAAGAATACCTTAAACCTGGAGAGTTGAGACCCGTGGAATGGGTACCATGCAATATGACTTCAAAGGGTCTTCATTTGCTCACCGAACCTCTCCAATCCTATCACTGCTGCGTTTATGCCCCTGTACACACGCTTGATTCTCTTTTGGAGACATAGCAATCCATAGGTTTTAAGATACTTACTAGTCAGGTACATTCTTAGGCGTTTAATATGGGGTGTTGAGTCCATTTCGTTGAGCAAGGAGTAGCTCTTGTCTATTCCATATTCGGCTTAAGGAACTTTATCTGTGCTCATTTCAATCTCTGGTTTTATGCAGCACCCCAACTCACCTTTACCCTTAAGCAAGCATAAGTTGGTTTTCTAAATTTGAGACCCTGTTCTGTTTTGGAATGCAGTTCCTGTGTAGCCAAGTTTACATTCCGTGTATTAGTGATACCTTATGATGTTTCTTTTTCTGTGTGACTTATTTCAGTTAGAATCATCGTACCTGAATCCACTCATTATGTTGCTACGGGCCTGATGACATAGATTTCATTGCTGAGTGATACTGCATTGTACGTAAGTACCACAAGTTCTTTATCCAGTTTTCTTTTTCTGTGATATTGAACTTGTACGGTAAATGAGGTTCTTGTAAACGGAGGCGTCCCAAACTTTGGGGTGGCTGTGTCTTTTTTATTTTAATTTTCCTAAGCTATAGGACCATAAGTGGAAGTGCCCTAGGTTCTGTTGCTTTGTTTTTTAGATGTTTCAGGAAACACCATACACTTCTCCCGAGTGGTTGTTGGCAATTTACATCCCGCCCATCAGCATAACAAGGCTCCCAGTTCTCCATGGCCTGTCCTGCCTTTCTGGATTTTACACTTTTTTCAGATGGCCCTTTTGACCGGGGGGAAGTGAGACTTCATTGTAGTGCAGATTTCCTTTGCAAGCTTGCTTGGTTGGCCAAAAAGGGCGTATGCGTTTTTTCCTGAATATATTCAGGAAAAAACGCATACGCCCTTTTTGGCCAAGTGCATCATTGTGGACGTTCTGCCTCTTTTCCTATGCTTTCAATGCAATTCCAGTCTACCTCCTGAAATCGGTTTCCTGCAATTCTGCCCCGCTTTCAAGTCCTCTTGGCAGCCTTACTTCAGTCTATTTTTGGACGATAGCTGTCATTTATAACTCTGCAGGTTTGTGAATTACAGTGCCCCTGAGCTCCTTTCTTCAACTCGCTTTCTTGTGACCTGGCCGCAACACCGCAGGATGGCTTCAGGCCCTAATCTGGTTCCGGTACGGCGCGCTGAGCCTTTGGTTATTTCCTCTTCCTGGTGGGAAATGAGAGTTAAATTTGCCCGTCCACACACCTCCAGCTAGCCTCTCATTGGTTCTCGCTATTCCTGTTCATCTTCCGCAGAAATTGCAAACTGGGCCAAACAGGAGGTTAAAGGGACTGACTCTCCAAGTGGGGAGAGTGTTAGTAAAGCGTCTGCAATGTTGCACCCGAGTACCAGGGGAGGAAAACTGAGACATATTTGAACACGTCTCTCGATCACATGGTTGATCATACTCTAGGTTCCACATGCATGTTTTAGCTGAAGGAAGAATACCTTAAACCTGGGTAGTTGAAACCCGTGGAATGGGTACCATGCAATATGACTTCAAAGGGTCTTCATTTGCTCACCGAACCTCTCCAATCCTATCACTGCTGCGTTTATGCCCCTGTACACATGCTTGATTCTCTTTCGGAGACATAGCAATCCATAGGTTTTAAGATACTTACAAGTCAGGTACATTCTTAGGCGTTTAATATGGGGGTGTTGAGTCCATTTCGTTGAGCAAGGAGTAGCTCTTTTCTATTCCATATTTGGCTTAAGGAACTTTATCTGTGCTCATTTCAATCTCTGGTTTTATGCAGCACCCCAACTCACCTTTACCCTTAAGCAAGCATAAGTTGTTTTTCTAAATTTGAGACCCTCTTCTGTTCTGTAATTCAGTTCCTGTGTAGCCAAGTTTACATTCCGTGTATTACTGATATTTTATGATGTTTCTTTTTCTGTGTGACTTATTTCAGTTAGAATCATCATACCTGAATCCACTCATTGTGCTGCTAAGGGCCTGATGACATAGATTTCATTGCTGAGTGATATTGCTTTGTAAGTGAATACCACAACTTCTTTATCCATTTTTCACTTTCTGCGATGTTGAACTTGTACTGTAAACGAGGTTCTTGTAAACAGAGCCGTTCCAAACTTTGGGGTGGCTGTGTCTTTTTGATTTTAATTTCCCTAAGCTATAGGACCATAAGTGGCAGTGCCCTAGGCTCTGTTGCTTTGTTTTTTAGATGTTTCAGGAAACACCATACACTTCTCCCGAGTGTCTGTTGGCAATTTACATCCCGCCCATCAGCATAACAAGGCTCCCAGTTCTCAATGGCCTGTTGCCTTTCTGGATTTTACACTTTTTTCAGATGGCCCTTTTGACCGGGGGGAAGTGAGACTTCATTGTAGTGCAGATTTCCTTTGCAAGCTTGCTTGGTTGGCCAAAAAGGGCGTATGCGTTTTTTCCTGAATATATTCAGGAAAAAACGCATACGCCCTTTTTGGCCAAGTGCATCATTGTGGACGTTCTGCCTCTTTTCCTATGCTTTCAATGCAATTCCAGTCTACCTCCTGAAATCGGTTTCCTGCAATTCTGCCCTGCTTTCAAGTCCTCTTGGCAGCCTTACTTCAGTATATTTTTGGACGATAGCTGTCATTTATAACTCTGCAGGTTTGTGAATTACAGTGACCCTGAGCTCCTTTCTTCAACTCGGTTTCTTTTGAGCTGGCCGCAACACCGCAGGATGGCTTCAGGCCCTAATCTGGTTCCGGCCCGGCATGCTGAGCCTTTGGTTAATTCCTCTTCCTGGTGGGAAATGAGAGTTAAATTTGCCCGTTCAGACACCTCCAGCTAGTCTCTCATTGGTTCTCGCTATTCCTGTTCATCTTCCGCAGAAATTGCAAACTGGGCCAAACAGGAGGTTAAAGGGACTGACTCTCCAAGTGGGGAGAGTGTTAGTAAAGCATCTGGAATGTTGCACCCGAGTACCAGGGGAGGAAAACTGAGACATATTTGAACACGTCTCCCGTTCACATGGTTGATCATACTCTGGGTTCCACATGCATGTTTTAGCTGAAGGAAGAATACCTTAAACCTGGAGAGTTGAGACCCGTGGAATGGGTACCATGCAATATGACTTCAAAGGGTCTTCATTTGCTCACCGAACCTCTCCAATCCTATCACTGCTGCGTTTATGCCCCTGTACACACGCTTGATTCTCTTTTGGAGACATAGCAATCCATAGGTTTTAAGATACTTACTAGTCAGGTACATTCTTAGGCGTTTAATATGGGGTGTTGAGTCCATTTCGTTGAGCAAGGAGTAGCTCTTGTCTATTCCATATTTGGCTTAAGGAACTTTATCTGTGCTCATTTCAATCTCTGGTTTTATGCAGCACCCCAACTCACCTTTACCCTTAAGCAAGCATAAGTTGGTTTTCTAAATTTGAGACCCTGTTCTGTTTTGGAATGCAGTTCCTGTGTAGCCAAGTTTACATTCCGTGTATTAGTGATATCTTTTGATGTTTCTTTTTCTGTGTGACTTATTTCAGTTAGAATCATCGTACCTGAATCCACTCATTATGCTGCTACGGGCCTGATGACATAGATTTCATTGCTGAGTGATACTGCATTGTACGTAAGTACCACAAGTTCTTTATCCATTTTTCACTTTCTGTGATATTGAACTTGTACGGTAAACGAGGTTCTTGTAAACAGAGCCGTTCCAAACTTTGGGGTGGCTGTGTCTTTTTGATTTTAATTTCCCTAAGCTATAGGACCATAAGTGGCAGTGCCCTAGGCTCTGTTGCTTTGCTTTTTAGATGTTTCAGGAAACACCATACACTTCTCCCGAGTGGTTGTTGGCAATTTACATCCCGCCCATCAGCATAACAAGGCTCCCAGTTCTCCATGGCCTGTCCTGCCTTTCTGGATTTTACACTTTTTTCAGATGGCCCTTTTGACCGGGGGGAAGTGAGACTTCATTTTAGTGCAGATTTCATTTGCAAGCTTGCTTGGTTGGCCAAAAAGGGCGTATGCGTTTTTTCCTGAATATATTCAGGAAAAAACGCATACGCCCTTTTTGGCCAAGTGCATCATTGTGGACGTTCTGCCTCTTTTCCTATGCTTTCAATGCAATTCCAGTCTACCTCCTGAAATCGGTTTCCTGCAATTCTGCCCCGCTTTCAAGTCCTCTTGGCAGCCTTACTTCAGTATATTTTTGGACGATAGCTGTCATTTATAACTCTGCAGGTTTGTGAATTACAGTGCCCCTGAGCTCCTTTCTTCAACTCGGTTTCTTTTGAGCTGGCCGCAACACCGCAGGATGGCTTCAGGCCCTAATCTGGTTCCGGCCCGGCATGCTGAGCCTTTGGTTAATTCCTCTTCCTGGTGGGAAATGAGAGTTAAATTTGCCCGTTCAGACACCTCCAGCTAGTCTCTCATTGGTTCTCGCTATTCCTGTTCATCTTCCGCAGAAATTGCAAACTGGGCCAAACAGGAGGTTAAAGGGACTGACTCTCCAAGTGGGGAGAGTGTTAGTAAAGCGTCTGGAATGTTGCACCCGAGTACCAGGGGAGGAAAACTGAGACATATTTGAACACGTCTCCCGTTCACATGGTTGATCATACTCTGGGTTCCACATGCATGTTTTAGCTGAAGGAAGAATACCTTAAACCTGGAGAGTTGAGACCCGTGGAATGGGTACCATGCAATATGACTTCAAAGGGTCTTCATTTGCTCACCGAACCTCTCCAATCCTATCACTGCTGCGTTTATGCCCCTGTACACACGCTTGATTCTCTTTTGGAGACATAGCAATCCATAGGTTTTAAGATACTTACTAGTCAGGTACATTCTTAGGCGTTTAATATGGGGTGTTGAGTCCATTTCGTTGAGCAAGGAGTAGCTCTTGTCTATTCCATATTTGGCTTAAGGAACTTTATCTGTGCTCATTTCAATCTCTGGTTTTATGCAGCACCCCACCTCACCTTTACCCTTAAGCAAGCATAAGTTGGTTTTCTAAATTTGAGACCCTGTTCTGTTTTGGAATGCAGTTCCTGTGTAGCCAAGTTTACATTCCGTGTATTAGTGATATCTTATGATGTTTCTTTTTCTGTGTGACTTATTTCAGTTAGAATCATCGTACCTGAATCCACTCATTATGCTGCTACGGGCCTGATGACATAGATTTCATTGCTGAGTGATACTGCATTGTACGTAAGTACCACAAGTTCTTTATCCATTTTTCACTTTCTGTGATATTGAACTTGTACGGTAAACGAGGTTCTTGTAAACTGAGGCGTCCCAAACTTTGGGGTGGCTGTGTCTTTTTGATTTTAATTTCCCTAAGCTATAGGACCATAAGTGGAAGTGCCCTAGGCTCTGTTGCTTTGTTTTTTAGATGTTTCAGGAAACACCATACACTTCTCCCGAGTGGTTGTTGGCAATTTACATCCCGCCCATCAGCATAACAAGGCTCCCAGTTCTCCATGGCCTGTCCTGCCTTTCTGGATTTTACACTTTTTTCAGATGGCCCTTTTGACCGGGGGGAAGTGAGACTTCATTGTAGTGCAGATTTCCTTTGCAAGCTTGCTTGGTTGGCCAAAAAGGGCGTATGCGTTTTTTCCTGAATATATTCAGGAAAAAACGCATACGCCCTTTTTGGCCAAGTGCATCATTGTGGACGTTCTGCCTCTTTTCCTATGCTTTCAATGCAATTCCAGTCTACCTCCTGAAATCGGTTTCCTGCAATTCTGCCCCGCTTTCAAGTCCTCTTGGCAGCCTTACTTCAGTCTATTTTTGGACGATAGCTGTCATTTATAACTCTGCAGGTTTGTGAATTACAGTGCCCCTGAGCTCGTTTCTTCAACTCGCTTTCTTGTGAGCTGGCCGCAACACCGCAGGATGGCTTCAGGCCCTAATCTGGTTCCGGCCCGGCATGGTAAGCCTTTGGTTAATTCCTCTTCCTGGTGGGAAATGAGAGTTAAATTTGCCCGTCCAGACACCTCCAGCTAGACTCTCATTGGTTCTTGCTATTCCTGTTCATCTTCCGCAGAAATTGCAAACTGGGCCAAACAGGAGGTTAAAGGGACTGACTCTCCAAGTGGGGAGAGTGTTAGTAAAGCGTCTGGAATGTTGCACCCGAGTACCAGGGGAGGGAAACTGAGACATATTTGAACACGTCTCCCGATCACATGGTTGATCATACTCTAGGTTCCACATGCATGTTTTAGCTGAAGGAAGAATACCTTAAACCTGGGTAGTTGAAACCCGTGGAATGGGTACCATGCAATATGACTTCAAAGGGTCTTCATTTGCTCACCGAACCTCTCCAATCCTATCACTGCTGCGTTTATGCCCCTGTACACATGCTTGATTCTCTTTCGGAGACATAGCAATCCATAGGTTTTAAGATACTTACTAGTCAGGTACATTCTTAGGCGTTTAATATGCGGTGTTGAGTCCATTTCATTGAGCAAGGAGTAGCTCTTGTCTATTCCATATTTGACTTAAGGAACTTTATCTGTGCTCATTTCAATCTCTGGTTTTATGCAGCACCCCAACTCACCTTTCCCCTTAAGCAAGCATAAGTTGGTTTTCTAAATTTGAGACCCTGTTCTGTTCTGTAATTCAGTTCCTGTGTAGCCAAGTTTACATTCCGTGTATTACTGATATCTTATGATGTTTCTTTTTCTGTGTGACTTACTTCAGTTAGAATCATCATACCTGAATCCACTCATTGTGCTGCTAAGGGCCTGATGACACAGATTTCATTGCTGAGTGATATTGCTTTGTAAGTAAATACCACATTTTCTTTATCCATTTTTCACTTTCTGCGATGTTTTACTTGTACTGTAAACGAGGTTCTTGTAAACAGAGGCGTCCCAAATTTTGGGGTGGCTGTGTCTTTTTGATTTCAATTTCCCTAAGCTATAGGACCATAAGTGGCAGTGCCCTAGGCTCTGTTGCTTTGTTTTTTAGATGTTTCAGGAAACACCATACACTTCTCCCGAGTGTCTGCTGGCAATTTACATCCTGCCCATCAGCATAACAAGGCTCCCAGTTCTCCATGGCCTGTCCTGCCTTTCTGGATTTTACACTTTTTTCAGATGGCCCTTTTGACCGGGGGGAAGTGAGACTTCATTGTAGTGCAGATTTCCTTTGCAAGCTTGCTTGGTTGGCCAAAAAGGGCGTATGCGTTTTTTCCTGAATATATTCAGGAAAAAACGCATACGCCCTTTTTGGCCAAGTGCATCATTGTGGACGTTCTGCCTCTTTTCCTATGCTTTCAATGCAATTCCAGTCTACCTCCTGAAATCGGTTTCCTGCAATTCTGCCCCGCTTTCAAGTCCTCTTGGCAGCCTTACTTCAGTCTATTTTTGGACGATAGCTGTCATTTATAACTCTGCAGGTTTGTGAGTTACAGTGCCCCTGAGCTCCTTTCTTCAACTCGCTTTCTTTTGAGCTGGCCGCAACACCGCAGGTTGGCTTCAGGCCCTAATCTGTTTCCGGTACGGCACGCTGAGCCTTTGGTTATTTCCTCTTCCTGGTGGGAAATGAGAGTTAAATTTGCCCGTCCAGACACCTCCAGCTAGCCTCTCATTGGTTCTCGCTATTCCTGTTCATCTTCCGCAGAAATTGCAAACTGGGCCAAACAGGAGGCTAAAGGCGCTGACTCTCCAAGGGGGGAGAGTGTTAGTAAAGCGTCTGCAATGTTGCACCCGAGTACCAGGGGAGGAAAACTGAGACATATTTGAACACGTCTCCCGTTCACATGGTTGATCATACTTGGGTTCCACATGCATGTTTTAGCTGAAGGAAGAATACCTTAAACCTGGAGAGTTGAGACCCGTGTAATGGGTACCATGCAATATGACTTCAAAGGGTCTTCATTTGCTCACCGAACCTCTCCAATCCTATCACTGCTGCGTTTATGCCCCTGTACACATGCTTGATTCTCTTTTGGAGACATAGCAATCCATAGGTTTAACGATACTTACTAGTCAGGTACATTCTTAGGCGTTTAATATGCGGTGTTGAGTCCATTTCGTTGAGCAAGGAGTAGCTCTTGTCTATTCCATATTTGGCTTAAGGAACTTTATCTGTGCTCATTTCAATCTCTGGTTTTATGCAGCACCCCAACTCACCTTTCCCCTTAAGCAAGCATAAGTTGGTTTTCTAAATTTGAGACCCTGTTCTGTTCTGTAATTCAGTTCCTGTGTAGCCAAGTTTACATTCCGTGTATTACTGATATCTTACGATGTTTCTTTTTCTGTGTGACTTATTTCAGTTAGAATCATCATACCTGAATCCACTCATTGTGATGCTAAGGGCCTGATGACATAGATTTCTTTGCTGAGTGATATTGCTTTGTAAGTAAATACCACAACTTCTTTATCCATTTTTCACTTTCTGCGATGTTGAACTTGTACTGTAAACGAGGTTCTTGTAAACAGAGGCGTCCCAAACTTTGGGGTGGCTGTGTCTTTTTGATTTTAATTTCCCTAAGCTATAGGACCATAAGTGGCAGTGCCCTAGGCTCTGTTGCTTTGTTTTTTAGATGTTTCAGGAAACACCATACACTTCTCCCGAGTGTCTGTTGGCAATTTACATCCCGCCCATCAGCATAACAAGGCTCCCAGTTCTCCATGGCCTGTCCTGCCTTTCTGGATTTTACACTTTTTTCAGATGGCCCTTTTGACCGGGGGGAAGTGAGACTTCATTGTAGTGCAGATTTCCTTTGCAAGCTTGCTTGGTTGGCCAAAAAGGGCGTATGCGTTTTTTCCTGAATATATTCAGGAAAAAACGCATACGCCCTTTTTGGCCAAGTGCATCATTGTGGACGTTCTGCCTCTTTTCCTATGCTTTCAATGCAATTCCAGTCTACCTCCTGAAATCGGTTTCCTGCAATTCTGCCCCGCTTTCAAGTCCTCTTGGCAGCCTTACTTCAGTCTATTTTTGGACGATAGCTGTCATTTATAACTCTGCAGGTTTGTGAATTACAGTGCCCCTGAGCTCCTTTCTTCAACTCGGTTTCTTTTGAGCTGGCTGCAACACCGCAGGATGGCTTCAGGCCCTAATCTTGTTCAGGTACGGCACGCTGAGCCTTTGGTTATTTCCTCTTCCTGGTGGGAAATGAGAGTTAAATTTGCCCGTCCAGACACCTCCAGCTAGCCTCTCATTGGTTCTCGCTATTCCTGTTCATCTTCCGCAGAAATTGCAAACTGGGCCAAACAGGAGGTTAAAGGGACTGACTCTCCAAGTGGGGAGAGTGTTAGTAAAGCGTCTGGAATGTTGCACCCGAGTACCAGGGGAGGAAACCTGAGACATATTTGAACACGTCTCCCGATCACATGGTTGATCATACTCTAGGTTCCACATGCATGTTTTAGCTGAAGGAAGAATACCTTAAACCTGGGTAGTTGAAACCCGTGGAAAGGGTACCATGCAATATGACTTCAAAGGGTCTTCATTTGCTCACCGAACCTCTCCAATCCTATCACTGCTGCGTTTATGCCCCTGTACACATGCTTGATTCTCTTTCGGAGACATAGCAATC
This sequence comes from Stenella coeruleoalba, assembly GCF_951394435.1. Lineage (NCBI taxonomy): Eukaryota > Metazoa > Chordata > Mammalia > Artiodactyla > Delphinidae > Stenella > Stenella coeruleoalba. Next base: position 400,250 of record NW_027645943.1, read on the forward strand.
CATAGGTTTTAAGATACTTACAAGTCAGGTACATTCTTAGGCGTTTAATATGGGGTGTTGAGTCCATTTCGTTGAGCAAGGAGTAGCTCTTTTCTATTCCATATTTGGCTTAAGGAACTTTATCTGTGCTCATTTCAATCTCTGGTTTTATGCAGCACCCCAACTCACCTTTACCCTTAAGCAAGCATAAGTTGGTTTTCTAAATTTGAGACCCTGTTCTGTTTTGGAATGCAGTTCCTGTGTAGCCAAGTTTACATTCCGTGTATTAGTGATATCTTATGATGTTTCTTTTTCTGTGTGACTTATTTCAGTTAGAATCATCGTACCTGAATCCACTCATTATGCTGCTACGGGCCTGATGACATAGATTTCATTGCTGAGTGATACTGCATTGTACGTAAGTACCACAAGTTCTTTATCCATTTTTCACTTTCTGTGATATTGAACTTGTACGGTAAACGAGGTTCTTGTAAACGGAGGCGTCCCAAACTTTGGGGTGGCTGTGTCTTTTTGATTTTAATTTCCCTAAGCTATAGGACCATAAGTGGAAGTGCCCTAGGCTCTGTTGCTTTGTTTTTTAGATGTTTCAGGAAACACCATACACTTCTCCCGAGTGTCTGTTGGCAATTTACATCCCGCCCATCAGCATAACAAGGCTCCCAATTCTCCATGGCCTGTCCTGCCTTTCTGGATTTTACACTTTTTTCAGATGGCCCGTTTGACCGGGGGGAAGTGAGACTTCATTGTAGTGCAGATTTCCTTTGCAAGCTTGCTTGGTTGGCCAAAAAGGGCGTATGCGTTTTTTCCTGAATATATTCAGGAAAAAACGCATACGCCCTTTTTGGCCAAGTGCATCATTGTGGACGTTCTGCCTCTTTTCCTATGCTTTCAATGCAATTCCAGTCTACCTCCTGAAATCGGTTTCCTGCAATTCTGCCCCGCTTTCAAGTCCTCTTGGCAGCCTTACTTCAGTCTATTTTTGGACGATAGCTGTCATTTATAACTCTGCAGGTTTGTGAATTACAGTGCCCCTGAGCTCCTTTCTTCAACTCGCTTTCTTGTGACCTGGCCGCAACACCGCAGGATGGCTTCAGGCCCTAATCTGGTTCCGGTACGGCGCGCTGAGCCTTTGGTTATTTCCTCTTCCTGGTGGGAAATGAGAGTTAAATTTGCCCGTCCACACACCTCCAGCTAGCCTCTCATTGGTTCTCGCTATTCCTGTTCATCTTCCGCAGAAATTGCAAACTGGGCCAAACAGGAGGTTAAAGGCGCTGACTCTCCAAGTGGGGAGAGTGTTAGTAAAGCGTCTGGAATGTTGCACCCGAGTACCAGGGGAGGAAAACTGAGACATATTTGAACACGTCTCCCGTTCACATGGTTGATCATACTTGGGTTCCACATGCATGTTTTAGCTGAAGGAAGAATACCTTAAACCTGGAGAGTTGAGACCCGTGTAATGGGTACCATGCAATATGACTTCAAAGGGTCTTCATTTGCTCACCGAACCTCTCCAATCCTATCACTGCTGCGTTTATGCCCCTGTACACATGCTTGATTCTCTTTTGGAGACATAGCAATCCATAGGTTTTAAGATACTTACTAGTCAGGTACATTCTTAGGCGTTTAATATGCGGTGTGGAGTCCATTTCGTTGAGCAAGGAGTAGCTCTTGTCTATTCCATATTTGACTTAAGGAACTTTATCTGTGCTCATTTCAATCTCTGGTTTTATGCAGCACCCCAACTCACCTTTACCCTTAAGCAAGCATAAGTTGGTTTTCTAAATTTGAGACCCTGTTCTGTTCTGTAATTCAGTTCCTGTGTAGCCAAGTTTACATTCCGTGTATTACTGATATCTTACGATGTTTCTTTTTCTGTGTGACTTATTTCAGTTAGAATCATCATACCTGAATCCACTCATTGTGATGCTAAGGGCCTGATGACATAGATTTCATTGCTGAGTGATATTGCTTTTTAAGTAAATACCACAAGTTCTTTATCCATTTTTCACTTTCTGCGATGTTGAACTTGTACTGTAAACGAGGTTCTTGTAAACAGAGGCGTCCCAAATTTTGGGGTGGCTGTGTCTTTTTGATTTTAATTTCCCTAAGCTATAGGACCATAAGTGGCAGTGCCCTAGGCTCTGTTGCTTTGTTTTTTAGATGTTTCAGGAAACACCATACACTTCTCCGGAGTGGTTGTTGGCAATTTACATCCCGCCCATCAGCATAACAAGGCTCCCAGTTCTCCATGGCCTGTCCTGCCTTTCTGGATTTTACACTTTTTTCAGATGGCCCTTTTGACCGGGGGGAAGTGAGACTTCATTGTAGTGCAGATTTCCTTTGCAAGCTTGCTTGGTTGGCCAAAAAGTGCGTATGCGTTTTTTCCTGAATATATTCAGGAAAAAACGCATATGCCCTTTTTGGCCAAGTGCATCATTGTGGACGTTCTGCCTCTTTTCCTATGCTTTCAATGCAATTCCAGTCTACCTCCTGAAATCGGTTTCCTGCAATTCTGCCCCGCTTTCAAGTCCTCTTGGCAGCCTTACTTCAGTATATTTTTGGACGATAGCTGTCATTTATAACTCTGCAGGTTTGTGAATTACAGTGCCCCTGAGCTCCTTTCTTCAACTCGCTTTCTTGTGAGCTGGCCGCAACACCGCAGGATGGCTTCAGGCCCTAATCTTGTTCCGGCACGGCATGCTGAGCCTTTGGTTAATTCCTCTTCCTGGTGGGAAATGAGAGTTAAATTTGCCCGTTCAGACACCTCCAGCTAGTCTCTCATTGGTTCTCGCTATTCCTGTTCATCTTCCGCAGAAATTGCAAACTGGGCCAAACAGGAGGTTAAAGGGACTGACTCTCCAAGTCGGGAGAGTGTTAGTAAAGCGTCTGGAATGTTGCACCCGAGTACCAGGGGAGGAAAACTGAGACATATTTGAACACGTCTCCCGTTCACATGGTTGATCATACTCTGGGTTCCACATGCATGTTTTAGCTGAAGGAAGAATACCTTAAACCTGGAGAGTTGAGACCCGTGGAATGGGTACCATGCAATATGACTTCAAAGGGTCTTCATTTGCTCACCGAACCTCTCCAATCCTATCACTGCTGCGTTTGTGCCCATGTACACACGCTTGATTCTCTTTTGGAGACATAGCAATCCATAGGTTTTAAGATACTTACTAGTCAGGTACATTCTTAGGCGTTTAATATGGGGTGTTGAGTCCATTTCGTTGAGCAAGGAGTAGCTCTTGTCTATTCCATATTTGGCTTAAGGAACTTTACCTGTGCTCATTTCAATCTCTGGTTTTATGCAGCACCCCAACTCACCTTTCCCCTTAAGCAAGCATAAGTTGGTTTTCTAAATTTGAGACCCTGTTCTGTTTTGGAATGCAGTTCCTGTGTAGCCAAGTTTACATTCCGTGTATTAGTGATATCTTATGATGTTTCTTTTTCTGTGTGACTTATTTCAGTTAGAATCATCGTACCTGAATCCACTCATTATGCTGCTACGGGCCTGATGACATAGATTTCATTGCTGAGTGATACTGCATTGTACGTAAGTACCACAAGTTCTTTATCCATTTTTCACTTTCTGTGATATTGAACTTGTACTGTAAACGAGGTTCTTGTAAACGGAGGCGTCCCAAACTTTGGGGTGGCTGTGTCTTTTTGATTTTAATTTCCCTAAGCTATAGGACCATAAGTGGAAGTGCCCTAGGCTCTGTTGCTTTGTTTTTTAGATGTTTCAGGAAACACCATACACTTCTCCCGAGTGGTTGTTGGCAATTTACATCCCGCCCATCAGCATAACAAGGCTCCCAGTTCTCCATGGCCTGTCCTGCCTTTCTGGATTTTACACTTTTTTCAGATGGCCCTTTTGACCGGGGGGAACTGAGACTTCATTGTAGTGCAGATTTCCTTTGCAAGCTTGCTTGGTTGGCCAAAAAGGGCGTATACGTTTTTTCCTGAATATATTCAGGAAAAAACGCATACGCCCTTTTTGGCCAAGTGCATCATTGTGGACGTTCTGCCTCTTTTCCTATGCTTTCAATGCAATTCCAGTCTACCTCCTGAAATCGGTTTCCTGCAATTCTGCCCCGCTTTCAAGTCCTCTTGGCAGCCTTACTTCAGTCTAATTTTGGACGATAGCTGTTATTTATAACTCTGCAGGTTTGTGAATTACAGTGCCCCTGAGCTCCTTTCTTCAACTCGCTTTCTTTTGAGCTGGCCGCAACACCGCAGGATGGCTTCAGGCCCTAATCTGGTTCCGGTACGGCGCGCTGAGCCTTTGGTTATTTCCTCTTCCTGGTGGGAAATGAGAGTTAAATTTGCCCGTCCAGACACCTCCAGCTAGCCTTTCATTGGTTCTCGCTATTCCTGTTCATCTTCCGCAGAAATTGCAAACTGGGCCAAACAGGAGGTTAAAGGCGCTGACTCTCCAAGTCGGGAGAGTGTTAGTAAAGCGTCTGGAATGTTGCACCCGAGTACCAGGGGAGGAAAACTGAGACATATTTAAACACGTCTCACGTTCACATGGTTGATCATACTTGGGTTCCACATGCATGTTTTAGCTGAAGGAAGAATACCTTAAACCTGGAGAGTTGAGACCCGTGGAATGGGTACCATGCAATATGACTTCAAAGGGTCTTCATTTGCTCACCGAACCTCTCCAATCCTATCACTGCTGCGTTTATGCCCCTGTACACATGCTTGATTCTCTTTCGGAGACATAGCAATCCATAGGTTTTAAGATACTTACTAATCAGGTACATTCTTAGGCGTTTAATATGCGGTGTTGAGTCCATTTCGTTGAGCAAGGAGTAGCTCTTGTCTATTCCATATTTGGCTTAAGGAACTTTATCTGTGCTCATTTCAATCTCTGGTTTTATGCAGCACCCCAACTCACCTTTACCCTTAAGCAAGAATAAGTTGGTTTTCTAAATTTGAGACCCTGTTCTGTTCTGTAATTCAGTTCCTGTGTAGCCAAGTTTACATTCCGTGTATTACTGATATCTTATGATGTTTCTTTTTCTGTGTGACTTATTTCAGTTAGAATCATCATACCTGAATCCACTCATTGTGATGCTAAGGGCCTGATGACACAGATTTCATTGCTGAGTGATATTGCTTTGTAAGTAAATACCACAACTTCTTTATCCATTTTTCACTTTCTGCGATGTTGAACTTGCAATGTAAACGAGTTTCTTGTAAACAGAGCCGTTCCAAACTTTGGGGTGGCTGTGTCTTTTTGATTTTAATTTCCCTAAGCTATAGGACCATAAGTGGAAGTGCCCTAGGTTCTGTTGCTTTGTTTTTTAGATGTTTCAGGAAACACCATACACTTCTCCGGAGTGGTTGTTGGCAATTTACATCCCGCCCATCAGCATAACAAGGCTCCCAGTTCTCCATGGCCTGTCCTGCCTTTCTGGATTTTACACTTTTTTCAGATGGCCCTTTTGACCGGGGGGAAGTGAGACTTCATTGTAGTGCAGATTTCCTTTGCAAGCTTGCTTGGTTGGCCAAAAAGGGCGTATGCGTTTTTTCCTGAATATATTCAGGAAAAAACGCATACGCCCTTTTTGGCCAAGTGCATCATTGTGGACGTTCTGCCTCTTTTCCTATGCTTTCAATGCAATTCCAGTCTACCTCCTGAAATCGGTTTCCTGCAATTCTGCCCCGCTTTCAAGTCCTCTTGGCAGCCTTCCTTCAGTCTATTTTTGGACGATAGCTGTCATTTATAACTCTGCAGGTTTGTGAATTACAGGGCCCCAGAGCTCCTTTCTTCAACTCGCTTTCTTGTGACCTGGCCGCAACACCGCAGGATGGCTTCAGGCCCTAATCTGGTTCCGGCCCGGCACGCTGAGCCTTTGGTTAATTCCTCTTCCTGGTGGGAAATGAGAGTTAAATTTGCCCGTCCAGACACCTCCAGCTAGCCTTTCATTGGTTCTCGCTATTCCTGTTCATCTTCCGCAGAAATTGCAAACTGGGCCAAACAGGAGGTTAAAGGGACTGACTCTCCAAGTCGGGAGAGTGTTAGTAAAGCGTCTGGAATGTTGCACCCGAGTACCAGGGGAGGAAAACTGAGACCTATTTGAACACGTCTCCCGTTCACATGGTTGATCATACTCTGGGTTCCACATGCATGTTTTAGCTGAAGGAAGAATACCTTAAACCTGGAGAGTTGAGACCCGTGTAATGGGTACCATGCAATATGACTTCAAAGGGTCTTCATTTGCTCACCGAACCTCTCCAATCCTATCACTGCTGCGTTTATGCCCCTGTACACATGCTTGATTCTCTTTTGGAGACATAGCAATCCATAGGTTTTAAGATACTTACTAGTCAGGTACATTCTTAGGCGTTTAATATGGGGTGTTGAGTCCATTTCGTTGAGCAAGGAGTAGCTCTTGTCTATTCCATATTTGGCTTAAGGAACTTTACCTGTGCTCATTTCAATCTCTGGTTTTATGCAGCACCCCAACTCACCTTTCCCCTTAAGCAAGCATAAGTTGGTTTTCTAAATTTGAGACCCTGTTCTGTTTTGGAATGCAGTTCCTGTGTAGCCAAGTTTACATTCCGTGTATTAGTGATATCTTATGATGTTTCTTTTTCTGTGTGACTTATTTCAGTTAGAATCATCGTACCTGAATCCACTCATTATGCTGCTACGGGCCTGATGACATAGATTTCATTGCTGAGTGATACTGCATTGTACGTAAGTACCACAAGTTCTTTATCCATTTTTCACTTTCTGTGATATTGAACTTGTACTGTAAACGAGGTTCTTGTAAACGGAGGCGTCCCAAACTTTGGGGTGGCTGTGTCTTTTTGATTTTAATTTCCCTAAGCTATAGGACCATAAGTGGAAGTGCCCTAGGCTCTGTTGCTTTGTTTTTTAGATGTTTCAGGAAACACCATACACTTCTCCCGAGTGGTTGTTGGCAATTTACATCCCGCCCATCAGCATAACAAGGCTCCCAGTTCTCCATGGCCTGTCCTGCCTTTCTGGATTTTACACTTTTTTCAGATGGCCCTTTTGACCGGGGGGAACTGAGACTTCATTGTAGTGCAGATTTCCTTTGCAAGCTTGCTTGGTTGGCCAAAAAGGGCGTATGCGTTTTTTCCTGAATATATTCAGGAAAAAACGCATACGCCCTTTTTGGCCAAGTGCATCATTGTGGACGTTCTGCCTCTTTTCCTATGCTTTCAATGCAATTCCAGTCTACCTCCTGAAATCGGTTTCCTGCAATTCTGCCCCGCTTTCAAGTCCTCTTGGCAGCCTTACTTCAGTCTAATTTTGGACGATAGCTGTTATTTATAACTCTGCAGGTTTGTGAATTACAGTGCCCCTGAGCTCCTTTCTTCAACTCGCTTTCTTTTGAGCTGGCCGCAACACCGCAGGATGGCTTCAGGCCCTAATCTGGTTCCGGTACGGCGCGCTGAGCCTTTGGTTATTTCCTCTTCCTGGTGGGAAATGAGAGTTAAATTTGCCCGTCCAGACACCTCCAGCTAGCCTTTCATTGGTTCTCGCTATTCCTGTTCATCTTCCGCAGAAATTGCAAACTGGGCCAAACAGGAGGTTAAAGGCGCTGACTCTCCAAGTGGGGAGAGTGTTAGTAAAGCGTCTGGAATGTTGCACCCGAGTACCAGGGGAGGAAAACTGAGACATATTTAAACACGTCTCACGTTCACATGGTTGATCATACTTGGGTTCCACATGCATGTTTTAGCTGAAGGAAGAATACCTTAAACCTGGAGAGTTGAGACCCGTGGAATGGGTACCATGCAATATGACTTCAAAGGGTCTTCATTTGCTCACCGAACCTCTCCAATCCTATCACTGCTGCGTTTATGCCCCTGTACACATGCTTGATTCTCTTTCGGAGACATAGCAATCCATAGGTTTAAAGATACTTACTAATCAGGTACATTCTTAGGCCTTTAATATGCGGTGTTGAGTCCATTTCGTTGAGCAAGGAGTAGCTCTTGTCTATTCCATATTTGGCTTAAGGAACTTTATCTGTGCTCATTTCAATCTCTGGTTTTATGCAGCACCCCAACTCACCTTTACCCTTAAGCAAGAATAAGTTTGTTTTCTAAATTTGAGACCCTGTTCTGTTCTGTAATTCAGTTCCTGTGTAGCCAAGTTTACATTCCATGTATTACTGATATCTTATGATGTTTCTTTTTCTGTGTGACTTATTTCAGTTAGAATCATCATACCTGAATCCACTCATTGTGCTGCTAAGGGCCTGATGACACAGATTTCATTGCTGAGTGATATTGCTTTGTAAGTAAATACCACAACTTCTTTATCCATTTTTCACTTTCTGCGATGTTGAACTTGCAATGTAAACGAGTTTCTTGTAAACAGAGCCGTTCCAAACTTTGGGGTGGCTGTGTCTTTTTGATTTTAATTTCCCTAAGCTATAGGACCATAAGTGGAAGTGCCCTAGGTTCTGTTGCTTTGTTTTTTAGATGTTTCAGGAAACACCATACACTTCTCCGGAGTGGTTGTTGGCAATTTACATCCCGCCCATCAGCATAACAAGGCTCCCAGTTCTCCATGGCCTGTCCTGCCTTTCTGGATTTTACACTTTTTTCAGATGGCCCTTTTGACCGGGGGGAAGTGAGACTTCATTGTAGTGCAGATTTCCTTTGCAAGCTTGCTTGGTTGGCCAAAAAGGGCGTATGCGTTTTTTCCTGAATATATTCAGGAAAAAACGCATACGCCCTTTTTGGCCAAGTGCATCATTGTGGACGTTCTGCCTCTTTTCCTATGCTTTCAATGCAATTCCAGTCTACCTCCTGAAATCGGTTTCCTGCAATTCTGCCCCGCTTTCAAGTCCTCTTGGCAGCCTTCCTTCAGTCTATTTTTGGACGATAGCTGTCATTTATAACTCTGCAGGTTTGTGAATTACAGGGCCCCAGAGCTCCTTTCTTCAACTCGCTTTCTTGTGACCTGGCCGCAACACCGCAGGATGGCTTCAGGCCCTAATCTGGTTCCGGCCCGGCACGCTGAGCCTTTGGTTAATTCCTCTTCCTGGTGGGAAATGAGAGTTAAATTTGCCCGTCCAGACACCTCCAGCTAGCCTTTCATTGGTTCTCGCTATTCCTGTTCATCTTCCGCAGAAATTGCAAACTGGGCCAAACAGGAGGTTAAAGGGACTGACTCTCCAAGTCGGGAGAGTGTTAGTAAAGCGTCTGGAATGTTGCACCCGAGTACCAGGGGAGGAAAACTGAGACCTATTTGAACACGTCTCCCGTTCACATGGTTGATCATACTCTGGGTTCCACATGCATGTTTTAGCTGAAGGAAGAATACCTTAAACCTGGAGAGTTGAGACCCGTGGAATGGGTACCATGCAATATGACTTCAAAGGGTCTTCATTTGCTCACCGAACCTCTCCAATCCTATCACTGCTGCGTTTATGCCCCTGTACACATGCTTGATTCTCTTTCGGAGACATAGCCATACATAGGTTTTACGATACTTACTAGTCAGGTACATTCTTAGGCGTTTAATATGGGGTGTTGAGTCCATTTCGTTGAGCAAGGAGTAGCTCTTGTCTATTCCATATTTGGCTTAAGGAACTTTATCTGTGCTCATTTCAATCTCTGGTTTTATGCAGCAACCCAACTCACCTTTACCCTTAAGCAAGCATAAGTTGGTTTTCTAAATTTGAGACCCTGTTCTGTTTTGGAATGCAGTTCCTGTGTAGCCAAGTTTACATTCCGTGTATTAGTGATATCTTATGATGTTTCTTTTTCTGTGTGACTTATTTCAGTTAGAATCATCGTACCTGAATCCACTCATTGTGCTGCTAAGGGCCTGATGACATAGATTTCATTGCTGAGTGATATTGCTTTGTAAGTAAATACCACAACTTCTTTATCCATTTTTCACTTTCTGCGATGTTGAACTTGTACTGTAAACGAGGTTCTTGTAAACAGAGGCGTCCCAAACTTTGGGGTGGCTGTGTCTTTTTGATTTTAATTTCCCTAAGCTATAGGACCATAAGTGGCAGTGCCCTAGGCTCTGTTGCTTTGTTTTTTAGATGTTTCAGGAAACACCATACACTTCTCCCGAGTGTCTGTTGGCAATTTACATCCCGCCCATCAGCATAACAAGGCTCCCAGTTCTCCATGGCCTGTCCTGCCTTTCTGGATTTTACACTTTTTTCAGATGGCCCTTTTGACCGGGGGGAAGTGAGACTTCATTGTAGTGCAGATTTCCTTTGCAAGCTTGCTTGGTTGGCCAAAAAGGGCGTATGCGTTTTTTCCTGAATATATTCAGGAAAAAACGCATACGCCCTTTTTGGCCAAGTGCATCATTGTGGACGTTCTGCCTCTTTTCCTATGCTTTCAATGCAATTCCAGTCTACCTCCTGAAATCGGTTTCCTGCAATTCTGCCCCGCTTTCAAGTCCTCTTGGCAGCCTTACTTCAGTCTAATTTTGGACGATAGCTGTCATTTATAACTCTGCAGGTTTGTGAATTACAGTGCCCCTGAGCTCCTTTCTTCAACTCGCTTTCTTTTGAGCTGGCCGCAACACCGCAGGATGGCTTCAGGCCCTAATCTGGTTCCGGTACGGCGCGCTGAGCCTTTGGTTATTTCCTCTTCCTGGTGGGAAATGAGAGTTAAATTTGCCCGTCCAGACACCTCCAGCTAGCCTTTCATTGGTTCTCGCTATTCCTGTTCATCTTCCGCAGAAATTGCAAACTGGGCCAAACAGGAGGTTAAAGGGACTGACTCTCCAAGTCGGGAGAGTGTTAGTAAAGCGTCTGGAATGTTGCACCCGAGTACCAGGGGAGGAAAACTGAGACATATTTGAACACGTCTCCCGTTCACATGGTTGATCATACTCTGGGTTCCACATGCATGTTTTAGCTGAAGGAAGAATACCTTAAACCTGGAGAGTTGAGACCCGTGGAATGGGTACCATGCAATATGACTTCAAAGGGTCTTCATTTGCTCACCGAACCTCTCCAATCCTATCACTGCTGCGTTTGTGCCCCTGTACACACGCTTGATTCTCTTTTGGAGACATAGCAATCCATAGGTTTTAAGATACTTACTAGTCAGGTACATTCTTAGGCGTTTAATATGGGGTGTTGAGTCCATTTCGTTGAGCAAGGAGTAGCTCTTGTCTATTCCATATTTGGCTTAAGGAACTTTATCTGTGCTCATTTCAATCTCTGGTTTTATGCAGCACCCCAACTCACCTTTCCCCTTAAGCAAGCATAAGTTGGTTTTCTAAATTTGAGACCCTGTTCTGTTTTGGAATGCAGTTCCTGTGTAGCCAAGATTACATTCCGTGTATTTGTGATATCTTATGATGTTTCTTTTTCTGTGTGACTTATTTCAGTTAGAATCATCGTACCTGAATCCACTCATTATGCTGCTACGGGCCTGATGACATAGATTTCATTGCTGAGTGATACTGCATTGTACGTAAGTACCACAAGTTCTTTATCCATTTTTCACTTTCTGTGATATTGAACTTGTACGGTAAACGAGGTTCTTGTAAACGGAGGCGTCCCAAACATTGGGGTGGCTGTGTCTTTTTGATTTTAATTTCCCTAAGCTATAGGACCATAAGTGGAAGTGCCCTAGGCTCTGTTGCTTTGTTTTTTAGATGTTTCAGGAAACACCATACACTTCTCCCGAGTGTCTGTTGGCAATTTACATCCCGCCCATCAGCATAACAAGGCTCCCAGTTCTCCATGGCCTGTCCTGCCTTTCTGGATTTTACACTTTTTTCAGATGGCCCTTTTGACCGGGGGGAAGTGAGACTTCATTGTAGTGCAGATTTCCTTTGCAAGCTTGCTTGGTTGGCCAAAAAGGGCGTATGCGTTTTTTCCTGAATATATTCAGGAAAAAACGCATACGCCCTTTTTGGCCAAGTGCATCATTGTGGACGTTCTGCCTCTTTTCCTATGCTTTCAATGCAATTCCAGTCTACCTCCTGAAATCGGTTTCCTGCAATTCTGCCCCGCTTTCAAGTCCTCTTGGCAGCCTTACTTCAGTCTAATTTTGGACGATAGCTGTCATTTATAACTCTGCAGGTTTGTGAATTACAGTGCCCCTGAGCTCCTTTCTTCAACTCGCTTTCTTTTGAGCTGGCCGCAACACCGCAGGATGGCTTCAGGCCCTAATCTGGTTCCGGTACGGCGCGCTGAGCCTTTGGTTATTTCCTCTTCCTGGTGGGAAATGAGAGTTAAATTTGCCCGTCCAGACACCTCCAGCTAGCCTCTCATTGGTTCTCGCTATTCCTGTTCATCTTCCGCAGAAATTGCAAACTGGGCCAAATAGGAGGTTAAAGGGACTGACTCTCCAAGTGGGGAGAGTGTTAGTAAAGCGTCTGGAATGTTGCACCCGAGTACCAGGGGAGGAAAACTGAGACATATTTAAACACGTCTCCCGTTCACATGGTTGATCATACTTGGGTTCCACATGCATGTTTTAGCTGAAGGAAGAATACCTTAAACCTGGAGAGTTGAGACCCGTGTAATGGGTACCATGCAATATGACTTCAAAGGGTCTTCATTTGCTCACCGAACCTCTCCAATCCTATCACTGCTGCGTTTATGCCCCTGTTCACATGCTTGATTCTTTTTTGGAGACATAGCAATCCATAGGTTTTACGATACTTACTAGTCAGGTACATTCGTAGGCGTTTAATATGCGGTGTTGAGTCCATTTCGTTGAGCAAGGAGTAGCTCTTGTCTATTCCATATTTGACTTAAGGAACTTTATCTGTGCTCATTTCAATCTCTGGTTTTATGCAGCACCCCAACTCACCTTTACCCTTAAGCAAGCATAAGTTGGTTTTCTAAATTTGAGACCCTGTTCTGTTCTGTAATTCAGTTCCTGTGTAGCCAAGTTTACATTCCGTGTATTACTGATATCTTACGATGTTTCTTTTTCTGTGTGACTTATTTCAGTTAGAATCATCATACCTGTATCCACTCATTGTACTGCTAAGGGCCTGATGACATAGATTTCATTGCTGAGTGATATTGCTTTGTAAGTGAATACCACAACTTCTTTATCCATTTTTCACTTTCTGCGATGTTGAAATTGTACTGTAAACGAGGTTCTTGTAAACAGAGCCGTTCCAAACTTTGGGGTGGCTGTGTCTTTTTGATTTTAATTTCCCTAAGCTATAGGACCATAAGTGGAAGTGCCCTAGGCTCTGGTGCTTTGTTTTTTAGATGTTTCAGGAAACACCATACACTTCTCCCGAGTGTCTGTTGGCAATTTACATCCCGCCCATCAGCATAACAAGGCTCCCAGTTCTCAATGGCCTGTTGCCTTTCTGGATTTTACACTTTTTTCAGATGGCCCTTTTGGCCGGGGGGAAGTGAGACTTCATTGTAGTGCAGATTTCCTTTGCAAGCTTGCTTGGTTGGCCAAAAAGGGCATATGCGTTTTTTCTGAATATATTCAGGAAAAAACGCATACGCCCTTTTTGGCCAAGTGCATCATTGTGGACGTTCTGCCTCTTTTCCTATGCTTTCAATGCAATTCCAGTCTACCTCCTGAAATCGGTTTCCTGCAATTCTGCCCCGCTTTCAAGTCCTCTTGGCAGCCTTACTTCAGTCTATTTTTGGACGATAGCTGTCATTTATAACTCTGCAGGTTTGTGAATTACAGTGCCCCTGAGCTCCTTTCTTCAACTCGCTTTCTTGTGACCTGGCCGCAACACCGCAGGATGGCTTCAGGCCCTAATCTGGTTCCGGCCCGGCATGCTGAGCCTTTGGTTAATTCCTCTTCCTGGTGGGAAATGAGAGTTAAATTTGCCCGTCCAGACACCTCCAGCTAGCCTCTCATTGGTTCTCGCTATTCCTGTTCATCTTCCGCAGAAATTGCAAACTGGGCCAAACAGGAGGTTAAAGGGACTGACTCTCCAAGTGGGGAGAGTGTTAGTAAAGCGTCTGGAATGTTGCACCCGAGTACCAGGGGAGGAAAACTGAGACATATTTGAACACGTCTCCCGATCACATGGTTGATCATACTCTAGGTTCCACATGCATGTTTTAGCTGAAGGAAGAATACCTTAAACCTGGGTAGTTGAAACCCGTGGAATGGGTACCATGCAATATGACTTCAAAGGGTCTTCATTTGTTCACCGAACCTCTCCAATCCTATCACTGCTGCGTTTATGCCCCTGTACACATGCTTGATTCTCTTTCGGAGACATAGCAATCCATAGGTTTTAAGATACTTACAAGTCAGGTACATTCTTAGGCGTTTAATATGGGGTGTTGAGTCCATTTCGTTGAGCAAAGAGTAGCTCTTTTCTATTCCATATTTGGCTTAAGGAACTTTATCTGTGCTCATTTCAATCTCTGGTTTTATGCAGCACCCCAACTCACCTTTACCCTTAAGCAAGCATATGTTGTTTTTCTAAATTTGAGACCCTGTTCTGTTCTGTAATTCAGTTCCTGTGTAGCCAAGTTTACATTCCGTGTATTACTGATATTTTATGATGTTTCTTTTTCTGTGTGACTTATTTCAGTTAGAATCATCATACCTGTATCCACTCATTGTGCTGCTAAGGGCCTGATGACATAGATTTCATTGCTGAGTGATATTGCTTTGTAAGTGAATACCACAACTTCTTTATCCATTTTTCACTTTCTGCGATGTTGAACTTGTACTGTAAACGAGGTTCTTGTAAACAGAGCCGTTCCAAACTTTGGGGTGGCTGTGTCTTTTTGATTTTAATTTCCCTAAGCTATAGGACCATAAGTGGAAGTGCCCTAGGCTCTGTTGCTTTGTTTTTTAGATGTTTCAGGAAACACCATACACTTCTCCCGAGTGTCTGTTGGCAATTTACATCCCGCCCATCAGCATTACAAGGCTCCCAGTTCTCAATGGCCTGTTTCCTTTCTGGATTTTACACTTTTTTCAGATGGCCCTTTTGGCCGGGGGGAAGTGAGACTTCATTGTAGTGCAGATTTCCTTTGCAAGCTTGCTTGGTTGGCCAAAAAGGGCGTATGCGTTTTTTCCTGAATATATTCAGGAAAAAACGCATACGCCCTTTTTGGCCAAGTGCATCATTGTGGACGTTCTGCCTCTTTTCCTATGCTTTCAATGCAATTCCAGTCTACCTCCTGAAATCGGTTTCCTGCAATTCTGCCCCGCTTTCAAGTCCTCTTGGCAGCCTTACTTCAGTCTATTTTTGGACGATAGCTGTCATTTATAACTCTGCAGGTTTGTGAATTACAGTGCCCCTGAGCTCCTTTCTTCAACTCGCTTTCTTGTGACCTGGCCGCAACACCGCAGAATGGCTTCAGGCCGTAATCTGGTTCCGGCCCGGCATGCTGAGCCTTTGGTTAATTCCTCTTCCTGGTGGGAAATGAGAGTTAAATTTGCCCGTCCACACACCTCCAGCTAGCCTCTCATTGGTTCTCGCTATTCCTATTCATCTTCCGCAGAAATTGCAAACTGGGCCAAACAGGAGGTTAAAGGGACTGACTCTCCAAGTGGGGAGAGTGTTAGTAAAGCGTCTGGAATGTTGCACCCGAGTACCAGGGGAGGAAAACTGAGACATATTTGAACACGTCTCCCGATCACATGGTTGATCATACTCTAGGTTCCACATGCATGTTTTAGCTGAAGGAAGAATACCTTAAACCTGGGTAGTTGAAACCCGTGGAATGGGTACCATGCAATATGACTTCAAAGGGTCTTCATTTGCTCACCGAACCTCTCCAATCCTATCACTGCTGCGTTTATGCCCCTGTACACATGCTTGATTCTCTTTCGGAGACATAGCAATCCATAGGTTTTAAGATACTTACTAGTCAGGTACATTCTTAGGCGTTTAATATGGGGTGTTGAGTCCATTTCATTGAGCAAGGAGTAGCTCTTGTCTATTCCATATTTGGCTTAAGGAACTTTATCTGTGCTCATTTCAATCTCTGGTTTTATGCAGCACCCCAACTCACCTTTACCCTTAAGCAAGAATAAGTTGGTTTTCTAAATTTGAGACCCTGTTCTGTTCTGTAATTCAGTTCCTGTGTAGCCAAATTTACATTCCGTGTATTACTGATATCTTATGATGTTTCTTTTTCTGTGTGACTTATTTCAGTTAGAATCATCATACCTGAATCCACTCATTGTGCTGCTAAGGGCCTGATGACACAGATTTCATTGCTGAGTGATATTGCTTTGTAAGTAAATACCACAACTTCTTTATCCATTTTTCACTTTCTGCGATGTTGAACTTGTACTGTAAACGAGGTTCTTGTAAACAGAGCCGTTCCAAACTTTGGGGTGGCTGTGTCTTTTTGATTTTAATTTCCCTAAGCTATAGGACCATAAGTGGAAGTGCCGTAGGTTCTCTTGCTTTGTTTTTTAGATGTTTCAGGAAACACCATACACTTCTCCCGAGTGGTTGTTGGCAATTTACATCCCGCCCATCAGCATAACAAGGCTCCCAGTTCTCCATGGCCTGTCCTGCCTTTCTGGATTTTACACTTTTTTCAGATGGCCCTTTTGACCGGGGGGAAGTGAGACTTCATTGTAGTGCAGATTTCCTTTGCAAGCTTGCTTGGTTGGCCAAAAAGGGCGTATGGGTTTTTTCCTGAATATATTCAGGAAAAAACGCATACGCCCTTTTTGGCCAAGTGCATCATTGTGGACGTTCTGCCTCTTTTCCTATGCTTTCAATGCAATTCCAGTCTACCTCCTGAAATCGGTTTCCTGCAATTCTGCCCCGCTTTCAAGTCCTCTTGGCAGCCTTACTTCAGTCTATTTTTGGACGATAGCTGTCATTTATAACTCTGCAGGTTTGTGAATTACAGTGCCCCTGAGCTCCTTTCTTCAACTCGCTTTCTTGTGACCTGCCGCAACACCGCAGGATGGCTTCAGGCCCTAATCTGGTTCCGGCATGGCACGCTGAGCCTTTGGTTATTTCCTCTTCCTGGTGGGAAATGAGAGTTAAATTTGCCCGTCCACACACCTCCAGCTAGTCTCTCATTGGTTCTCGCTATTCCTGTTCATCTTCCGCAGAAATTGCAAACTGGCCAAACAGGAGGTTAAAGGCGCTGACTCTCCAAGTGGGGAGAGTGTTAGTAAAGCGTCTGGAATGTTGCACCCGAGTACCAGGGTACGAAAACTGAGACATATTTGAACACGTCTCCCGTTCACATGGTTGATCATACTTGGGTTCCACATGCATGTTTTAGCTGAAGGAAGAATACCTTAAACCTGGAGAGTTAAGACCCATGTAATGGGTACCATGCAATATGTCTTCAAAGGGTCTTCATTTGCTCACCGAACCTCTCCAATCCTATCACTGCTGCGTTTATGCCCCTGTACACATGCTTGATTCTCTTTCGGAGACATAGCAATCCATAGGTTTTAAGATACTTACTAGTCAGGTACATTCTTAGGCGTTTAATATGCGGTGTTGAGTCCATTTCGTTGAGCAAGGAGTAGCTCTTGTCTATTCCATATTTGGCTTAAGGAACTTTATCTGTGCTCATTTCAATCTCTGGTTTTATGCAGCAACCCAACTCACCTTTCCCCTTAAGCAAGCATAAGTTGGTTTTCTAAATTTGAGACCCTGTTCTGTTTTGGAATTCAGTTCCTGTGTAGCCAAGTTTACATTCCGTGTATTAGTGATATCTTATGATGTTTCTTTTTCTGTGTGACTTATTTCAGTTAGAATCATCGTACCTGAATCTACTCATTATGCGGCTACGGGCCTGATGACATAGATGTCATTGCTGAGTGATACTGCATTGTACGTAAGTACCACAAGTTCTTTATCCATTTTTCACTTTCTGCGATGTTTTACTTGTACTGTAAACGAGGTTCTTGTAAACAGAGCCGTTCCAAACTTTGGGGTGGCTGTGTCTTTTTGATTTTAATTTCCCTAAGCTATAGGACCATAAGTGGCAGTGCCCTAGCCTCTGTTGCTTTGTTTTTTAGATGTTTCAGGAAACACCATACACTTCTCCCGAGTGTCTGTTGGCAATTTACATCCCGCCCATCAGCATAACAAGGCTCCCAGTTCTCAATGGCCTGTTGCCTTTCTGGATTTTACACTTTTTTCAGATGGCCCTTTTGACCAGGGGGAAGTGAGACTTCATTGTAGTGCAGATTTCCTTTGCAAGCTTGCTTGGTTGGCCAAAAAGGGCGTATGCGTTTTTTCCTGAATATATTCAGGAAAAAACGCATACGCCCTTTTTGGCCAAGTGCATCATTGTGGACGTTCTGCCTCTTTTCCTATGCTTTCAATGCAATTCCAGTCTACCTCCTGAAATCGGTTTCCTGCAATTCTGCCCCGCTTTCAAGTCCTCTTGGCAGCCTTACTTCAGTCTATTTTTGGACGATAGCTGTCATTTATAACTCTGCAGGTTTGTGAATTACAGTGCCCCTGAGCTCCTTTCTTCAACTTGCTTTCTTGTGACCTGGCCGCAACACCGCAGGATGGCTTCAGGCCCTAATCTGGTTCCGGCACGGCACGCTGAGCCTTTGGTTAATTCCTCTTCCTGGTGGGAAATGAGAGTTAAATTTGCCCGTCCAGACACCTCCACCTAGTCTCTCATTGGTTCTCCCTATTCCTGTTCATCTTCCGCAGAAATTGCAAACTGGGCCAAACAGGAGGTTAAAGGCGCTGACTCTCCAAGTGGGGAGAGTGTTAGTAAAGCGTCTGGAATGTTGCACCTGAGTACCAGGGGAGGAAAACTGAGACATATTTGAACACGTCTCCCGTTCACATGGTTGATCATACTTGGGTTCCACATGCATGTTTTAGCTGAAGGAAGAATACCTTAAACCTGGAGAGTTCAGACCCGTGTAATGGGTACCATGCAATATGACTTCAAAGGGTCTTCATTTGCTCACCGAACCTCTCCAATCCTATCACTGCTGCGTTTATGCCCCTGTACACATGCTTGATTCTCTTTCGGAGACATAGCAATCCATAGGTTTTAAGATACTTACTAGTCAGGTACATTCTTAGGCGTTTAATATGCGATGTTGAGTCCATTTCGTTGAGCAAGGAGTAGCTCTTGTCTATTCCATATTTGACTTAAGGAACTTTATCTGTGCTCATTTCAATCTCTGATTTTATGCAGCACCCCAACTCACCTTTCCCCTTAAGCAAGCATAAGTTGGTTTTCTAAATTTGAGACCCTGTTCTGTTCTGTAATTCAGTTCCTGTGTAGCCAAGTTTACATTCCGTGTATTACTGATATCTTATGATGTTTCTTTTTCTGTGTGACTTATTTCAGTTAGAATCATCATACCTGAATCCACTCATTGTGCTGCTAAGGGCCTGATGACACAGATTTCATTGCTGAGTGATATTGCTTTGTAAGTAAATACCACAACTTCTTTATCCATTTTTCACTTTCTGCGATGTTGAACTTGTACTGTAAACGAGGTTCTTGTAAACAGAGGCGTCCCAAACTTTGGGGTGGCTGTGTCTTTTTGATTTTAATTTCCCTAAGCTATAGGACCATAAGTGGCAGTGCCCTAGCCTCTGTTGCTTTGTTTTTTAGATGTTTCAGGAAACACCATACACTTCTCCGGAGTGGTTGTTGGCAATTTACATCCCGCCCATCAGCATAACAAGGCTCCCAGTTCTCCATGGCCTGTCCTGCCTTTCTGGATTTTACACTTTTTTCAGATGGCCCTTTTGACCGGGGGGAAGTGAGACTTCATTGTAGTGCAGATTTCCTTTGCAAGCTTGCTTGGTTGGCCAAAAAGGGCGTATGCGTTTTTTCCTGAATATATTCAGGAAAAAACTCATACGCCCTTTTTGGCCAAGTGCATCATTGTGGACGTTCTGCCTCTTTTCCTATGCTTTCAATGCAATTCCAGTCTACCTCCTGAAATCGGTTTCCTGCAATTCTGCCCCGCTTTCAAGTCCTCTTGGCAGCCTTACTTCAGTCTATTTTTGGACGATAGCTGTCATTTATAACTCTGCAGTTTTGTGAATTACAGTGCCCCTGAGCTTCTTTCTTCAACTCGCTTTCTTGTGACCTGGCCGCAACACCGCAGGATGGCTTCAGGCCCTAATCTGGTTCCGTTACGGCACGCTGAGCCTTTGGTTATTTCCTCTTCCTGGTGGGAAATGAGAGTTAAATTTGCCCGTCCAGACACCTCCAGCTAGCCTCTCATTGGTTCTCACTATTCCTGTTCATCTTCCGCAGAAATTGCAAACTGGGCCAAACAGGAGGTTAAAGGCGCTGACTCTCCAAGTGGGGAGAGTGTTAGTAAAGCGTCTGGAATGTTGCACCCGAGTACCAGGGGAGGAAAACTGAGACATATTTGAACACGTCTCCCGTTCACATGGTTGATCATACTCTGGGTTCCACATGCATGTTTTAGCTGAAGGAAGAATACCTTAAACCTGGAGAGTTGAGACCCGTGTAATGGGTACCATGCAATATGACTTCAAAGGGTCTTCATTTGCTCACCGAACCTCTCCAATCCTATCACTTCTGCGTTTATGCCCCTGTACACACGCTTGATTCTCTTTTGGAGACATAGCAATCCATAGGTTTTACGATACTTACTAGTCAGGTACATTCTTAGGCGTTTTATATGGGGTTTTGAGTCCATTTCGTTGAGCAAGGAGTAGCTCTTGTCTATTCCATATTTGGCTTAAGGAACTTTATCTGTGCTCATTTCAATCTCTGGTTTTATGCAGCACCCCAACTCACCTTTCCCCTTAAGCAAGCATAAGTTGGTTTTCTAAATTTGAGACCCTGTTCTGTTTTGGAATGCAGTTCCTGTGTAGCCAAGTTTACATTCCGTGTATTACTGATATCTTATGATGTTTCTATTTCTGTGTGACTTATTTCAGTTAGAATCATCGTACCTGAATCCACTCATTATGCTGCTACGGGCCTGATGACATAGATTTCATTGCTGAGTGATACTGCATTGTACGTAAGTACCACAAGTTCTTTATCCATTTTTCACTTTCTGTGATATTGAACTTGTACGGTAAAAGAGGTTCTTGTAAACAGAGCCGTTCCAAACTTTGGGGTGGCTGTGTCTTTTTGATTTTAATTTCCCTAAGCTATAGGACCATAAGTGGAAGTGCTCTAGGCTCTGTTGCTTTGTTTTTTAGATGTTTCAGGAAACACCATACACTTCTCCCCAGTGTTTGTTGGCAATTTACATCCCGCCCTTCAGCATAACAAGGCTCCCAGTTCTCCATGGCCTGTCCTGCCTTTCTGGATTTTACACTTTTTTCAGATGGCCCTTTTGACGGGGGGGAAGTGAGACTTCATTGTAGTGCAGATTTCCTTTGCAAGCTTGCTTGGTTGGCCAAAAAGGGCGTATGCGTTTTTTCCTGAATATATTCAGGAAAAAACGCATACGCCCTTTTTGGCCAAGTGCATCATTGTGGACGTTCTGCCTCTTTTCCTATGCTTTCAATGCAATTCCAGTCTACCTCCTGAAATCGGTTTCCTGCAATTCTGCCCCGCTTTCAAGTCCTCTTGGCAGCCTTACTTCAGTCTATTTTTGGACGATAGCTGTCATTTATAACTCTGCAGGTTTGTGAATTACAGTGCCCCTGAGCTCCTTTCTTCAACTCGCTTTCTTTTGAGCTGGCCGCAACACCGCCGGATGGCTTCAGGCCCTAATCTGGTTCCGGCACGGCATGCTGAGCCTTTGGTTATTTCCTCTTCCTGGTGGGAAATGAGAGTTAAATTTGCCCGTCCAGACACCTCCAGCTAGTCTCTCATTGGTTCTCGCTATTCCTGTTCATCTTCCAAGAAATTTCAAACTGGGCCAAACAGGAGGTTAAAGGCGCTGACTCTCCAAGTGGGGAGAGTGTTAGTAAAGCGTCTGGAATGTTGCACCCGAGTACCAGGGGAGGAAAACTGAGACATATTTGAACACGTCTCCCGTTCACATGGTTGATCATACTCTGGGTTCCACATGCATGTTTTAGCTGAAGGAAGAATACCTTAAACCTGGAGAGTTGAGACCCGTGTAATGGGTACCATGCAATATGACTTCAAAGGGTCTTCATTTGCTCACCGAACCTCTCCAATCCTATCACTGCTGCGTTTATGCCCCTGTACACACGCTTGATTCTCTTTCGGAGACATAGCCATCCATAGGTTTTAAGATACTTACAAGTCAGGTACATTCTTAGGCGTTTAATATGCGGTGTTGAGTCCATTTCGTTGAGCAAGGAGTAGCTCTTGTCTATTCCATATTTGGCTTAAGGAACTTTATCTGTGCTCATTTCAATCTCTGGTTTTATGCAGCACCCCAACTCACCTTTCCCCTTAAGCAAGAATAAGTTGGTTTTCTAAATTTGAGACACTGTTCTGTTCTTTAATTCAGTTCCTGTGTAGCCAAGTTTACATTCCGTGTATTACTGATATCTTATGATGTTTCTTTTTCTGTGTGACTTATTTCAGTTAGAATCATCATACCTGAATCCACTCATTGTGCTGCTAAGGGCCTGATGACACAGATTTCATTGCTGAGTGATATTGCTTTGTAAGTGAATACCACAACTTCTTCATCCATTTTTCACTTTCTGTGATGTTGAACTTGTACTGTAAACGAGGTTCTTGTAAACAGAGCCGTTCCAAACTTTGGGGTGGCTGTGTCTTTTTGATTTTAATTTCCCTAAGCTATAGGACCATAAGTGGAAGTGCCCTAGGTTCTGTTGCTTTGTTTTTTAGATGTTTCAGGAAACACCATACACTTCTCCCGAGTGGTTGTTGGCAATTTACATCCCGCCCATCAGCATAACAAGGCTCCCAATTCTCCATGGCCTGTCCTGCCTTTCTGGATTTTACACTTTTTTCAGATGGTCCTTTTGACCGGGGGGAAGTGAGACTTCATTGTAGTGCAGATTTCCTTTGCAAGCTTGCTTGGTTGGCCAAAAAGGGCGTATGCGTTTTTTCCTGAATATATTCAGGAAAAAACGCATACGCCCTTTTTGGCCAAGTGCATCATTGTCGAGTTTCTGACTCTCTTCATATGCTTTCAATGCAATTCCAGTCTACCTCCTGAAATTGGTTTCCTGCAATTCTGCCTTGCTTTCAATGCCTCTTCATAGCCTTACCTCAATATATTTTTTAAAAATAGTTGGCCTTTATAATCTGCAGGTTTTTGAATTGCAGTGGCCCTTAGCTCCATTTTTTAGCTCTTATTTTTGTGGTCTTGCCCCATAACCACAGGATTCCTTGAAGCCCTATTTTTCTTCTGGGGCACCTTGCTGTGCCTTTGGTTAATTCTTCTTACTGATGTGATATTAGAGTGACATGTGCCCATTGAAACCGCTACAGCTAGTTTCTCACTGGTTCCCCCTATTCCCATTCATCCTCTGCACTAACTGCAGACTGTGCGATACCAGAACTTAAAGGCATTGACTCCATGTGGGGATGTTGTTAGTAAAGCGGCTGGAATGTCGATCCGGAGCCCCAGGAGAGGAAAAATGAGGTGCGTTTTAGAAACCTTTCCCGATCATATGGTATACCAGTCGCTGGGTTTCCCAAGCATGGTTTAGCTGTAGGAAGATTCCCTTCAACCTGGAGTGTTGGGACCCTTGGACTGAGTATCATGAAGTATTGCATTAAACTTTCGGCAGTTGCTCACCAAAGCTCACCAATCCTGTCAGCCCCAAGTGTCCAGCCTTATGTCTTATCCAGCTGTGGGTTTATATGTGGTCAATCCAGGTTGCATCACAGCCCCTGAGCGAATTTTGTAAGAATTTTTCTCTCTTTCATTGTTTCAGCGTTTTGTTTTTAAAATTTATTTCTATAACGGGGTTTAGCTCCTTTTCACTGCTGTGTTTGTGCCGCTCTGCACACACTTGATTCCCTTATGGAGATATATCAATACATGGGTTTTAAGATTCTTATTCCTCAGATATATTTCTCTGCGGTGTATAGGGTGTGTTGAGGCCTGTTCATTGAGCAAGGTGTAGATCTTGTCTAATACCTATTTGGTTTATTGAACGGTATCTGTGCTAATTTCAAACTCTGGTTTTATGCATCACCCCACCTCTCCTTTCCCCTTAAGCTGACATAAGTGTGTTTTCTAAATGTGAGACACTGTTCTGTTCTGTAATTCATTTCTTGTGCAGCCATATTTACCCTCCCTCTATAAGTGATATCTTATGATATGTTTCTTTTTCTGTTTGACTTATTTCAAGTAGTATTATCGGACCTAAATCCACTCTTTATCCTTCTACTAGCCTTATTACATTGATTTCATGGTGAAGAGATATTCCATTGTACATAAGTACCACATCTTCTTTATCCATTGTTCTCTTTCCTGGGATATTTAAGGTGTACTGAAGTTGAGGTTCTTGTAAACAGAGTAGCCCTAAACTGTGGTGTGCTTGTGTCTTGTTGATTTTTAGACTTCCCTAGATATACTCCCATGATTGGAAGTGTCCTATGCTCTGTAGCTCTGTTTTTTAGATGATTTAGGAACCACCACACACTTCTCCAGAGTGGCTCTCGGCAGTTCACACACTGCCCATCAGCGTATAAAGGCTCCCTGTTCTCCATGGCCTGTCCTGCATTTCTGGTTTTTACAATTTTTTAGGATGGCCCTTTTGACCGGTGGGAAGTGAGACTTCTTTGTTGTGCACATTTGCATTGCTTGCTTGCTTCGTTGCCCATAAAGTGCGTATGCGTTTTTTCCTGGATATAATCAGGAAAAAACGCATACGCCCTTTTGGGCTAACTGCATCATTGTCGAAATTCTGCCGCTTTTCATGTGCGTTAAAGACGAGTCCAATCTATCTCTTGAAATCTGTTTCTTGCAATTCTGTCTTGCATTCAGATCCTCTTCTTTGCCTTACCTCAACATATTTTTGGACGTTAGTTTTCATTTATAACTCTGCAGGTTTGTGAATTGCAGTGACCCTGAGCTCCATTTTTTAAGTTGCTCTTTTGTGAGCTGGCCTCAAACCCGCAGGATTGCTTCAGGCCCTATTTTGGCTCCGGCGAGGCAGGCTGAGCCTTCCTTTAATTCTTACTCTTAATGGGAAATTAGAGTGATATGTGCCCGTCCAAACCCCTACAACTCTTCTCTCATTGGTTCCCCCTCTTCCCGTTCATCCTCCTCACAATTTGCAAAATGTGTGAAACAGAAGTTTAAATGTGCTGATTCTCCAAGTGGGGAGATTCTAAGTAGCGTGGCTGGAATGGTGAACAGGAGCACCAGGAGAGGATAAATGAGGTGCATTTTAGACACATCTCCCGATCACATGGTGTACAGTCCTCTGGGTTTTCCATGCATGTTTTAGCTGTAGGAAGATCCCTTGAACCTGCAGATTTGGGACCCATTGAATGGGTACCAGGTAGTATTACTTTAAAGGGTGTGCATTTCCTCACCCAACCTCACATTTCTCTTAGCGCAAACAGTTTCCAGCCTTATGTCTCATCCTGCTGTGGGTCTAGATGTGTTCAATCCATGTTGCATCACCGTCCCTGAGGAAAAGTTGTAAGAGGTTTTCTCTGTCTCTCTGTCGTTTATTTTTTTCAATATATTACTATATTGGTTACAGCTGATTTTCAAAGCTCTGTTTCTTGCTGCTGTACATCCACTTGATTCACGTACAGAGAGACATCAATAAATTCTTTTTCAGATTCTTACCAGTCGTATATATTCTTTTCCGGTGACTTGAGTGTGCTGAGTGCAGTTCTTTTAGCTACCGTGTAGGCCTTGTTGATTATCAGTTTGGTATTTGGAATGGTATCTTTGCTAATTTCAACCTCCTGGATGATGCCTCACCCCTCCCCACCTTTCCCGTTTAGCAGCCTTATGCGTGTTTTCTACATATTTGACTATGTTTTTGTTTTGTAATTTATTTCATGTGTAGCCATTTTGGATTCCACCTTTAAGTGATATCTTATGATATGTGTCTTTTTCTTTTTGAATTCTGTCACTTAGAATGATCATACGTAACTCCTCCGGAGTTGTTACAACTGGCCATATTTCATTGATTTCCAGGCTGAATAATATTCCACTCTACCTAAGTACCACATCTCTATCCATTTTTTCCCTCCAGAGACATTTAAGTTATATCCTAGTCGAGGATCTTTTAAACAGAGAGGGGGTAAACATTGGGGTGCCTGTGTCCTCTCGATTTTTGTTTTTCCCAAGATATACGCCCATGAGTGCAAGTGCCCTATGCTCTGTAGCTCATTTTTTAGATGCTTTAGTAAACACAATACACTTCTCCAGAATGGCCGTTGGCAATATACATTTCCACTATAAGTCTCACAGGGCTCCCTCTTCTCGTTGCCCTGTCCTGCATTTCTGTTGTTTACGCTTTATGAGGATGGCTCTTCTGACTGATGCGAAGTGATATCTTTTGTAGTATTGACTTCCAGTGCCCACCTGTTTGGTTGGCTAAAAAAGTGTATGCCCTTTTCTTGAATATATACAGAAAAGAACGCATACACCCTTTTTGGCCAACTGCAATGTTGGCAATGTTGGCAATGTTCAGCTCCTTTTCTTGTGCTTAATGGCGAGTCCTTTCTACCTCCTCAAATCCCTTTCCTGCCATTCTCCCTTGCTTACAAGTCCTTTTCTCTGACTTTCCTCAAGACATTTTTCAGTGATGGATATTTTCAACTCTGCAGTTTTGTGAATTTTACTGCCCCTGAGTTCCATTGTTCAACTCGTGTTTATGGGAACTGGCCACAAAGCAGCGGGATTTCCTCAAGCCCTATACTGTTTCCATGGGCAACCCTAGCCTTTGGTCAATTCGTCTTCCTGATTGGAAATTAGAGTGACATGTGCCTGTCTGAACACCTAGGACTTGTCTCTCATTGTTCCTCATCCTTCCGCTTCATCCTCTGGACAAATTCCAAACTGTACGCAACAGGATGTTGACAGTGCTGACATCTCCAAGTGGGGAGACTGTTAGTAAAGACGCTGGAGGGGTGAACCCGAGCACCAGGAGATGAGGAGATGAGATGCCTTTTCCAAACTCTTCCCGATCAGACGGTATACCATCCTCTGGGTGTGACAGACATGTTTTAGCAGTAGGAAGAGTCCCATTCATGTAAGGAGAACACCAGGGCTTTTTCAAAATCAGTGTCTCCCCGAAACCCAAACTGGGGAATTTTTTAAGCTACGGCTACACATATGTTCATTAAGGGCCTTGGGAAGTAGGCAGAGTCCAAACTTTAGATGATTGAAGTCTTCAGGGTCAGAAGCACTCACCACCAGCTTCCCTTAGGCTACACTTTAACTGTCATTGATAGATGATGTCAATAAAAATATCTATTCTTTTTCAGATTATTTCCCCTTATAGGTTATTGCAAAATGTTGAGTGTAGTTCCCTGTGCTATACAGTAGTTCCTTGTTGATGATCTATTTTATACATAGCAGTGTGTATGTGTTCATTCCAAACTGTTAATTGATCCCTCCTCCCACCTTTCCCCTTTGGTAATAATAAATTATAAGATTTTATACTTCTCAGAAATGGGGGAGCTGAAAGAGAGGTATCATTTTCAATGGAAAAGCATTTAAAACAAGATTGAAGGTTTAACCAAGATTATTAGCTGTACATCCTTGGAAAGAAATCACTTCGTTTCTCTAATATTGACCTGACAAATAAGACAAACCTTTTCACTGAACTTGCTTATAAAAAGTGATGGAAATATCAAATGGAAGTGTTAAAAACATCTTATTTTACCCGAGCCTTATACACTGTTCTATGTTAACTACAGTTTGGCTCACACATCTGTTCATTGAGGTTACAATAGTCTCAATTTCTGTTACTGATCCTCCAGAGTGGACCCCAACAAGTGTCCCCCTGCCCAGTGTCATTGGGGCCAACAGATCGAGACTGAGTTTGGTTCACAAGCAAAGGAAACTTTATATTTTGATCAGAGAATGGAGAGGTGAGAGCATGCACTACCCCGTGGGCTGTGGGCTGTGGGCTGGGCTGCTGTGTAGAGATCCTGTCAGAGTCAGTGGGAGGGAGGGAGGCGGCGGAGCTCTCGAGGGCCGGGTTGGCTGTAGCTCAGGCTCTATATCGTGGAGTCTGCACTGGGCCCCAGGAGCTGAGGTGTCGACCCAGCCATTCTGCACTAGGAAATCTGGTCTGAAGTGCCGGGTGTGGAACCTCTGCATGCGGGACCCTAGGAGCACGTGAAATTAGACAAAGCACAAAGGATAAAAAAGGTTAGACTTGACTTTATTGCCCAGATTCTATTTTTATCTCCCAGGGATTTTTAATGGGCTTTGCTGGGGACAAACCCCTCCTCTGCCTTTTGTCCCGTTCCTCATTCTTGGAGTGCTGAGGGTGCAGACCCTTCTTCTGTAACTGCTGAGTGCTGAGTTGGGAGCCCTCATACCCTGGGGCGAGGGTCAGAGCTTCTCCCCAGCAGCCTCCCGGTGACGTTGATTGTCCCCAGGACCCCTGCCTCCCTGCTCGTCCACCTGAGCACCAGCATTGGAAGTGTTATAGATTCTAATGACCTTTAAGGGTCCAGGAAAGAGATGTGCAGAGACGTTGTGGGGGCCGGTTTCACCCCGCCCCACATTTGTTCGGCCACCTTAGGCTGACCGTCTCTGCCAGCCTAGATGCTCTGACCAGTAGTCTGCGCTTTCTTCAGTTAGGCCCCTGAATTAACGTACAAACAGCACCAGGTGTCAGAGCCCTGCCCGCTCAACTCCCAGACAGTCCAGGGTCAGTGGTGACCAAGGACCATGATGGCTACTGAGTCAACAGCCTTTTGAAGTAAACAGGAGTCCAGCCGGTCTTATTGGCCACCATCATCACGGTGTCTGTAGGCTTTTCTATGGTGACAGTGTGGTATACTGTTCCCCCGCCAAGATTATTAGCTCCCCTCTGGGTGCAGTAAGTCCTGCAAGCAGTAGTCTACTCTTTT
The DNA here is from genome assembly GCF_951394435.1 of Stenella coeruleoalba. Taxonomy (NCBI): domain Eukaryota; kingdom Metazoa; phylum Chordata; class Mammalia; order Artiodactyla; family Delphinidae; genus Stenella; species Stenella coeruleoalba. The sequence goes on from NW_027645943.1 coordinate 429,121, forward strand.
GGGACACACTCTTGTTGTTTTATGAGAGAAACTCCAGGTCAAGTGATGTTCACACGAGTCGTCATGGTGCCCTGTTGCCCCCGGTTATCTCTCTGGATGTTGGAGTTGGAGGGCCTCCTCACTCGAGGTCGGTGTGCCCACGGAGCGAACCCTGCAACTTCAGGGCATGGTTGGTGGTTAGGATCACCACGTGGGGTCCTTTTCCCTTAGGAGGGAGGTGGCCTTTTGGGCTGCTGATTTCCAGGTTTTTAGATACCGCCAGTATCTTGGCCAGATGTGGCAGTGGGCCAAGCCCCTTAGTGACCGTAGTTTATCCTACCTGGATGGCATTCTTGCATTGTTCCATTTCAAGCGGTCCCAGTTTTTGCACTAATTCTCCAATGGCGATTCACCTTTCACCGGGAATGTAAAGGTCAAAGGGTTTAGCTAAATTAGGGAGTTCCAGGGCAAGGGTCTGAATTGACTGCTCTTTCCATTCTTGAAAGGCCACTTCTGGATTCTATTCAAAAGGATCATCATCTTTTCCTTTCAGTGTTTCATATAGAGGCCCAGCTAGTAGACTGTAGTTAGGGATCCAGAAGCAGCAAACCCTGGCCTCCCCAGGAACCCCTAAGCTGTCTTCTAGTTTTAGAAAGGGGTAAGGCTGAAAATGGTTTCTTCCCTTTCCTGGGATGGGCTTCTCTGACCTTCTGTGAGAATGAAGCCCAGGCAGGTCACCGCAGTCTGTGATATTTGAGCTTTTTCTTGGACAACTTCTATCCTTTATTGGCTTGGTAGTTCAGAGGCCTCCTTAGTAGGGCTGGTGATCAGAATGTCGTCTGCATATTGAAGGAGGGTTTCCTTTTCCAGAGGTAGAACTTTTAGGTCTTTAGCTAAGCTTTCCCCAAAGATGGTGTGGGAATTTTTGCACCCTTGGGGCCAGACGGCCCGGAAGTATTGTTTTAGTTGTATGTGGAGTCCTGCCACTCACAAGCCAAAATTTCTTGTGACTCTGGGACTAATGGAATACAAAAGAAGGCATCATTGAAGACTAATACAGAATACCATGTCCTGGTGGTTGGTAGAATGACCAGCAGGGTGTAGGAATTAGGAGCAACTGGAGGTATATCCTCGGTGGCTTCACTGACTGTCCTGACATCCTTTACCAGGTCCCCAGCAGCCCATGGGGCTCTCGTGGTCAGACCAATCCCAGAATATGGAGCTCACCTGGGCAGGTACCCCACCCCCACCCCAGCCCACGGGGCTCTCGTGGTCAGGCCCCTCCCAGGATACAGAGCTACCCTTGCAGGTACCGTGGCAGGGCTGGGCACACAGGAACCGTGCACATAGCCCTCATTGCAGAGCACCCCCAGCTCACCTGTCGCTCAGAGCTGACACAGAGCACCTCAGAGCAGGACTTGAACTAACAAACAGCAGCTGCGACAGGTCTGTGACCCTGGGCATCACTCCGTGAGGCCTCCCTCCACCTGGTCTTCCAGAGACTTCCACTGCACCCGGGGCACCAGGCCTCTGTCTCCAACCACCACCCACCCCTCCTCTGCCTGACTCCTGGGTTCCTCTCATTAGGAGAGGGTTTTCTTGAAGTTGTCTCCCACTCATGGGCCAGATAAAATGATTAGAAAACAAGCCAAAGCTGCAGCCCCTTGTCTATCCTGACTCTCAGGAGCCCACACCTGTTCCTTGGACCTGGCCGGTTCAGCAAGTTCCATTTTCTGCAACTGTGAGCCCCTGAGGGGTGATGATTGGCTGACCTGGGCAGCCTTACCGTGCCGGCCAGCCCTCCCCAGGTGTGCCTGGGTTGAGATCAATATAAATACCACTCCAGGCAGCAAGAGCCCCTGCAGCCGTGCCTGACGCCATTTTCTCTGCCCTGTCAGCAGTCTCGGGGCTGGGCTGGTGGGAGGGAGTGAGAGGCCACGGCTTTGTGGGTGGCCCAGTGTGAGTGGGGCTCTGCTGGACTTTCTGCAGCAGTTGCCAGGCTGCCACCTGCTAAAGAAGAGGATGTGTCACCCATACCTGCTGCTGGAATTTCTCCCTGGGCAGAGGTGAGGAAGGAAAAAAGCAGTGGGGGCAGGGACAGGACGGGTATCTCAGGCAGGGAAATGGAAATCTTCCAGAAGAGCACCCAGGGCCAGGACCATCCTGGCTGGCCTGCAGGCACCAAGTCGGCCGGCATGCTGTCACTCGTGTGGCTCTATGGCCCTTCCTCTAGGCTTTCAAGTCCTTGTATATATTCAGGTGTTTTACCTGGGACGGGTGGGAATAGTTCAGCAGCAACTGGCCTGGGGCTCAGCTCACGTTTACTCACAGATGCCTCGGCACGGTGCCCCAGCTTTGCAATGAGGACGCTTGTTGCGTGGGGGCTGCTGGCTGAATGGGAGACGATTCCCCACCACTGACCAACTTCAGAATTGTTTACAACTGGAGCAAGTGCCCTGATACGGTTTTCCTCTGTGTAACTGGTGGGTTCTGTGTTTTTTTTCTCTTTTTCGTTTTTGGTTCAAGGTAGATTTTATTCCTCTTTTTTGTATTTACAGATATAAGCATGGAAATAATTTATTCATATAAATACATGTATGTGCAGGGAATAATTGTTTTTTCTGTTTTATTTTTTAAATTTTACTTCTTTTTAATTTTGAATTTTATTTTATATTTTTATACAGCAGGTTCTTATTGGTTATCTATTTTATACATATAAATGTATACATGCCAATCCCAGTCTCTCAACTCCTCCCACCACCACCCCCCAACAGCTTTCCCCCCTTGTTGTCCATACGTTTGTTGTCTACATCTGTTGCTCTATTTATGCCTTGCAAAATGGTTAATCTGTACAGTTTTTCTAGGTTCCACATATATGCATGAATATACAAGATTTGTTTTTCTCTTTCTGACTTACTTCACTCTGTATGACAGTCTCTAGATCCATCGACGTCTCTACAAATGACCCAATTTCATTCCTTTTCATGGCTGAGTAATATTCCATTTTATATATGTACCACAGCTTTATGCATTCGTCTGTCTGTGGGCATTTAGGTTGCTTCCATTACCTCGATATTGTAAATAGTGATGCAATGAACATTGCGGTGAATGACTCTTTTTGATTTATGGTTTTGTCTGGGTATATGTCCAGTACTGGGATTGCTGTATCATATGGTAATTCTATTGTTAGTTTCTTAAGAAATTCCATATTGTTCTCCATAATGACTGTATCAATTTATATTCCCAACAATAGTGGAAGAGGGTTCCTTTTCTCCACACCCTTTCCAGCATTTTTTGTTTGTAGATTTTCAATGATGCCTATTCTACCAGGTGTGAGGTGATACCTCATTGTTGAATCCATTTCGTTGAGCAAGGGGTAGCTCTTGTCTATTACATATTTGGCTTATGGAACGGTATCTGTGCTAATTTCAAACTCTGCTTTTATGCAGCACCCCAACTCACCTTCCCCCTTAAGCAGGCATAAGTTGGTTTTCTAAACTTGAGACCCTGTTCTGTTTTGTAATTCAGTTCATGTGTAGCCAAGTTCACATTCCGTGTATTAGTGATACCTTATGATGTTTCTTTTTCTGTGTGACTTATTTCACTTAGAATCATCGTGCCTCAATGCATTCATTATGCTGGTACGGGCCTGGTGACATAGATTTCATTGCTGAGTGGTATTCTGTTGTACAGAAGTACCGCAACTTCTTTATCCATTATTTGCTCTCTGGGATATTTAACTTGTGCCATAGAAGAGATTCCTGTAAAAAGAGCCGTCCCAAATTTTGGGGTTGCTGTGTCTTTTTGATATTAATTTCCCTAAGCTATAGGACCATAAGTGGAAGTGCCCTAGGCTCTGTTGCTTTGTTTTTTAGATGTTTCAGGAAACACCATACACTTCTCCCGAGTGTCTGTTGGCAATTTACATCCCGCCCATCAGCATAACAAGGCTCCCAGTTCTCCATGGCCTGTCCTGCCTTTCTGGATTTTACACTTTATTCTGATGGCCCTTTTGACCGGGGGGAAGTGAGACTTCATTGTAGTGCAGATTTCCTTTGCAAGCTTGCTTGGTTGGCCAAAAAGTGCGTATGCGTTTTTTCCTGAATATATTCAGGAAAAAACGCATATGCCCTTTTGGCAAAGTGCATCATTGTGGACGTTCTGCCTCTTTTCCTACGCTTTCAATGCAATTCCAGTCTACCTCCTGAAATCGGTATCCTGCAATTCTGCCCCGCTTTCAAGTCCTCTTGGCAGCCTTACTTCAGTATATTTTTGGACGATAGCTGTCATTTATAACTCTGCAGGTTTGTGAATTACAGAGCCCCTGAACTCCTTTCTTCAACTCGCTTTCTTTTGAGCTGGCCGCAACACCGCAGGATGGCTTCAGGCCCTAATCTGGTTCCGGCACGGCACACTGAGCCTTTGGTTAATTCCTCTTCCTGGTGGGAAATGAGAGTTAAATTTGCCCGTCCAGACACCTCCAGCTAGTCTCTCATTGGTTCTCCCTATTCCTGTTCATCTTCCGCAGAAATTGCAAACTGGGCCAAACAGGAGGTTAAAGGCACTGACTGTCCAAGTCGGGAGAGTGTTAGTAAAGCGTCTGGAATGTTGCACCCGAGTACCAGGGGAGGAAAACTGAGACATATTTGAACACGTCTCCCGTTCACACGGTTGATCATACTCGGGGTTCCACATGCATGTTTTAGCTGAAGGAAGAATACCTTAAACCTGGAGAGTTGAGACCCGTGGAATGGGTACCATGCAATATGACTTCAAAGGGTCTTCATTTGCTCACCGAACCTCTCCAATCCTATCACTGCTGCGTTTATGCCCCTGTACACATGCTTGATTCTCTTTCGGAGACATAGCAATCCATAGGTTTTAAGATACTTACTAGTCAGGTACATTCTTAGGCGTTTAATATGGGGTGTTGAGTCCATTTCGTTGAGCAAGGAGTAGCTCTTGTCTATTCCATATTTGGCTTAAGGAACTTTATCTGTGCTCATTTCAATCTCTGGTTTTATGCAGCACCCCAACTCACCTTCCCCGTTAAGCAAGCGTAAGTTGGTTTTCTAAACTTGAGACACTGTTCTGTTTTGTAATTCAGTTCATGTGTAGCCAAGTTCACATTCTGTGTATTAGTGATACCTTATGATGTTTCTTTTCTGTGTGACTTATTTCAGTTCGAATCATCATACCTGAATCCACTCATTATGCTGCTACGGGCCTGATGACATAGATTTCATTGCTGAGTGATATTGCATTGTACGTAAGTACCACAAGTTCTTTATCCATTTTTCACTTTCTGCGATATTGAACTTGTACCGTAAACGAGGTTCTTGTAAACAGAGCCGTCCCAAACTTTGGGGTGGCTGTGTCTTTTTGATTTTAATTTCCCTAAGCTATAGGACCATAAGTGGAAGTGCCCTAGGATCTGTTGCTTTGTTTTTTAGATGTTTCAGGAAACACCATACACTTCTCCCGAGTGGTTGTTGGCAATTTACATCCCGCCCATCAGCATAAGAAGGCTCCCAGTTCTCCATGGCCTGTCGTGCCTGTATGGATTTTACACTTTTTTCAGATGGCCCTTTTGACCGGGTGGAAGTGAGACTTCATTGTAGTGCAGATTTCCTTTGCAAGCTTGCTTGGTTGGCCAAAAAGTGCGTATGCGTTTTTTCCTGAATATATTCAGGAAAAAACGCATACGCCCTTTTTGGCCAAGTGCATCATTGTCGAGTTTCTGACTCTCTTCATATGCTTTCAATGCAATTCCAGTCTACCTCCTGAAATCGGTTTCCTGCAATTCTGCCTTGCTTTCGATGCCTCTTCATAGCCTTACCTCAATATATTTTTTAAAAATAGTTGGCCTTTATAACTCTGCAGGTTTTTGAATTGCAGTGGCCCTTAGCTCCATTTTTTAGCTCTTATTTTTGTGGTCTTGCCCCATAACCACAGGATTCCTTGAAGCCCTATTTTTCTTCTGGGGCACCTTGCTGTGCCTTTGGTTAATTCTTCTTACTGATGTGATATTAGAGTGACATGTGCCCATTGAAACCGCTACAGCTAGTTTCTCACTGGTTCCCCCTATTCCCATTCATCCTCTGCACTAACTGCAGACTGTGCGATACCAGAACTTAAAGGCATTGACTCCATGTGGGGATGTTGTTAGTAAAGCGGCTGGAATGTCGATCCGGAGCCCCAGGAGAGGAAAAATGAGGTGCGTTTTAGAAACCTTTCCCGATCATATGGTATACCAGTCGCTGGGTTTCCCAAGCATGGTTTAGCTGTAGGAAGATTCCCTTCAACCTGGAGTGTTGGGACCCTTGGACTGAGTATCATGAAGTATTGCATTAAACTTTCGGCAGTTGCTCACCAAAGCTCACCAATCCTGTCAGCCCCAAGTGTCCAGCCTTATGTCTTATCCAGCTGTGGGTTTATATGTGGTCAATCCAGGTTGCATCACAGCCCCTGAGCGAATTTTGTAAGAATTTTTCTCTCTTTCATTGTTTCAGCGTTTTGTTTTTAAAATTTATTTCTATAATGGGGTTTAGCTCCTTTTCACTGCTGTGTTTGTGCCGCTCTGCACACACTTGATTCCCTTATGGAGATATATCAATACATGGGTTTTAAGATTCTTATTCCTCAGATATATTTCTCTGTGGTGTATAGGGTGTGTTGAGGCCTGTTCATTGAGCAAGGTGTAGATCTTGTCTAATACCTATTTGGTTTATTGAACGGTATCTGTGCTAATTTCAAACTCTGGTTTTATGCATCACCCCACCTCTCCTTTCCCCTTAAGCTGACATAAGTGTGTTTTCTAAATGTGAGACACTGTTCTGTTCTGTAATTCATTTCTTGTGCAGCCATATTTACCCTCCCTCTATAAGTGATATCTTATGATATGTTTCTTTTTCTGTTTGACTTATTTCAAGTAGTATTATCGGACCTAAATCCACTCTTTATCCTTCTACTAGCCTTATTACATTGATTTCATGGTGAAGAGATATTCCATTGTACATAAGTACCACATCTTCTTTATCCATTGTTCTCTTTCCTGGGATATTTAAGGTGTACTGAAGTTGAGGTTCTTGTAAACAAAGTAGCCCTAAACTGTGGTGTGCTTGTGTCTTGTTGATTTTTAGACTTCCCTAGATATACTCCCATGATTGGAAGTGTCCTATGCTCTGTAGCTCTGTTTTTTAGATGATTTAGGAACCACCATACACTTCTCCAGAGTGGCTCTCGGCAGTTCACACACTGCCCATCAGCGTATAAAGGCTCCCTGTTCTCCATGGCCTGTCCTGCATTTCTGGTTTTTACAATTTTTTAGGATGGCCCTTTTGACCGGTGGGAAGTGAGACTTCTTTGTTGTGCACATTTGCATTGCTTGCTTGCTTCGTTGCCCATAAAGTGCGTATGCGTTTTTTCCTGGATATAATCAGGAAAAAACGCATACGCCCTTTTGGGCCAACTGCATCATTGTGGAAATTCTGCCGCTTTTCATGTGCGTTAAAGACGAGTCCAATCTATCTCTTGAAATCTGTTTCTTGCAATTCTGTCTTGCATTCAGATCCTCTTCTTTGCCTTACCTCAACATATTTTTGGACGTTAGTTTTCATTTATAACTCTGCAGGTTTGTGAATTGCAGTGACCCTGAGCTCCATTTTTTAAGTTGCTCTTTTGTGAGCTGGCCTCAAACCCGCAGGATTGCTTCAGGCCCTATTTTGGCTCCGGCGAGGCAGGCTGAGCCTTCCTTTAATTCTTACTCTTAATGGGAAATTAGAGTGATATGTGCCCGTCCAAACCCCTACAACTCTTCTCTCATTGGTTCCCCCTCTTCCCGTTCATCCTCCTCACAATTTGCAAAATGTGTGAAACAGAAGTTTAAATGTGCTGATTCTCCAAGTGGGGAGATTCTAAGTAGTGTGGCTGGAATGGTGAACAGGAGCACCAGGAGAGGATAAATGAGGTGCATTTTAGACACATCTCCCGATCACATGGTGTACAGTCCTCTGGGTTTTCCATGCATGTTTTAGCTGTAGGAAGATCCCTTGAACCTGCAGATTTGGGACCCATTGAATGGGTACCAGGTAGTATTACTTTAAAGGGTGTGCATTTCCTCACCCAACCTCACATTTCTCTTAGCGCAAACAGTTTCCAGCCTTATGTCTCATCCTGCTGTGGGTCTAGATGTGTTCAATCCATGTTGCATCACCGTCCCTGAGGAAAAGTTGTAAGAGGTTTTCTCTGTCTCTCTGTCGTTTATTTTTTTCAATTTATTACTATATTGGTTACAGCTGATTTTCAAAGCTCTGTTTCTTGCTGCTGTACATCCACTTGATTCACGTACAGAGAGACATCAATAAATTCTTTTTCAGATTCTTACCAGTCGTATATATTCTTTTCCGGTGACTTGAGTGTGCTGAGTGCAGTTCTTTTAGCTACCGTGTAGGCCTTGTTGATTATCAGTTTGGTATTTGGAATGGTATCTTTGCTAATTTCAACCTCCTGGATGATGCCTCACCCCTCCCCACCTTTCCCGTTTAGCAGCCTTATGCGTGTTTTCTACATATTTGACTATGTTTTTGTTTTGTAATTTATTTCATGTGTAGCCATTTTGGATTCCACCTTTAAGTGATATCTTATGATATGTGTCTTTTTCTTTTTGAATTCTGTCACTTAGAATGATCATACGTAACTCCTCCGGAGTTGTTACAACTGGCCATATTTCATTGATTTCCAGGCTGAATAATATTCCACTCTACCTAAGTACCACATCTCTATCCATTTTTTCCCTCCAGAGACATTTAAGTTATATCCTAGTCGAGGATCTTTTAAACAGAGAGGGGGTAAACATTGGGGTGCCTGTGTCCTCTCGATTTTTGTTTTTCCCAAGATATACGCCCATGAGTGCAAGTGCCCTATGCTCTGTAGCTCATTTTTTAGATGCTTTAGTAAACACAATACACTTCTCCAGAATGGCCGTTGGCAATATACATTTCCACTATAAGTCTCACAGGGCTCCCTCTTCTCGTTGCCCTGTCCTGCATTTCTGTTGTTTACGCTTTATGAGGATGGCTCTTCTGACTGATGCGAAGTGATATCTTTTGTAGTATTGACTTCCAGTGCCCACCTGTTTGGTTGGCTAAAAAAGTGTATGCCCTTTTCTTGAATATATACAGAAAAGAACGCATACACCCTTTTTGGCCAACTGCAATGTTGGCAATGTTCAGCTCCTTTTCTTGTGCTTAATGGCGAGTCCTTTCTACCTCCTCAAATCCCTTTCCTGTCATTCTCCCTTGCTTACAAGTCCTTTTCTCTGACTTTCCTCAAGACATTTTTCAGTGATGGATATTTTCAACTCTGCAGTTTTGTGAATTTTACTGCCCCTGAGTTCCATTGTTCAACTCGTGTTTATGGGAACTGGCCACAAAGCAGCGGGATTTCCTCAAGCCCTATACTGTTTCCATGGGCAACCCTAGCCTTTGGTCAATTCGTCTTCCTGATTGGAAATTAGAGTGACATGTGCCTGTCTGAACACCTAGGACTTGTCTCTCATTGTTCCTCATCCTTCCGCTTCATCCTCTGGACAAATTCCAAACTGTACGCAACAGGATGTTGACAGTGCTGACATCTCCAAGTGGGGAGACTGTTAGTAAAGACGCTGGAGGGGTGAACCCAAGCACCAGGAGATGAGGAGATGAGATGCCTTTTCCAAACTCTTCCCGATCAGACGGTATACCATCCTCTGGGTGTGACAGACATGTTTTAGCAGTAGGAAGAGTCCCATTCATGTAAGGAGAACACCAGGGCTTTTTCAAAATCAGTGTCTCCCCGAAACCCAAACTGGGGAATTTTTTAAGCTACGGCTACACATATGTTCATTAAGGGCCTTGGGAAGTAGGCAGAGTCCAAACTTTAGATGATTGAAGTCTTCAGGGTCAGAAGCACTCACCACCAGCTTCCCTTAGGCTACACTTTAACTGTCATTGATAGATGATGTCAATAAAAATATCTATTCTTTTTCAGATTATTTCCCCTTATAGGTTATTGCAAAATGTTGAGTGTAGTTCCCTGTGCTATACAGTAGTTCCTTGTTGATGATCTATTTTATACATAGCAGTGTGTATGTGTTCATTCCAAACTGTTAATTGATCCCTCCTCCCACCTTTCCCCTTTGGTAATAATAAATTATAAGATTTTATACTTCTCAGAAATGGGGGAGCTGAAAGAGAGGTATCATTTTCAATGGAAAAGCATTTAAAACAAGATTGAAGGTTTAACCAAGATTATTAGCTGTACATCCTTGGAAAGAAATCACTTCGTTTCTCTAATATTGACCTGACAAATAAGACAAACCTTTTCACTGAACTTGCTTATAAAAAGTGATGGAAATATCAAATGGAAGTGTTAAAAACATCTTATTTTACCCGAGCCTTATACACTGTTCTATGTTAACTACAGTTTGGCTCACACATCTGTTCATTGAGGTTACAATAGTCTCAATTTCTGTTACTGATCCTCCAGAGTGGACCCCAACAAGTGTCCCCCTGCCCAGTGTCATTGGGGCCAACAGATCGAGACTGAGTTTGGTTCACAAGCAAAGGAAACTTTATATTTTGATCAGAGAATGGAGAGGTGAGAGCATGCACTACCCCGTGGGCTGTGGGCTGTGGGCTGGGCTGCTGTGTAGAGATCCTGTCAGAGTCAGTGGGAGGGAGGGAGGCGGCGGAGCTCTCGAGGGCCGGGTTGGCTGTAGCTCAGGCTCTATATCGTGGAGTCTGCACTGGGCCCCAGGAGCTGAGGTGTCGACCCAGCCATTCTGCACTAGGAAATCTGGTCTGAAGTGCCGGGTGTGGAACCTCTGCATGCGGGACCCTAGGAGCACGTGAAATTAGACAAAGCACAAAGGATAAAAAAGGTTAGACTTGACTTTATTGCCCAGATTCTATTTTTATCTCCCAGGGATTTTTAATGGGCTTTGCTGGGGACAAACCCCTCCTCTGCCTTTTGTCCCGTTCCTCATTCTTGGAGTGCTGAGGGTGCAGACCCTTCTTCTGTAACTGCTGAGTGCTGAGTTGGGAGCCCTCATACCCTGGGGCGAGGGTCAGAGCTTCTCCCCAGCAGCCTCCCGGTGACGTTGATTGTCCCCAGGACCCCTGCCTCCCTGCTCGTCCACCTGAGCACCAGCATTGGAAGTGTTATAGATTCTAATGACCTTTAAGGGTCCAGGAAAGAGATGTGCAGAGACGTTGTGGGGGCCGGTTTCACCCCGCCCCACATTTGTTCGGCCACCTTAGGCTGACCGTCTCTGCCAGCCTAGATGCTCTGACCAGTAGTCTGCGCTTTCTTCAGTTAGGCCCCTGAATTAACGTACAAACAGCACCAGGTGTCAGAGCCCTGCCCGCTCAACTCCCAGACAGTCCAGGGTCAGTGGTGACCAAGGACCATGATGGCTACTGAGTCAACAGCCTTTTGAAGTAAACAGGAGTCCAGCCGGTCTTATTGGCCACCATCATCACGGTGTCTGTAGGCTTTTCTATGGTGACAGTGTGGTATACTGTTCCCCCGCCAAGATTATTAGCTCCCCTCTGGGTGCAGTAAGTCCTGCAAGCAGTAGTCTACTCTTTTGGGACACACTCTTGTTGTTTTATGAGAGAAACTCCAGGTCAAGTGATGTTCACACGAGTCGTCATGGTGCCCTGTTGCCCCCGGTTATCTCTCTGGATGTTGGAGTTGGAGGGCCTCCTCACTCGAGGTCGGTGTGCCCACGGAGCGAACCCTGCAACTTCAGGGCATGGTTGGTGGTTAGGATCACCACGTGGGGTCCTTTTCCCTTAGGAGGGAGGTGGCCTTTTGGGCTGCTGATTTCCAGGTTTTTAGATACCGCCAGTATCTTGGCCAGATGTGGCAGTGGGCCAAGCCCCTTAGTGACCGTAGTTTATCCTACCTGGATGGCATTCTTGCATTGTTCCATTTCAAGCGGTCCCAGTTTTTGCACTAATTCTCCAATGGCGATTCACCTTTCACCGGGAATGTAAAGGTCAAAGGGTTTAGCTAAATTAGGGAGTTCCAGGGCAAGGGTCTGAATTGACTGCTCTTTCCATTCTTGAAAGGCCACTTCTGGATTCTATTCAAAAGGATCATCATCTTTTCCTTTCAGTGTTTCATATAGAGGCCCAGCTAGTAGACTGTAGTTAGGGATCCAGAAGCAGCAAACCCTGGCCTCCCCAGGAACCCCTAAGCTGTCTTCTAGTTTTAGAAAGGGGTAAGGCTGAAAATGGTTTCTTCCCTTTCCTGGGATGGGCTTCTCTGACCTTCTGTGAGAATGAAGCCCAGGCAGGTCACCGCAGTCTGTGATATTTGAGCTTTTTCTTGGACAACTTCTATCCTTTATTGGCTTGGTAGTTCAGAGGCCTCCTTAGTAGGGCTGGTGATCAGAATGTCGTCTGCATATTGAAGGAGGGTTTCCTTTTCCAGAGGTAGAACTTTTAGGTCTTTAGCTAAGCTTTCCCCAAAGATGGTGTGGGAATTTTTGCACCCTTGGGGCCAGACGGCCCGGAAGTATTGTTTTAGTTGTATGTGGAGTCCTGCCACTCACAAGCCAAAATTTCTTGTGACTCTGGGACTAATGGAATACAAAAGAAGGCATCATTGAAGACTAATACAGAATACCATGTCCTGGTGGTTGGTAGAATGACCAGCAGGGTGTAGGAATTAGGAGCAACTGGAGGTATATCCTCGGTGGCTTCACTGACTGTCCTGACATCCTTTACCAGGTCCCCAGCAGCCCATGGGGCTCTCGTGGTCAGACCAATCCCAGAATATGGAGCTCACCTGGGCAGGTACCCCACCCCCACCCCAGCCCACGGGGCTCTCGTGGTCAGGCCCCTCCCAGGATACAGAGCTACCCTTGCAGGTACCGTGGCAGGGCTGGGCACACAGGAACCGTGCACATAGCCCTCATTGCAGAGCACCCCCAGCTCACCTGTCGCTCAGAGCTGACACAGAGCACCTCAGAGCAGGACTTGAACTAACAAACAGCAGCTGCGACAGGTCTGTGACCCTGGGCATCACTCCGTGAGGCCTCCCTCCACCTGGTCTTCCAGAGACTTCCACTGCACCCGGGGCACCAGGCCTCTGTCTCCAACCACCACCCACCCCTCCTCTGCCTGACTCCTGGGTTCCTCTCATTAGGAGAGGGTTTTCTTGAAGTTGTCTCCCACTCATGGGCCAGATAAAATGATTAGAAAACAAGCCAAAGCTGCAGCCCCTTGTCTATCCTGACTCTCAGGAGCCCACACCTGTTCCTTGGACCTGGCCGGTTCAGCAAGTTCCATTTTCTGCAACTGTGAGCCCCTGAGGGGTGATGATTGGCTGACCTGGGCAGCCTTACCGTGCCGGCCAGCCCTCCCCAGGTGTGCCTGGGTTGAGATCAATATAAATACCACTCCAGGCAGCAAGAGCCCCTGCAGCCGTGCCTGACGCCATTTTCTCTGCCCTGTCAGCAGTCTCGGGGCTGGGCTGGTGGGAGGGAGTGAGAGGCCACGGCTTTGTGGGTGGCCCAGTGTGAGTGGGGCTCTGCTGGACTTTCTGCAGCAGTTGCCAGGCTGCCACCTGCTAAAGAAGAGGATGTGTCACCCATACCTGCTGCTGGAATTTCTCCCTGGGCAGAGGTGAGGAAGGAAAAAAGCAGTGGGGGCAGGGACAGGACGGGTATCTCAGGCAGGGAAATGGAAATCTTCCAGAAGAGCACCCAGGGCCAGGACCATCCTGGCTGGCCTGCAGGCACCAAGTCGGCCGGCATGCTGTCACTCGTGTGGCTCTATGGCCCTTCCTCTAGGCTTTCAAGTCCTTGTATATATTCAGGTGTTTTACCTGGGACGGGTGGGAATAGTTCAGCAGCAACTGGCCTGGGGCTCAGCTCACGTTTACTCACAGATGCCTCGGCACGGTGCCCCAGCTTTGCAATGAGGACGCTTGTTGCGTGGGGGCTGCTGGCTGAATGGGAGACGATTCCCCACCACTGACCAACTTCAGAATTGTTTACAACTGGAGCAAGTGCCCTGATACGGTTTTCCTCTGTGTAACTGGTGGGTTCTGTGTTTTTTTTCTCTTTTTCGTTTTTGGTTCAAGGTAGATTTTATTCCTCTTTTTTGTATTTACAGATATAAGCATGGAAATAATTTATTCATATAAATACATGTATGTGCAGGGAATAATTGTTTTTTCTGTTTTATTTTTTAAATTTTACTTCTTTTTAATTTTGAATTTTATTTTATATTTTTATACAGCAGGTTCTTATTGGTTATCTATTTTATACATATAAATGTATACATGCCAATCCCAGTCTCTCAACTCCTCCCACCACCACCCCCCAACAGCTTTCCCCCCTTGTTGTCCATACGTTTGTTGTCTACATCTGTTGCTCTATTTATGCCTTGCAAAATGGTTAATCTGTACAGTTTTTCTAGGTTCCACATATATGCATGAATATACAAGATTTGTTTTTCTCTTTCTGACTTACTTCACTCTGTATGACAGTCTCTAGATCCATCGACGTCTCTACAAATGACCCAATTTCATTCCTTTTCATGGCTTAGTAATATTCCATTTTATATATGTACCACAGCTTTATGCATTCGTCTGTCTGTGGGCATTTAGGTTGCTTCCATTACCTCGATATTGTAAATAGTGATGCAATGAACATTGCGGTGAATGACTCTTTTTGATTTATGGTTTTGTCTGGGTATATGTCCAGTACTGGGATTGCTGTATCATATGGTAATTCTATTGTTAGTTTCTTAAGAAATTCCATATTGTTCTCCATAATGACTGTATCAATTTATATTCCCAACAATAGTGGAAGAGGGTTCCTTTTCTCCACACCCTTTCCAGCATTTTTTGTTTGTAGATTTTCAATGATGCCTATTCTACCAGGTGTGAGGTGATACCTCATTGTTGAATCCATTTCGTTGAGCAAGGGGTAGCTCTTGTCTATTACATATTTGGCTTATGGAACGGTATCTGTGCTAATTTCAAACTCTGCTTTTATGCAGCACCCCAACTCACCTTCCCCCTTAAGCAGGCATAAGTTGGTTTTCTAAACTTGAGACCCTGTTCTGTTTTGTAATTCAGTTCATGTGTAGCCAAGTTCACATTCCGTGTATTAGTGATACCTTATGATGTTTCTTTTTCTGTGTGACTTATTTCACTTAGAATCATCGTGCCTCAATGCATTCATTATGCTGGTACGGGCCTGGTGACATAGATTTCATTGCTGAGTGGTATTCTGTTGTACAGAAGTACCGCAACTTCTTTATCCATTATTTGCTCTCTGGGATATTTAACTTGTGCCATAGAAGAGATTCCTGTAAAAAGAGCCGTCCCAAATTTTGGGGTTGCTGTGTCTTTTTGATATTAATTTCCCTAAGCTATAGGACCATAAGTGGAAGTGCCCTAGGCTCTGTTGCTTTGTTTTTTAGATGTTTCAGGAAACACCATACACTTCTCCCGAGTGTCTGTTGGCAATTTACATCCCGCCCATCAGCATAACAAGGCTCCCAGTTCTCCATGGCCTGTCCTGCCTTTCTGGATTTTACACTTTATTCTGATGGCCCTTTTGACCGGGGGGAAGTGAGACTTCATTGTAGTGCAGATTTCCTTTGCAAGCTTGCTTGGTTGGCCAAAAAGTGCGTATGCGTTTTTTCCTGAATATATTCAGGAAAAAACGCATATGCCCTTTTGGCAAAGTGCATCATTGTGGACGTTCTGCCTCTTTTCCTACGCTTTCAATGCAATTCCAGTCTACCTCCTGAAATCGGTATCCTGCAATTCTGCCCCGCTTTCAAGTCCTCTTGGCAGCCTTACTTCAGTATATTTTTGGACGATAGCTGTCATTTATAACTCTGCAGGTTTGTGAATTACAGAGCCCCTGAACTCCTTTCTTCAACTCGCTTTCTTTTGAGCTGGCCGCAACACCGCAGGATGGCTTCAGGCCCTAATCTGGTTCCGGCACGGCACACTGAGCCTTTGGTTAATTCCTCTTCCTGGTGGGAAATGAGAGTTAAATTTGCCCGTCCAGACACCTCCAGCTAGTCTCTCATTGGTTCTCCCTATTCCTGTTCATCTTCCGCAGAAATTGCAAACTGGGCCAAACAGGAGGTTAAAGGCACTGACTGTCCAAGTCGGGAGAGTGTTAGTAAAGCGTCTGGAATGTTGCACCCGAGTACCAGGGGAGGAAAACTGAGACATATTTGAACACGTCTCCCGTTCACACGGTTGATCATACTCGGGGTTCCACATGCATGTTTTAGCTGAAGGAAGAATACCTTAAACCTGGAGAGTTGAGACCCGTGGAATGGGTACCATGCAATATGACTTCAAAGGGTCTTCATTTGCTCACCGAACCTCTCCAATCCTATCACTGCTGCGTTTATGCCCCTGTACACATGCTTGATTCTCTTTCGGAGACATAGCAATCCATAGGTTTTAAGATACTTACTAGTCAGGTACATTCTTAGGCGTTTAATATGGGGTGTTGAGTCCATTTCGTTGAGCAAGGAGTAGCTCTTGTCTATTCCATATTTGGCTTAAGGAACTTTATCTGTGCTCATTTCAATCTCTGGTTTTATGCAGCACCCCAACTCACCTTCCCCGTTAAGCAAGCGTAAGTTGGTTTTCTAAACTTGAGACACTGTTCTGTTTTGTAATTCAGTTCATGTGTAGCCAAGTTCACATTCTGTGTATTAGTGATACCTTATGATGTTTCTTTTCTGTGTGACTTATTTCAGTTCGAATCATCATACCTGAATCCACTCATTATGCTGCTACGGGCCTGATGACATAGATTTCATTGCTGAGTGATATTGCATTGTACGTAAGTACCACAAGTTCTTTATCCATTTTTCACTTTCTGCGATATTGAACTTGTACCGTAAACGAGGTTCTTGTAAACAGAGCCGTCCCAAACTTTGGGGTGGCTGTGTCTTTTTGATTTTAATTTCCCTAAGCTATAGGACCATAAGTGGAAGTGCCCTAGGATCTGTTGCTTTGTTTTTTAGATGTTTCAGGAAACACCATACACTTCTCCCGAGTGGTTGTTGGCAATTTACATCCCGCCCATCAGCATAAGAAGGCTCCCAGTTCTCCATGGCCTGTCGTGCCTGTATGGATTTTACACTTTTTTCAGATGGCCCTTTTGACCGGGTGGAAGTGAGACTTCATTGTAGTGCAGATTTCCTTTGCAAGCTTGCTTGGTTGGCCAAAAAGTGCGTATGCGTTTTTTCCTGAATATATTCAGGAAAAAACGCATACGCCCTTTTTGGCCAAGTGCATCATTGTCGAGTTTCTGACTCTCTTCATATGCTTTCAATGCAATTCCAGTCTACCTCCTGAAATCGGTTTCCTGCAATTCTGCCTTGCTTTCGATGCCTCTTCATAGCCTTACCTCAATATATTTTTTAAAAATAGTTGGCCTTTATAACTCTGCAGGTTTTTGAATTGCAGTGGCCCTTAGCTCCATTTTTTAGCTCTTATTTTTGTGGTCTTGCCCCATAACCACAGGATTCCTTGAAGCCCTATTTTTCTTCTGGGGCACCTTGCTGTGCCTTTGGTTAATTCTTCTTACTGATGTGATATTAGAGTGACATGTGCCCATTGAAACCGCTACAGCTAGTTTCTCACTGGTTCCCCCTATTCCCATTCATCCTCTGCACTAACTGCAGACTGTGCGATACCAGAACTTAAAGGCATTGACTCCATGTGGGGATGTTGTTAGTAAAGCGGCTGGAATGTCGATCCGGAGCCCCAGGAGAGGAAAAATGAGGTGCGTTTTAGAAACCTTTCCCGATCATATGGTATACCAGTCGCTGGGTTTCCCAAGCATGGTTTAGCTGTAGGAAGATTCCCTTCAACCTGGAGTGTTGGGACCCTTGGACTGAGTATCATGAAGTATTGCATTAAACTTTCGGCAGTTGCTCACCAAAGCTCACCAATCCTGTCAGCCCCAAGTGTCCAGCCTTATGTCTTATCCAGCTGTGGGTTTATATGTGGTCAATCCAGGTTGCATCACAGCCCCTGAGCGAATTTTGTAAGAATTTTTCTCTCTTTCATTGTTTCAGCGTTTTGTTTTTAAAATTTATTTCTATAATGGGGTTTAGCTCCTTTTCACTGCTGTGTTTGTGCCGCTCTGCACACACTTGATTCCCTTATGGAGATATATCAATACATGGGTTTTAAGATTCTTATTCCTCAGATATATTTCTCTGTGGTGTATAGGGTGTGTTGAGGCCTGTTCATTGAGCAAGGTGTAGATCTTGTCTAATACCTATTTGGTTTATTGAACGGTATCTGTGCTAATTTCAAACTCTGGTTTTATGCATCACCCCACCTCTCCTTTCCCCTTAAGCTGACATAAGTGTGTTTTCTAAATGTGAGACACTGTTCTGTTCTGTAATTCATTTCTTGTGCAGCCATATTTACCCTCCCTCTATAAGTGATATCTTATGATATGTTTCTTTTTCTGTTTGACTTATTTCAAGTAGTATTATCGGACCTAAATCCACTCTTTATCCTTCTACTAGCCTTATTACATTGATTTCATGGTGAAGAGATATTCCATTGTACATAAGTACCACATCTTCTTTATCCATTGTTCTCTTTCCTGGGATATTTAAGGTGTACTGAAGTTGAGGTTCTTGTAAACAAAGTAGCCCTAAACTGTGGTGTGCTTGTGTCTTGTTGATTTTTAGACTTCCCTAGATATACTCCCATGATTGGAAGTGTCCTATGCTCTGTAGCTCTGTTTTTTAGATGATTTAGGAACCACCATACACTTCTCCAGAGTGGCTCTCGGCAGTTCACACACTGCCCATCAGCGTATAAAGGCTCCCTGTTCTCCATGGCCTGTCCTGCATTTCTGGTTTTTACAATTTTTTAGGATGGCCCTTTTGACCGGTGGGAAGTGAGACTTCTTTGTTGTGCACATTTGCATTGCTTGCTTGCTTCGTTGCCCATAAAGTGCGTATGCGTTTTTTCCTGGATATAATCAGGAAAAAACGCATACGCCCTTTTGGGCCAACTGCATCATTGTGGAAATTCTGCCGCTTTTCATGTGCGTTAAAGACGAGTCCAATCTATCTCTTGAAATCTGTTTCTTGCAATTCTGTCTTGCATTCAGATCCTCTTCTTTGCCTTACCTCAACATATTTTTGGACGTTAGTTTTCATTTATAACTCTGCAGGTTTGTGAATTGCAGTGACCCTGAGCTCCATTTTTTAAGTTGCTCTTTTGTGAGCTGGCCTCAAACCCGCAGGATTGCTTCAGGCCCTATTTTGGCTCCGGCGAGGCAGGCTGAGCCTTCCTTTAATTCTTACTCTTAATGGGAAATTAGAGTGATATGTGCCCGTCCAAACCCCTACAACTCTTCTCTCATTGGTTCCCCCTCTTCCCGTTCATCCTCCTCACAATTTGCAAAATGTGTGAAACAGAAGTTTAAATGTGCTGATTCTCCAAGTGGGGAGATTCTAAGTAGTGTGGCTGGAATGGTGAACAGGAGCACCAGGAGAGGATAAATGAGGTGCATTTTAGACACATCTCCCGATCACATGGTGTACAGTCCTCTGGGTTTTCCATGCATGTTTTAGCTGTAGGAAGATCCCTTGAACCTGCAGATTTGGGACCCATTGAATGGGTACCAGGTAGTATTACTTTAAAGGGTGTGCATTTCCTCACCCAACCTCACATTTCTCTTAGCGCAAACAGTTTCCAGCCTTATGTCTCATCCTGCTGTGGGTCTAGATGTGTTCAATCCATGTTGCATCACCGTCCCTGAGGAAAAGTTGTAAGAGGTTTTCTCTGTCTCTCTGTCGTTTATTTTTTTCAATTTATTACTATATTGGTTACAGCTGATTTTCAAAGCTCTGTTTCTTGCTGCTGTACATCCACTTGATTCACGTACAGAGAGACATCAATAAATTCTTTTTCAGATTCTTACCAGTCGTATATATTCTTTTCCGGTGACTTGAGTGTGCTGAGTGCAGTTCTTTTAGCTACCGTGTAGGCCTTGTTGATTATCAGTTTGGTATTTGGAATGGTATCTTTGCTAATTTCAACCTCCTGGATGATGCCTCACCCCTCCCCACCTTTCCCGTTTAGCAGCCTTATGCGTGTTTTCTACATATTTGACTATGTTTTTGTTTTGTAATTTATTTCATGTGTAGCCATTTTGGATTCCACCTTTAAGTGATATCTTATGATATGTGTCTTTTTCTTTTTGAATTCTGTCACTTAGAATGATCATACGTAACTCCTCCGGAGTTGTTACAACTGGCCATATTTCATTGATTTCCAGGCTGAATAATATTCCACTCTACCTAAGTACCACATCTCTATCCATTTTTTCCCTCCAGAGACATTTAAGTTATATCCTAGTCGAGGATCTTTTAAACAGAGAGGGGGTAAACATTGGGGTGCCTGTGTCCTCTCGATTTTTGTTTTTCCCAAGATATACGCCCATGAGTGCAAGTGCCCTATGCTCTGTAGCTCATTTTTTAGATGCTTTAGTAAACACAATACACTTCTCCAGAATGGCCGTTGGCAATATACATTTCCACTATAAGTCTCACAGGGCTCCCTCTTCTCGTTGCCCTGTCCTGCATTTCTGTTGTTTACGCTTTATGAGGATGGCTCTTCTGACTGATGCGAAGTGATATCTTTTGTAGTATTGACTTCCAGTGCCCACCTGTTTGGTTGGCTAAAAAAGTGTATGCCCTTTTCTTGAATATATACAGAAAAGAACGCATACACCCTTTTTGGCCAACTGCAATGTTGGCAATGTTCAGCTCCTTTTCTTGTGCTTAATGGCGAGTCCTTTCTACCTCCTCAAATCCCTTTCCTGTCATTCTCCCTTGCTTACAAGTCCTTTTCTCTGACTTTCCTCAAGACATTTTTCAGTGATGGATATTTTCAACTCTGCAGTTTTGTGAATTTTACTGCCCCTGAGTTCCATTGTTCAACTCGTGTTTATGGGAACTGGCCACAAAGCAGCGGGATTTCCTCAAGCCCTATACTGTTTCCATGGGCAACCCTAGCCTTTGGTCAATTCGTCTTCCTGATTGGAAATTAGAGTGACATGTGCCTGTCTGAACACCTAGGACTTGTCTCTCATTGTTCCTCATCCTTCCGCTTCATCCTCTGGACAAATTCCAAACTGTACGCAACAGGATGTTGACAGTGCTGACATCTCCAAGTGGGGAGACTGTTAGTAAAGACGCTGGAGGGGTGAACCCAAGCACCAGGAGATGAGGAGATGAGATGCCTTTTCCAAACTCTTCCCGATCAGACGGTATACCATCCTCTGGGTGTGACAGACATGTTTTAGCAGTAGGAAGAGTCCCATTCATGTAAGGAGAACACCAGGGCTTTTTCAAAATCAGTGTCTCCCCGAAACCCAAACTGGGGAATTTTTTAAGCTACGGCTACACATATGTTCATTAAGGGCCTTGGGAAGTAGGCAGAGTCCAAACTTTAGATGATTGAAGTCTTCAGGGTCAGAAGCACTCACCACCAGCTTCCCTTAGGCTACACTTTAACTGTCATTGATAGATGATGTCAATAAAAATATCTATTCTTTTTCAGATTATTTCCCCTTATAGGTTATTGCAAAATGTTGAGTGTAGTTCCCTGTGCTATACAGTAGTTCCTTGTTGATGATCTATTTTATACATAGCAGTGTGTATGTGTTCATTCCAAACTGTTAATTGATCCCTCCTCCCACCTTTCCCCTTTGGTAATAATAAATTATAAGATTTTATACTTCTCAGAAATGGGGGAGCTGAAAGAGAGGTATCATTTTCAATGGAAAAGCATTTAAAACAAGATTGAAGGTTTAACCAAGATTATTAGCTGTACATCCTTGGAAAGAAATCACTTCGTTTCTCTAATATTGACCTGACAAATAAGACAAACCTTTTCACTGAACTTGCTTATAAAAAGTGATGGAAATATCAAATGGAAGTGTTAAAAACATCTTATTTTACCCGAGCCTTATACACTGTTCTATGTTAACTACAGTTTGGCTCACACATCTGTTCATTGAGGTTACAATAGTCTCAATTTCTGTTACTGATCCTCCAGAGTGGACCCCAACAAGTGTCCCCCTGCCCAGTGTCATTGGGGCCAACAGATCGAGACTGAGTTTGGTTCACAAGCAAAGGAAACTTTATATTTTGATCAGAGAATGGAGAGGTGAGAGCATGCACTACCCCGTGGGCTGTGGGCTGTGGGCTGGGCTGCTGTGTAGAGATCCTGTCAGAGTCAGTGGGAGGGAGGGAGGCGGCGGAGCTCTCGAGGGCCGGGTTGGCTGTAGCTCAGGCTCTATATCGTGGAGTCTGCACTGGGCCCCAGGAGCTGAGGTGTCGACCCAGCCATTCTGCACTAGGAAATCTGGTCTGAAGTGCCGGGTGTGGAACCTCTGCATGCGGGACCCTAGGAGCACGTGAAATTAGACAAAGCACAAAGGATAAAAAAGGTTAGACTTGACTTTATTGCCCAGATTCTATTTTTATCTCCCAGGGATTTTTAATGGGCTTTGCTGGGGACAAACCCCTCCTCTGCCTTTTGTCCCGTTCCTCATTCTTGGAGTGCTGAGGGTGCAGACCCTTCTTCTGTAACTGCTGAGTGCTGAGTTGGGAGCCCTCATACCCTGGGGCGAGGGTCAGAGCTTCTCCCCAGCAGCCTCCCGGTGACGTTGATTGTCCCCAGGACCCCTGCCTCCCTGCTCGTCCACCTGAGCACCAGCATTGGAAGTGTTATAGATTCTAATGACCTTTAAGGGTCCAGGAAAGAGATGTGCAGAGACGTTGTGGGGGCCGGTTTCACCCCGCCCCACATTTGTTCGGCCACCTTAGGCTGACCGTCTCTGCCAGCCTAGATGCTCTGACCAGTAGTCTGCGCTTTCTTCAGTTAGGCCCCTGAATTAACGTACAAACAGCACCAGGTGTCAGAGCCCTGCCCGCTCAACTCCCAGACAGTCCAGGGTCAGTGGTGACCAAGGACCATGATGGCTACTGAGTCAACAGCCTTTTGAAGTAAACAGGAGTCCAGCCGGTCTTATTGGCCACCATCATCACGGTGTCTGTAGGCTTTTCTATGGTGACAGTGTGGTATACTGTTCCCCCGCCAAGATTATTAGCTCCCCTCTGGGTGCAGTAAGTCCTGCAAGCAGTAGTCTACTCTTTTGGGACACACTCTTGTTGTTTTATGAGAGAAACTCCAGGTCAAGTGATGTTCACACGAGTCGTCATGGTGCCCTGTTGCCCCCGGTTATCTCTCTGGATGTTGGAGTTGGAGGGCCTCCTCACTCGAGGTCGGTGTGCCCACGGAGCGAACCCTGCAACTTCAGGGCATGGTTGGTGGTTAGGATCACCACGTGGGGTCCTTTTCCCTTAGGAGGGAGGTGGCCTTTTGGGCTGCTGATTTCCAGGTTTTTAGATACCGCCAGTATCTTGGCCAGATGTGGCAGTGGGCCAAGCCCCTTAGTGACCGTAGTTTATCCTACCTGGATGGCATTCTTGCATTGTTCCATTTCAAGCGGTCCCAGTTTTTGCACTAATTCTCCAATGGCGATTCACCTTTCACCGGGAATGTAAAGGTCAAAGGGTTTAGCTAAATTAGGGAGTTCCAGGGCAAGGGTCTGAATTGACTGCTCTTTCCATTCTTGAAAGGCCACTTCTGGATTCTATTCAAAAGGATCATCATCTTTTCCTTTCAGTGTTTCATATAGAGGCCCAGCTAGTAGACTGTAGTTAGGGATCCAGAAGCAGCAAACCCTGGCCTCCCCAGGAACCCCTAAGCTGTCTTCTAGTTTTAGAAAGGGGTAAGGCTGAAAATGGTTTCTTCCCTTTCCTGGGATGGGCTTCTCTGACCTTCTGTGAGAATGAAGCCCAGACAGGTCACCGCAGTCTGTGATATTTGAGCTTTTTCTTGGACAACTTCTATCCTTTATTGGCTTGGTAGTTCAGAGGCCTCCTTAGTAGGGCTGGTGATCAGAATGTCGTCTGCATATTGAAGGAGGGTTTCCTTTTCCAGAGGTAGAACTTTTAGGTCTTTAGCTAAGCTTTCCCCAAAGATGGTGTGGGAATTTTTGCACCCTTGGGGCCAGACGGCCCGGAAGTATTGTTTTAGTTGTATGTGGAGTCCTGCCACTCACAAGCCAAAATTTCTTGTGACTCTGGGACTAATGGAATACAAAAGAAGGCATCATTGAAGACTAATACAGAATACCATGTCCTGGTGGTTGGTAGAATGACCAGCAGGGTGTAGGAATTAGAAGCAACTGGAGGTATATCCTCGGTGGCTTCACTGACTGTCCTGACATCCTTTACCAGGTCCCCAGCAGCCCATGGGGCTCTCGTGGTCAGACCAATCCCAGAATATGGAGCTCACCTGGGCAGGTACCCCACCCCCACCCCAGCCCACGGGGCTCTCGTGGTCAGGCCCCTCCCAGGATACAGAGCTACCCTTGCAGGTACCGTGGCAGGGCTGGGCACACAGGAACCGTGCACATAGCCCTCATTGCAGAGCACCCCCAGCTCACCTGTCGCTCAGAGCTGACACAGAGCACCTCAGAGCAGGACTTGAACTAACAAACAGCAGCTGCGACAGGTCTGTGACCCTGGGCATCACTCCGTGAGGCCTCCCTCCACCTGGTCTTCCAGAGACTTCCACTGCACCCGGGGCACCAGGCCTCTGTCTCCAACCACCACCCACCCCTCCTCTCCCTGACTCCTGGGTTCCTCTCATTAGGAGAGGGTTTTCTTGAAGTTGTCTCCCACTCATGGGCCAGATAAAATGATTAGAAAACAAGCCAAAGCTGCAGCCCCTTGTCTATCCTGACTCTCAGGAGCCCACACCTGTTCCTTGGACCTGGCCGGTTCAGCAAGTTCCATTTTCTGCAACTGTGAGCCCCTGAGGGGTGATGATTGGCTGACCTGGGCAGCCTTACTGTGCCGGCCAGCCCTCCCCAGGTGTGCCTGGGTTGAGATCAATATAAATACCACTCCAGGCAGCAAGAGCCCCTGCAGCCGTGCCTGATGCCATTTTCTCTGCCCTGTCAGCAGTCTCGGGGCTGGGCTGGTGGGAGGGAGTGAGAGGCCACGGCTTTGTGGGTGGCCCAGTGTGAGTGGGGCTCTGCTGGACTTTCTGCAGCAGTTGCCAGGCTGCCACCTGCTAAAGAAGAGGATGTGTCACCCATACCTGCTGCTGGAATTTCTCCCTGGGCAGAGGTGAGGAAGGAAAAAAGCAGTGGGGGCAGGGACAGGACGGGTATCTCAGGCAGGGAAATGGAAATCTTCCAGAAGAGCACCCAGGGCCAGGACCATCCTGGCTGGCCTGCAGGCACCAAGTCGGCCGGCATGCTGTCACTCGTGTGGCTCTATGGCCCTTCCTCTAGGCTTTCAAGTCCTTGTATATATTCAGGTGTTTTACCTGGGACGGGTGGGAATAGTTCAGCAGCAACTGGCCTGGGGCTCAGCTCACGTTTACTCACAGATGCCTCGGCACGGTGCCCCAGCTTTGCAATGAGGACGCTTGTTGCGTGGGGGCTGCTGGCTGAATGGGAGACGATTCCCCACCACTGACCAACTTCAGAATTGTTTACAACTGGAGCAACTGCCCTGATACGGTTTTCCTCTGTGTAACTGGTGGGTTCTGTGTTTTTTTTCTCTTTTTCGTTTTTGGTTCAAGGTAGATTTTATTCCTCTTTTTTGTATTTACAGATATAAGCATGGAAATAATTTATTCATATAAATACATGTATGTGCAGGGAATAATTGTTTTTTCTGTTTTATTTTTTAAATTTTACTTCTTTTTAATTTTGAATTTTATTTTATATTTTTATACAGCAGGTTCTTATTGGTTATCTATTTTATACATATAAATGTATACATGCCAATCCCAGTCTCTCAACTCCTCCCACCACCACCCCCCCAACAGCTTTCCCCCCTTGTTGTCCATACGTTTGTTGTCTACATCTGTTGCTCTATTTATGCCTTGCAAAACGGTTAATCTGTACAGTTTTTCTAGGTTCCACATATATGCATGAATATACAAGATTTGTTTTTCTCTTTCTGACTTACTTCACTCTGTATGACAGTCTCTAGATCCATCGACGTCTCTACAAATGACCCAATTTCATTCCTTTTCATGGCTTAGTAATATTCCATTTTATATATGTACCACAGCTTTATGCATTCGTCTGTCTGTGGGCATTTAGGTTGCTTCCATTACCTCGATATTGTAAATAGTGATGCAATGAACATTGCAGTGAATGACTCTTTTTGATTTATGGTTTTGTCTGGGTATATGTCCAGTACTGGGATTGCTGTATCATATGGTAATTCTATTGTTAGTTTCTTAAGAAATTCCATATTGTTCTCCATAATGACTGTATCAATTTATATTCCCAACAATAGTGGAAGAGGGTTCCTTTTCTCCACACCCTTTCCAGCATTTTTTGTTTGTAGATTTTCAATGATGCCTATTCTACCAGGTGTGAGGTGATACCTCATTGTTGAATCCATTTCGTTGAGCAAGGGGTAGCTCTTGTCTATTACATATTTGGCTTATGGAACGGTATCTGTGCTAATTTCAAACTCTGCTTTTATGCAGCACCCCAACTCACCTTCCCCCTTAAGCAGGCATAAGTTGGTTTTCTAAACTTGAGACCCTGTTCTGTTTTGTAATTCAGTTCATGTGTAGCCAAGTTCACATTCCGTGTATTAGTGATACCTTATGATGTTTCTTTTTCTGTGTGACTTATTTCACTTAGAATCATCGTGCCTCAATGCACTCATTATGCTGGTACGGGCCTGGTGACATAGATTTCATTGCTGAGTGGTATTCTGTTGTACAGAAGTACCGCAACTTCTTTATCCATTATTTGCTCTCTGGGATATTTAACTTGCGCCGTAGAAGAGATTCCTGTAAAAAGAGCCGTCCCAAATTTTGGGGTTGCTGTGTCTTTTTGATATTGATTTCCCTAAGCTATAGGACCATAAGTGGAAGTGCCCTAGGCTCTGTTGCTTTGTTTTTTAGATGTTTCAGGAAACACCATACACTTCTCCGGAGTGTCTGTTGGCAATTTACATCCCGCCCATCAGCATAACAAGGCTCCCAGTTCTCCATGGCCTGTCCTGCCTTTCTGGATTTTACACTTTATTCTGATGGCCCTTTTGACCGGGGGGAAGTGAGACTTCATTGTAGTGCAGATTTCCTTTGCAAGCTTGCTTGGTTGGCCAAAAAGGGCGTATGCGTTTTTTCCTGAATATATTCAGGAAAAAACGCATATGCCCTTTTGGCAAAGTGCATCATTGTGGACGTTCTGCCTCTTTTCCTACGCTTTCAATGCAATTCCAGTCTACCTCCTGAAATCGGTATCCTGCAATTCTGCCCCGCTTTCAAGTCCTCTTGGCAGCCTTACTTCAGTATATTTTTCGACGATAGCTGTCATTTATAACTCTGCAGGTTTGTGAATTACAGAGCCCCTGAACTCCTTTCTTCAACTCACTTTCTTGTGAGCTGGCCGCAACACCGCAGGATGGCTTCAGGTCCTAATCTGTTTCCGCCACGGCACGCTGAGCCTTTGGTTAATTCCTCTTCCTAGTGGGAAATGAGAGTTAAATTTGCCCGTCCAGACACCTCCAGCTAGTCTCTCATTGGTTCTCCCTATTCCTGTCCATCTTCCGCAGAAATTGCAAACTGGGCCAAACAGGAGGTTAAAGGCACTGACTGTCCAAGTCGGGAGAGTGTTAGTAAAGTGTCTGGAATGTTGCACCCGAGTACCAGGGTATGAAAACTGAGACATATTTGAACACGTCTCCCGATCACACGGTTGATCATACTCTGGGTTCCACATGCATGTTTTAGCTGAAGGAAGAATACCTTAAACCTGGAGAGTTGAGACCCGTGGAATGGGTACCATGCAATATGACTTCAAAGGGTCTTCATTTGCTCAGGAACCTCTCCAATCCTATCACTGCTGCATTTATGCCCCAGTACACACGCTTGATTGTCTTTCGGAGACATAGCAATCCCTAGGTTTTAAGATACTTACTAGTCAGGTACATTCTTAGGCGTTTAATATGGGGTGTTGAGTCCATTTCGTTGAGCAAGGAGTAGCTCTTGTCTATTCCATATTTGGCTTAAGGAACTTTATCTGTGCTCATTTCAATCTCTGGTTTTATGCAGCACCCCAACTCACCTTTCCCCTTAAGCAAGCAGAAGTTGGTTTTCTAAATTTGAGACCCTGTTGTGTTTTGGAATTCAGTTCCTGTATAGCCAAGTTTACATTCCGTGTATTAGTGATATTTTTTGATGTTTCTTTTTCTGTGTGACTTATTTCAGTTAGAATCATCGTACCTGAATCTACTCATTATGCTGCTACGGGCCTGATGACATAGATTTCATTGCTGAGTGATACTGCATTGTACGTAAGTACCACAAGTTCTTTATCCATTTTTCAGTTTCTGTGATATTGAACTTGTACGGTAAACGAGGTTCTTGTAAACGGAGGCGTCCCAAACTTTGGGGTGGCTGTGTCTTTTTGATTTAATTTCCCTAAGCTATAGGACCATAAGTGGAAGTGCCCTAGGTTCTGTTGCTTTGTTTTTTAGATGTTTCAGGAAACACCATACACTTCTCCCGAGTGGTTGTTGGCAATTTACATCCCGCCCATCAGCATAACAAGGATCCCAGTTCTCCATGGCCTGTCCTGCCTTTCTGGATTTTACACTTTTTTCAGATGGCCCTTTTGACCGGGGGGAAGTGAGACTTCATTGTAGTGCAGATTTCCTTTGCAAGCTTGCTTGGTTGGCCAAAAAGGGCGTATGCGTTTTTTCCTGAATATATTCAGGAAAAAACGCATACGCCCTTTTTGGCCAAGTGCATCATTGTGGACGTTCTGCCTCTTTTCCTATGCTTTCAATGTAATTCCAGTCTACCTCCTGAAATCGGTTTCCTGCAATTCTGCCCCGCTTTCAAGTCCTCTTGGCAGCCTTACTTCAGTCTATTTTCGGACGTTAGCTGTCATTTATAACTCTGCAGGTTTGTGAATTACAGTGCCCCTGAGCTCCTTTCTTCAACTCGCTTTCTTGTGACCTGGTCGCAACACCGCAGGATGGCTTCAGGCCCTAATCTGGTTCCGGCCCGGCACGCTGCGCCTTTGGTTATTTCCTCTTCCTGGTGGGAAATGAGAGTTAAATTTGCCCGTCCAGACACCTCCAGCTAGTCTTTCATTGGTTCTCGCTATTCCTGTTCATCTTCCGCAGAAATTGCAAACTGGGCCAAACAGGAGGTTAAAGGCGCTGACTCTCCAAGTGGCGAGAGTGTTAGTAAAGCGTCTGGAATGTTGCACCCGAGTACCAGGGGAGGAAAACTGAGACATATTTGAACACGTCTCCCGTTCAAATGGTTGATCATACTTGGGTTCCACATGCATGTTTTATCTGAAGAAAGAATACCTTAAACCTGGAGAGTTCAGACCCGTGTAATGGGTACCATGCAATATGACTTCAAAGGGTCTTCATTTGCTCACCGAACCTCTCCAATCCTATCACTGCTGCGTTTATGCCCCTGTACACATGCTTGATTCTCTTTCTGAGACATAGCAATCCATAGGTTTTAAGATACTTACTAGTCAGGTACATTCTTAGGCGTTTAATATGCGGTGTTGAGTCCATTTCGTTGAGCAAGGAGTAGCTCTTGTCTATTCCATATTTGGCTAAAGGAACTTTATCTGTGCTCATTTCAATCTCTGGTTTCATTCAGCACCCCAACTCACCTTTACCCTTAAGCAAGCATAAGTTGGTTTTCTAAATTTGAGACCCTGTTCTGTTCTGTAATTCTGTTCCTGTGTAGCCAAGTTTACATTCCGTGTATTAGTGATAACTTATGATGTTTGTTTTTCTGTGTGACTTATTTCAGTTAGAATCATCATACCTGAATCCACTCATTATGCTGCTACGGGCCTGATGACATAGATTTCATTGCTGAGTGATATTGCTTTGTAAGTAAATACCACAACTTCTTTATCCATTTTTCACTTTCTGCGATGTTGAACTTGTACTGTAAACGAGGTTCTTGTAAACAGAGGCGTTCCAACCTTTGGGGTGGCTGTGTCTTTTTCATTTTAATTTCCCTAAGCTATAGGACCATAAGTGGAAGTGCCCTAGGCTCTGTTGCTTTGTTTTTTAGATGTTTCAGGAAACACCATACACTTCTCCCAAGTGTCTGTTGGCAATTTACATCCCGCCCTTCAGCATAACAAGGCTCCCAGTTCTCCATGGCCTGTCCTGCCTTTCTGGATTTTACACTTTTTTCAGATGGCCCTTTTGACCGGGGGGAAGTGAGACTTCATTGTAGTGCAGATTTCCTTTGCAAGCATGCTTGGTTGGCCAAAAAGGGCGTATGCGTTTTTTCCTGAATATATTCAGGAAAAAACGCATACGCCCTTTTTGGCCAAGTGCATCGTTGTAGACGTTCTGCCTCTTTTCCTATGCTTTCAATGCAATTCCAGTCTACCTCCTGAAATCGGTTTCCTGCAATTCTGCCCCGCTTTCAAGTCCTCTTGGCAGCCTTACTTCAGTCTATTTTTGGACGATAGCTGTCATTTATAACTCTGCAGGTTTGTGAATTACAGTGCCCCTGAGCTCCTTTCTTCAACTCGCTTTCTTGTGAGCTGGCCGCAACACCGCAGGATGGCTTCAGGCCCTAATCTGGTTCCGGCACGGCACGCTGAGCCTTTGGTTAATTCCTCTTCCTGTTGGGAAATGAGAGTTAAATTTGCCCGTCCAGACACCTCCAGCTAGTCTCTCATTGCTTCTCGCTATTCCTGTTCATCTTCCGCAGAAATTGCAAACTGGGCCAAACAGGAGGTTAAAGGGACTGACTATCCAAGTCGGGAGAGTGTTAGTAAAGCGTCTGGAATGTTGCACCCGAGTACCAGGGTATGAAAACTGAGACATATTTGAACACGTCTCCTGATCACATGGTTGATCATACTCTACGTTCCACATGCATGTTTTAGCTGAAGGAAGAATACCATAAACCTGGGTAGTTGAAACCCGTGGAATGGGTACCATGCAATATGACTTCAAAGGGTCTTCATTTGCTCACCGAACCTCTCCAATCCTATCACTGCTGCGTTTATGCCCCTGTACACATGCTTGATTCTCTTCTGGAGACATAGCAATCCATAGGTTTTAAGATACTTACAAGTCAGGTACATTCTTAGGCGTTTAATATGCGGTGTTGAGTCCATTTCGTTGAGCAAGGAGTAGCTCTTGTCTATTCCATATTTGGCTTAAGGAACTTTATCTGTGCTCATTTCAATCTCTGGTTTTATGCAGCACCCCAACTCACCTTTACCCTTAAGCAAGCATAAGTTGGTTTTCTAAATTTGAGACCCTGTTCTGTTCTGTAATTCAGTTCCTGTGTAGCCAAGTTTCCATTCCGTGTATTACTGATATCTTATGATGTTTCTCTTTCTGTGTGACTTATTTCAGTTAGAATCATCATACCTGAATCCACTCATTGTGCTGCTAAGGGCCTGATGACACAGATTTCTTTGCTGAGTGATATTGCTTTGTAAGTAAATACCACAACTTCTTTATCCATTTTTCACTTTCTGCGATGTTGAACTTGTACTGTAAACGAGGTTCTTGTAAACAGAGCCATTCCAAACTTTGGGGTGGCTGTGTCTTTTTGATTTTAAATTCCCTAAGCTATAGGACCATAAGTGGAAGTGCCCTAGGCTCTGTTGCTTTGTTTTTTAGATGTTTCAGGAAACACCATACACTTCTCCCCAGTGGTTGTTGGCAATTTACATCCCGCCCATCAGCATAACAAGGCTCCCAGTTCTCCATGGCCTGTCCTGCCTTTCTGGATTTTACACTTTTTTCAGATGGCCCTTTTGACCGGGGGGAAGTGAGACTTCATTGTAGTGCAGATTTCCTTTGCAAGCTTGCTTGGTTGGCCAAAAAGGGCGTATGCGTTTTTTCCTGAATATATTCAGGAAAAAACGCATACGCCCTTTTTGGCCAAGTGCATCATTGTGGACGTTCTGCCTCTTTTCCTATGCTTTCAATGCAATTCCAGTCTACCTCCTGAAATCGGTTTCCTGCAATTCTGCCCCGCTTTCAAGTCCTCTTGGCAGCCTTACTTCAGTCTATTTTTGGACGATAGCTGTCATTTATAACTCTGCAGATTTGTGAATTACAGTGCCCCTGAGCTCCTTTCTTCAACTCGCTTTCTTTTGAGCTGGCCGCAACACCGCAGGATGGCTTCAGGCCCTAATCTGGTTCCGGCACGGCACACTGAGCCTTTGGTTATTTCCTCTTCCTGGTGGGAAATGAGAGTTAAATTTGCCCGTCCAGACACCTCCAGCTAGCCTCTCATTGGTTCTCGCTATTCCTGTTCATCTTCCGCAGAAATTGCAAACTGGGCCAAACAGGAGGTTAAAGGCGCTGACTCTCCAAGTGGGGAGAGTGTTAGTAAAGCGTCTGGAATGTTGCACCCGAGTACCAGGGGAGGAAAACTGAGACATATTTGAACACGTCTCCCGTTCACACGGTTGATCATACTCTGGGTTCCACCTGCATGTTTTAGCTGAAGGAAGAATACTTTAAACCTGCAGAGTTGTGACCCGTGGAATGGGTCCCATGCAATATGACTTCAAAGGGTCTTCATTTGCTCACCGAACCTCTCCAATCCTATCACTGCTGCGTTTATGCCCCTGTACACACGCTTGATTCTCTTTTGGAGACATAGCAATCCATAGGTTTTAAGATACTTACTAGTCAGGTACATTCTTAGGCGTTTAATATGGGGTGTTGAGTCCATTTCGTTGAGCAAGGAGTAGCTCTTGTCTATTCCATATTTGGCTTAAGGAACTGTATCTGTGCTCATTTCAATCTCTGGTTTTATGCAGCACCCCAACTCACCTTTCCCCTTAAGCAAGCATAAGTTGCTTTTCTAAATTTGAGACCCTGTTCTGTTTTGGATTTCAGTTCCTGTGTAGCCAAGTTTACATTCTGTGTATTAGTGATATCTTTTGATATTTCTTTTTCTGTGTGACTTATTTCAGTTAGAATCATCGTACCTGAATCCACTCATTGTGCTGCTAAGGGCCTGATGACACAGATTTCATTGCTGAGTGATATTGCTTTGTAAGTAAATACCACAACTTCTTTATCCATTTTTCACTTTCTGCGATGTTGAACTTGTACTGTAAACGAGGTTTTTGTAAACAGAGCCGTTCCAAACTTTGGGGTGGCTGTGTCTTTTTGATTTTAATTTCCCTAAGCTATAAGACCATAAGTGGAAGTGCCCTAGGTTCTGTTGCTTTGTTTTTTAGATGTTTCAGGAAACACCATACACTTCTCCCGAGTGGTTGTTGGCAATTTACATCCCGCCCATCAGCATAACAAGGCTCCCAGTTCTCCATGGCCTGTCCTGCCTTTCTGGATTTTACACTTTTTTCAGATGGCCCTTTTGACCGGGGGGAAGTGAGACTTCATTGTAGTGCAGATTTCCTTTGCAAGCTTGCTTGGTTGGCCAAAAAGGGCGTATGCGTTTTTTCCTGAATATATTCAGGAAAAAACGCATACGCCCTTTTTGGCCAAGTGCATCATTGTGGACGTTCTGCCTCTTTTCCTATGCTTTCAATGCAATTCCAGTCTACCTCCTGAAATCGGTTTCCTGCAATTCTGCCCCGCTTTCAAGTCCTCTTGGCAGCCTTACTTCAGTCTATTTTTGGACGATAGCTGTCATTTATAACTCTGCAGGTTTGTGAATTACAGTGCCCCTGAGCTCCTTTCTTCAACTCGCTTTCTTGTGAGCTGGCCGCAACACTGCAGGATGGCTTTAGGCCCTAATCTGGTTCCGGCACGGCACGCTGAGCCTTTGGTTAATTCCTCTTCCTTGTGGGAAATGAGAGTTAAATTTGCCCGTCCAGACACCTCCAGCTAGTCTCTCATTGGTTCTCGCTATTCCTGTTCATCTTGCGCAGAAATTGCAAACTGGGGCAAAGAGGAGGTTAAAGGCACTGACTCTCCAAGTAGGGAGAGTGTTAGTAAAGCGTCTGGAATGTTGCACCCGAGTACCAGTGTACGAAAACTGAGACATATTTGAACACGTCTCCCGATCACATGGTTGATCATACTCTAGGTTCCACATGCATGTTTTAGCTGAAGGAAGAATACCTTAAACCTGGGTAGTTGAAACCCGTGGAATGGGTACCATGCAATATGACTTCAAAGGGTCTTCATTTGCTCACTGAACCTCTCCAATCCTATCACTGCTGCGTTTATGCCCCTGTACAAATGCTTGATTCTCTTTCGGAGACATAGCAATCCATAGGTTTTAAGATACTTACAAGTCAGGTACATTCTTAGGCGTTTAATATGCGGTGTTGAGTCCATTTCGTTGAGCAAGGAGTAGCTCTTGTCTATTCCATATTTGGCTTAAGGAACTTTATCTGTGCTCATTTCAATCTCTGGTTTTATGCAGCACCCCAACTCACCTTTACCCTTAAGCAAGCATAAGTTGGTTTTCTAAATTTGAGACCCTGTTCTGTTCTGTAATTCAGTTCCTGTGTAGCCAAGTTTACATTCCGTGTATTACTGATATCTTATGATGTTTCTTTTTCTGTGTGACTTATTTCAGTTAGAATCATCATACCTGAATCCACTCATTGTGCTGCTAAGGGCCTGATGACACAGATTTCATTGCTGAGTGATATTGCTTTGTAAGTAAATACCACAAGTTCTTTATCCATTTTTCACTTTCTGCGATGTTGAACTTGTACTGTAAACGAGGTTCTTGTAAACAGAGGCGTCCCAAACTTTGGGGTGGCTGTGTCTTTTTGATTTTAATTTCCCTAAGCTATAGGACCATAAGTGGAAGTGCCCTAGGTTCTGTTGCTTTGTTTTTTAGATGTTTCAGGAAACACCATACACTTCTCCCGAGTGGTTGTTGGCAATTTACATCCCGCCCATCAGCATAACAAGGCTCCCAGTTCTCCATGGCCTGTCCTGCCTTTCTGGATTTTACACTTTTTTCAGATGGCCCTTTTGACCGGGGGGAAGTGAGACTTCATTGTAGTGCAGATTTCCTTTGCAAGCTTGCTTGGTTGGCCAAAAAGGGCGTATGCGTTTTTTCCTGAATATATTCAGGAAAAAACGCATACGCCCTTTTTGGCCAAGTGCATCATTGTGGACGTTCTGCCTCTTTCCTATGCTTTCAATGCAATTCCAGTCTACCTCCTGAAATCGGTTTCCTGCAATTCTGCCCCGCTTTCAAGTCCTCTTGGCAGCCTTACTTCAGTCTATTTTTGGACGATAGCTGTCATTTATAACTCTGCAGGTTTGTGAATTACAGTGCCCCTGAGCTCCTTTCTTCAACTCGCTTTCTTTTGAGCTGGCCGCAACACCGCCGGATGGCTTCAGGCCCTAATCAGGTTCCGGCACGGCACGCTGAGCCTTTGGTTAATTCCTCTTCCTGGTGGGAAATGAGAGTTAAATTTGCCCGTCCAGACACCTCCAGCTAGTCTCTCATTGGTTCTCGCTATTCCTGTTCATCTTCCGCAGAAATTGCAAACTGGGGCAAACAGGAGGTTAAAGGCACTGACTCTCCAAGTAGGGAGAGTGTTAGTAAAGCGTCTGGAATGTTGCACCCGAGTACCAGGGTACGAAAACTGAGACATATTTGAACACGTCTCCCGATCACATGGTTGATCATACTCTAGGTTCCACATGCATGTTTTAGCTGAAGGAAGAATCCCTTAAACCTGGGTAGTTGAAACCCGTGGAATGGGTACCATGCAATATGACTTCAAAGGGTCTTCATTTGCTCACCGAACCTCTCCAATCCTATCACTGCTGCGTTTATGCCCCTGTACACATGCTTGATTCTCTTTCGGAGACATAGCAATCCATAGGTTTTAAGATACTTACTAGTCAGGTACATTCTTAGGCGTTTAATATGGGGTGTTGAGTCCATTTCGTTGAGCAAGGAGTAGCTCTTGTCTATTCCATATTTGGCTTAAGGAACTTTATCTGTGCTCATTTCAATCTCTGGTTTTATGCAGCACCCCAACTCACCTTTACCCTTAAGCAAGAATAAGTTGGTTTTCTAAATTTGAGACCCTGTTCTGTTCTGTAATTCAGTTCCTGTGTAGCCAAGTTTCCATTCCGTGTATTACTGATATCTTATGATGTTTCTTTTTCTGTGTGACTTATTTCAGTTAGAATCATCATACCTGAATCCACTCATTGTGCTGCTAAGGGCCTGATGACACAGATTTCATTGCTGAGTGATATTGCTTTATAAGTAAATACCACAACTTCTTTATCCATTTTTCACTTTCTGCGATGTTGAACTTGTACTGTAAACGAGGTTCTTGTAAACAGAGGCGTCCCAAACTTTGGGGTGGCTGTGTCTTTTTGATTTTAATTTCCCTAAGCTATAGGACCATAAGTGGAAGTGCCCTAGGTTCTGTTGCTTCGTTTTTTAGATGTTTCAGGAAACACCATACACTTCTCCCGAGTGGTTGTTGGCAATTTACATCCCGCCCATCAGCATAACAAGGCTCCCAGTTCTCCATGGCCTGTCCTGCCTTTCTGGATTTTACACTTTTTTCAGATGGCCCTTTTGACCGGGGGGAAGTGAGACTTCATTGTAGTGCAGATTTCCTTTGCAAGCTTGCTTGGTTGGCCAAAAAGGGCGTATGCGTTTTTTCCTGAATATATTCAGGAAAAAACGCATACGCCCTTTTTGGCCAAGTGCATCATTGTGGACGTTCTGCCTCTTTCCTATGCTTTCAATGCAATTCCAGTCTACCTCCTGAAATCGGTTTCCTGCAATTCTGCCCCGCTTTCAAGTCCTCTTGGCAGCCTTACTTCAGTATATTTTTGGACGATAGCTGTCATTTATAACTCTGTAGGTTTGTGAAATACAGTGCCCCTGAGCTCCTTTCTTCAACTCGCTTTCTTTTGAGCTGGCCGCAACACCGCAGGATGGCTTCAGGCCCTAATCTGTTTCCGGCACGGCACGCTGAGCCTTTGGTTAATTCCTCTTCCTGGTGGGAAATGAGAGTTAAATTTGCCCGTCCAGACACCTCCAGCTAGTCTCTCATTGGTTCTCGCTATTCCTGTTCATCTTCCGCAGAAATTGCAAACTGGGGCAAACAGGAGGTTAAAGGCACTGACTCTCCAAGTAGGGAGAGTGTTAGTAAAGCGTCTGGAATGTTGCACCCGAGTACCAGGGTACGAAAACTGAGACATATTTGAACACGTCTCCCGATCACATGGTTGATCATACTCTAGGTACCACATGCATGTTTTAGCTGAAGGAAGAATACCTTAAACCTGGGTAGTTGAGACCCTTGGAATGGGTACCATGCAATATGACTTCAAAGGGTCTTCATTTGCTCACTGAACCTCTCCAATCCTATCACTGCTGCGTTTATGCCCCTGTACAAATGCTTGATTCTCTTTCGGAGACATAGCAATCCATAGGTTTTAAGATACTTACAAGTCAGGTACATTCTTAGGCGTTTAATATGCGGTGTTGAGTCCATTTCGTTGAGCAAGGAGTAGCTCTTGTCTATTCCATATTTGGCTTAAGGAACTTTATCTGTGCTCATTTCAATCTCTGGTTTTATGCAGCACCCCAACTCACCTTTACCCTTAAGCAAGCATAAGTTGGTTTTCTAAATTTGAGACCCTGTTCTGTTCTGTAATTCAGTTCCTGTGTAGCCAAGTTTACATTCCGTGTATTACTGATATCTTATGATGTTTCTTTTTCTGTGTGACTTATTTCAGTTAGAATCATCATACCTGAATCCACTCATTGTGCTGCTAAGGGCCTGATGACACAGATTTCATTGCTGAGTGATATTGCTTTGTAAGTAAATACCACAAGTTC
Source organism: Stenella coeruleoalba (assembly GCF_951394435.1). Lineage (NCBI taxonomy): Eukaryota > Metazoa > Chordata > Mammalia > Artiodactyla > Delphinidae > Stenella > Stenella coeruleoalba. Next base: position 467,083 of record NW_027645943.1, read on the forward strand.
TTTATCCATTTTTCACTTTCTGCGATGTTGAACTTGTACTGTAAACGAGGTTCTTGTAAACAGAGGCGTCCCAAACTTTGGGGTGGCTGTGTCTTTTTGATTTTAATTTCCCTAAGCTATAGGACCATAAGTGGAAGTGCCCTAGGTTCTGTTGCTTTGTTTTTTAGATGTTTCAGGAAACACCATACACTTCTCCCGAGTGGTTGTTGGCAATTTACATCCCGCCCATCAGCATAACAAGGCTCCCAGTTCTCCATGGCCTGTCCTGCCTTTCTGGATTTTACACTTTTTTCAGATGGCCCTTTTGACCGGGGGGAAGTGAGACTTCATTGTAGTGCAGATTTCCTTTGCAAGCTTGCTTGGTTGGCCAAAAAGGGCGTATGCGTTTTTTCCTGAATATATTCAGGAAAAAACGCATACGCCCTTTTTGGCCAAGTGCATCATTGTGGACGTTCTGCCTCTTTTCCTATGCTTTCAATGCAATTCCAGTCTACCTCCTGAAATTGGTTTCCTGCAATTCTGCCCCGCTTTCAAGTCCTCTTGGCAGCCTTACTTCAGTCTATTTTTGGACGATAGCTGTCATTTATAACTCTGCAGGTTTGTGAATTACAGTGCCCCTGAGCTCCTTTCTTCAACTCGCTTTCTTTTGAGCTGGCCGCAACACCGCAGTATGGCTTCAGGCCCTAACCTGGTTCTGGCATGGCACGCTGAGCCTTTGGTTAATTCCTCTTCCTGGTGGGAAATGAGAGTTAAATTTGCCCGTCCAGACACCTCCAGCTAGTCTCCATTGGTTCTCGCTATTCCTGTTCATCTTCCGCAGAAATTGCAAACTGGGCCAAACAGGAGGTTAAAGGGACTGACTCTCCAAGTCGGGAGAGTGTTAGTTAAGCGTCTGGAATGTTGCACCCGAGTACCAGGGTACGAAAACTGAGACATATTTGCACACGTCTCCGGATCACATGGTTGATCATACTCTAGGTTCCACATGCATGTTTTAGCTGAAGGAAGAATACCTTAAACCTGGGTAGTTGAAACCCGTGGAATGGGTACCATGCAATATGACTTCAAAGGGTCTTCATTTGCTCACCGAACCTCTCCAATCCTATCACTGCTGCGTTTATGCCCCTGTACACATGCTTGATTCTCTTTTGGAGACATAGCAATCCATAGGTTTTAAGATACTTACAAGTCAGGTACATTCTTAGGCGTTTAATATGCGGTGTTGAGTCCATTTCGTTGAGCAAGGAGTAGCTCTTGTCTATTCCATATTTGGCTTAAGGAACTTTATCTGTGCTCATTTCAATCTCTGGTTTTATGCAGCACCCCAACTCACCTTTAACCTTAAGCAAGCATAAGTTGTTTTTCTAAATTTGAGACCCTGTTCTGTTCTGTAATTCAGTTCCTGTGTAGCCAAGTTTCCATTCCGTGTATTACTCATATCTTATGATGTTTCTTTTTCTGTGTGACTTATTTCAGTTAGAATCATCATACCTGAATCCACTCATTGTGCTGCTAAGGGCCTGATGACACAGATTTCATTGCTGAGTGATATTGCTTTGTAAGTAAATACCACAACTTCTTTATCCATTTTTCACTTTCTGCGATGTTGAACTTGTACTGTAAACGAGGTTCTTGTAAACAGAGCCGTTCCAAACTTTGGGGTGGCTGTGTCTTTTTGATTTTAATTTCCCTAAGCTATAGGACCATAAGTGGAAGTGCCCTAGGCTCTGTTGCTTTGTTTTTTAGATGTTTCAGGAAACACCATACACTTCTCCCGAGTGGTTGTTGGCAATTTACATCCCGCCCATCAGCATAACAAGGCTCCCAGTTCTCCATGGTCTGTCCTGCCTTTCTGGATTTTACACTTTTTTCAGATGGCCCTTTTGACTGGGGGGAAGTGAGACTTCATTGTAGTGCAGATTTCCTTTGCAAGCTTGCTTGGTTGGCCAAAAAGGGCGTATGCGTTTTTTCCTGAATATATTCAGGAAAAAACGCATACGCCCTTTTTGGCCAAGTGCATCATTGTGGACGTTCTGCCTCTTTCCTATGCTTTCAATGCAATTCCAGTCTACCTCCTGAAATCGTTTTCCTGCAATTCTGCCCCACTTTCAAGTCCTCTTGGCAGCCTTACTTCAGTATATTTTTGGACGATAGCTGTCATTTATAACTCTGCAGGTTTGTGAATTACAGTGCCCCTGAGCTCCTTTCTTCAACTCGCTTTCTTTTGATCTGGCCGCAACAACGCCGGATGGCTTCAGGCCCTAATCTGGTTCCGGCACGGCACGCTGAGCCTTTGGTTAATTCCTCTTCCTGGTGGGAAATGAGAGTTAAATTTGCCCGTCCAGACACCTCCAGCTAGTCTCTCATTGGTTCTCGCTATTCCTGTTCATCTTCCGCAGAAATTGCAAACTGGGGCAAACAGGAGGTTAAAGGCACTGACTCTCCAAGTAGGGAGAGTGTTAGTAAAGCGTCTGGAATGTTGCACCCGAGTACCAGGGTACGAAAACTGAGACATATTTGAACACGTCTCCCGATCACATGGTTGATCATACTCTAGGTTCCACATGCATGTTTTAGCTGAAGGAAGAATACCTTAAACCTGGGTAGTTGAAACCCGTGGAATGGGTACCATGCAATATGACTTCAAAGGGTCTTCATTTGCTCACTGAACCTCTCCAATCCTATCACTGCTGCGTTTATGCCCCTGTACAAATGCTTGATTCTCTTTCGGAGACATAGCAATCCATAGGTTTTAAGATACTTACAAGTCAGGTACATTCTTAGGCGTTTAATATGCGGTGTTGAGTCCATTTCGTTGAGCAAGGAGTAGCTCTTGTCTATTCCATATTTGGCTTAAGGAACTTTATCTGTGCTCATTTCAATCTCTGGTTTTATGCAGCACCCCAACTCACCTTTACCCTTAAGCAAGCATAAGTTGGTTTTCTAAATTTGAGACCCTGTCCTGTTCTGTAATTCAGTTCCTGTGTAGCCAAGTTTACATTCCGTGTATTACTGATATCTTATGATGTTTCTTTTTCTGTGTGACTTATTTCAGTTAGAATCATCATACCTGAATCCACTCATTGTGCTGTTAAGGGCCTGATGACACAGATTTCATTGCTGAGTGATATTGCTTTATAAGTAAATACCACAACTTCTTTATCCATTTTTCACTTTCTGCGATGTTGAACTTGTACTGTAAACGAGGTTCTTGTAAACAGAGCCGTTCCAAACTTTGGGGTGGCTGTGTCTTTTTGATTTTAATTTCCCTAAGCTATAGGACCATAAGTGGAAGTGCCCTAGGTTCTGTTGCTTTGTTTTTTAGATGTTTCAGGAAACACCATACACTTCTCCCGAGTGGTTGTTGGCAATTTACATCCCGCCCATCAGCATAACAAGGCTCCCAGTTCTCCATGGCCTGTCCTGCCTTTCTGGATTTTACACTTTTTTCAGACGGCCCTTTTGACCGGGGGGAAGTGAGACTTCATTGTAGTGCAGATTTCCTTTGCAAGCTTGCTTGGTTGGCCAAAAAGGGCGTATGCGTTTTTTCCTGAATATATTCAGGAAAAAACGCATACGCCCTTTTTGGCCAAGTGCATCATTGTGGACGTTCTGCCTCTTTCCTATGCTTTCAATGCAATTCCAGTCTACCTCCTGAAATCGGTTTCCTGCAATTCTGCCCCGCTTTCAAGTCCTCTTGGCAGCCTTACTTCAGTCTATTTTTGGACGATAGCTGTCATTTATAACTCTGCAGGTTTGTGAATTACAGTGCCCCTGAGCTCCTTTCTTCAACTCGCTTTCTTTTGATCTGGCCGCAACAACGCCGGATGGCTTCAGGCCCTAATCTGGTTCCGGCACGGCACGCTGAGCCTTTGGTTAATTCCTCTTGCTGGTGGGAAATGAGAGTTAAATTTGCCCGTCCAGACACCTCCAGCTAGTCTCTCATTGGTTCTCGCTATTCCTGTTCATCTTCCGCAGAAATTGCAAACTGGGGCAAACAGGAGGTTAAAGGCACTGACTCTCCAAGTAGGGAGAGTGTTAGTAAAGCGTCTGGAATGTTGCACCCGAGTACCAGGGTACGAAAACTGAGACATATTTGAACACGTCTCCCGATCACATGGTTGATCATACTCTAGGTTCCACATGCATGTTTTAGCTGAAGGAAGAATACCTTAAACCTGGGTAGTTGAAACCCGTGGAATGGGTACCATGCAATATGACTTCAAAGGGTCTTCATTTGCTCACTGAACCTCTCCAATCCTATCACTGCTGCGTTTATGCCCCTGTACAAATGCTTGATTCTCTTTCGGAGACATAGCAATCCATAGGTTTTAAGATACTTACAAGTCAGGTACATTCTTAGGCGTTTAATATGCGGTGTTGAGTCCATTTCGTTGAGCAAGGAGTAGCTCTTGTCTATTCCATATTTGGCTTAAGGAACTTTATCTGTGCTCATTTCAATCTCTGGTTTTATGCAGCACCCCAACTCACCTTTACCCTTAAGCAAGCATAAGTTGGTTTTCTAAATTTGAGACCCTGTTCTGTTCTGTAATTCAGTTCCTGTGTAGCCAAGTTTACATTCCGTGTATTACTGATATCTTATGATGTTTCTTTTTCTGTGTGACTTATTTCAGTTAGAATCATCATACCTGAATCCACTCATTGTGCTGCTAAGGGCCTGATGACACAGATTTCATTGCTGAGTGATATTGCTTTGTAAGTAAATACCACAAGTTCTTTATCCATTTTTCACTTTCTGCGATGTTGAACTTGTACTGTAAACGAGGTTCTTGTAAACAGAGGCGTCCCAAACTTTGGGGTGGCTGTGTCTTTTTGATTTTAATTTCCCTAAGCTATAGGACCATAAGTGGAAGTGCCCTAGGTTCTGTTGCTTTGTTTTTTAGATGTTTCAGGAAACACCATACACTTCTCCCGAGTGGTTGTTGGCAATTTACATCCCGCCCATCAGCATAACAAGGCTCCCAGTTCTCCATGGCCTGTCCTGCCTTTCTGGATTTTACACTTTTTTCAGATGGCCCTTTTGACCGGGGGGAAGTGAGACTTCATTGTAGTGCAGATTTCCTTTGCAAGCTTGCTTGGTTGGCCAAAAAGGGCGTATGCGTTTTTTCCTGAATATATTCAGGAAAAAACGCATACGCCCTTTTTGGCCAAGTGCATCATTGTGGACGTTCTGCCTCTTTTCCTATGCTTTCAATGCAATTCCAGTCTACCTCCTGAAATTGGTTTCCTGCAATTCTGCCCCGCTTTCAAGTCCTCTTGGCAGCCTTACTGCAGTCTATTTTTGGACGATAGCTGTCATTTATAACTCTGCAGGTTTGTGAATTACAGTGCCCCTGAGCTCCTTTCTTCAACTCGCTTTCTTTTGAGCTGGCCGCAACACCGCAGGATGGCTTCAGGCCCTAACCTGGTTCTGGCATGGCACGCTGAGCCTTTGGTTAATTCCTCTTCCTGGTGGGAAATGAGAGTTAAATTTGCCCGTCCAGACACCTCCAGCTAGTCTCCATTGGTTCTCGCTATTCCTGTTCATCTTCCGCAGAAATTGCAAACTGGGCCAAACAGGAGGTTAAAGGGACTGACTCTCCAAGTCGAGAGAGTGTTAGTTAAGCGTCTGGAATGTTGCACCCGAGTACCAGGGTACGAAAACTGAGACATATTTGAACACGTCTCCCGATCACATGGTTGATCATACTCTAGGTTCCACATGCATGTTTTAGCTGAAGGAAGAATACCTTAAACCTGGGTAGTTGAAACCCGTGGAATGGGTACCATGCAATATGACTTCAAAGGGTCTTCATTTGCTCACCGAACCTCTCCAATCCTATCACTGCTGCGTTTATGCCCCTGTACACATGCTTGATTCTCTTTTGGAGACATAGCAATCCATAGGTTTTAAGATACTTACAAGTCAGGTACATTCTTAGGCGTTTAATATGCGGTGTTGAGTCCATTTCGTTGAGCAAGGAGTAGCTCTTGTCTATTCCATATTTGGCTTAAGGAACTTTATCTGTGCTCATTTCAATCTCTGGTTTTATGCAGCACCCCAACTCACCTTTAACCTTAAGCAAGCATAAGTTGTTTTTCTAAATTTGAGACCCTCTTCTGTTCTGTAATTCAGTTCCTGTGTAGCCAAGTTTCCATTCCGTGTATTACTCATATCTTATGATGTTTCTTTTTCTGTGTGACTTATTTCAGTTAGAATCATCATACCTGAATCCACTCATTGTGCTGCTAAGGGCCTGATGACACAGATTTCATTGCTGAGTGATATTGCTTTGTAAGTAAATACCACAACTTCTTTATCCATTTTTCACTTTCTGCGATGTTGAACTTGTACTGTAAACGAGGTTCTTGTAAACAGAGGCGTCCCAAACTTTGGGGTGGCTGTGTCTTTTTGATTTTAATTTCCCTAAGCTATAGGACCATAAGTGGAAGTGCCCTAGGCTCTGTTGCTTTGTTTTTTAGATGTTTCAGGAAACACCATACACTTCTCCCGAGTGGTTGTTGGCAATTTACATCCCGCCCATCAGCATAACAAGGCTCCCAGTTCTCCATGGTCTGTCCTGCCTTTTTGGATTTTACACTTTTTTCAGATGGCCCTTTTGACTGGGGGGAAGTGAGACTTCATTGTAGTGCAGATTTCCTTTGCAAGCTTGCTTGGTTGGCCAAAAAGGGCGTATGTGTTTTTTCCTGAATATATTCAGGAAATAACGCATACGCCCTTTTTGGCCAAGTGCATCATTGTGGACGTTCTGCCTCTTTCCTATGCTTTCAATGCAATTCCAGTCTACCTCCTGAAATCGGTTTCCTGCAATTCTGCCCCGCTTTCAAGTCCTCTTGGCAGCCTTACTTCAGTATATTTTTGGACGATAGCTGTCATTTATAACTCTGCAGGTTTGTGAATTACAGTGCCCCTGAGCTCCTTTCTTCAACTCGCTTTCTTTTGAGCTGGCCGCAACAACGCCGGATAGCTTCAGGCCCTAATCTGGTTCCGGCACGGCACGCTGAGCCTTTGGTTAATTCCTCTTCCTGGTGGGAAATGAGAGTTAAATTTGCCCGTCCAGACACCTCCAGCTAGTCTCTCATTGGTTCTCGCTATTCCTGTTCATCTTCCGCAGAAATTGCAAACTGGGGCAAACAGGAGGTTAAAGGCACTGACTCTCCAAGTAGGGAGAGTGTTAGTAAAGCGTCTGGAATGTTGCACCCGAGTACCAGGGTACGAAAACTGAGACATATTTGAACACGTCTCCCGATCACATGGTTGATCATACTCTAGGTTCCACATGCATGTTTTAGCTGAAGGAAGAATACCTTAAACCTGGGTAGTTGAAACCCGTGGAATGGGTACCATGCAATATGACTTCAAAGGGTCTTCATTTGCTCACTGAACCTCTCCAATCCTATCACTGCTGCGTTTATGCCCCTGTACAAATGCTTGATTCTCTTTCGGAGACATAGCAATCCATAGGTTTTAAGATACTTACAAGTCAGGTACATTCTTAGGCGTTTAATATGCGGTGTTGAGTCCATTTCGTTGAGCAAGGAGTAGCTCTTGTCTATTCCATATTTGGCTTAAGGAACTTTATCTGTGCTCATTTCAATCTCTGGTTTTATGCAGCACCCCAACTCACCTTTACCCTTAAGCAAGCATAAGTTGGTTTTCTAAATTTGAGACCCTGTCCTGTTCTGTAATTCAGTTCCTGTGTAGCCAAGTTTACATTCCGTGTATTACTGATATCTTATGATGTTTCTTTTTCTGTGTGACTTATTTCAGTTAGAATCATCATACCTGAATCCACTCATTGTGCTGTTAAGGGCCTGATGACACAGATTTCATTGCTGAGTGATATTGCTTTATAAGTAAATACCACAACTTCTTTATCCATTTTTCACTTTCTGCGATGTTGAACTTGTACTGTAAACGAGGTTCTTGTAAACAGAGCCGTTCCAAACTTTGGGGTGGCTGTGTCTTTTTGATTTTAATTTCCCTAAGCTATAGGACCATAAGTGGAAGTGCCCTAGGTTCTGTTGCTTTGTTTTTTAGATGTTTCAGGAAACACCATACACTTCTCCCGAGTGGTTGTTGGCAATTTACATCCAGCCCATCAGCATAACAAGGCTCCCAGTTCTCCATGGCCTGTCCTGCCTTTCTGGATTTTACACTTTTATCAGACGGCCCTTTTGACCGGGGGGAAGTGAGACTTCATTGTAGTGCAGATTTCCTTTGCAAGCTTGCTTGGTTGGCCAAAAAGGGCGTATGCGTTTTTTCCTGAATATATTCAGGAAAAAACGCATACGCCCTTTTTGGCCAAGTGCATCATTGTGGACGTTCTGCCTCTTTCCTATGCTTTCAATGCAATTCCAGTCTACCTCCTGAAATCGGTTTCCTGCAATTCTGCCCCGCTTTCAAGTCCTCTTGGCAGCCTTACTTCAGTCTATTTTTGGACGATAGCTGTCATTTATAACTCTGCAGGTTTGTGAATTACAGTGCCCCTGAGCTCCTTTCTTCAACTCGCTTTCTTTTGAGCTGGCCGCAACACCGCCGGATGGCTTCAGGCCCTAATCTGGTTCCGGCACGGCACGCTGAGCCTTTGGTTAATTCCTCTTCCTGGTGGGAAATGAGAGTTAAATTTGCCCGTCCAGACACCTCCAGCTAGTCTCTCATTGGTTCTCGCTATTCCTGTTCATCTTCCGCAGAAATTGCAAACTGGGGCAAACAGGAGGTTAAAGGCACTGACTCTCCAAGTAGGGAGAGTGTTAGTAAAGCGTCTGGAATGTTGCACCCGAGTACCAGGGTACGAAAACTGAGACATATTTGAACACGTCTCCCGATCACATGGTTGATCATACTCTAGGTTCCACATGCATGTTTTAGCTGAAGGAAGAATACCTTAAACCTGGGTAGTTGAAACCCGTGGAATGGGTACCATGCAATATGACTTCAAAGGGTCTTCATTTGCTCACTGAACCTCTCCAATCCTATCACTGCTGCGTTTATGCCCCTGTACACATGCTTGATTCTCTTTCAGAGACATAGCAATCCATAGGTTTTAAGATACTTACTAGTCAGGTACATTCTTAGGCGTTTAATATGGGGTGTTGAGTCCATTTCGTTGAGCAAGGAGTAGCTCTTGTCTATTCCATATTTGGCTTAAGGAACTTTATCTGTGCTCATTTCAAACTCTGGTTTTATGCAGCACCCCAACTCACCTTTACCCTTAAGCAAGAATAAGTTGGTTTTCTAAATTTGAGACCCTGTTCTGTTCTGTAATTCAGTTCCTGTGTAGCCAAGTTTACATTCCGTGTATTACTGATATCTTATGATGTTTCTTTTTCTGTGTGACTTATTTCAGTTAGAATCATCATACCTGAATCCACTCATTGTGCTGCTAAGGGCCTGATGACACAGATTTCATTGCTGAGTGATATTGCTTTGTAAGTAAATACCACAACTTCTTTATCCATTTTTCACTTTCTGCGATGTTGAACTTGTACTGTAAACGAGGTTCTTGTAAACAGAGCCGTTCCAAACTTTGGGGTGGCTGTGTCTTTTTGATTTTAATTTCCCTAAGCTATAGGACCATAAGTGGAAGTGCCCTAGGTTCTGTTGCTTTGTTTTTTAGATGTTTCAGGAAACACCATACACTTCTCCCGAGTGGTTGTTGGCAATTTACATCCCGCCCATCAGCATAACAAGGCTCCCAGTTCTCCATGGCCTGTCCTGCCTTTCTGGATTTTACACTTTTTTCACATGGCCCTTTTGACCGGGGGGAATTGAGACTTCATTGTAGTGCAGATTTCCTTTGCAAGCTTGCTTGGTTGGCCAAAAAGGGCGTATGCGTTTTTTCCTGAATATATTCAGGAAAAAACGCATACGCCCTTTTTGGCCAAGTGCATCATTGTGGACGTTCTGCCTCTTTCCTATGCTTTCAATGCAATTCCAGTCTACCTCCTGAAATCGGTTTCCTGCAATTCTGCCCCGCTTTCAAGTCCTCTTGGCAGCCTTACTTCAGTATATTTTTGGACGATAGCTGTCATTTATAACTCTGTAGGTTTGTGAATTACAGTGCCCCTGAGCTCCTTTCTTCAACTCGCTTTCTTTTGAGCTGGCCGCAACACCGCAGGATGGCTTCAGGCCCTAATCTGGTTCCGGCACGGCACGCTGAGCCTTTGGTTAATTCCTCTTCCTGGTGGGAAATGAGAGTTAAATTTGCCCGTCCAGACACCTCCAGCTAGTCTCTCATTGGTTCTCGCTATTCCTGTTCATCTTCCGCAGAAATTGCAAACTGGGGCAAACAGGAGGTTAAAGGCACTGACTCTCCAAGTAGGGAGAGTGTTAGTAAAGCGTCTGGAATGTTGCACCCGAGTACCAGGGTACGAAAACTGAGACATATTTGAACACGTCTCCCGATCACATGGTTGATCATACTCTAGGTTCCACATGCATGTTTTAGCTGAAGGAAGAATACCTTAAACCTGGGTAGTTGAAACCCGTGGAATGGGTACCATGCAATATGACTTCAAAGGGTCTTCATTTGCTCACTGAACCTCTCCAATCCTATCACTGCTGCGTTTATGCCCCTGTACAAATGCTTGATTCTCTTTCGGAGACATAGCAATCCATAGGTTTTAAGATACTTACAAGTCAGGTACTTTCTTAGGCGTTTAATATGCGGTGTTGAGTCCATTTCGTTGAGCAAGGAGTAGCTCTTGTCTATTCCATATTTGGCTTAAGGAACTTTATCTGTGCTCATTTCAATCTCTGGTTTTATGCAGCACCCCAACTCACCTTTACCCTTAAGCAAGCATAAGTTGGTTTTCTAAATTTGAGACCCTGTTCTGTTCTGTAATTCAGTTCCTGTGTAGCCAAGTTTACATTCCGTGTATTACTGATATCTTATGATGTTTCTTTTTCTGTGTGACTTATTTCAGTTAGAATCATCATACCTGAATCCACTCATTGTGCTGCTAAGGGCCTGATGACACAGATTTCATTGCTGAGTGATATTGCTTTGTAAGTAAATACCACAAGTTCTTTATCCATTTTTCACTTTCTGCGATGTTGAACTTGTACTGTAAACGAGGTTCTTGTAAACAGAGGCGTCCCAAACTTTGGGGTGGCTGTGTCTTTTTGATTTTAATTTCCCTAAGCTATAGGACCATAAGTGGAAGTGCCCTAGGTTCTGTTGCTTTGTTTTTTAGATGTTTCAGGAAACACCATACACTTCTCCCGAGTGGTTGTTGGCAATTTACATCCCGCCCATCAGCATAACAAGGCTCCCAGTTCTCCATGGCCTGTCCTGCCTTTCTGGATTTTACACTTTTTTCAGATGGCCCTTTTGACTGGGGGGAAGTGAGACTTCATTGTAGTGCAGATTTCCTTTGCAAGCTTGCTTGGTTGGCCAAAAAGGGCGTATGCGTTTTTTCCTGAATATATTCAGGAAATAACGCATACGCCCTTTTTGGCCAAGTGCATCATTGTGGACGTTCTGCCTCTTTCCTATGCTTTCAATGCAATTCCAGTCTACCTCCTGAAATCGGTTTCCTGCAATTCTGCCCCGCTTTCAAGTCCTCTTGGCAGCCTTACTTCAGTCTATTTTTGGACGATAGCTGTCATTTATAACTCTGCAGGTTTGTGAATTACAGTGCCCCTGAGCTCCTTTCTTCAACTCGCTTTCTTTTGAGCTGGCCGCAACACCGCCGGATGGCTTCAGGCCCTAATCTGGTTCTGGCACGGCACGCTGAGCCTTTGGTTAATTCCTCTTCCTGGTGGGAAATGAGAGTTAAATTTGCCCGTCCAGACACCTCCAGCTAGTCTCTCATTGGTTCTCGCTATTCCTGTTCATCTTCCGCAGAAATTGCAAACTGGGGCAAACAGGAGGTTAAAGGCACTGACTCTCCAAGTAGGGAGAGTGTTAGTAAAGCGTCTGGAATGTTGCACCCGAGTACCAGGGTACGAAAACTGAGACATATTTGAACACGTCTCCCGATCACATGGTTGATCATACTCTAGGTTCCACATGCATGTTTTAGCTGAAGGAAGAATACCTTAAACCTGGGTAGTTGAAACCCGTGGAATGGGTACCATGCAATATGACTTCAAAGGGTCTTCATTTGCTCACTGAACCTCTCCAATCCTATCACTGCTGCGTTTATGCCCCTGTACACATGCTTGATTCTCTTTCAGAGACATAGCAATCCATAGGTTTTAAGATACTTACTAGTCAGGTACATTCTTAGGCGTTTAATATGGGGTGTTGAGTCCATTTCGTTGAGCAAGGAGTAGCTCTTGTCTATTCCATATTTGGCTTAAGGAACTTTATCTGTGCTCATTTCAAACTCTGGTTTTATGCAGCACCCCAACTCACCTTTACCCTTAAGCAAGAATAAGTTGGTTTTCTAAATTTGAGACCCTGTTCTGTTCTGTAATTCAGTTCCTGTGTAGCCAAGTTTACATTCCGTGTATTACTGATATCTTATGATGTTTCTTTTTCTGTGTGACTTATTTCAGTTAGAATCATCATACCTGAATCCACTCATTGTGCTGCTAAGGGCCTGATGACACAGATTTCATTGCTGAGTGATATTGCTTTGTAAGTAAATACCACAACTTCTTTATCCATTTTTCACTTTCTGCGATGTTGAACTTGTACTGTAAACGAGGTTCTTGTAAACAGAGCCGTTCCAAACTTTGGGGTGGCTGTGTCTTTTTGATTTTAATTTCCCTAAGCTATAGGACCATAAGTGGAAGTGCCCTAGGTTCTGTTGCTTTGTTTTTTAGATGTTTCAGGAAACACCATACACTTCTCCCGAGTGGTTGTTGGCAATTTACATCCCGCCCATCAGCATAACAAGGCTCCCAGTTCTCCATGGCCTGTCCTGCCTTTCTGGATTTTACACTTTTTTCAGATGGCCCTTTTGACCGGGGGGAATTGAGACTTCATTGTAGTGCAGATTTCCTTTGCAAGCTTGCTTGGTTGGCCAAAAAGGGCGTATGCGTTTTTTCCTGAATATATTCAGGAAAAAACGCATACGCCCTTTTTGGCCAAGTGCATCATTGTGGACGTTCTGCCTCTTTCCTATGCTTTCAATGCAATTCCAGTCTACCTCCTGAAATCGGTTTCCTGCAATTCTACCCCGCTTTCAAGTCCTCTTGGCAGCCTTACTTCAGTATATTTTTGGACGATAGCTGTCATTTATAACTCTGTAGGTTTGTGAATTACAGTGCCCCTGAGCTCCTTTCTTCAACTCGCTTTCTTTTGAGCTGGCCGCAACACCGCAGGATGGCTTCAGGCCCTAATCTGGTTCCGGCACGGCACGCTGAGCCTTTGGTTAATTCCTCTTCCTGGTGGGAAATGAGAGTTAAATTTGCCCGTCCAGACACCTCCAGCTAGTCTCTCATTGGTTCTCGCTATTCCTGTTCATCTTCCGCAGAAATTGCAAACTGGGGCAAACAGGAGGTTAAAGGCACTGACTCTCCAAGTAGGGAGAGTGTTAGTAAAGCGTCTGGAATGTTGCACCCGAGTACCAGGGTACGAAAACTGAGACATATTTGAACACGTCTCCCGATCACATGGTTGATCATACTCTAGGTTCCACATGCATGTTTTAGCTGAAGGAAGAATACCTTAAACCTGGGTAGTTGAAACCCGTGGAATGGGTACCATGCAATATGACTTCAAAGGGTCTTCATTTGCTCACTGAACCTCTCCAATCCTATCACTGCTGCGTTTATGCCCCTGTACAAATGCTTGATTCTCTTTCGGAGACATAGCAATCCATAGGTTTTAAGATACTTACAAGTCAGGTACTTTCTTAGGCGTTTAATATGCGGTGTTGAGTCCATTTCGTTGAGCAAGGAGTAGCTCTTGTCTATTCCATATTTGGCTTAAGGAACTTTATCTGTGCTCATTTCAATCTCTGGTTTTATGCAGCACCCCAACTCACCTTTACCCTTAAGCAAGCATAAGTTGGTTTTCTAAATTTGAGACCCTGTTCTGTTCTGTAATTCAGTTCCTGTGTAGCCAAGTTTACATTCCGTGTATTACTGATATCTTATGATGTTTCTTTTTCTGTGTGACTTATTTCAGTTAGAATCATCATACCTGAATCCACTCATTGTGCTGCTAAGGGCCTGATGACACAGATTTCATTGCTGAGTGATATTGCTTTGTAAGTAAATACCACAAGTTCTTTATCCATTTTTCACTTTCTGCGATGTTGAACTTGTACTGTAAACGAGGTTCTTGTAAACAGAGGCGTCCCAAACTTTGGGGTGGCTGTGTCTTTTTGATTTTAATTTCCCTAAGCTATAGGACCATAAGTGGAAGTGCCCTAGGTTCTGTTGCTTTGTTTTTTAGATGTTTCAGGAAACACCATACACTTCTCCCGAGTGGTTGTTGGCAATTTACATCCCGCCCATCAGCATAACAAGGCTCCCAGTTCTCCATGGCCTGTCCTGCCTTTCTGGATTTTACACTTTTTTCAGATGGCCCTTTTGACTGGGGGGAAGTGAGACTTCATTGTAGTGCAGATTTCCTTTGCAAGCTTGCTTGGTTGGCCAAAAAGGGCGTATGCGTTTTTTCCTGAATATATTCAGGAAATAACGCATACGCCCTTTTTGGCCAAGTGCATCATTGTGGACGTTCTGCCTCTTTCCTATGCTTTCAATGCAATTCCAGTCTACCTCCTGAAATCGGTTTCCTGCAATTCTGCCCCGCTTTCAAGTCCTCTTGGCAGCCTTACTTCAGTCTATTTTTGGACGATAGCTGTCATTTATAACTCTGCAGGTTTGTGAATTACAGTGCCCCTGAGCTCCTTTCTTCAACTCGCTTTCTTTTGAGCTGGCCGCAACACCGCCGGATGGCTTCAGGCCCTAATCTGGTTCCGGCTCGGCATGCTGAGCCTTTGGATAATTCCTCTTCCTGGTGGGAAATGAGAGTTAAATTTGCCCGTCCAGACACCTCCAGCTAGTCTCCATTGGTTCTCGCTATTCCTGTTCATCTTCCGCAGAAATTGCAAACTGGGCCAAACAGGAGGTTAAAGGGACTGACTCTCCAAGTCGGGAGAGTGTTAGTTAAGCGTCTGGAATGTTGCACCCGAGTACCAGGGTACGAAAACTGAGACATATTTGAACACGTCTCCCGATCACATGGTTGATCATACTCTAGGTTCCACATGCATGTTTTAGCTGAAGGAAGAATACCTTAATCCTGGGTAGTTGAAACCCGTGGAATGGGTACCATGCAATATGACTTCAAAGGGTCTTCATTTGCTCACCGAACCTCTCCAATCCTATCACTGCTGCGTTTATGCCCCTGTACACATGCTTGATTCTCTTTTGGAGACATAGCAATCCATAGGTTTTAAGATACTTACAAGTCAGGTACATTCTTAGGCGTTTAATATGCGGTGTTCAGTCCATTTCGTTGAGCAAGGAGTAGCTCTTGTCTATTCCATATTTGGCTTAAGGAACTTTATCTGTGCTCATTTCAATCTCTGGTTTTATGCAGCACCCCAACTCACCTTTACCCTTAAGCAAGCATAAGTTGTTTTTCTAAATTTGAGACCCTGTTCTGTTCTGTAATTCAGTTCCTGTGTAGCCAAGTTTACATTCCGTGTATTACTCATATCTTATGAAGTTTCTTTTTCTGTGTGACTTATTTCAGTTAGAATCATCATACCTGAATCCACTCATTGTGCTGCTAAGGGCCTGATGACACAGATTTCATTGCTGAGTGATATTGCTTTGTAAGTAAATACCACAACTTCTTTATCCATTTTTCACTTTCTGCGATGTTGAACTTGTACTGTAAACGAGGTTCTTGTAAACAGAGCTGTTCCAAACTTTGGGGTGGCTGTGTCTTTTTGATTTTAAATTCCCTAAGCTATAGGACCATAAGTGGAAGTGCCCTAGGCTCTGTTGCTTTGTTTTTTAGATGTTTCAGGAAACACCATACACTTCTCCCGAGTGGTTGTTGGCAATTTACATCCCGCCCATCAGCATAACAAGGCTCCCAGTTCTCCATGGCCTGTCCTGCCTTTCTGGATTTTACACTTTTTTCAGATGGCCCTTTTGACCTGGGGGAAGTGAGACTTCATTGTAGTGCAGATTTCTTTGCAAGCTTGCTTGGTTGGCCAAAAAGGGCGTATGCGTTTTTTCCTGAATATATTCAGGAAATAACGCATACGCCCTTTTTGGCCAAGTGCATCATTGTGGACGTTCTGCCTCTTTTCCTATGCTTTCAATGCAATTCCAGTCTACCTCCTGAAATCGGTTTCCTGCAATTCTGCCCCGCTTTCAAGTCCTCTTGGCAGCCTTACTTCAGTCTATTTTTGGACGATAGCTGTCATTTATAACTCTGCAGGTTTGTGAATTACAGTGCCCCTGAGCTCCTTTCTTCAACTCGCTTTCTTGTGACCTGGCCGCAACACCGCAGGATGGCTTCAGGCCCTAATCTGGTTCCGGCACGGCACACTGAGCCTTTGGTTATTTCCTCTTCCTGTTGGGAAATGAGAGTTAAATTTGGCCGTCCAGACACCTCCAGCTAGCCTCTCATTGGTTCTCGCTATTCCTGTTCATCTTCCGCAGAAATTGCAAACTGAGCCAAACAGGAGGTTAAAGGCGCTGACTCTCCAAGTGGGGAGAGTGTTAGTAAAGCGTCTGGAATGTTGCACCCGAGTACCAGGGGAGGAAAACTGAGACATATTTGAACACGTCTCCCGTTCACATGGTTGATCATACTTGGGTTCCACATGCATGTTTTAGCTGAAGGAAGAATACCTTAAACCTGGAGAGTTGAGACCCGTGGAATGGGTACCATGCAATATGACTTCAAAGGGTCTTCATTTGCTCACCGAACCTCTCCAATCCTATCACTGCTGCGTTTATGCCCCTGTACACACGCTTGATTCTCTTTTGGACACATAGCAATCCATAGGTTTTATGATACTTACTAGTCAGGTACATTCTTAGGCGTTTAATATGCGGTGTTGAGTCCATTTCGTTGAGCAAGGAGTAGCTCTTGTCTATTCCATATTTGACTTAAGGAACTTTATCTGTGCTCATTTCAATCTCTGGTTTTATGCAGCACCCCAACTCACCTTTACCCTTAAGCAAGCATAAGTTGGTTTTCTAAATTTGAGACCCTGTTCTGTTTTAGAATGCAGTTCCTGTGTAGCCAAGTTTACATTCCGTGTATTAGTGATATCTTATGATGTTTCTTTTTCTGTGTGACTTATTTCAGTTAGAATCATCGTACCTGAATCCACTCATTATGCTGCTAAGGGCCTGATGACATAGATTTCATTGCTGAGTGATACTGCGTTGTAAGTAAATACCACAAGTTCTTTATCCATTTTTCACTTTCTGCGATGTTGAACTTGTACTGTAAACGAGGTTCTTGTAAACAGAGCCGTTCCAAACTTTGGGGTGGCTGTGTCTTTTTGATTTTAATTTCCCTAAGCTATAGGACCATAAGTGGCAGTGCCCTAGGCTCTGTTGCTTTGTTTTTTAGATGTTTCAGGAAACACCATACACTTCTCCCGAGTGGTTGTTGGCAATTTACATCCCGCCCATCAGCATAACAAGGCTCCCAGTTCTCCATGGCCTGTCCTGCCTTTCTGGATTTTACACTTTTTTCAGATGGCCCTTTTGACCGGGGGGAAGTGAGACTTCATTGTAGTGCAGATTTCCTTTGCAAGATTGCTTGGTTGGCCAAAAAGGGCGTATGCGTTTTTTCCTGAATATATTCAGGAAAAAACGCATACGCCCTTTTTGGCCAAGTGCATCATTGTGGACGTTCTGCCTCTTTTCCTATGCTTTCAATGCAATTCCAGTCTACCTCCTGAAATCGGTTTCCTGCAATTCTGCCCCGCTTTCAAGTCCTCTTGGCAGCCTTACTTCAGTCTATTTTTGGACGATAGCTGTCATTTATAACTCTGCAGGTTTGTGAATTACAGTGCCCCTGAGCTCCTTTCTTCAACTCGCTTTCTTGTGACCTGGCCGCAACACCGCAGGATGGCTTCAGGCCCTAATCTGGTTCCGGCACGGCACGCTGAGCCTTTGGTTATTTTCTCATCCTGGTGGGAAATGAGAGTTAAATTTGCCCGTCCAGACACCTCCAGCTAGTCTCTCATTGGTTCTCGCTATTCCTGTTCATCTTCCGCAGAAATTGCAAACTGAGGCAAACAGGAGGTTAAAGGCACTGACTCTCCAAGTAGGGAGAGTGTTAGTAAAGCGTCTGGAATGTTGCACCCGAGTACCAGGGTACGAAAACTGAGACATATTTGAACACGTCTCCCGATCACATGGTTGATCATACTCTAGGTTCCACATGCATGTTTTAGCTGAAGGAAGAATACCTTAAACCTGGGTAGTTGAAACCCGTGGAATGGGTACCATGCAATATGACTTCAAAGGGTCTTCATTTGCTCACTGAACCTCTCCAATCCTATCACTGCTGCGTTTATGCCCCTGTACAAATGCTTGATTCTCTTTCGGAGACATAGCAATCCATAGGTTTTAAGATACTTACAAGTCAGGTACATTCTTAGGCATTTAATATGCGGTGTTGAGTCCATTTCGTTGAGCAAGGAGTAGCTCTTGTCTATTCCATATTTGGCTTAAGGAACTTTATCTGTGCTCATTTCAATCTCTGGTTTTATGCAGCACCCCAACTCACCTTTACCCTTAAGCAAGCATAAGTTGGTTTTCTAAATTTGAGACCCTGTTCTGTTCTGTAATTCAGTTCCTGTGTAGCCAAGTTTCCATTCCGTGTATTACTGATATCTTATGATGTTTCTTTTTCTGTGTGACTTATTTCAGTTAGAATCATCATACCTGAATCCACTCATTGTGCTGCTAAGGGCCTGATGACACAGATTTCATTGCTGAGTGATATTGCTTTGTAAGTAAATACCACAAGTTCTTTATCCATTTTTCACTTTCTGCGATGTTGAACTTGTACTGTAAACGAGGTTCTTGTAAACAGAGGCGTCCCAAACTTTGGGGTGGCTGTGTCTTTTTGATTTTAATTTCCCTAAGCTATAGGACCATAAGTGGAAGTGCCCTAGGTTCTGTTGCTTTGTTTTTTAGATGTTTCAGGAAACACCATACACTTCTCCCGAGTGGTTGTTGGCAATTTACATCCCGCCCATCAGCATAACAAGGCTCCCAGTTCTCCATGGCCTGTCCTGCCTTTCTGGATTTTACACTTTTTTCAGATGGCCCTTTTGACTGGGGGGAAGTGAGACTTCATTGTAGTGCAGATTTCCTTTGCAAGCTTGCTTGGTTGGCCAAAAAGGGCGTATGCGTTTTTTCCTGAATATATTCAGGAAAAAACGCATACGCCCTTTTTGGCCAAGTGCATCATTGTGGACGTTCTGCCTCTTTCCTATGCTTTCAATGCAATTCCAGTCTACCTCCTGAAATCGGTTTCCTGCAATTCTGCCCCGCTTTCAAGTCCTCTTGGCAGCCTTACTTCAGTATATTTTTGGACGATAGCTGTCATTTATAACTCTGCAGGTTTGTGAATTACAGTGCCCCTGAGCTCCTTTCTTCAACTCGCTTTCTTTTGAGCTGGCCGCAACACCGCCGGATGGCTTCAGGCCCTAATCTGGTTCCGGCACGGCACGCTGAGCCTTTGGTTAATTCCTCTTCCTGGTGGGAAATGAGAGTTAAATTTGCCCGTCCAGACACCTCCAGCTAGTCTCTCATTGGATCTCGCTATTCCTGTTCATCTTCCACAGAAATTGCAAACTGAGGCAAACAGGAGGTTAAAGGCACTGACTCTCCAAGTAGGGAGAGTGTTAGTAAAGCGTCTGGAATGTTGCACCCGAGTACCAGGGTACGAAAACTGAGACATATTTGAACACGTCTCCCGATCACATGGTTGATCATACTCTAGGTTCCACATGCATGTTTTAGCTGAAGGAAGAATACCTTAAACCTGGGTAGTTGAAACCCGTGGAATGGGTACCATGCAATATGACTTCAAAGGGTCTTCATTTGCTCACTGAACCTCTCCAATCCTATCACTGCTGCGTTTATGCCCCTGTACAAATGCTTGATTCTCTTTCGGAGACATAGCAATCCATAGGTTTTAAGATACTTACAAGTCAGGTACATTCTTAGGCATTTAATATACGGTGTTGAGTCCATTTCGTTGAGCAAGGAGTAGCTCTTGTCTATTCCATATTTGGCTTAAGGAACTTTATCTGTGCTCATTTCAATCTCTGGTTTTATGCAGCACCCCAACTCACCTTTACCCTTAAGCAAGCATAAGTTGGTTTTCTAAATTTGAGACCCTGTTCTGTTCTGTAATTCAGTTCCTGTGTAGCCAAGTTTACATTCCGTGTATTACTGATATCTTATGATGTTTCTTTTTCTGTGTGACTTATTTCAGTTAGAATCATCATACCTGAATCCACTCATTGTGCTGCTAAGGGCCTGATGACACAGATTTCATTGCTGAGTGATATTGCTTTGTAAGTAAATACCACAAGTTCTTTATCCATTTTTCACTTTCTGCGATGTTGAACTTGTACTGTAAACGAGGTTCTTGTAAACAGAGGCGTCCCAAACTTTGGGGTGGCTGTGTCTTTTTGATTTTAATTTCCCTAAGCTATAGGACCATAAGTGGCAGTGCCCTAGGCTCTGTTGCTTTGTTTTTTAGATGTTTCAGGAAACACCATACACTTCTCCCGAGTGTCTGTTGGCAATTTACATCCCGCCCATCAGCATAACAAGGCTCCCAGTTCTCCATGGCCTGTCCTGCCTTTCTGGATTTTACACTTTTTTCAGATGGCCCTTTTGACCGGGGGGAAGTGAGACTTCATTGTAGTGCAGATTTCCTTTGCAAGCTTGCTTGGTTGGCCAAAAAGGGCGTATGCGTTTTTTCCTGAATATATTCAGGAAAAAACGCATACGCACTTTTTCGCCAAGTGCATCATTGTGGACGTTCTGCCTCTTTTCCTATGCTTTCAATGCAATTCCAGTCTACCTCCTGAAATCGGTTTCCTGCAATTCTGCCCCGCTTTCAAGTCCTCTTGGCAGCCTTACTTCAGTCTATTTTTGGACGATAGCTGTCATTTATAACTCTGCAGGTTTGTGAATTACAGTGCCCCTGAGCTCCTTTCTTCAACTCGCTTTCTTGTGACCTGGCCGCAACACCGCAGGATGGCTTCAGGCCCTAATCTGGTTCCGGCACGGCACACTGAGCCTTTGGTTATTTCCTCTTCCTGTTGGGAAATGAGAGTTAAATTTGCCCGTCCAGACACCTACAGCTAGCCTCTCATTGGTTCTCGCTATTCCTGTTCATCTTCCACAGAAATTGCAAACTGAGCCAAACAGGAGGTTAAAGGCGCTGACTCTCCAAGTGGGGAGAGTGTTAGTAAAGCGTCTGGAATGTTGCACCCGAGTACCAGGGGAGGAAAACTGAGACATATTTGAACACGTCTCCCGTTCACATGGTTGATCATACTTGGGTTCCACATGCATGTTTTAGCTGAAGGAAGAATACCTTAAACCTGGAGAGTTGAGACCCGTGGAATGGGTACCATGCAATATGACTTCAAAGGGTCTTCATTTGCTCACCGAATCTCTCCAATCCTATCACTGCTGCGTTTATGCCCCTGTACACACGCTTGATTGTCTTTTGGAGACATAGCAATCCATAGGTTTTACGATACTTACTAGTCAGGTACATTCTTAGGCGTTTAATATGCGGTGTTGAGTCCATTTCGTTGAGCAAGGAGTAGCTCTTGTCTATTCCATATTTGACTTAAGGAACTTTATCTGTGCTCATTTCAATCTCTGGTTTTATGCAGCACCCCAACTCACCTTTACCCTTAAGCAAGCATAAGTTGGTTTTCTAAATTTGAGACCCTGTTCTGTTTTGGAATGCAGTTCCTGTGTAGCCAAGTTTACATTCCGTGTATTAGTGATATCATATGATGTTTCTTTTTCTGTGTGACTTATTTCAGTTAGAATCATCGTACCTGAATCCACTCATTATGCTGCTACGGGCCTGATGACATAGATTTCATTGCTGAGTGATACTGCGTTGTAAGTAAATACCACAAGTTCTTTATCCATTTTTCACTTTCTGCGATGTTGAACTTGTACTGTAAACGAGGTTCTTGTAAACAGAGGCGTCCCAAACTTTGGGGTGGCTGTGTCTTTTTGATTTTAATTTCCCTAAGCTATAGGACCATAAGTGGCAGTGCCCTAGGCTCTGTTGCTTTGTTTTTTAGATGTTTCAGGAAACACCATACACTTCTCCAGAGTGGCTGTTGGCAATTTACATCCCGCCCATCAGCATAACAAGGCTCCCAGTTCTCCATGGCCTGTCCTGCCTTTCTGGATTTTACACTTTTTTCAGATGGCCCTTTTGACCGGGGGGAAGTGAGACTTCATTGTAGTGCAGATTTCCTTTGCAAGCTTGCTTGGTTGGCCAAAAAGGGCGTATGCGTTTTTTCCTGAATATATTCAGGAAAAAACGCATACGCCCTTTTTGGCCAAGTGCATCATTGTGGACGTTCTGCCTCTTTTCCGATGCTTTCAATGCAATTCCAGTCTACCTCCTGAAATCGGTTTCCTGCAATTCTGCCCCGCTTTCAAGTCCTCTTGGCAGCCTTACTTCAGTCTATTTTTGGACGATAGCTGTCATTTATAACTCTGCAGGTTTGTGAATTACAGTGCCCCTGAGCTCCTTTCTTCAACTCGCTTTCTTGTGACCTGGCCGCAACACCGCAGGATGGCTTCAGGCCCTAATCTGGTTCCGGCACGGCACGCTGAGCCTTTGGTTATTTTCTCATCCTGGTGGGAAATGAGAGATAAATTTGCCCGTCCAGACACCTCCAGCTAGTCTCTCATTGGTTCTCGCTATTCCTGTTCATCTTCCGCAGAAATTGCAAACTGGGCCAAACAGGAGGTTAAAGGCGCTGACTCTCCAAGTGCGGAGAGTGTTAGTAAAGCGTCTGGAATGTTGCACCCGAGTACCAGGGGAGAAAAACTGAGACATATTTGAACACGTCTCCCGTTCACACGGTTGATCATACTCTGGGTTCCACCTGCATGTTTTAGCTGAAGGAAGAATACTTTAAACCTGCAGAGTTGAGACCCGTGGAATGGGTACCATGCAATATGACTTCAAAGGGTCTTCATTTGCTCACCGAACCTCTCCAATCCTATCACTGCTGCATTTATGCCCCTGTACACAAGCTTGATTCTCTTTTGGAGACATAGCAATCCATAGGTTTTAAGATACTTACTAGTCAGGTACGTTCTTAGGCGTTTAATATGGGGTGTTGAGTCCATTTCGTTGAGCAAGGAGTAGCTCTTGTCTATTCCATATTTGGCTTAAGGAACTTTATCTGTGCTCATTTCAATCTCTGGTTTTATGCAGCACCCCAACTCACCTTTCCCCTTAAGCAAGCATAAGTTGCTTTTCTAAATTTGAGACCCTGTTCTGTTTTGGAATTCAGTTCCTGTGTAGCCAAGTTTACATTCTGTGTATTAGTGGTATCTTATGATGTTTCTTTTTCTGTGTGATTTATTTCAGTTAGAATCATCGTACCTGAATCCACTCATTATGCTGCTACGGGCCTGATGACATAGATTTCATTGCTGAGTGATACTGCATTGTACGTAAGTACCACAAGTTCTTTATCCATTTTTCACTTTCTGTGATATTGAACTTGTACGGTAAACGAGGTTCTTGTAAACAGAGGCGTCCCAAACTTTGGGGTGGCTGTGTCTTTTTTATTTTAATTTCCCTAAGCTATAGGACCATAAGTGGCAGTGCCCTAGGCTCTGTTGCTTTGTTTTTTAGATGTTTCAGGAAACACCATACACTTCTCCCGAGTGGTTGTTGGCAATTTACATCCCGCCCATCAGCATAACAAGGCTCCCAGTTCTCCATGGCCTGTCCTGCCTTTCTGGATTTTACACTTTTTTCAGATGGCCCTTTTGACCGGGGGGAAGTGAGACTTCATTGTAGTGCAGATTTCCTTTGCAAGCTTGCTTGGTTGGCCAAAAAGGGCGTATGCGTTTTTTCCTGAATATATTCAGGAAAAAACGCATACGCCCTTTTTGGCCAAGTGCATCATTGTGGACGTTCTGCCTCTTTTCCTATGCTTTCAATGCAATTCCAGTCTACCTCCTGAAATCGGTTTCCTGCAATTCTGCCCCGCTTTCAAGTCCTCTTGGCAGCCTTACTTCAGTCTATTTTTGGACGATAGCTGTCATTTATAACTCTGCAGGTTTGTGAATTACAGTGCCCCTGAGCTCCTTTCTTCAACTAGCTTTCTTTTGAGCTGGCCGCAACACCGCAGGATGGCTTCAGGCCCTAATCTGGTTCCGGCCCGGCATGCTGAGCCTTTGGTTAATTCCTCTTCCTGGTGGGAAATGAGAGTTAAATTTGCCCGTCCAGACACCTCCAGCTAGCCTCTCATTGGTTCTCGCTATTCCTGTTCATCTTCCGCAGAAATTGCAAACTGGGCCAAACAGGAGGTTAAAGGGACTGACTTTCCAAGTGGGGAGAGTGTTAGTAAAGCGTCTGGAATGTTGCAAACGAGTACCAGGGGAGGAAAACTGAGACATATTTGAACACGTCTCCCGATCACATGGTTGATCATACTCTAGGTTCCACATGCATGTTTTAGCTGAAGGAAGAATACCTTAAACCTGGGTAGTTGAAACCCGTGGAATGGATCCCATGCAATATGACTTCAAAGGGTCTTCATTTGCTCACCGAACCTCTCCAATCCTATCACTGCTGCGTTTATGCCCCTGTACACATGCTTGATTCTCTTTCGGAGACATAGCAATCCATAGGTTTTAAGATACTTACTAGTCAGGTACATTCTTAGGCGTTTAATATGCGGTGTTGAGTCCATTTCGTTGAGCAAGGAGTAGCTCTTGTCTATTCCATATTTGACTTAAGGAACTTTATCTGTGCTCATTTCAATCTCTGGTTTTATGCAGCACCCCAACTCACCTTTACCGTTAAGCAAGAATAAGTTGGTTTTCGAAATTTGAGACCCTGTTCTGTTCTGTAATTCAGTTCCTGTGTAGCCAAGTTTACATTCCGTGTATTACTGATATCTTATGATGTTTCTTTTTCTGTGTGACTTACTTCAGTTAGAATCATCATACCTGAATCCACTCATTGTGCTGCTAAGGGCCTGATGACACAGATTTCATTGCTGAGTGATATTGCTTTGTAAGTAAATACCACAACTTCTTTATCCATTTTTCACTTTCTGCGATGTTGAACTTGTACTGTAAACGAGGTTCTTGTAAACAGAGGCGTCCCAAACTTTGGGGTGGCTGTGTCTTTTTGATTTTAATTTCCCTAAGCTATAGGACCATAAGTGGCAGTGCCCTAGGCTCTGTTGCTTTGTTTTTTAGATGTTTCAGGAAACACCATACACTTCTCCCGAGTGTCTGTTGGCAATTTACATCCCGCCCATCAGCATAACAAGGCTCCCAGTTCTCCATGGCCTGTCCTGCCTTTCTGGATTTTACACTTTTTTCAGATGGCCCTTTTGACCGGGGGGAAGTGAGACTTCATTGTAGTGCAGATTTCCTTTGCAAGCTTGCTTGGTTGGCCAAAAAGGGCGTATGCGTTTTTTCCTGAATATATTCAGGAAAAAACGCATACGCCCTTTTTGGCCAAGTGCATCATTGTGGACGTTCTGCCTCTTTTCCGATGCTTTCAATGCAATTCCAGTCTACCTCCTGAAATCGGTTTCCTGCAATTCTGCCCCGCTTTCAAGTCCTCTTGGCAGCCTTACTTCAGTCTATTTTTGGACGATAGCTGTCATTTATAACTCTGCAGGTTTGTGAATTACAGTGCCCCTGAGCTCCTTTCTTCAACTCGCTTTCTTGTGACCTGGCCGCAACACCGCAGGATGGCTTCAGACCCTAATCTGGTTCTGGCCCGGCACGCTGAGCCTTTGGTTATTTCCTATTCCTGGTGGGAAATGAGAGTTAAATTTGCCCATCCAGACACCTCCAGCTAGTCTCTCATTGGTTCTCGCTATTCCTGTTCATCTTCCGCAGAAATTGCAAACTGGGCCAAACAGGAGGTTAAAGGCGCTGACTCTCCAAGTGGGGAGAGTGTTAGTAAAGCATCTGGAATGTTGCACCCGAGTACCAGGGGAGGAAAACTGAGACATATTTGAACACGTCTCCCGTTCACATGGTTCATCATACTTGGGTTCCACATGCATGTTTTAGCTGAAGGAAGAATACCTTAAACCTGGAGAGTTGAGACCCGTGTGATGGGTACCATGCAATATGACTTCAAAGGGTCTTCATTTGCTCACCGAACCTCTCCAATCCTATCACTGCTGCGTTTATGCCCCTGTACACATGCTTGATTCTCTTTCAGAGACATAGCAATCCATAGGTTTTAAGATACTTACTAGTCAGGTACATTCTTAGGCGTTTAATATGCGGTGTTGAGTCCATTTCGTTGAGCAAGGAGTAGCTCTTGTCTATTCCATATTTGACTTAAGGAACTTTATCTGTGCTCATTTCAATCTCTGGTTTTATGCAGCACCCCAACTCACCTTTACCCTTAAGCAAGCATAAGTTGGTTTTCTAAATTTGAGACCCTGTTCTGTTCTGTAATTCAGTTCCTGTGTAGCCAAGTTTACATTCCGTGTATTACTGATATCTTATGATGTTTCTTTTTCTGTGTGACTTACTTCAGTTAGAATCATCATACCTGAATCCACTCATTGTGCTGCTAAGGGCCTGATGACACAGATTTCATTGCTGAGTGATATTGCTTTGTAAGTAAATACCACAACTTCTTTATCCATTTTTCACTTTCTGCGATGTTGAACTTGTACTGTAAACGAGGTTCTTGTAAACAGAGGCGTCCCAAACTTTGGGGTGGCTGTGTCTTTTTGATTTTAATTTCCCTAAGCTATAGGACCATAAGTGGCAGTGCCCTAGGCTCTGTTGCTTTGTTTTTTAGGTGTTTCAGGAAACACCATACACTTCTCCCGAGTGTCTGTTGGCAATTTACATCCCGCCCATCAGCATAACAAGGCTCCCAGTTCTCCATGGCCTGTCCTGCCTTTCTGGATTTTACACTTTTTTCAGATGGCCCTTTTGACCGGGGGGAAGTGAGACTTCATTGTAGTGCAGATTTCCTTTGCAAGCTTGCTTGGTTGGCCAAAAAGGGCGTATGCGTTTTTTCCTGAATATATTAAGGAAAAAACGCATACGCCCTTTTTGGCCAAGTGCAACATTTTGGACGTTCTGCCTCTTTTCCTATGCTTTCAATGCAATTCCAGTCTACCTCCTGAAATCGGTTTCCTGCAATTCTGCCCCGCTTTCAAGTCCTCTTGGCAGCCTTACTTCAGTCTATTTTTGGACGATAGCTGTCATTTATAACTCTGCAGGTTTGTGAATTACAGTGCCCCTGAGCTCCTTTCTTCAACTCGCTTTCTTGTGACCTGGCCGCAACACCGCAGGATGGCTTCAGGCCCTAATCTGGTTCCGGCCCGGCACGCTGAGCCTTTGGTTATTTCCTCTTCCTGGTGGGAAATGAGAGTTAAATTTGCCCGTCCAGACACCTCCAGCTAGCCTCTCATTGGTTCTCGCTATTCCTGTTCATCTTCCGCAGAAATTGCAAACTGGGCCAAACAGGAGGTTAAAGGCGCTGACTCTCCAAGTGGGGAGAGTGTTAGTAAAGCGTCTGGAATGTTGCACCCGAGTACCAGGGGAGGAAAACTGAGACATATTTGAACACGTCTCCCGTTCACATGGTTGATCATACTTGGGTTCCACATGCATGTTTTAGCTGAAGGAAGAATACCTTAAACCTGGAGAGTTGAGACCCGTGTAATGGGTACCATGCAATATGACTTCAAAGGGTCTTCATTTGCTCACCGAACCTCTCCAATCCTATCACTGCTGCGTTTATGCCCCTGTACACATGCTTGATTCTCTTTCGGAGACATAGCAATCCATAGGTTTTAAGATACTTACTAGTCAGGTACATTCTTAGGCGTTTAATATGCGGTGTTGAGTCCATTTCGTTGAGCAAGGAGTAGCTCTTGTCTATTCCATATTTGACTTAAGGAACTTTATCTGTGCTCATTTCAATCTCTGGTTTTATGCAGCACCCCAACTCACCTTTAACCTTAAGCAAGCATAAGTTGGTTTTCTAAATTTGAGACCCTCTTCTGTTCTGTAATTCAGTTCCTGTGTAGCCAAGTTTACATTCCGTGTATTACTGATATCTTATGATGTTTCTTTTTCTGTGTGACTTACTTCAGTTAGAATCATCATACCTGAATCCACTCATTGTGCTGCTAAGGGCCTGATGACACAGATTTCATTGCTGAGTGATATTGCTTTGTAAGTAAATACCACAACTTCTTTATCCATTTTTCACTTTCTGCGATGTTGAACTTGTACTGTAAACGAGGTTCTTGTAAACAGAGGCGTCCCAAACTTTGGGGTGGCTGTGTCTTTTTGATTTTAATTTCCCTAAGCTATAGGACCATAAGTGGCAGTGCCCTAGGCTCTGTTGCTTTGTTTTTTAGATGTTTCAGGAAACACCATACACTTCTCCGGAGTGTCTGTTGGCAATTTACATCCCGCCCATCAGCATAACAAGGCTCCCAGTTCTCCATGGCCTGTCCTGCCTTTCTGGATTTTACACTTTTTTCAGATGGCCCTTTTGACCGGGGGGAAGTGAGACTTCATTGTAGTGCAGATTTCCTTTGCAAGCTTGCTTGGTTGGCCAAAAAGGGCGTATGCATTTTTTCCTGAATATATTCAGGAAAAAACGCATACGCCCTTTTTGGCCAAGTGCATCATTGTGGACGTTCTGCCTCTTTTCCTATGCTTTCAATGCAATTCCAGTCTACCTCCTGAAATCGGTTTCCTGCAATGCTGCCCCGCTTTCAAGTCCTCTTGGCAGCCTTACTTCAGTCTATTTTTGGACGATAGCTGTCATTTATAACTCTGCAGGTTTGTGAATTACAGTGCCCCTGAGCTCCTTTCTTCAACTCTCTTTCTTTTGAGCTGGCCACAACACCGCAGGATGGCTTCAGGCCCTAATCTGGTTCCGTTACGGCGCGCTGAGACTTTGGTTATTTCCTCTTCCTGGTGGGAAATGAGAGTTAAATTTGCCGGTCCAGACACCTCCAGCTAGCCTCTCATTGGTTCTCGCTATTCCTGTTCATCTTCCGCAGAAATTGCAAACTGGGCCAAACAGGAGGTTAAAGGCGCTGACTCTCCAAGTGGGGAGAGTGTTAGTAAAGCGTCTGGAATGTTGCACCCGAGTACCAGGGGAGGAAAACTGAGACATATTTGAACACGTCTCCCGTTCACATGGTTGATCATACTTGGGTTCCACATGCATGTTTTAGCTGAAGGAAGAATACCTTAAACCTGGAGAGTTGAGACCCGTGTAATGGGTACCATGCAATATGACTTCAAAGGGTCTTCATTTGCTCACCGAACCTCTCCAATCCTATCGCTGCTGCGTTTATGCCCCTGTACACATGCTTGATTCTCTTTCGGAGACATAGCAATCCTTAGGTTTTAAGATACTTACTAGTCAGGTACATTCTTAGGCGTTTAATATGCGGTGTTGAGTCCATTTCGTTGAGCAAGGAGTAGCTCTTGTCTATTCCATATTTGACTTAAGGAACTTTATCTGTGCTCATTTCAATCTCTGGTTTTATGCAGCACCCCAACTCACCTTTACCCTTAAGCAAGCATAAGTTGGTTTTCTAAATTTGAGACCCTGTTCTGTTCTGTAATTCAGTTCCTGTGTAGCCAAGTTTACATTCCGTGTATTACTGATATCTTATGATGTTTCTTTTTCTGTGTGACTTACTTCAGTTAGAATCATCATACCTGAATCCACTCATTGTGCTGCTAAGGGCCTGATGACACAGATTTCATTGCTGAGTGATATTGCTTTGTAAGTAAATACCACAACTTCTTTATCCATTTTTCACTTTCTGCGATGTTGAACTTGTACTGTAAATGAGGTTCTTGTAAACAGAGGCATCCCAAACTTTGGGGTGGCTGTGTCTTTTTGATTTTAATTTCCCTAAGCTATAGGACCATAAGTGGCAGTGCCCTAGGCTCTGTTGCTTTGTTTTTTAGATGTTTCAGGAAACACCATGCACTTCTCCCAAGTGTCTGTTGGCAATTTACATCCCGCCCATCAGCATAACAAGGCTCCCAGTTCTCCATGGCCTGTCCTGCCTTTCTGGATTTTACACTTTTTTCAGATGGCCCTTTTGACCGGGGGGAAGTGAGACTTCATTGTAGTGCAGATTTCCTTTGCAAGCTTGCTTGGTTGGCCAAAAAGGGCGTATGCGTTTTTTCCTGAATATATTCAGGAAAAAACGCATACGCCCTTTTTGGCCAAGTGCATCATTGTGGACGTTCTGCCTCTTTTCCTATGCTTTCAATGCAATTCCAGTCTACCTCCTGAAATCGGTTTCCTGCAATTCTGCCCCGCTTTCAAGTCCTCTTGGCAGCCTCACTTCAGTATATTTTTGGACGATAGCTGTCATTTATAACTCTGCAGGTTTGTGAATTACAGTGCCCCTGAGCTCCTTTCTTCAACTCGGTTTCTTTTGAGCTGGCTGCAACACCGCAGGATGGCTTCAGGCCCTAATCTGGTTCCGGCACGGCACGCTGAGCCTTTGGTTATTTCCTCTTCCTGGTGGGAAATGAGAGTTAAATTTGCCCGTCCAGACACCTCCAGCTAGCCTCTCATTGGTTCTCGCTATTCCTGTTCATCTTCCGCAGAAATTGCAAACTGGGCCAAACAGGAGGTTAAAGGGACTGACTCTCCAAGTGGGGAGAGTGTTAGTAAAGCGTCTGCAATGTTGCACCCGAGTACCAGGGGAGGAAAACTGAGACATATTTGAACACGTCTCCCGATCACATGGTTGATCATACTCTAGGTTCCACATGCATGTTTTAGCTGAAGGAAGAATACCTTAAACCTGGGTAGTTGAAACCCGTGGAATGGGTACCATGCAATATGACTTCAAAGGGTCTTCATTTGCTCACCAAACCTCTCCAATCCTATCACTGCTGCGTTTATGCCCCTGTACAAATGCTTGATTCTCTTTCGGAGACATAGCAATCCATAGGTTTTAAGATACTTACAAGTCAGGTACATTCTTAGGCGTTTAATATGGGGGTGTTGAGTCCATTTCGTTGAGCAAGGAGTAGCTCTTTTCTATTCCATATTTGGCTTAAGGAACTTTATCTGTGCTCATTTCAATCTCTGGTTTTATGCAGCACCCCAACTCACCTTTACCCTTAAGCAAGCATAAGTTGTTTTTCTAAATTTGAGACCCTCTTCTGTTCTGTAATTCAGTTCCTGTGTAGCCAAGTTTACATTCCGTGTATTACTGATATCTTACGATGTTTCTTTTTCTGTGTGACTTATTTCAGTTAGAATCATCGTACCTGAATCCACTCATTATGCTGCGACGGGCCTGATGACATAGATTTCATTGCTGAGTGATACTGCATTGTACGTAAGTACCACAAGTTCTTTATCCATTTTTCACTTTCTGCGATGTTGAACTTGTACTGTAAACGAGGTTCTTGTAAACAGAGGCTTCCCAAACTTTGGGGTGGCTGTGTCTTTTTGATTTTAATTTCCCTA
Source organism: Stenella coeruleoalba (assembly GCF_951394435.1). Taxonomy (NCBI): domain Eukaryota; kingdom Metazoa; phylum Chordata; class Mammalia; order Artiodactyla; family Delphinidae; genus Stenella; species Stenella coeruleoalba. Next base: position 498,780 of record NW_027645943.1, read on the forward strand.
AGCTATAGGACCATAAGTGGAAGTGCCCTAGGCTCTGTTGCTTTGTTTTTTTATGTTTCAGGAAACACCATATACTTCTCCCGAGTGTCTGTTGGCAATTTACATCCTGCCCATCAGCATAACAAGGCTCCCAGTTCTCCATGGCCTGTCCTGCCTTTCTGGATTTTACACTTTTTTCAGATGGCCCTTTTGACCGGGAGGAAGTGAGACTTCATTGTAGTGCAGATTTCCTTTGCAAGCTTGCTTGGTTGGCCAAAAAGGGCGTATGCGTTTTTTCCTGAATATATTCAGGAAAAAACGCATACGCCCTTTTTGGCCAAGTGCATCATTGTGGACGTTCTGACTCTTTTCCTATGCTTTCAATGCAGTTTCAGTCTACCTCCTGAAATCGGTTTCCTGCAATTCTGCCCTGCTTTCAAGTCCTCTTGGCAGCCTTACTTCAGTCCTTTTTTGGACGATAGCTGTCATTTATAACTCTGCAGGTTTGTGAATTACAGTGCCCCTGAGCTCCTTTCTTCAACTCGCTTTCTTTTGAGCTGGCCGCAACACCGCAGGATGGCTTCAGGCCCTAATCTGGTTCCGGTATGGCACGCTGAGCCTTTGGTTATTTCCTCTTCCTGGTGGGAAATGAGAGTTAAATTTGCCCGTCCAGACACCTCCAGCTAGCCTCTCATTGGTTCTCGCTATTCCTGTTCATCTTCCACAGAAATTGCAAACTGGGCCAAACAGGAGGTTAAAGACGCTGACTCTCCAAGTGGGGAGAGTGTTAGTAAAGCGTCTGGAATGTTGCACCCGAGTACCAGGGGAGGAAAACTGAGACATATTTGAACACGTCTCCCGATCACATGGTTGATCTTACTCTAGGTTCCACATGCATGTTTTAGATGAAGGAAGAATACCTAAAACCTGGGTAGTTGAAACCCGTGGAATGGGTACCATGCAATATGACTTCAAAGGGTCTTCATTTGCTCACCGAACCTCTCCAATCCTATCACTGCTGCGTTTATGCCCCTGTACACATGCTTGATTCTCTTTCGGAGACATAGCAATCTATAGGTTTTAAGATACTTACTAGTCAGGTACATTCTTAGCCGTTTAATATGCGGTGTTGAGTCCATTTCGTTGAGCAAGTAGTAGCTCTTGTCTATTCCATATTTGGCTTAAGGAACTTTATCTGTGCTCATTTCAATCTCTGGTTTTATGCAGCACCCCAACTCACCTTTCCCCTTAAGCAAGCATAAGTTGGTTTTCTAAATTTGAGACCCTGTTCTGTTCTGTAATTCAGTTCCTGTGTAGCCAAGTTTACATTCCGTGTATTAGTGATATCTTATGATGTTTCTTTTTCTGTGTGACTTATTTCAGTTAGAATCATCGTACCTGAATCCACTCATTATGCTGCTATGGGCCTGATGACATAGATTTCATTGCTGAGTGATACTGCATTGTACGTAAGTACCACAAGTTCTTTATCCATTTTTCACTTTCTGTGATATTGAACTTGTACGGTAAACGTAGTTATTCTAAACAGAGGCGTCCCAAATTTTGGGGTGGCTGTGTCTTTTTGATTTTAATTTCCCTAAGCTATAGGACCATAAGTGGCAGTGCCCTAGGCTCTGTTGCTTTGTTTTTTAGATGTTTCAGGAAACAACATACACTTCTCCTGAGTGTCTGTTGGCAATTTACATCCCGCCCATCAGCATAACAAGGCTCCCAGTTCTCCATGGCCTGTCCTGCCTTTCTGGATTTTACACTTTTTTCAGATGGCCCTTTTGACCGGGGGGAAGTGAGACTTCATTGTAGTGCAGATTTCCTTTGCAAGCTTGCTTGGTTGGCCAAAAAGGGCGTATGTGTTTTTTCCTGAATATATTCAGGAAAAAACGCATACGCCCTTTTTGGCCAAGTGCATCATTGAGGACGTTCTGCCTCTTTTCCTATGCTTTCAATGCAATTCCAGTCTACCTCCTGAAATCGGTTTCCTGCAATTCTGCCCCGCTTTCAAGTCCTCTTGGCAGCCTTACTTCAGTCTATTTTTGGACGATAGCTGTCATTTATAACTCTGCAGGTTTGTGAATTACAGTGCCCCTGAGCTCCTTTCTTCAACTTGCTTTCTTGTGACCTGGCCGCAACACTGCAGGATGGCTTCAGGCCCTAATCTGGTTCCGGCACGGCACGCTGAGCCTTTGGTTATTTCCTCTTCCTGGTGGGAAATGAGAGTTATATTTGCCCGTCCAGACACCTCCAGCTAGTCTCTCATTGGTTCTCGCTATTCCTGTTCATCTTCCGCAGAAATTGCAAACTGGGCCAAACAGGAGGTTAAAGGCGCTGACTCTCCAAGTGGGGAGAGTGTTAGTAAAGCGTCTGGAATGTTGCACCCGAGTACCAGGGGAGGAAAACTGAGACATATTTGAACACGTCTCCCGTTCACATGGTTGATCATACTTGGGTTCCACATGCATGTTTTAGCTGAAGGAAGAATACCTTAAACCTGGAGAGTTAAGACCCGTGGAATGGGTACCATGCAATATGACTTCAAAGGGTCTTCATTTGCTCACCGAACCTCTCCAATCCTATCACTGCTGCGTTTATGCCCCTGTACACATGCTTGATTCTCTTTCAGAGACATAGCAATCCATAGGTTTTAAGATACTTACTAGTCAGGTACATTCTTAGGCGTTTAATATGGGGTTTTGAGTCCATTTCGTTGAGCAAGGAGTAGCTCTTGTCTATTCCATATTTGGCTTAAGGAACTTTATCTGTGCTCATTTCAATCTCTGTTTTTATGCAGCACCCCAACTCACCTTTCCCCTTAAGCAAGCATAAGTTGGTTTTCTATATTTGAGAACCTGTTCTGTTCTGTAATTCAGTTCCTGTGTAGCCAAGTTTACATTCCGTGTATTACTGATATCTTACGATGTTTCTTTTTCTGTGTGACTTATTTCAGTTGGAATCATCGTACCTGAATCCACTCATTATGCTGCGACGGGCCTGATGACATAGATTTCATTGCTGAGTGATACTGCATTGTACGTAAGTACCACAAGTTCTTTATCCATTTTTCACTTTCTGCGATGTTGAACTTGTACTGTAAACGAGGTTCTTGTAAACAGAGGCTTCCCAACTTTGGGGTGGCTGTGTCTTTTTGATTTTAATTTCCCTAAGCTATAGGACCATAAGTGGAAGTGCCCTAGGCTCTGTTGCTTTGTTTTTTTATGTTTCAGGAAACACCATATACTTTTCCCCAGTGTCTGTTGGCAATTTACATCCTGCCCATCAGCATAACAAGGCTCCCAGTTCTCCATGGCCTGTCCTGCCTTTCTGGATTTTACACTTTTTTCAGATGGCCCTTTTGACCGGGAGGAAGTGAGACTTCATTGTAGTGCAGATTTCCTTTGCAAGCTTGCTTGGTTGGCCAAAAAGGGCGTATGCGTTTTTTCCTGAATATATTCAGGAAAAAACGCATACGCCCTTTTTGGCCAAGTGCATCATTGTGGACGTTCTGCCTCTTTTCCAATGCTTTCAATGCAATTTCAGTCTACCTCCTGAAATCGGTTTCCTGCAATTCTGCCCTGCTTTCAAGTCCTCTTGGCAGCCTTACTTCAGTCCTTTTTTGGACGATAGCTGTCATTTATAACTCTGCAGGTTTGTGAATTACAGTGCCCCTGAGCTCCTTTCTTCAACTCGCTTTCTTTTGAGCTGGCCGCAACACCGCAGGATGGCTTCAGGCCCTAATCTGGTTCCGGTATGGCACGCTGAGCCTTTGGTTATTTCCTCTTCCTGGTGGGAAATGAGAGTTAAATTTGCCCGTCCAGACACCTCCAGCTAGCCTCTCATTGGTTCTCGCTATTCCTGTTCATCTTCCACAGAAATTGAAAACTGGGCCAAACAGGAGGTTAAAGACGCTGACTCTCCAAGTGGGGAGAGTGTTAGTAAAGCGTCTGGAATGTTGCACCCGAGTACCAGGGGAGGAAAACTGAGACATATTTGAACACGTCTCCCGATCACATGGTTGATCTTACTCTAGGTTCCACATGCATGTTTTAGATGAAGGAAGAATACCTAAAACCTGGGTAGTTGAAACCCGTGGAATGGGTACCATGCAATATGACTTCAAAGGGTCTTCATTTGCTCACCGAACCTCTCCAATCCTATCACTGCTGCGTTTATGCCCCTGTACACATGCTTGATTCTCTTTCGGAGACATAGCAATCTATAGGTTTTAAGATACTTACTAGTCAGGTACATTCTTAGCCGTTTAATATGCGGTGTTGAGTCCATTTCGTTGAGCAAGGAGTAGCTCTTGTCTATTCCATATTTGGCTTAAGGAACTTTATCTGTGCTCATTTCAATCTCTGGTTTTATGCAGCACCCCAACTCACCTTTCCCCTTAAGCAAGCATAAGTTGGTTTTCTAAATTTGAGACCCTGTTCTGTTCTGTAATTCAGTTCCTGTGTAGCCAAGTTTACATTCCGTGTATTAGTGATATCTTATGATGTTTCTTTTTCTGTGTGACTTATTTCAGTTAGAATCATCGTACCTGAATCCACTCATTATGCTGCTATGGGCCTGATGACATAGATTTCATTGCGGAGTGATACTGCATTGTACGTAAGTACCACAATTTCTTTATCCATTTTTCACTTTCTGTGATATTGAACTTGTACGGTAAACGTAGTTATTCTAAACAGAGGCGTCCCAAACTTTGGGGTGGCTGTGTCTTTTTGATTTTAATTTCCCTAAGCTATAGGACCATAAGTGGCAGTGCCCTAGGCTCTGTTGCTTTGTTTTTTAGATGTTTCAGGAAACAACATACACTTCTCCTGAGTGTCTGTTGGCAATTTACATCCCGCCCATCAGCATAACAAGGCTCCCAGTTCTCCATGGCCTGTCCTGCCTTTCTGGATTTTACACTTTTTTCAGATGGCCCTTTTGACCGGGGGGAAGTGAGACTTCATTGTAGTGCAGATTTCCTTTGCAAGCTTGCTTGCTTGGCCAAAAAGGGCGTATGCGTTTTTTCCTGAATATATTCAGGAAAAAACGCATACGCCCTTTTTGGCCAAGTGCATCATTGTGGACGTTCTGCCTCTTTTCCTATGCTTTCAATGCAATTCCAGTCTACCTCCTGAAATTGGTTTCCTGCAATTCTGCCCCGCTTTCAAGTCCTCTTGGCAGCCTTACTTCAGTCTATTTTTGGACGATAGCTGTCATTTATAACTCTGCAGGTTTGTGAATTACAGTGCCCCTGAGCTCCTTTCTTCAACTCGCTTTCTTGTGACCTGGCCGCAACACCGCAGGATGGCTTCAGGCCCTAATCTGGTTCCGGCACGGCACGCTGAGCCTTTGCTTATTTCCTCTTCCTGGTGGGAAATGAGAGTTAAATTTGCCCGTCCAGACACCTCCAGCTAGTCTCTCATTGGTTCTCGCTATTCCTGTTCATCTTCCGCAGAAATTGCAAACTGGGCCAAACAGGAGGTTAAAGGCGCTGACTCTCCAAGTGGGGAGAGTGTTAGTAAAGCGTCTGGAATGTTGCACCCGAGTACCAGGGGAGGAAAACTGAGACATATTTGAACACGTCTCCCGTTCACATGGTTGATCATACTCTGGGTTCCACATGCAGGTTTTAGCTGAAGGAAGAATACCTTAAACCTGGAGAGTTAAGACCCGTGTAATGGGTACCATGCAATATGACTTCAAAGGGTCTTCATTTGCTCACCGAACCTCTCCAATCCTATCACTGCTGCGTTTATGCCCCTGTACACATGCTTGATTCTCTTTCGGAGACATAGCAATCCATAGGTTTTAAGATACTTACTAGTCAGGTACATTCTTAGGCGTTTAATATGCGGTGTTGAGTCCATTTCGTTGAGCAAGGAGTAGCTCTTGTCTATTCCATATTTGGCTTAAGGAACTTTATCTGTGCTCATTTCAATCTCTGGTTTTATGCAGCACCCCAACTCACCTTTCCCCTTAAGCAAGCATAAGTTGGTTTTCTAAATTTGAGACCCTGTTCTGTTCTGTAATTCAGTTCCTGTGTAGCCAAGTTTACATTCCGTGTATTACTGATGTCTTATGATGTTTCTTTTTCTGTGTGACTTATTTCAGTTAGAATCAGCATACCTGAATCCACTCATTGTGCTGCTAAGGGCCTGATGACACAGATTTCATTGCTGAGTGATATTGCTTTGTAAGTAAATACCACAACTTCTTTATCCATTTTTCACTTTCTGCGATGTTGAACTTGTACTGTAAACGAGGTTCTTGTAAACAGAGCCGTTCCAAACTTTGGGGTGGCTGTGTCTTTTTGATTTTAATTTCCCTAAGCTATAGGACCATAAGTGGAAGTGCCCTAGGTTCTGTTGCTTTGTTTTTTAGATGTTTCAGGAAACACCATACACTTCTCCCGAGTGGTTGTTGGCAATTTACATCCCGCCCATCAGCATAACAAGGCTCCCAGTTCTCCATGGCCTGTCCTGCCTTTCTGGATTTTACACTTTTTTCAGATGGCCCTTTTGACCGGGGGGAAGTGAGACTTCATTGTAGTGCAGATTTCCTTTGCAAGCTTGCTTGGTTGGCCAAAAAGGGCGTATGCGTTTTTTCCTGAATATATTCAGGAAAAAACGCATACGCCCTTTTTGGCCAAGTGCATCATTGTGGACGTTCTGCCTCTTTTCCTATGCTTTCAATGCAATTCCAGTCTACCTCCTGAAATTGGTTTCCTGCAATTCTGCCCCGCTTTCAAGTCCTCTTGGCAGCCTTACTTCAGTCTATTTTTGGACGATAGCTGTCATTTATAACTCTGCAGGTTTGTGAATTACAGTGCCCCTGAGCTCCTTTCTTCAACTCGCTTTCTTGTGACCTGGCCACAACACCGCAGGATGGCTTCAGGCCCTAATCTGGTTCCGGCCCGGCATGCTGAGCCTTTGGTTAATTCCTCTTCCTAGTGGGAAATGAGAGTTAAATTTGCCCGTTCAGACACCTCCAGCTAGTCTCTCATTGGTTCTCGCTATTCCTGTTCATCTTCCGCAGAAATTGCAAACTGGGCCAAACAGGAGGTTAAAGGCGCTGACTCTCCAAGTGGGGAGAGTGTTAGTAAAGCGTCTGGAATGTTGCACCCGAGTACCAGGGGAGGAAAACTGAGACATATTTGAACACGTCTCCCGTTCACATGGTTGATCATACTTGGGTTCCACATGCAGGTTTTAGCTGAAGGAAGAATACCTTAAACCTGGAGAGTTAAGACCCGTGGAATGGGTACCATGCAATATGACTTCAAAGGGTCTTCATTTGCTCACCGAACCTCTCCAATCCTATAACTGCTGCGTTTATGCCCCTGTACACATGCTTGATTCTCTTTCAGAGACATAGCAATCCATAGGTTTTAAGATACTTACTAGTCAGGTACATTCTTAGGCGTTTAATATGGGGTTTTGAGTCCATTTCGTTGAGCAAGGAGTAGCTCTTGTCTATTCCATATTTGGCTTAAGGAACTTTATCTGTGCTCATTTCAATCTCTGTTTTTATGCAGCACCCCAACTCACCTTTCCCCTTAAGCAAGCATAAGTTGGTTTTCTATATTTGAGAACCTGTTCTGTTCTGTAATTCAGTTCCTGTGTAGCCAAGTTTACATTCCGTGTATTACTGATATCTTACGATGTTTCTTTTTCTGTGTGACTTATTTCAGTTAGAATCATCGTACCTGAATCCACTCATTATGCTGCGACGGGCCTGATGACATAGATTTCATTGCTGAGTGATACTGCATTGTACGTAAGTACCACAAGTTCTTTATCCATTTTTCACTTTCTGCGATGTTGAACTTGTACTGTAAACGAGGTTCTTGTAAACAGAGGCTTCCCAAACTTTGGGGTGGCTGTGTCTTTTTGATTTTAATTTCCCTAAGCTATAGGACCATAAGTGGAAGTGCCCTAGGCTCTGTTGCTTTGTTTTTTTATGTTTCAGGAAACACCATATACTTCTCCCGAGTGTCTGTTGGCAATTTACATCCTGCCCATCAGCATAACAAGGCTCCCAGTTCTCCATGGCCTGTCCTGCCTTTCTGGATTTTACACTTTTTTCAGATGGCCCTTTTGACCGGGAGGAAGTGAGACTTCATTGTAGTGCAGATTTCCTTTGCAAGCTTGCTTGGTTGGCCAAAAAGGGCGTATGCGTTTTTTCCTGAATATATTCAGGAAAAAACGCATACGCCCTTTTTGGCCAAGTGCATCATTGTGGACGTTCTGCCTCTTTTCCTATGCTTTCAATGCAATTTCAGTCTACCTCCTGAAATCGGTTTCCTGCAATTCTGCCCTGCTTTCAAGTCCTCTTGGCAGCCTTACTTCAGTCCTTTTTTGGACGATAGCTGTCATTTATAACTCTGCAGGTTTGTGAATTACAGTGCCCCTGAGCTCCTTTCTTCAACTCGCTTTCTTTTGAGCTGGCCGCAACACCGCAGGATGGCTTCAGGCCCTAATCTGGTTCCGGTATGGCACGCTGAGCCTTTGGTTATTTCCTCTTCCTGGTGGGAAATGAGAGTTAAATTTGCCCGTCCAGACACCTCCAGCTAGCCTCTCATTGGTTCTCGCTATTCCTGTTCATCTTCCACAGAAATTGCAAACTGGGCCAAACAGGAGGTTAAAGACGCTGACTCTCCAAGTGGGGAGAGTGTTAGTAAAGCGTCTGGAATGTTGCACCCGAGTACCAGGGGAGGAAAACTGAGACATATTTGAACACGTCTCCCGATCACATGGTTGATCTTACTCTAGGTTCCACATGCATGTTTTAGATGAAGGAAGAATACCTAAAACCTGGGTAGTTGAAACCCGTGGAATGGGTACCATGCAATATGACTTCAAAGGGTCTTCATTTGCTCACCGAACCTCTCCAATCCTATCACTGCTGCGTTTATGCCCCTGTACACATGCTTGATTCTCTTTCGGAGACATAGCAATCTATAGGTTTTAAGATACTTACTAGTCAGGTACATTCTTAGCCGTTTAATATGCGGTGTTGAGTCCATTTCGTTGAGCAAGGAGTAGCTCTTGTCTATTCCATATTTGGCTTAAGGAACTTTATCTGTGCTCATTTCAATCTCTGGTTTTATGCAGCACCCCAACTCACCTTTCCCCTTAAGCAAGCATAAGTTGGTTTTCTAAATTTGAGACCCTGTTCTGTTCTGTAATTCAGTTCCTGTGTAGCCAAGTTTACATTCCGTGTATTAGTGATATCTTATGATGTTTCTTTTTCTGTGTGACTTATTTCAGTTAGAATCATCGTACCTGAATCCACTCATTATGCTGCTACGGGCCTGATGACATAGATTTCATTGCTGAGTGATACTGCATTGTACGTAAGTACCACAAGTTCTTTATCCATTTTTCACTTTCTGTGATATTGAACTTGTACGGTAAACGTAGTTATTCTAAACAGAGGCGTCCCAAACTTTGGGGTGGCTGTGTCTTTTTGATTTTAATTTCCCTAAGCTATAGGACCATAAGTGGCAGTGCCCTAGGCTCTGTTGCTTTGTTTTTTAGATGTTTCAGGAAACAACATACACTTCTCCTGAGTGTCTGTTGGCAATTTACATCCCGCCCATCAGCATAACAAGGCTCCCAGTTCTCCATGGCCTGTCCTGCCTTTCTGGATTTTACACTTTTTTCAGATGGCCCTTTTGACCAGGGGGAAGTGAGACTTCATTGTAGTGCAGATTTCCTTTGCAAGCTTGCTTGGTTGGCCAAAAAGGGCGTATGCGTTTTTTCCTGAATATATTCAGGAAAAAACGCATACGCCCTTTTTGGCCAAGTGCATCATTGTGGACGTTCTGCCTCTTTTCCTATGCTTTCAATGCAATTCCAGTCTACCTCCTGAAATTGGTTTCCTGCAATTCTGCCCCGCTTTCAAGTCCTCTTGGCAGCCTTACTTCAGTCTATTTTTGGACGATAGCTGTCATTTATAACTCTGCAGGTTTGTGAATTACAGTGCCCCTGAGCTCCTTTCTTCAACTCGCTTTCTTGTGACCTGGCCGCAACACCGCAGGATGGCTTCAGGCCCTAATCTGGTTCCGGCACGGCACGCTGAGCCTTTGCTTATTTCCTCTTCCTGGTGGGAAATGAGAGTTAAATTTGCCCGTCCAGACACCTCCAGCTAGTCTCTCATTGGTTCTCGCTATTCCTGTTCATCTTCCGCAGAAATTGCAAACTGGGCCAAACAGGAGGTTAAAGGCGCTGACTCTCCAAGTGGGGAGAGTGTTAGTAAAGCGTCTGGAATGTTGCACCCGAGTACCAGGGGAGGAAAACTGAGACATATTTGAACACGTCTCCCGTTCACATGGTTGATCATACTCTGGGTTCCACATGCAGGTTTTAGCTGAAGGAAGAATACCTTAAACCTGGAGAGTTAAGACCCGTGTAATGGGTACCATGCAATATGACTTCAAAGGGTCTTCATTTGCTCACCGAACCTCTCCAATCCTATCACTGCTGCGTTTATGCCCCTGTACACATGCTTGATTCTCTTTCGGAGACACAGCAATCCATAGGTTTTAAGATACTTACTAGTCAGGTACATTCTTAGGCGTTTAATATGCGGTGTTGAGTCCATTTCATTGAGCAAGGAGTAGCTCTTGTCTATTCCATATTTGGCTTAAGGAACTTTATCTGTGCTCATTTCAATCTCTGGTTTTATGCAGCACCCCAACTCACCTTTCCCCTTAAGCAAGCATAAGTTGGTTTTCTAAATTTGAGACCCTGTTCTGTTCTGTAATTCAGTTCCTGTGTAGCCAAGTTTACATTCCGTGTATTACTGATGTCTTATGATGTTTCTTTTTCTGTGTGACTTATTTCAGTTAGAATCAGCATACCTGAATCCACTCATTGTGCTGCTAAGGGCCTGATGACACAGATTTCATTGCTGAGTGATATTGCTTTGTAAGTAAATACCACAACTTCTTTATCCATTTTTCACTTTCTGCGATGTTGAACTTGTACTGTAAACGAGGTTCTTGTAAACAGAGCCGTTCCAAACTTTGGGGTGGCTGTGTCTTTTTGATTTTAATTTCCCTAAGCTATAGGACCATAAGTGGAAGTGCCCTAGGTTCTGTTGCTTTGTTTTTTAGATGTTTCAGGAAACACCATACACTTCTCCCGAGTGGTTGTTGGCAATTTACATCCCGCCCATCAGCATAACAAGGCTCCCAGTTCTCCATGGCCTGTCCTGCCTTTCTGGATTTTACACTTTTTTCAGATGGCCCTTTTGACCGGGGGGAAGTGAGACTTCATTGTAGTGCAGATTTCCTTTGCAAGCTTGCTTGGTTGGCCAAAAAGGGCGTATGCGTTTTTTCCTGAATATATTCAGGAAAAAACGCATACGCCCTTTTTGGCCAAGTGCATCATTGTGGACGTTCTGCCTCTTTTCCTATGCTTTCAATGCAATTCCAGTCTACCTCCTGAAATTGGTTTCCTGCAATTCTGCCCCGCTTTCAAGTCCTCTTGGCAGCCTTACTTCAGTCTATTTTTGGACGATAGCTGTCATTTATAACTCTGCAGGTTTCTGAATTACAGTGCCCCTGAGCTCCTTTCTTCAACTCGCTTTCTTGTAACCTGGCCACAACACCGCAGGATGGCTTCAGGCCCTAATCTGGTTCCGGCCCGGCATGCTGAGCCTTTGGTTAATTCCTCTTCCTGGTGGGAAATGAGAGTTAAATTTGCCCGTTCAGACACCTCCAGCTAGTCTCTCATTGGTTCTCGCTATTCCTGTTCATCTTCCGCAGAAATTGCAAACTGGGCCAAACAGGAGGTTAAAGGGACTGACTCTCCAAGTGGGGAGAGTGTTAGTAAAGCGTCTGGAATGTTGCACCCGAGTACCAGGGGAGGAAAACTGAGACATATTTGAACACGTCTCCCGTTCACATGGTTGATCATACTCTGGGTTCCACATGCATGTTTTATCTAAAGAAAGAATACCTTAAACCTGGAGAGTTGAGACCCGTGTAATGGGTACCATGCAATATGACTTCAAAGGGTCTTCATTTGCTCAACGAACCTCTCCAATCCTATCACTGCTGCGTTTATGCCCCTGTACACACGCTTGATTCTCTTTTGGAGACATAGCAATCCATAGGTTTTAAGATACTTACTAGTCAGGTACATTCTTAGGCTTTTAATATGCGGTGTTGAGTCCATTGCGTTGAGCAAGGAGTAGCTCTTGTCTATTCCATATTTGGCTTAAGGACCTTTATCTGTGCTCATTTCAATCTCTGGTTTTATGCAGCACCCCAACTCACCTTTCCCTTTAAGCAAGCATAAGTTGGTTTTCTAAATTTGAGACCCTGTTCTGTTTTGGAATGCAGTTCCTGTGTAGCCAAGTTTACATTCCGTGTATTAGTGATATCTTATGATGTTTCTTTTTCTGTGTGACTTATTTCAGTTAGAATCATCGTACCTGAATCCACTCATTATGCTGCTATGGGCCTGATGACATAGATTTCATTGCTGAGTGATACTGCATTGTACGTAAGTACCACAAGTTCTTTATCCATTTTTCACTTTCTGTGATATTGAACTTGTACCGTAAACGCGGTTCTTGTAAACGGAGGCGTCCCAAACTTTGGGGTGGCTGTGTCTTTTTGATTTTAATTTCCCTAAGCTATAGGACCATAAGTGGAAGTGCCCTAGGCTCTGTTGCTTTGTTTTTTAGATGTTTCAGGAAACACCATACACTTCTCCTGAGTGTCTGTTGACAATTTACATCCCGCCCATCAGCTTAACAAGGCTCCCAGTTCTCCATGGCCTGTCCTGCCTTTCTGGATTTTACACTTTTTTCAGATGGACCTTTTGACCGGGTAGAAGTGCGACTTCATTGTAGTGCAGATGTGCTTTGCAAGTTTGCTTGATTGGCCAAAAAGGGCGTATGCGTTTTATCCTGAATATATTCAGGAAAAAACGCATACGCCCTTTATGGCCAAGTGCATCATTGTGGACGTTCTGCCTCTTTTCCTATGCTTTCAATGCAATTCCAGTCTACCTCCTGAAATCGGTTTCCTGCAATTCTGCCCCGCTTTCAAGTCCTCTTGGCAGCCTTACTTCAGTATATTTTTGGACGATAGCTGTCATTTATAACTCTGCAGGTTTGTGAATTACAGTGCCCCTGAGCTCCTTTCTTCAACTCGCTTTCTTGTGAGCTGGCCGCAACACCGCAGGATGTCTTCAGGCCCTAATCTGGCTCTGGCACGGCATGCTGAGCCTTTGGTTAATTCCTCTTCCTGGTGGGAAGTGAGAGTTAAATTTGCCCGTCCAGACACCTCCAGCTAGCCTCTCATTGGTTCTCGCTATTCCTGTTCATCTTCCGCAGAAATTGCAAACTGAGCCAAACAGGAGGTTAAAGGCGCTGACTTTCCAAGTGGGGAGAGTGTTAGTAAAGCGTCTGGAATGTTGCACCCGAGTACCAGGGGAGGAAAACTGAGACATATTAGAACACGTCTCCCGTTCACATGGTTGATCATACTTGGGTTCCACATGCATGTTTTAGCTGAAGGAAGAATACCTAAAACCTGGGTAGTTGAAACCCGTGGAATGGGTACCATGCAATATGACTTCAAAGGGTCTTCATTTGCTCACCGAACCTCTCCAATCCTATCACTGCTGCGTTTATGCCCCTGTACACATGCTTGATTCTCTTTCGGAGACATAGCAATCTATAGGTTTTAAGATACTTTCTAGTCAGGTACATTCTTAGGCGTTTAATATGCGGTGTTGAGTCCATTTCGTTGAGCAAGGAGTAGCTCTTGTCTATTCCATATTTGGCTTAAGGAACTTTATCTGTGCTCATTTCAATCTCTGGTTTTATGCAGCACCCCAACTCACCTTTACCCTTAAGCAAGCATAAGTTGGTTTTCTAAATTTGAGACCCTGTTCTGTTCTGTAATTCAGTTCCTGTGTAGCCAAGTTTACATTCCGTGTATTACTGATATCTTATGATGTTTCGTTTTCTGTGTGACTTATTTCAGTTAGAATCATCATACCTGAATCCACTCATTGTGCTGCTAAGGTCCTGATGACATAGATTTCATTGCTGAGTGATATTGCTTTGTAAGTGAATACCACAACTTCTTTATCCATTTTTCACTTTCTGCGATGTTGAACTTGTACTGTAAACGAGGTTCTTATAAACAGAGGCGTCCCAAACTTTGGGGTGGCTGTGTCTTTTTGATTTTAATTTCCCTAAGCTATAGGACCATAAGTGGCAGTGCCCTAGGCTCTGTTGCTTTGTTTTTTAGATGTTTCAGGAAACACCGTACACTTCTCCCGAGTGTCTGTTGGCAATTTACATCCCGCCCATCAGCATACCAAGGCTCCCAGTTCTCCATGGCCTGTCCTGCCTTTCTGGATTTTACACATTTTTCAGATGGCCCTTTTGACCGGGGGGACATGAGACTTCATTGTAGTGCAGATTTCCTTTGCAAGCTTGCTTGGTTGGCCAAAAAGGGCGTATGCTTTTTTTCCTGAATATATTCAGGAAAAAACGCATACGCCCTTTTTGGCCAAGTGCATCATTGTGGACGTTCTGCCTCTTTTCCTATGCTTTCAATGCAATTCCAGTCTACCTCCTGAAATCGGTTTCCTGCAATTCTGCCCCGCTTTCAAGTCCTCTTGGCAGCCTTACTTCAGTCTATTTTTGGACGATAGCTGTCATTTATAACTCTGCAGGTTTGTGAATTACAGTGCCCCTGAGCTCCTTTCTTCAACTCGCTTTCTTGTGACCTGGCCGCAACACCGCAGGATGGCTTCAGGCCCTAATCTCGTTCCGGCACGGCACGCTAAGCCTTTGGTTAATTCCTCTTCCTGGTGGGAAATGAGAGTTAAATTTGCCCGTCCAGACACCTCCAGCTAGCCTCTCATTGGTTCTCTCTATTCCTGTTCATCTTCCGCAGAAATTGCAAGCTGGGCCAAACAGGAGGTTAAAGGGACTGACTCTCCAAGACGGGAGAATGATACTAAAGCGTCTGGAATGTTGCACCCGAGTACCAGGGGAGGGAAACTGAGACATATTTGAACACGTCTCCCGTTCACATGGTTGATCATACTCTGGGTTCCACATGCATGTTTTAGCTGAAGGAAGAATACCTTAAACCTGGAGAGTTGAGACCCGTGAAATGGGTACCATTCAGTATGACTTCAAAGGGTCTTCATTTGCTCACCGAACCTCTCCAATCCTATCACTGCTGCGTTTATGCCCCTGTACAGTTGCTTGATTCTCTTTCGGAGACATAGCAATCCATAGGCTTTAAGATACTTACTAGTCAGGTACATTCTTAGGCGTTTAATATGCGGTGTTGAGTCCATTTCGTTGAGCAAGGAGTAGCTCTTGTCTATTCCATATTTGGCTTAAGGACCTTTATCTGTGCTCATTTCAATCTCTGGTTTTATGCAGCACCCCAACTCACCTTTCCCCTTAAGCAAGCATAAGTTGGTTTTCTAAATTTGAGACCCTGTTCTGTTTTGGAATGCAGTTCCTGTGTAGCCAAGTTTACATTCCGTGTATTAGTGATATCTTATGATGTTTCTTTTTCTGTGTGACTTATTTCAGTTAGAATCATCGTACCTGAATCCACTCATTATGCTGCTATGGGCCTGATGACATAGATTTCATTGCTGAGTGATACTGCATTGTACGTAAGTACCACAAGTTCTTTATCCATTTTTCACTTTCTGTGATATTGAACTTGTACCGTAAACGCGGTTCTTGTAAACGGAGGCGTCCCAAACTTTGGGGTGGCTGTGTCTTTTTGATTTTAATTTCCCTAAGCTATAGGACCATAAGTGGAAGTGCCCTAGGCTCTGTTGCTTTGTTTTTTAGATGTTTCAGGAAACACCATACACTTCTCCTGAGTGTCTGTTGGCAATTTACATCCCGCCCATCAGCTTAACAAGGCTCCCAGTTCTCCATGGCCTGTCCTGCCTTTCTGGATTTTACACTTTTTTCAGATGGACCTTTTGACCGGGTAGAAGTGCGACTTCATTGTAGTGCAGATGTGCTTTGCAAGTTTGCTTGATTGGCCAAAAAGGGCGTATGCGTTTTTTCCTGAATATATTCAGGAAAAAACGCATACGCCCTTTATGGCCAAGTGCATCATTGTGGACGTTCTGCCTCTTTTCCTATGCTTTCAATGCAATTCCAGTCTACCTCCTGAAATCGGTTTCCTGCAATTCTGCCCCGCTTTCAAGTCCTCTTGGCAGCCTTACTTCAGTCTATTTTTGGACGATAGCTGTCATTTATAACTCTGCAGGTTTGTGAATTACAGTGCCCCTGAGCTCCTTTCTTCAACTCGCTTTCTTGTGAGCTGGCCGCAACACCGCAGGATGTCTTCAGGCCCTAATCTGGCTCTGGCACGGCATGCTGAGCCTTTGGTTAATTCCTCTTCCTGGTGGGAAGTGAGAGTTAAATTTGCCCGTCCAGACACCTCCAGCTAGCCTCTCATTGGTTCTCGCTATTCCTGTTCATCTTCCGCAGAAATTGCAAACTGAGCCAAACAGGAGGTTAAAGGCGCTGACTTTCCAAGTGGGGAGAGTGTTAGTAAAGCGTCTGGAATGTTGCACCCGAGTACCAGGGGAGGAAAACTGAGACATATTAGAACACGTCTCCCGTTCACATGGTTGATCATACTTGGGTTCCACATGCATGTTTTAGCTGAAGGAAGAATACCTAAAACCTGGGTAGTTGAAACCCGTGGAATGGGTACCATGCAATATGACTTCAAAGGGTCTTCATTTGCTCACCGAACCTCTCCAATCCTATCACTGCTGCGTTTATGCCCCTGTACACATGCTTGATTCTCTTTCGGAGACATAGCAATCTATAGGTTTTAAGATACTTTCTAGTCAGGTACATTCTTAGGCGTTTAATATGCGGTGTTGAGTCCATTTCGTTGAGCAAGGAGTAGCTCTTGTCTATTCCATATTTGGCTTAAGGAACTTTATCTGTGCTCATTTCAATCTCTGGTTTTATGCAGCACCCCAACTCACCTTTACCCTTAAGCAAGCATAAGTTGGTTTTCTAAATTTGAGACCCTGTTCTGTTCTGTAATTCAGTTCCTGTGTAGCCAAGTTTACATTCCGTGTATTACTGATATCTTATGATGTTTCGTTTTCTGTGTGACTTATTTCAGTTAGAATCATCATACCTGAATCCACTCATTGTGCTGCTAAGGTCCTGATGACATAGATTTCATTGCTGAGTGATATTGCTTTGTCAGTGAATACCACAACTTCTTTATCCATTTTTCACTTTCTGCGATGTTGAACTTGTACTGTAAACGAGGTTCTTATAAACAGAGGCGTCCCAAACTTTGGGGTGGCTGTGTCTTTTTGATTTTAATTTCCCTAAGCTATAGGACCATAAGTGGCAGTGCCCTAGGCTCTGTTGCTTTGTTTTTTAGATGTTTCAGGAAACACCATACACTTCTCCCGAGTGTCTGTTGGCAATTTACATCCCGCCCATCAGCATACCAAGGCTCCCAGTTCTCCATGGCCTGTCCTGCCTTTCTGGATTTTACACATTTTTCAGATGGCCCTTTTGACCGGGGGGACATGAGACTTCATTGTAGTGCAGATTTCCTTTGCAAGCTTGCTTGGTTGGCCAAAAAGGGCGTATGCGTTTTTTCCTGAATATATTCAGGAAAAAACGCATACGCCCTTTTTGGCCAAGTGCATCATTGTGGACGTTCTGCCTCTTTTCCTATGCTTTCAATGCAATTCCAGTCTACCTCCTGAAATCGGTTTCCTGCAATTCTGCCCCGCTTTCAAGTCCTCTTGACAGCCTTACTTCAGTCTATTTTTGGACGATAGCTGTCATTTATAACTCTGCAGGTTTGTGAATTACAGTGCCCCTGAGCTCCTTTCTTCAACTCGCTTTCTTGTGAGCTGGCCGCAACACCGCAGGATGGCTTCAGGCCCTAATCTGGTACCGGCACGGCACGCTGAGCCTTTGGTTAATTCCTCTTCCTGGTGGGAAATGAGAGTTAAATTTGCCCGTCCAGACACCTCCAGCTAGCCTCTCATTGGTTCTCGCTATTCCTGTTCATCTTCCGCAGAAATTGCAAGCTGGGCCAAACAGGAGGTTAAAGGGACTGACTCTCCAAGACGGGAGAATGATAGTAAAGCATCTGGAATGTTGCACCCGAGTACCAGGGGAGGGAAACTGAGACATATTTGAACACGTCTCCCGTTCACATGGTTGATCATACTCTGGGTTCCACATGCATGTTTTAGCTGAAGGAAGAATACCTTAAACCTGGAGAGTTGAGACCCGTGAAATGGGTACCATTCAGTATGACTTCAAAGGGTATTCATTTGCTCACCGAACCTCTCCAATCCTATCACTGCTGCGTTTATGCCCCTGTACACTTGCTTGATTCTCTTTCGGAGACATAGCAATCCATAGGCTTTAAGATACTTACTAGTCAGGTACATTCTTAGGCGTTTAATATGCGGTGTTGAGTCCATTTCGTTGAGCAAGGAGTAGCTCTTGTCTATTCCATATTTGGCTTAAGGAACTTTATCTGTGCTCATTTCAATCTCTGGTTTTATGCAGCACCCCAACTCACCTTTACCCTTAAGCAAGCATAAGTTGGTTTTCTAAATTTGAGACCCTGTTCTGTTCTGTAATTCAGTTCCTGTGTAGCCAAGTTTACATTCCGTGTATTACT
Source organism: Stenella coeruleoalba (assembly GCF_951394435.1). Taxonomy (NCBI): domain Eukaryota; kingdom Metazoa; phylum Chordata; class Mammalia; order Artiodactyla; family Delphinidae; genus Stenella; species Stenella coeruleoalba. The sequence goes on from NW_027645943.1 coordinate 517,474, forward strand.
GATATCTTATGATGTTTCTTTTTCTGTGTGACTTATTTCAGTTAGAATCATCATACCTGAATCCACTCATTGTGCTGCTAAGGGCCTGATGACATAGATTTCATTGCTGAGTGATATTGCTTTGTAAGTGAATACCACAAGTTCTTTATCCATTTTTCACTTTCTGTGATATTGAACTTGTACGGTAAACGACGTTCTTGTAAACAGAGGCGTCCCAAACTTTGGGGTGGCTGTGTCTTTTTGATTTTAATTTCCCTAAGCTATAGGACCATAAGTGGAAGTGCCCTAGGCTCTGTTGCTTTGTTTTTTAGATGTTTCAGGAAACACCATACACTTCTCCCGAGTGTCTGTTGGCAATTTACATCCCGCACATCAGCATAACAAGGCTCCCAGTTCTCCATGGCCTGTCCTGCCTTTCTGGATTTTACACTTTTTTCAGATGGCCCTTTTGACCGGGGGGAAGTGAAATTTCATTGTAGTGCAGATTTCCTTTGCAAGCTTGCTTGGTTGGCCAAAAAGGGCGTATGCGTTTTTTCCTGAATATATTCAGGAAAAAACGCATACGCCCTTTTTGGCCAAGTGCATCATTGTGGACGTTCTGCCTCTTTTCCTATGCTTTCAATGCAATTCCAGTCTACCTCCTGAAATCGGTTTCCTGCAATTCTGCCCCGCTTTCAAGTCCTCTTGGCAGCCTTACTTCAGTCTATTTTTGGACGATAGCTGTCATTTATAACTCTGCAGGTTTGTGAATTACAGTGCCCCTGAGCTCCTTTCTTCAACTCGCTTTCTTGTGACCTGGCCGCAACACCGCAGGATGGCTTCAGGCCCTAATCTGGTTCCGGCACGGCACGCTGATCCTTTGGTTAATTCCTCTTTCTGGTGGGAAATGAGAGTTAAATTTGCCCGTCCAGACACCTCCAGCTAGCCTCTCATTGGTTCTCGCTATTCCTGTTCATCTTCCGCAGAAATTGCAAACTGGGCCAAACAGGAGGTTAAAGGTGCTGACTCTCCAAGTGGGGAGAGTGTTAGTAAAGCGTCTGGAATGTTGCACCCGAGTACCAGGGTACGAAAACTGAGACATATTTGAACACGTCTCCCGATCACATGGTTGATCATACTCTGGGTTCCACATGCATGTTTTAGCTGAAGGAAGAATACCTAAAACCTGGGTAGTTGAAACCCGTGGAATGGGTACCATGCAATATGACTTCAAAGGGTCTTCATTTGCTCACCGAACCTCTCCAATCCTATCACTGCTGCGTTTATGCCCCTGTACACACGCTTGATTCTCTTTTGGAGACATAGCAATCCATAGGTTTTAAGATACTTACTAGTCAGGTACATTCTTAGGCGTTTAATATGCGGTGTTGAGTCCATTTCGTTGAGCAAGGAGTAGCTCTTGTCTATTCCATATTTGGCTTAATGAACTTTATCTGTGCTCATTTCAATCTCTGGTTTTATGCAGCACCCCAACTCACCTTTACCCTTAAGCAAGCATAAGTTGGTTTTCTAAATTTGAGACCCTGTTCTGTTCTGTAATTCAGTTCCTGTGTAGCCAAGTTTACATTCCGTGTATTACTGATATCTTATGATGTTTCTTTTTCGGTGTGACTTATTTCAGTTAGAATCATCATACCTGAATCCACTCATTGTGCTGCTAAGGGCCTGATGACACAGATTTCATTGCTGAGTGATATTGCTTTGTAAGTAAATACCACAACTTCTTTCTCCATTTTTCAATTTCTGCGATGTTGAACTTGTACTGTAAACGAGGTTCTTGTAAACAGAGCCGTTCCAAACTTTGGGGTGGCTGTGTCTTTTTGATTTTAATTTCCCTAAGCTATAGGACCATAAGTGGAAGTGCCCTAGGTTCTGTTGCTTTGTTTTTTAGATGTTTCAGGAAACACCATACACTTCTCCCGAGTGGTTGTTGGCAATTTACATCCCGCCCATCAGCATAACAAGGCTCCCAGTTCTCCATGGCCTGTCCTGCCTTTGTGGATTTTACACTTTTTTCAGATGGCCCTTTTGACCGGGTGGAAGTGAGACTTCATTGTAGTGCAGATTTCCTTTGCAAGTTTGCTTGGTTGGCCAAAAAGGGCGTATGCGTTTTTTCCTGAATATATTCAGGAAAAAACGCATACGGCCTTTTTGGCCAAGTGCATCATTGTGGACGGTCTGCCTCTTTTCCTATGCTTTCAATGCAATTCCAGTCTACCTCCTGAAATCGGTTTCCTGCAATTCTGCCCCGCTTTCAAGTCCTCTTGACAGCCTTACTTCAGTCTATTTTTGGACGATAGCTGTCATTTATAACTCTGCAGGTTTGTGAATTACAGTGCCCCTGAGCTCCTTTCTTCAACTCGCTTTCTTGTGAGCTGGCCGCAACACCGCAGGATGGCTTCAGGCCCTAATCTGTTACCGGCACGGCACGCTGAGCCTTTGGTTAATTCCTCTTCCTGGTGGGAAATGAGAGTTAAATTTGCCCGTCCAGACACCTCCAGCTAGCCTCTCATTGGTTCTCGCTATTCCTGTTCATCTTCCGCAGAAATTGCAAGCTGGGCCAAACAGGAGGTTAAAGGGACTGACTCTCCAAGACGGGAGAATGATAGTAAAGCATCTGGAATGTTGCACCCGAGTACCAGGGGAGGGAAACTGAGACATATTTGAACACGTCTCCCGTTCACATGGTTGATCATACTCTGGGTTCCACAGGCATGTTTTAGCTGAAGGAAGAATACCTTAAACCTGGAGAGTTGAGACCCGTGAAATGGGTACCATTCAATATGACTTCAAAGGGTCTTCATTTGCTCACCGAACCTCTCCAATCCTATCACTGCTGCGTTTATGCCCCTGTACACTTGCTTGATTCTCTTTCGGAGACATAGCAATCCATAGGCTTTAAGATACTTACTAGTTAGGTACATTCTTAGGCGTTTAATATGCGGTGTTGAGTCCATTTCGTTGAGCAAGGAGTAGCTCTTGTCTATTCCATATTTGGCTTAAGGAACTTTATCTGTGCTCATTTCAATCTCTGGTTTTATGCAGCACCCCAACTCACCTTTACCCTTAAGCAAGCATAAGTTGGTTTTCTAAATTTGAGACCCTGTTCTGTTCTGTAATTCAGTTCCTGTGTAGCCAAGTTTACATTCCGTGTATTACTGATATCTTATGATGTTTCTTTTTCTGTGTGACTTATTTCAGTTAGAATCATCATACCTGAATCCACTCATTGTGCTGCTAAGGGCCTGATGACATAGATTTCATTGCTGAGTGATATTGCTTTGTAAGTGAATACCACAAGTTCTTTATCCATTTTTCACTTTCTGTGATATTGAACTTGTACGGTAAACGAGGTTCTTGTAAACGGAGGCGTCCCAAACTTTGGGGTGGCTGTGTCTTTTTGATTTTAATTTCCCTAAGCTATAGGACCATAAGTGGAAGTGCCCTAGGCTCTGTTGCTTTGTTTTTTAGATGTTTCAGGAAACACCATACACTTCTCCCGAGTGTCTGTTGGCAATTTACATCCCGCCCATCAGCATAACAAGGCTCCCAGTTCTCCATGGCCTGTCCTGCCTTTCTGGATTTTACACTTTTCTCAGATGGCCCTTTTGACCGGGGGGAAGTGAAATTTCATTGTAGTGCAGATTTCCTTTGCAAGCTTGCTTGGTTGGCCAAAAAGGGCGTATGCGTTTTTTCCTGAATATATTCAGGAAAAAACGCATACGCCCTTTTTGGCCAAGTGCATCATTGTGGACGTTCTGCCTCTTTTCCTATGCTTTCAATGCAATTCCAGTCTACCTCCTGAAATCGGTTTCCTGCAATTCTGCCCCGCTTTCAAGTCCTCTTGGCAGCCTTACTTCAGTCTATTTTTGGACGATAGCTGTCATTTATAACTCTGCAGGTTTGTGAATTACAGTGCCCCTGAGCTCCTTTCTTCAACTCGCTTTCTTTTGAGCTGGCCGTAACACCGCAGGATTGCTTCAGGCCCTAATCTGGTACCGGCACGGCACGCTGAGCCTTTGGTTAATTCCTCTTCCTGGTGGGAAATGAGAGTTAAATTTGCCCGTCCAGACACCTCCAGCTAGCCTCTCATTGGTTCTCGCTATTCCGGTTCATCTTCCACAGAAATTGCAAACTGGGCCAAACAGGAGGTTAAAGGGACTGACTCTCCAAGTGGGGAGAGTGTTAGTAAAGCGTCTGGAATGTTGCACCCGAGTACCAGGGGAAGAAAACTGAGACATATTTGAACACGTCTCCCGTTCACATGGTTGATCATACTTGGGTTCCACATGCATGTTTTAGCTGAAGGAAGAATACCTTAAACCTGGGTAGTTGAAACCCGGGGAATGGGTACCATGCAATATGACTTCAAAGGGTCTTCATTTGCTCACCGAACCTCTCCAATCCTATCACTGCTGCGTTTATGCCCCTGTACACATGCTTGATTCTCTTTCTTAGACATAGCAATCCATAGGTTTTAAGATACTTACTAGTTAGGTACATTCTTAGGCGTTTAATATGGGGTGTTGAGTTCATTTCGTTGAGCAAGGAGTAGCTCTTGTCTATTCCATATTTGGCTTAAGGAACTTTATCTGTGCTCATTTCAATCTCTGGTTTTATGCAGCACCCCAACTCACCTTTCCCCTTAAGCAAGCATAAGTTGGTTTTCGAAATTTGAGACCCTGTGCTGTTCTGTAATTCAGTTCCTGTGTAGCCAAGTTTACATTCCGTGTATTACTGATATCTTATGATGTTTCTTTTTCTGTGTGACTTATTTCAGTTAGAATCATCATACCTGAATCCACTCATTGTGCTGCTAAGGGCCTGATGACACAGATTTCATTGCTGAGTGATATTGCTTTTTAAGTAAATACCACAACTTCTTTATCCATTTTTCACTTTCTGCGATGTTGAACTTGTACTGTAAACGAGGTTCTTGTAAACAGAGGCGTCCCAAACTTTTGGGTGGCTGTGTCTTTTTGATTTTAATTTCCCTAAGCTATAGGACCATAAGTGGCAGTGCCCTAGGCTCTGTTGCTTTGTTTTTTAGATGTTTCAGAAAACACCATACACTTCTTCTGAGTGTCTGTTGGTAATTTACATCCCGCCCATCAGCATAACAAGGCTCCCAGTTCTCCATGGCCTGTCCTGCCTTTCTGGATTTTACACTTTTTTCAGATAGCCCTTTTGACAGGGGGGAAGTGAGACTTCATTGTAGTGCAGATTTCCTTTGCAAGCTTGCTTGGTTGGCCAAAAAGGGCGTATGCGTTTTTTCCTGAATATATTCAGGAAAAAACGCATACGCCCTTTTTGGCCAAGTGCATCATTGTGGACGTTCTGCCTCTTTTCCTATGCTTTCAATGCAATTCCAGTCTACCTCCTGAAATCGGTTTCCTGCAATTCTGCCCCGCTTTCAAGTCCTCTTGGCAGCCTTACTTCAGTCTATTTTTGGACGATAGCTGTCATTTATAACTCTGCAGGTTTGTGAATTACAGTGCCCCTGAGCTCCTTTCTTCAACTCGCTTTCTTTTGAGCTGGCCGCAACACTGCAGGATGGCTTCAGGCCCTAATCTGGTTCCGGCACGGCACACTGAGCCTTTGGTTATTTCCTCTTCCTGGTGGGAAATGAGAGTTAAATTTGCCCGTCCAGACACCTCCAGCTAGCCTCTCATTGGTTCTCGCTATTCCTGTTCATCTTCCGCAGAAATTGCAAACTGGGCCAAACAGGAGGTTAAACGTGCTGACTTTCCAAGTGGGGAGAGTGTTAGTAAAGCGTCTGGAATGTTGCACCCGAGTACCAGGGGAGGAAAACTGAGACATATTTGAACACGTCTCCCGATCAGATGGTTGATCATACTCTAGGTTCCACATGCATGTTTTAGCTGAAGGAAGAATACCTTAAACCTGGGTAGTTGAAACCCGTGGAATGGGTACCATGAAATATGACTTCAAAGGGTCTTCATTTGCTCACCGAACCTCTCCAATCCTATCACTGCTGCGTTTATGCCCCTGTACACATGCTTGATTCTCTTTCGGAGACATAGCAATCCATAGGTTTTAAGATACTTACTAGTCAGGTACATTCTTAGGCGTTTAATATGGGGTGTTGAGTCCATTTCGTTGAGCAAGGAGTAGCTCTTGTCTATTCCATATTTGGCTTAAGGAACTTTATCTGTGCTCATTTCAATCTCTGGTTTTATGCAGCACCCCAACTCACCTTTCCCCTTAAGCAAGCATAAGTTGGTTTTCTAAATTTGAGACCCTGTTCTGTTCTGTAATTCAGTTCCTGTGTAGCCAAGTTTACATTCCGTGTATTACTGATATCTTATGATGTTTCTTTTTCTGTGTGACTTATTTCAGTTAGAATCATCATACCTGAATCCACTCATTGTGCTGCTAAGGGCCTGATGACACAGATTTCATTGTTGAGTGATATTGCTTTGTAAGTAAATACCAGAACTTCTTTATCCATTTTTCACTTTCTGTGATGTTGAACTTGTACTGTAAACGAGGTTCTTGTAAACAGAGCCGTTCGAAATTTTGGGGTGGCTGTGTCTTTTTGATTTTAAATTCCCTAAGCTATAGGACCATAAGTGGAAGTGCCCTAGGCTCTGTTGCTTTGTTTTTTAGATGTTTCAGGAAACACCATACACTTCTTCTGAGTGTCTGTTGGCAATTTACATCCCGCCCATCAGCATAACAAGGCTCCCAGTTCTCCATGTCCTGTCCTGCCTTTCTGGATTTTACACTTTTTTCAGATGGCCCTTTTGACCGGGGGGAAGTGAGACTTCATTGTAGTGCAGATTTCCTTTGCAAGCTTGCTTGGTTGGCCAAAAAGGGCGTATGCGTTTTTTCCTGAATATATTCAGGAAAAAACGCATACGCCCTTTTTGGCCAAGTGCATCATTGTGGACGTTCTGCCTCTTTTCCTATGCTTTCAATGCAATTCCAGTCTACCTCCTGAAATCGGTTTCCTGCAATTCTGCCCCGCTTTCAAGTCCTCTTGGCAGCCTTACTTCAGTCTATTTTTGGACGATAGCTGTCATTTATAACTCTGCAGGTTTGTGAATTACAGTGCCCCTGAGCTCCTTTCTTCAACTCGCTTTCTTTTGAGCTGGCCGCAACACTGCAGGATGGCTTCAGGCCCTAATCTGGTTCCGGCACGGCACACTGAGCCTTTGGTTATTTCCTCTTCCTGGTGGGAAATGAGAGTTAAATTTGCCCGTCCAGACACCTCCAGCTAGCCTCTCATTGGTTCTCGCTATTCCTGTTCATCTTCCGCAGAAATTGCAAACTGGGCCAAACAGGAGGTTAAAGGCGCTGACTTTCCAAGTGGGGAGAGTGTTAGTAAAGCGTCTGGAATGTTGCACCCGAGTACCAGGGGAGGAAAACTGAGACATATTTGAACACGTCTCCCGTTCACATGGTTGATCATACTTGGGTTCCACATGCATGTTTTAGCTGAAGGAAGAATACCTTAAACCTGGGTAGTTGAAACCCGTGGAATGGGTACCATGCAATATGACTTCAAAGGGTCTTCATTTGCTCACCGAACCTCTCCAATCCTATCACTGCTGCGTTTATGCCCCTGTACACATGCTTGATTCTCTTTCGGAGACATAGCAATCCATAGGTTTTAAGATACTTACTACTTAGGTACATTCTTAGGCGTTTAATATGGGGTGTTGAGTCCATTTCGTTGAGCAAGGAGTAGCTCTTGTCTCTTCCATATTTGGCTTAAGGAACTTTATCTGTGCTCATTTCAATCTCTGGTTTTATGCAGCACCCCAACTCACCTTTCCCCTTAAGCAAGCATAAGTTGGTTTTCGAAATTTGAGACCCTGTTCTGTTCTGTAATTCAGTTCCTGTGTAGCCAAGTTTACATTCCGTGTATTACTGATATCTTATGATGTTTCTTTTTCTGTGTGACTTATTTCAGTTAGAATCATCATACCTGAATCCACTCATTGTGCTGCTAAGGGCCTGATGACACAGATTTCATTGCTGAGTGATATTGCTTTTTAAGTAAATACCACAACTTCTTTATCCATTTCTCACTTTCTGCGATGTTGAACTTGTACTGTAAACGAGGTTCTTGTAAACAGAGGCGTCCCAAACTTTTGGGTGGCTGTGTCTTTTTGATTTTAATTTCCCTAAGCTATAGGACCATAAGTGGCAGTGCCCTAGGCTCTGTTGCTTTGTTTTTTAGATGTTTCAGAAAACACCATACACTTCTTCTGAGTGTCTGTTGGTAATTTACATCCCACCCATCAGCATAACAAGGCTCCCAGTTCTCCATGGCCTGTCCTGCCTTTCTGGATTTTACACTTTTTTCAGATAGCCCTTTTGACAGGGGGGAAGTGAGACTTCATTGTAGTGCAGATTTCCTTTGCAAGCTTGCTTGGTTGGCCAAAAAGGGCGTATGCGTTTTTTCCTGAATATATTCAGGAAAAAACGCATACGCCCTTTTTGGCCAAGTGCATCATTGTGGACGTTCTGCCTCTTTTCCTATGCTTTCAATGCAATTCCAGTCTACCTCTTGAAATCGGTTTCCTGCAATTCTGCCCCGCTTTCAAGTCCTCTTGGCAGCCTTACTTCAGTCTATTTTTGGACGATAGCTGTCATTTATAACTCTGCAGGTTTGTGAATTACAGTGCCCCTGAGCTCCTTTCTTCAACTCGCTTTCTTTTGAGCTGGCCGCAACACTGCAGGATGGCTTCAGGCCCTAATCTGGTTCCGGCACGGCACACTGAGCCTTTGGTTATTTCCTCTTCCTGGTGGGAAATGAGAGTTAAATTTGCCCGTCCAGACACCTCCAGCTAGCCTCTCATTGGTTCTCGCTATTCCTGTTCATCTTCCGCAGAAATTGCAAACTAGGCCAAACAGGAGGTTAAAGGTGCTGACTTTCCAAGTGGGGAGAGTGTTAGTAAAGCGTCTGGAATGTTGCACCCGAGTACCAGGGGAGGAAAACTGAGACATATTTGAACACGTCTCCCGATCAGATGGTTGATCATACTCTAGGTTCCACATGCATGTTTTAGCTGAAGGAAGAATACCTTAAACCTGGGTAGTTGAAACCCGTGGAATGGGTACCATGCAATATGACTTCAAAGGGTCTTCATTTGCTCACCGAACCTCTCCAATCCTATCACTGCTGCGTTTATGCCCCTGTACACATGCTTGATTCTCTTTCGGAGACATAGCAATCCATAGGTTTTAAGATACTTACTAGTCAGGTACATTCTTAGGCGTTTAATATGGGGTGTTGAGTCCATTTCGTTGAGCAAGGAGTAGCTCTTGTCTATTCCATATTTGGCTTAAGGAACTTTATCTGTGCTCATTTCAATCTCTGGTTTTATGCAGCACCCCAACTCACCTTTCCCCTTAAGCAAGCATAAGTTGGTTTTCTAAATTTGAGACCCTGTTCTGTTCTGTAATTCAGTTCCTGTGTAGCCAAGTTTACATTCCGTGTATTACTGATATCTTATGATGTTTCTTTTTCTGTGTGACTTATTTCAGTTAGAATCATCATACCTGAATCCACTCATTGTGCTGCTAAGGGCCTGATGACACAGATTTCATTGTTGAGTGATATTGCTTTGTAAGTAAATACCAGAACTTCTTTATCCATTTTTCACTTTCTGTGATGTTGAACTTGTACTGTAAACGAGGTTCTTGTAAACAGAGCCGTTCGAAATTTTGGGGTGGCTGTGTCTTTTTGATTTTAAATTCCCTAAGCTATAGGACCATAAGTGGAAGTGCCCTAGGCTCTGTTGCTTTGTTTTTTAGATGTTTCAGGAAACACCATACACTTCTTCTGAGTGTCTGTTGGCAATTTACATCCCGCCCATCAGCATAACAAGGCTCCCAGTTCTCCATGTCCTGTCCTGCCTTTCTGGATTTTACACTTTTTTCAGATGGCCCTTTTGACCGGGGGGAAGTGAGACTTCATTGTAGTGCAGATTTCCTTTGCAAGCTTGCTTGGTTGGCCAAAAAGGGCGTATGCGTTTTTTCCTGAATATATTCAGGAAAAAACGCATACGCCCTTTTTGGCCAAGTGCATCATTGTGGACGTTCTGCCTCTTTTCCTATGCTTTCAATGCAATTCCAGTCTACCTCCTGAAATCGGTTTCCTGCAATTCTGCCCCGCTTTCAAGTCCTCTTGGCAGCCTTACTTCAGTCTATTTTTGGACGATAGCTGTCATTTATAACTCTGCAGGTTTGTGAATTACAGTGCCCCTGAGCTCCTTTCTTCAACTCGCTTTCTTTTGAGCTGGCCGCAACACTGCAGGATGGCTTCAGGCCCTAATCTGGTTCCGGCACGGCACACTGAGCCTTTGGTTATTTCCTCTTCCTGGTGGGAAATGAGAGTTAAATTTGCCCGTCCAGACACCTCCAGCTAGCCTCTCATTGGTTCTCGCTATTCCTGTTCATCTTCCGCAGAAATTGCAAACTGGGCCAAACAGGAGGTTAAAGGCGCTGACTTTCCAAGTGGGGAGAGTGTTAGTAAAGCGTCTGGAATGTTGCACCCGAGTACCAGGGGAGGAAAACTGAGACATATTTGAACACGTCTCCCGTTCACATGGTTGATCATACTTGGGTTCCACATGCATGTTTTAGCTGAAGGAAGAATACCTTAAACCTGGGTAGTTGAAACCCGTGGAATGGGTACCATGCAATATGACTTCAAAGGGTCTTCATTTGCTCACCGAACCTCTCCAATCCTATCACTGCTGCGTTTATGCCCCTGTACACATGCTTGATTCTCTTTCGGAGACATAGCAATCCATAGGTTTTAAGATACTTACTACTTAGGTACATTCTTAGGCGTTTAATATGGGGTGTTGAGTCCATTTCGTTGAGCAAGGAGTAGCTCTTGTCTCTTCCATATTTGGCTTAAGGAACTTTATCTGTGCTCATTTCAATCTCTGGTTTTATGCAGCACCCCAACTCACCTTTCCCCTTAAGCAAGCATAAGTTGGTTTTCGAAATTTGAGACCCTGTTCTGTTCTGTAATTCAGTTCCTGTGTAGCCAAGTTTACATTCCGTGTATTACTGATATCTTATGATGTTTCTTTTTCTGTGTGACTTATTTCAGTTAGAATCATCATACCTGAATCCACTCATTGTGCTGCTAAGGGCCTGATGACACAGATTTCATTGCTGAGTGATATTGCTTTTTAAGTAAATACCACAACTTCTTTATCCATTTCTCACTTTCTGCGATGTTGAACTTGTACTGTAAACGAGGTTCTTGTAAACAGAGGCGTCCCAAACTTTTGGGTGGCTGTGTCTTTTTGATTTTAATTTCCCTAAGCTATAGGACCATAAGTGGCAGTGCCCTAGGCTCTGTTGCTTTGTTTTTTAGATGTTTCAGAAAACACCATACACTTCTTCTGAGTGTCTGTTGGTAATTTACATCCCACCCATCAGCATAACAAGGCTCCCAGTTCTCCATGGCCTGTCCTGCCTTTCTGGATTTTACACTTTTTTCAGATAGCCCTTTTGACAGGGGGGAAGTGAGACTTCATTGTAGTGCAGATTTCCTTTGCAAGCTTGCTTGGTTGGCCAAAAAGGGCGTATGCGTTTTTTCCTGAATATATTCAGGAAAAAACGCATACGCCCTTTTTGGCCAAGTGCATCATTGTGGACGTTCTGCCTCTTTTCCTATGCTTTCAATGCAATTCCAGTCTACCTCTTGAAATCGGTTTCCTGCAATTCTGCCCCGCTTTCAAGTCCTCTTGGCAGCCTTACTTCAGTCTATTTTTGGACGATAGCTGTCATTTATAACTCTGCAGGTTTGTGAATTACAGTGCCCCTGAGCTCCTTTCTTCAACTCGCTTTCTTTTGAGCTGGCCGCAACACTGCAGGATGGCTTCAGGCCCTAATCTGGTTCCGGCACGGCACACTGAGCCTTTGGTTATTTCCTCTTCCTGGTGGGAAATGAGAGTTAAATTTGCCCGTCCAGACACCTCCAGCTAGCCTCTCATTGGTTCTCGCTATTCCTGTTCATCTTCCGCAGAAATTGCAAACTAGGCCAAACAGGAGGTTAAAGGTGCTGACTTTCCAAGTGGGGAGAGTGTTAGTAAAGCGTCTGGAATGTTGCACCCGAGTACCAGGGGAGGAAAACTGAGACATATTTGAACACGTCTCCCGATCACATGGTTGATCATACTCTAGGTTCCACATGCATGTTTTAGCTGAAGGAAGAATACCTTAAACCTGGGTAGTTGAAACCCGTGGAATGGGTACCATGCAATATGACTTCAAAGGGTCTTCATTTGCTCACCGAACCTCTCCAATCCTATCACTGCTGCGTTTATGCCCCTGTACACATGCTTGATTCTCTTTCGGAGACATAGCAATCCATAGGTTTTAAGATACTTACTAGTCAGGTACATTCTTAGGCGTTTAATATGGGGTGTTGAGTCCATTTCGTTGAGCAAGGAGTAGCTCTTGTCTATTCCATATTTGGCTTAAGGAACTTTATCTGTGCTCATTTCAATCTCTGGTTTTATGCAGCACCCCAACTCACCTTTCCCCTTAAGCAAGCATAAGTTGGTTTTCGAAATTTGAGACCCTGTTCTGTTCTGTAATTCAGTTCCTGTGTAGCCAAGTTTACATTCCGTGTATTACTGATATCTTATGATGTTTCTTTTTCTGTGTGACTTATTTCAGTTAGAATCATCATACCTGAATCCACTCATTGTGCTGCTAAGGGCCTGATGACACAGATTTCATTGTTGAGTGATATTGCTTTGTAAGTAAATACCAGAACTTCTTTATCCATTTTTCACTTTCTGTGATGTTGAACTTGTACTGTAAACGAGGTTCTTGTAAACAGAGCCGTTCGAAACTTTGGGGTGGCTGTGTCTTTTTGATTTTAAATTCCCTAAGCTATAGGACCATAAGTGGAAGTGCCCTAGGCTCTGTTGCTTTGTTTTTTAGATGTTTCAGGAAACACCATACACTTCTCCCGAGTGTCTGTTGGCAATTTACATCCCGCCCATCAGCATAACAAGGCTCCCAGTTCTCCATGTCCTGTCCTGCCTTTCTGGATTTTACACTTTTTTCAGATGGCCCTTTTGACCGGGGGGAAGTGAGACTTCATTGTAGTGCAGATTTCCTTTGCAAGCTTGCTTGGTTGTCCAAAAAGGGCGTATGCGTTTTTTCCTGAATATATTCAGGAAAAAACGCATACGCCCTTTTTGGCCAAGTGCATCATTGTGGACGTTCTGCCTCTTTTCCTATGCTTTCAATGCAATTCCAGTCTACCTCCTGAAATTGGTTTCCTGCAATTCTGCTCCGCTTTCAAGTCCTCTTGGCAGCCTTACTTCAGTCTATTTTTGGACGATAGCTGTCATTTATAACTCTGCAGGTTTGTGAATTACAGTGCCCCTGAGCTCCTTTCTTCAACTCGCTTTCTTTTGAGCTGGCCGCAACACTGCTGGATGGCTTCAGGCCCTAATCTGGTTCCGGCACGGCACACTGAGCCTTTGGTTATTTCCTCTTCCTGGTGGGAAATGAGAGTTAAATTTGCCCGTCCAGACACCTCCAGCTAGCCTCTCATTGGTTCTCGCTATTCCTGTTCATCTTCCGCAGAAATTGCAAACTGAGCCAAACAGGAGGTTAAAGGCGCTGACTTTCCAAGTGGGGAGAGTGTTAGTAAAGCGTCTGGAATGTTGCACCCGAGTACCAGGGGAGGAAAACTGAGACATATTAGAACACGTCTCCCGTTCACATGGTTGATCATACTTGGGTTCCACATGCATGTTTTAGCTGAAGGAAGAATACCTTAAACCTGGGTAGTTGAAACCCGTGGAATGGGTACCATGCAATATGACTTCAAAGGGTCTTCATTTGCTCACCGAACCTCTCCAATCCTATCACTGCTGCGTTTATGCCCCTGTACACATGCTTGATTCTCTTTCGGAGACATAGCAATCCATAGGTTTTAAGATACTTACTACTTAGGTACATTCTTAGGCGTTTAATATGGGGTGTTGAGTCCATTTCGTTGAGCAAGGAGTAGCTCTTGTCTATTCCATATTTGGCTTAAGGAACTTTATCTGTGCTCATTTCAGTCTCTGGTTTTATGCAGCACCCCAACTCACCTTTCCCCTTAAGCAAGCATAAGTTGGTTTTCGAAATTTGAGACCCTGTTCTGTTCTGTAATTCAGTTCCTGTGTAGCCAAGTTTACATTCCGTGTATTACTGATATCTTATGATGTTTCTTTTTCTGTGTGACTTATTTCAGTTAGAATCATCATACCTGAATCCACTCATTGTGCTGCTAAGGGCCTGATGACACAGATTTCATTGCTGAGTGATATTGCTTTTTAAGTAAATACCACAACTTCTTTATCCATTTTTCACTTTCTGCGATGTTGAACTTGTACTGTAAACGAGGTTCTTGTAAACAGAGGCGTCCCAAACTTTTGGGTGGCTGTGTCTTTTTGATTTTAATTTCCCTAAGCTATAGGACCATAAGTGGCAGTGCCCTAGGCTCTGTTGCTTTGTTTTTTAGATGTTTCAGGAAACACCATACACTTCTCCTGAGTGTCTGTTGGCAATTTACATCCCGCCCATCAGCATAACAAGGCTCCCAGTTCTCCATGTCCTGTCCTGCCTTTCTGGATTTTACACTTTTTTCAGATGGCCCTTTTGACCGGGGGGAAGTGAGACTTCATTGTAGTGCAGATTTCCTCTGCAAGCTTGCTTGGTTGGCCAAAAAGGGCGTATGCGTTTTTTCCTGAATATATTCAGGAAAAAACGTATACGCCCTTTTTGGCCAAGTGCATCATTGTGGACGTTCTGCCTCTTTTCCTATGCTTTCAATGCAATTCCAGTCTACCTCCTGAAATCGGTTTCCTGCAATTCTGCCCCGCTTTCAAGTCCTCTTGGCAGCCTTACTTCAGTCTATTTTTGGACGATAGCTGTCATTTATAACTCTGCAGGTTTGTGAATTACAGTGCCCCTGAGCTCCTTTCTTCAACTCACTTTCTTTTGAGCTGGCCGCAACACTGCAGGATGGCTTCAGGCCCTAATCTGGTTCCGGCACGGCACACTGAGCCTTTGGTTATTTCCTCTTCCTGGTGGGAAATGAGAGTTAAATTTGCCCGTCCAGACACCTCCAGCTAGCCTCTCATTGGTTCTCGCTATTCCTGTTCATCTTCCGCAGAAATTGCAAGCTGGGCCAAACAGGAGGTTAAAGGGACTGACTCTCCAAGACGGGAGAATGATAGTAAAGCATCTGGAATGTTGCACCCGAGTACCAGGGGAGGGAAACTGAGACATATTTGAACACGTCTCCCGTTCACATGGTTGATCATACTCTGGGTTCCACATGCATGTTTTAGCTGAAGGAAGAATACCTTAAACCTGGAGAGTTGAGACCCGTGAAATGGGTACCATTCAATATGACTTCAAAGGGTCTTCATTTGCTCACCGAACCTCTCCAATCCTATCACTGCTGCGTTTATGCCCCTGTACACTTGCTTGATTCTCTTTCGGAGACATAGCAATCCATAGGCTTTAAGATACTTACTAGTCAGGTACATTCTTAGGCGTTTAATATGCGGTGTTGAGTCCATTTCGTTGAGCAAGGAGTAGCTCTTGTCTATTCCATATTTGGCTTAAGGAACTTTATCTGTGCTCATTGCAATCTCTGGTTTTATGCAGCACCCCAACTCACCTTTACCCTTAAGCAAGCATAAGTTGGTTTTCTAAATTTGAGACCCTGTTCTGTTCTGTAATTCAGTTCCTGTGTAGCCAAGTTTACATTCCGTGTATTACTGATATCTTATGATGTTTCTTTTTCTGTGTGACTTATTTCAGTTAGAATCATCATACCTGAATCCACTCATTGTGCTGCTAAGGGCCTGATGACACAGATTTCATTGTTGAGTGATATTGCTTTGTAAGTAAATACCAGAACTTCTTTATCCATTTTTCACTTTCTGTGATGTTGAACTTGTACTGTAAACGAGGTTCTTGTAAACAGAGCCGTTCGAAACTTTGGGGTTGCTGTGTCTTTTTGATTTTAAATTCCCTAAGCTATAGGACCATAAGTGGAAGTGCCCTAGGCTCTGTTGCTTTGTTTTTTAGATGTTTCAGGAAACACCATACACTTCTCCCGAGTGTCTGTTGGCAATTTACATCCCGCCCATCAGCATAACAAGGCTCCCAGTTCTCCATGTCCTGTCCTGCCTTTCTGGATTTTACACTTTTTTCAGATGGCCCTTTTGACCGGGGGGAAGTGAGACTTCATTGTAGTGCAGATTTCCTTTGCAAGCTTGCTTGGTTGTCCAAAAAGGGCGTATGCGTTTTTTCCTGAATATATTCAGGAAAAAACGCATACGCCCTTTTTGGCCAAGTGCATCATTGTGGACGTTCTGCCTCTTTTCCTATGCTTTCAATGCAATTCCAGTCTACCTCCTGAAATTGGTTTCCTGCAAATTCTGCTCCGCTTTCAAGTCCTCTTGGCAGCCTTACTTCAGTCTATTTTTGGACGATAGCTGTCATTTATAACTCTGCAGGTTTGTGAATTACAGTGCCCCTGAGCTCCTTTCTTCAACTCGCTTTCTTTTGAGCTGGCCGCAACACTGCTGGATGGCTTCAGGCCCTAATCTGGTTCCGGCACGGCACACTGAGCCTTTGGTTATTTCCTCTTCTGGTGGGAAATGAGAGTTAAATTTGCCCGTCCAGACACCTCCAGCTAGCCTCTCATTGGTTCTCGGCTATTCCTGTTCATCTTCCGCAGAAATTGCAAACTGAGCCAAACAGGAGGTTAAAGGCGTCGACTTTCCAAGTGGGGAGAGTGTTAGTAAAGCGTCTGGAATGTTGCACCCGAGTACCAGGGGAGGAAAACTGAGACATATTAGAACACGTCTCCCGTTCACTGGTTGATCATACTTGGGTTCCACATGCATGTTTTAGCTGAAGGAAGAATACCTTAAACCTGGGTAGTTGAAACCCGTGGAATGGGTACCATGCAATATGACTTCAAAGGGTCTTCATTTGCTCACCGAACCTCTCCAATCCTATCACTGCTGCGTTTATGCCCCTGTACACATGCTTGATTCTCTTTCGGAGACATAGCAATCCATAGGTTTTAAGATACTTACTACTTAGGTACATTCTTAGGCGTTTAATATGGGGTGTTGAGTCCATTTCGTTGAGCAAGGAGTAGCTCTTGTCTATTCCATATTTGGCTTAAGGAACTTTATCTGTGCTCATTTCAGTCTCTGGTTTTATGCAGCACCCCAACTCACCTTTCCCCTTAAGCAAGCATAAGTTGGTTTTCGAAATTTGAGACCCTGTTCTGTTCTGTAATTCAGTTCCTGTGTAGCCAAGTTTACATTCCGTGTATTACTGATATCTTATGATGTTTCTTTTTCTGTGTGACTTATTTCAGTTAGAATCATCATACCTGAATCCACTCATTGTGCTGCTAAGGGCCTGATGACACAGATTTCATTGCTGAGTGATATTGCTTTTTAAGTAAATACCACAACTTCTTTATCCATTTTTCACTTTCTGCGATGTTGAACTTGTACTGTAAACGAGGTTCTTGTAAACAGAGGCGTCCCAAACTTTTGGGTGGCTGTGTCTTTTTGATTTTAATTTCCCTAAGCTATAGGACCATAAGTGGCAGTGCCCTAGGCTCTGTTGCTTTGTTTTTTAGATGTTTCAGGAAACACCATACACTTCTCCTGAGTGTCTGTTGGCAATTTACATCCCGCCCATCAGCATAACAAGGCTCCCAGTTCTCCATGTCCTGTCCTGCCTTTCTGGATTTTACACTTTTTTCAGATGGCCCTTTTGACCGGGGGGAAGTGAGACTTCATTGTAGTGCAGATTTCCTTTGCAAGCTTGCTTGGTTGGCCAAAAAGGGCGTATGCGTTTTTTCCTGAATATATTCAGGAAAAAACGTATACGCCCTTTTTGGCCAAGTGCATCATTGTGGACGTTCTGCCTCTTTTCCTATGCTTTCAATGCAATTCCAGTCTACCTCCTGAAATCGGTTTCCTGCAATTCTGCCCCGCTTTCAAGTCCTCTTGGCAGCCTTACTTCAGTCTATTTTTGGACGATAGCTGTCATTTATAACTCTGCAGGTTTGTGAATTACAGTGCCCCTGAGCTCCTTTCTTCAACTCGCTTTCTTTTGAGCTGGCCGCAACACTGCAGGATGGCTTCAGGCCCTAATCTGGTTCCGGCACGGCACACTGAGCCTTTGGTTATTTCCTCTTCCTGGTGGGAAATGAGAGTTAAATTTGCCCGTCCAGACACCTCCAGCTAGCCTCTCATTGGTTCTCGCTATTCCTGTTCATCTTCCGCAGAAATTGCAAGCTGGGCCAAACAGGAGGTTAAAGGGACTGACTCTCCAAGACGGGAGAATGATAGTAAAGCATCTGGAATGTTGCACCCGAGTACCAGGGGAGGGAAACTGAGACATATTTGAACACGTCTCCCGTTCACATGGTTGATCATACTCTGGGTTCCACATGCATGTTTTAGCTGAAGGAAGAATACCTTAAACCTGGAGAGTTGAGACCCGTGAAATGGGTACCATTCAATATGACTTCAAAGGGTCTTCATTTGCTCACCGAACCTCTCCAATCCTATCACTGCTGCGTTTATGCCCCTGTACACTTGCTTGATTCTCTTTCGGAGACATAGCAATCCATAGGCTTTAAGATACTTACTAGTCAGGTACATTCTTAGGCGTTTAATATGCGGTGTTGAGTCCATTTCGTTGAGCAAGGAGTAGCTCTTGTCTATTCCATATTTGGCTTAAGGAACTTTATCTGTGCTCATTGCAATCTCTGGTTTTATGCAGCACCCCAACTCACCTTTACCCTTAAGCAAGCATAAGTTGGTTTTCTAAATTTGAGACCCTGTTCTGTTCTGTAATTCAGTTCCTGTGTAGCCAAGTTTCCATTCCGTGTATTACTGATATCTTATGATGTTTCTTTTTCTGTGTGACTTATTTCAGTTAGAATCATCATACCTGAATCCACTCATTGTGCTGCTAAGGGCCTGATGACATAGATTTCATTGCTGAGTGATATTCCTTTGTAAGTGAATACCACAACTTCTTTATCCATTTTTCACTTTCTGTGATATTGAACTTGTACGGTAAACGAGGTTCTTGTAAACGGAGGCGTCCCAAACTTTGGGGTGGCTGTGTCTTTTTGATTTTAATTTCCCTAAGCTATAGGACCATAAGTGGAAGTGCCCTAGGCTCTGTTGCTTTGTTTTTTAGATGTTTCAGGAAACACCATACACTTCTCCTGAGTGTCTGTTGGCAATTTACATCCCGCCCATCAGCATAACAAGGCTCCCAGTTCTCCATGGCCTGTCCTGCCTTTCTGGATTTTACACTTTTCTCAGATGGCCCTTTTGACCGGGGGGAAGTGAAATTTCATTGTAGTGCAGATTTCCTTTGCAAGCTTGCTTGGTTGGCCAAAAAGGGCGTATGCGTTTTTTCCTGAATATATTCAGGAAAAAACGCATACGCCCTTTTTGGCCAAGTGCATCATTGTGGACGTTCTGCCTCTTTTCCTATGCTTTCAATGCAATTCCAGTCTACCTCCTGAAATCGGTTTCCTGCAATTCTGCCCCGCTTTCAAGTCCTCTTGGCAGCCTTACTTCAGTCTATTTTTGGACGATAGCTGTCATTTATAACTCTGCAGGTTTGTGAATTACAGTGCCCCTGAGCTCCTTTCTTCAACTCGCTTTCTTGTGAGCTGGCCGCAACACCGCAGGATGGCTTCAGGCCCTAATCTGGTACCGGCACGGCACGCTGAGCCTTTGGTTAATTCCTCTTCCTGGTGGGAAATGAGAGTTAAATTTGCCCGTCCAGACACCTCCAGCTAGCCTCTCATTGGTTCTCGCTATTCCTGTTCATCTTCCACAGAAATTGCAAACTGGGCCAAACAGGAGGTTAAAGGGACTGACTCTCCAAGACGGGAGAATGATACTAAAGCATCTGGAATGTTGCACCAGAGTACCAGGGTACGAAAACTGAGACATATTTGAACACGTCTCCCGATCACATGGTTGATCATACTCTAGGTTCCACATGCATGTTTTAGCTGAAGGAAGAATACCATAAACCTCGGTAGTTGAAACCCGTGGAATGGGTACCATGCAATATGACTTCAAAGGGTCTTCATTTGCTCACCGAACCTCTCCAATCCTATCACTGCTGCGTTTATGCCCCGGTACACATGCTTGATTCTCTTTCGGAGACATAGCAATCCATAGGTTTTAAGATACTTACAAGTCAGGTACATTCTTAGGCGTTTAATATGCGGTGTTGAGTCCATTTCGTTGAGCAAGGAGTAGCTCTTGTCTATTCCATATTTGGCTTAAGGAACTTTATCTGTGCTCATTTCAATCTCTGGTTTTATGCAGCACCCCAACTCACCTTTACCCTTAAGCAAGCATAAGTTGGTTTTCTAAATTTGAGACCCTGTTCTGTTCTGTAATTCAGTTCCTGTGTAGCCAAGTTTACATTCCGTGTATTACTGATATCTTATGATGTTTCTTTTTCTGTGTGACTTATTTCAGTTAGAATCATCATACCTGAATCCACTCATTGTGCTGCTAAGGGCCTGATGACACAGATTTCATTGCTGAGTGATATTGCTTTGTAAGTAAATACCACAACTTCTTTATCCATTTTTCAATTTCTGCGATGTTGAACTTGTACTGTAAACGAGGTTCTTGTAAACAGAGGCGTCCCAAACTTTGGGTTGGCTGTGTCTTTTTGATTTTAATTTCCCTAAGCTATAGGACCATAAGTCGCAGTGCCCTAGGCTCTGTTGCTTTGTTTTTTAGATGTTTCAGGAAACACCATACACTTCTCCCGAGTGTCTGTTGGCAATTTACATCCCGCCCATCAGCATAACAAGGCTCCCAGTTCTCCATGTCCTGTCCTGCCTTTCTGGATTTTACACTTTTTTCAGATGGCCCTTTTGACCGGGGGGAAGTGAGACTTCATTGTAGTGCAGATTTCCTTTGCAAGCTTGCTTGGTTGGCCAAAAAGGGCGTATGCGTTTTTTCCTGAATATATTCAGGAAAAAACGCATACGCCCTTTTTGGCCAAGTGCATCATTGTGGACGTTCTGCCTCTTTTCCTATGCTTTCAATGCAATTCCAGTCTACCTCCTGAAATTGGTTTCCTGCAATTCTGCCCTGCTTTCAAGTCCTCTTGGCAGCCTTACTTCAGTCTATTTTTGGACGATAGCTGTCATTTATAACTCTGCAGGTTTGTGAATTACAGTGCCCCTGAGCTCCTTTCTTCAACTCGCTTTCTTTTGAGCTGGCCGCAACAGTGCAGGATGGCTTCAGGCCCTAATCTGGTTCCGGCACGGCACACTGAGCCTTTGGTTATTTCCTCTTCCTGGTGGGAAATGAGAGTTAAATTTGCCCGTCCAGACACCTCCAGCTAGCCTCTCATTGGTTCTCGCTATTCCTGTTCATCTTCCGCAGAAATTGCAAACTGGGCCAAACAGGAGGTTAAAGGCGCTGACTTTCCAAGTGGGGAGAGTGTTAGTAAAGCGTCTGGAATGTTGCACCCGAGTACCAGGGGAAGAAAACTGAGACATATTTCAACACGTCTCCCGTTCACATGGTTGATCATACTTGGGTTCCACATGCATGTTTTAGCTGAAGGAAGAATACCTTAAACCTGGGTAGTTGAAACCCGGGGAATGGGTACCATGCAATATGACTTCAAAGGGTCTTCATTTGCTCACCGAACCTCTCCAATCCTATCACTGCTGCGTTTATGCCCCTGTACACATGCTTGATTCTCTTTCGGAGACATAGCAATCCATAGGTTTTAAGATACTTACTAGTTAGGTACATTCTTAGGCGTTTAATATGGGGTGTTGAGTCCATTTCGTTGAGCAAGGAGTAGCTCTTGTCTATTCCATATTTGGCTTAAGGAACTTTATCTGTGCTCATTTCAATCTCTGGTTTTATGCAGCACCCCAACTCACCTTTCCCCTTAAGCAAGCATAAGTTGGTTTTCGAAATTTGAGACCCTGTTCTGTTCTGTAATTCAGTTCCTGTGTAGCCAAGTTTACATTCCGTGTATTACTGATATCTTATGATGTTTCTTTTTCTGTGTGACTTATTTCAGTTAGAATCATCATACCTGAATCCACTCATTGTGCTGCTAAGGGCCTGATGACACAGATTTCATTGCTGAGTGATATTGCTTGGTAAGTAAATACCACAACTTCTTTATCCATTTTTCACTTTCTGCGATGTTGAACTTGTACTGTAAACGAGGTTCTTGTAAACAGAGGCGTCCCAAACTTTTGGGTGGCTGTGTCTTTTTGATTTTAATTTCCCTAAGCTATAGGACCATAAGTGGCAGTGCCCTAGGCTCTGTTGCTTTGTTTTTTAGATGTTTCAGAAAACACCATACACTTCTCCTGAGTGTCTGTTGGTAATTTACATCCCGCCCATCAGCATAACAAGGCTCCCAGTTCTCCATGGCCTGTCCTGCCTTTCTGGATTTTACACTTTTTTCAGATAGCCCTTTTGACAGGGGGGAAGTGAGACTTCATTGTAGTGCAGATTTCCTTTGCAAGCTTGCTTGGTTGGCCAAAAAGGGCGTATGCGTTTTTTCCTGAATATATTCAGGGAAAAACGCATACGCCCTTTTTGGCCAAGTGCATCATTGTGGACGTTCTGCCTCTTTTCCTATGCTTTCAATGCAATTCCAGTCTACCTCCTGAAATCGGTTTCCTGCAATTCTGCCCCGCTTTCAAGTCCTCTTGGCAGCCTTACTTCAGTCTATTTTTGGACGATAGCTGTCATTTATAACTCTGCAGGTTTGTGAATTACAGTGCCCCTGAGCTCCTTTCTTCAACTCGCTTTCTTTTGAGCTGGCCGCAACACTGCAGGATGGCTTCAGGCCCTAATCTGGTTCCGGCACGGCACACTGAGCCTTTAGTTATTTCCTCTTCCTGGTGGGAAATGAGAGTTAAATTTGCCCGTCCAGACACCTCCAGCTAGCCTCTCATTGGTTCTCGCTATTCCTGTTCATCTTCCGCAGAAATTGCAAACTGGGCCAAACAGGAGTTTAAAGGTGCTGACTTTCCAAGTGGGGAGAGTGTTAGTAAAGCGTCTGGAATGTTGCACCCGAGTACCAGGGGAGGAAAACTGAGACATATTTGAACACGTCTCCCGATCAGATGGTTGATCATACTCTAGGTTCCACATGCATGTTTTAGCTGAAGGAAGAATACCTTAAACCTGGGTAGTTGAAACCCGTGGAATGGGTACCATGCAATATGACTTCAAAGGGTCTTCATTTGCTCACCGAACCTCTCCAATCCTATCACTGCTGCGTTTATGCCCCTGTACACATGCTTGATTCTCTTTCGGAGACATAGCAATCCATAGGTTTTAAGATACTTACTAGCCAGGTACATTCTTAGGCGTTTAATATGGGGTGTTGAGTCCATTTCGTTGAGCAAGGAGTAGCTCTTGTCTATTCCATATTTGGCTTAAGGAACTTTATCTGTGCTCATTTCAATCTCTGGTTTTATGCAGCACCCCAACTCACCTTTCCCCTTAAGCAAGCATAAGTTGGTTTTCGAAATTTGAGACCCTGTTCTGTTCTGTAATTCAGTTCCTGTGTAGCCAAGTTTACATTCCGTGTATTACTGATATCTTATGATGTTTCTTTTTCTGTGTGACTTATTTCAGTTAGAATCATCATACCTGAATCCACTCATTGTGCTGCTAAGGGCCTGATGACACAGATTTCATTGCTGAGTGATATTGCTTTGTAAGTAAATACCAGAACTTCTTTATCCATTTTTCACTTTCTGTGATGTTGAACTTGTACTGTAAACGAGGTTCTTGTAAACAGAGCCGTTCGAAACTTTGGGGTGGCTGTGTCTTTTTGATTTTAAATTCCCTAAGCTATAGGACCATAAGTGGAAGTGCCCTAGGCTCTGTTGCTTTGTTTTTTAGATGTTTCAGGAAACACCATACACTTCTCCCGAGTGTCTGTTGGCAATTTACATCCCGCCCATCAGCATAACAAGGCTCCCAGTTCTCCATGGCCTGTCCTGCCTTTCTGGATTTTACACTTTTTTCAGATGGCCCTTTTGACCGGGGGGACGTGAGACTTCATTGTAGTGCAGATTTCCTTTGCAAGCTTGCTTGGTTGGCCAAAAAGGGCGTATGCGTTTTTTCCTGAATATATTCAGGAAAAAACGCATACGCCCTTTTTGGCCAAGTGCATCATTGTGGACGTTCTGCCTCTTTTCCTATGCTTTCAATGCAATTCCAGTCTACCTCCTGAAATCGGTTTCCTGCAATTCTGCCCCGCTTTCAAGTCCTCTTGGCAGCCTTACTTCAGTCTATTTTTGGACGATAGCTGTCATTTATAACTCTGCAGGTTTGTGAATTACAGTGCCCCTGAGCTCCTTTCTTCAACTCGCTTTCTTTTGAGCTGGCCGCAACACTGCAGGATGGCTTCAGGCCCTAATCTGGTTCCGGCACGGCACACTGAGCCTTTGGTTATTTCCTCTTCCTGGTGGGAAATGAGAGTTAAATTTGCCCGTCCAGACACCTCCAGCTAGCCTCTCATTGGTTCTCGCTATTCCTGTTCATCTTCCGCAGAAATTGCAAACTGGGCCAAACAGGAGGTTAAAGGCGCTGACTTTCCAAGTGGGGAGAGTGTTAGTAAAGCGTCTGGAATGTTGCACCCGAGTACCAGGGGAGGAAAACTGAGACATATTTGAACACATCTCCCGTTCACATGGTTGATCATACTTGGGTTCCACATGCATGTTTTAGCTGAAGGAAGAATACCTTAAACCTGGGTAGTTGAAACCCGTGGAATGGGTACCATGCAATATGACTTCAAAGGGTCTTCATTTGCTCACCGAACCTCTCCAATCCTATCACTGCTGCGTTTATGCCCCTGTACACATGCTTGATTCTCTTTCGGAGACATAGCAATCCATAGGTTTTAAGATACTTACTACTTAGGTACATTCTTAGGCGTTTAATATGGGGTGTTGAGTCCATTTCGTTGAGCAAGGAGTAGCTCTTGTCTATTCCATATTTGGCTTAAGGAACTTTATCTGTGCTCATTTCAATCTCTGGTTTTATGCAGCACCCCAACTCACCTTTCCCCTTAAGCAAGCATAAGTTGGTTTTCGAAATTTGAGACCCTGTTCTGTTCTGTAATTCAGTTCCTGTGTAGCCAAGTTTACATTCCGTGTATTACTGATATCTTATGATGTTTCTTTTTCTGTGTGACTTATTTCAGTTAGAATCATCATACCTGAATCCACTCATTGTGCTGCTAAGGGCCTGATGACACAGATTTCATTGCTGAGTGATATTGCTTTTTAAGTAAATACCACAACTTCTTTATCCATTTTTCACTTTCTGCGATGTTGAACTTGTACTGTAAACGAGGTTCTTGTAAACAGAGGCGTCCCAAACTTTTGGGTGGCTGTGTCTTTTTGATTTTAATTTCCCTAAGCTATAGGACCATAAGTGGCAGTGCCCTAGGCTCTGTTGCTTTGTTTTTTAGATGTTTCAGGAAACACCATACACTTCTCCCGAGTGGTTGTTGGCAATTTACATCCCGCCCATCAGCATAACAAGGCTCCCAGTTCTCCATGGCCTGTCCTGCCTTTCTGGATTTTACACCTTTTTCAGATGGCCCTTTTGACCGGGGGGAAGTGAGACTTCATTGTAGTGCAGATTTCCTTTGCAAGCTTGCTTGGTTGTCCAAAAAGGGCGTATGCGTTTTTTCCTGAATATATTCAGGAAAAAACGTATACGCCCTTTTTGGCCAAGTGCATCATTGTGGACGTTCTGCCTCTTTTCCTATGCTTTCAATGCAATTCCAGTCTACCTCCTGAAATCGGTTTCCTGCAATTCTGCCCCGCTTTCAAGTCCTCTTGGCAGCCTTACTTCAGTCTATTTTTGGACGATAGCTGTCATTTATAACTCTGCAGGTTTGTGAATTACAGTGCCCCTGAGCTCCTTTCTTCAACTCGCTTTCTTTTGAGCTGGCCGCAACACTGCAGGATGGCTTCAGGCCCTAATCTGGTTCCGGCACGGCACACTGAGCCTTTGGTTATTTCCTCTTCCTGGTGGGAAATGAGAGTTAAATTTGCCCGTCCAGACACCTCCGGCTAGCCTCTCATTGGTTCTCGCTATTCCTGTTCATCTTCCGCAGAAATTGCAAACTGGGCCAAACAGGAGGTTAAAGGTGCTGACTTTCCAAGTGGGGAGAGTGTTAGTAAAGCGTCTGGAATGTTGCACCCGAGTACCAGGGGAGGAAAACTGAGACATATTTGAACACGTCTCCCATTAACATGGTTGATCATACTTGGGTTCCACATGCATGTTTTAGCTGAAGGAAGAATACCTAAAACCTGGGTAGTTGAAACCCGTGGAATGGGTACCATGCAATATGACTTCAAAGGGTCTTCATTTGCTCACCGAACCTCTCCAATCCTATCACTGCTGCGTTTATGCCCCTGTACACATGCTTGATTCTCTTTCGGAGACATAGCAATCCATAGGTTTTAAGATACTTACTAGTCAGGTACATTCTTAGGCGTTTAATATGGGGTGTTGAGTCCATTTCGTTGAGCAAGGAGTAGCTCTTGTCTATTCCATATTTGGCTTAAGGAAGGTTATCTGTGCTTATTTCAATCTCTGGTTTTATGCAGCACCCCAACTCACCTTTCTCCTTAAGCAAGCATAAGTTGGTTTTCTAAATTTGAGACCCTGTTCTGTTCTGTAATTCAGTTCCTGTGTAGCCAAGTTTATATTCCGTGTATTACTGATATCTTATGATGTTTCTTTTTCTGTGTGACTTATTTCAGTTAGAATCATCATACCTGAATCCACTCATTGTGCTGCTAAGGGCCTGATGACACAGATTTCATTGCTGAGTGATATTGCTTTGTAAGTAAATACCACAACTTCTTTATCCATTTTTCACTTTCTGCGATGTTGAACTTGTACTGTAAACGAGGTTCTTGTAAACAGAGGCGTCCAAAACTTTGGGGTGGCTGTGCCTTTTTGATTTTAATTTCCCTAAGCTATAGGACCATAAGTGGCAGTGCCCTAGGCTCTGTTGCTTTGTTTTTTAGATGTTTCAGGAAACACCATACACTTCTCCTGAGTGTCTGTTGGTAATTTACATCCCGCCCATCAGCATAACAAGGCTCCCAGTTCTCCATGGCCTGTCCTGCCTTTCTGGATTTTACACTTTTTTCAGATGGCCCTTTTGACCGGGGGGAAGTGAGACTTCATTGTAGTGCAGATTTCCTTTGCAAGCTTGCTTGGTTGGCCAAAAAGGGCGTATGCGTTTTTTCCTGAATATATTCAGGAAAAAACGCATACGCCCTTTTTGGCCAAGTGCATCATTGTGGACGTTCTGCCTCTTTTCCTATGCTTTCAATGCAATTCCAGTCTACCTCCTGAAATCGGTTTCCTGCAATTCTGCCCCGCTTTCAAGTCCTCTTGGCAGCCTTACTTCAGTCTATTTTTGGACGATAGCTGTCATTTATAACTCTGCAGGTTTGTGAATTACAGTGCCCCTGAGCTCCTTTCTTCACCTCGCTTTCTTGTGACCTGGCCGCAACACCGCAGGATGGCTTCAGGCCCTAATCTGGTTTTGGCACGCCACGCTGAGCCTTTGGTTAATTCCTCTTCCTGGTGGGAAATGAGAGTTAAATTTGCCCATCCAGACACCTCCAGCTAGTCTCTCATTGGTTCCCGCTATTCCTGTTCATCTTCCACAGAAATTGCAAACTGGGCCAAACAGGAGGTTAAAGGAACTGACTCTCCAAGTGGGGAGAGTGTTAGTAAAGCGTCTGCAATGTTGCACCCGAGTACCAGGGTACGAAAACTGAGACATATTTGAACACGTCTCCCGATCACATGGTTGATCATACTCTGGGTTCCACATGCATGTTTTAGCTGAAGGAAGAATACCTTAAACCTGGGTAGTTGAAACCCGTGGAATGGGTACCATGCAATATGACTTCAAAGGGTCTTCATTTGCTCACAGAACCTCTCCAATCCTATCACTGCTGCGTTTATGCCCCTGTACACATGCTTGATTCTCTTTCGGAGACATAGCAATCCATAGGTTTTAAGATACTTACAAGTCAGCTACATTCTTAGGCGTTTAATATGCTGTGTTGAGTCCATTTCGTTGAGCAAGGAGTAGCTCTTGTCTATTCCATATTTGGCTTAAGGAACTTTATCTGTGCTCATTTCAATCTCTGGTTTTATGCAGCACCCCAACTCACCTTTCTCCTTAAGCAAGCATAAGTTGGTTTTCTAAATTTGAGACCCTGTTCTGTTCTGTAATTCAGTTCCTGTGTAGCCAAGTTTACATTCCGTGTATTACTGATATCTTATGATGTTTCTTTTTCTGTGTGACTTATTTCAGTTAGAATCATCATACCTGAATCCACTCATTGTGCTGCTAAGGGCCTGATGACACAGATTTCATTGCTGAGTGATATTGCTTTGTAAGTAAATACCACAAGTTCTTTATCCATTTTTCACTTTCTGCGATGTTGAACTTGTACTGTAAACGAGGTTCTTGTAAACAGAGGCGTCCCAAACTTTGGGGTGGCTGTGTCTTTTTGATTTTAATTTCCCTAAGCTATAGGACCATAAGTGGAAGTGCCCTAGGTTCTGTTGCTTTGTTTTTTAGATGTTTCAGGAATCACCATACACTTCTCCGGAGTGGTTGTTGGCAATTTACATCCCGCCCATCAGCATAACAAGGCTCCCAGTTCTCCATGGCCTGTCCTGCCTTTCTGGATTTTACACTTTTTTCAGATGGCCCTTTTGACCGGGGGGAAGTGAGACTTCATTGTAGTGCAGATTTCCTTTGCAAGCTTGCTTGGTTGGCCAAAAAGGGCGTATGCGTTTTTTCCTGAATATATTCAGGAAAAAACGCATACGCCCTTTTTGGCCAAGTGCATCATTGTGGACGTTCTGCCTCTTTTCCTATGCTTTCAATGCAATTCCAGTCTACCTCCTGAAATCAGTTTCCTGCAATTCTGCCCCGCTTTCAAGTCCTCTTGGCAGCCTTACTTCAGTCTATTTTTGGACGATAGCTGTCATTTATAACTCTGCAGGTTTGTGAATTACAGTGCCCCTGAGCTCCTTTCTTCAACTCGCTTTCTTGTGAGCTGGCCGCAACACCGCAGGATGGCTTCAGGCCCTAATCTGGTTCCGGCACGGCACGCTGAGCCTTTGGTTAATTCCTCTTCCTGGTGGGAAATGAGAGTTAAATTTGCCCGTCCAGACACCTCCAGCTAGTCTCTCATTGGTTCTCGCTATTCCTGTTCATCTTCCGCAGAAATTGCAAACTGGGGCAAACAGGAGGTTAAAGGCACTGACTCTCCAAGTAGGGAGAGTGTTAGTAAAGCGTCTGGAATGTTGCACCCGAGTACCAGGGTACGAAAACTGAGACATATTTGAACACGTCTACCGATCACATGGTTGATCATAATCTAGGTTCCACATGCATGTTTTAGCTGAAGGAAGAATACCTTAAACCTGGGTAGTTGAAACCCGTGGAATGGGTACCATGCAATATGACTTCAAAGGGTCTTCATTTGCTCACTGAACCTCTCCAATCCTATCACTGCTGCGTTTATGCCCCTGTACAAATGCTAGATTCTCTTTCGGAGACATAGCAATCCATAGGTTTTAAGATACTTACAAGTCAGGTACATTCTTAGGCATTTAATATACGGTGTTGAGTCCATTTCGTTGAGCAAGGAGTAGCTCTTGTCTATTCCATATTTGGCTTAAGGAACTTTATCTGTGCTCATTTCAATCTCTGGTTTTATGCAGCACCCCAACTCACCTTTACCCTTAAGCAAGCATAAGTTGGTTTTCTAAATTTGAGACCCTGTTCTGTTCTGTAATTCAGTTCCTGTGTAGCCAAGTTTACATTCCGTGTATTACTGATATCTTATGATGTTTCTTTTTCTGTGTGACTTATTTCAGTTAGAATCATCATACCTGAATCCACTCATTGTGCTGCTAAGGGCCTGATGACACAGATTTCATTGTTGAGTGATATTGCTTTGTAAGTAAATACCAGAACTTCTTTATCCATTTTTCACTTTCTGCGATGTTGAACTTGTACTGTAAACGAGGTTCTTGTAAACAGAGGCGTCCCAAACTTTGGGGTGGCTGTGTCTTTTTGATTTTAATTTCCCTAAGCTATAGGACCATAAGTGGCAGTGCCCTAGGCTCTGTTGCTTTGTTTTTTAGATGTTTCAGGAAACACCATACACTTCTCCCGAGTGTCTGTTGGCAATTTACATCCCGCCCATCAGCATAACAAGGCTCCCAGTTCTCCATGGCCTGTCCTGCCTTTCTGGATTTTACACTTTTTTCAGATGGCCCTTTTGACCGGGGGGAAGTGAGACTTCATTGTAGTGCAGATTTCCTTTGCAAGCTTGCTTGGTTGGCCAAAAAGTGCGTATGCGTTTTTTCCTGAATATATTCAGGAAAAAACGCATACGCCCTTTTTGGCCAAGTGCATCATTGTGGACGTTCTGCCTCTTTTCCTATGCTTTCAATGCAATTCCAGTCTACCTCCTGAAATTGGTTTCCTGCAATTCTGCCCCGCTTTCAAGTCCTCTTGGCAGCCTTACTTCAGTCTATTTTTGGACGATAGCTGTCATTTATAACTCTGCAGGTTTGTGAATTACAGTGCCCCTGAGCTCCTTTCTTCAACTCGCTTTCTTGTGACCTGGCCGCAACACCGCAGGATGGCTTCAGGCCCTAATCTGGTTCCGGCACGGCACGCTGAGCCTTTGGTTATTTTCTCATCCTGGTGGGAAATGAGAGATAAATTTGCCCGTCCAGACACCTCCAGCTAGTCTCTCATTGGTTCTCGCTATTCCTGTTCATCTTCCGCAGAAATTGCAAACTGGGCCAAACAGGAGGTTAAAGGCGCTGACTCTCCAAGTGGGGAGAGTGTTAGTAAAGCGTCTGGAATGTTGCACCCGAGTACCAGGGGAGAAAAACTGAGACATATTTGAACACGTCTCCCGTTCACACGGTTGATCATACTCTGGGTTCCACCTGCATGTTTTAGCTGAAGGAAGAATACTTTAAACCTGCAGAGTTGAGACCCGTGGAATGGGTACCATGTAATATGACTTCAAAGGGTCTTCATTTGCTCACCGAACCTCTCCAATCCTATCACTCCTGCATTTATGCCCCTGTACACACGCTTGATTCTCTTTTGGAGACATAGCAATCCATAGGTTTTAAGATACTTACTAGTCAGGTACATTCTTAGGCGTTAAATATGGGGTGTTGAGTCCATTTCGTTGAGCAAGGAGTAGCTCTTGTCTATTCCATATTTGGCTTAAGGAACTTTATCTGTGCTCATTTCAATCTCTGGTTTTATGCAGCACCCCAACTCACCTTTCCCCTTAAGCAAGCATAAGTTGGTTTTCTAAATTTGAGACCCTGTTCTGTTTTGGAATTCAGTTCCTGTGTAGCCAAGTTTACATTCTGTGTATTAGTGGTATCTTATGATGTTTCTTTTTCTGTGTGACTTATTTCAGTTAGAATCATCGTACCTGAATCCACTCATTATGCTGCTACGGGCCTGATGACATAGATTTCATTGCTGAGTGATACTGCATTGTACGTAAGTACCACAAGTTCTTTATCCATTTTTCACTTTCTGTGATATTGAACTTGTACGGTAAACGAGGTTCTTGTAAACAGAGGCGTCCCAAACTTTGGGGTGGCTGTGTCTTTTTGATTTTAATTTCCCTAAGCTATAGGACCATAAGTGGCAGTGCCCTAGGCTCTGTTGCTTTGTTTTTTAGATGTTTCAGGAAACACCATACACTTCTCCCAAGTGTCTGTTGGCAATTTACATCCCGCCCATCAGCATAACAAGGCTCCCAGTTCTCCATGGCCTGTCCTGCCTTTCTGGATTTTACACTTTTTTCAGATGGCCCTTTTGACCGGGGGGAAGTGAGACTTCATTGTAGTGCAGATTTTCTTTGCAAGCTTGCTTGGTTGGCCAAAAAGGGCGTATGCGTTTTTTCCTGAATATATTCAGGAAAAAACGCATACGCCCTTTTTGGCCAAGTGCATCATTGTGGACGTTCTGCCTCTTTTCCTATGCTTTCAATGCAATTCCAGTCTGCCTCCTGAAATCGGTTTCCTGCAATTCTGCCCTGCTTTCAAGTCCTCTTGGCAGCCTTACCTCAGTATATTTTTGGACGATAGCTGTCATTTATAACTCTGCAGGTTTGTGAATTACAGTGCCCCTGAGCTCCTTTCTTCAACTCGCTTTCTTGTGAGCTGGCCGCAACACCGCAGGATGGCTTCAGGCCCTAATCTGCTACCGGCACGGCACACTGAGCCTTTGGTTATTTCCTCTTCCTGGTGGGAAATGAGAGTTAAATTTGCCCGTCCAGACACCTCCAGCTAGTCTCTCATTGGTTCTCCCTATTCCTGTTCATCTTCCGCAGAAATTGCAAACTGGGCCAAACAGGAGGTTAAAGGCGCTGACTCTCCAAGTGGGGAGAGTGTTAGTAAAGCGTCTGGAATGTTGCACCCGAGTACCAGGGGAGGAAAACTGAGACATATTTGAACACGTCTCCCGTTCACATGGTTGATCATACTCTGGGTTCCACATGTATGTTTTAGCTGAAGGAAGAATACCTTAAACCTGGAGAGTTGAGACCCGTGGAATGGGTACCATGCAATATGGCTTCAAAGGGTCTTCATTTGCTCACCGAACCTCTCCAATCCTATCACTGCTGCGTTTATGCCCCTGTACACACGCTTGATTCTCCTTTGGAGACATAGCAATCCATAGGTTTTAAGATACTTACTAGTCAGGTACATTCTTAGGCGTTTAATATGGGGTGTTGAGTCCATTTCGTTGAGCAAGGAGTAGCTCTTGTCTATTCCATATTTGGCTTAAGGAACTTTATCTGTGCTCATTTCAATCTCTGGTTTTATGCAGCACCCCAACTCACCTTTCCCCTTAAGCAAGCATAAGTTGGTTTTCTAAATTTGAGACCCTGTTCTGTTCTGTAATTCAGTTCCTGTGTAGCCAAGTTTACATTCCGTGTATTACTGATATCTTATGATGTTTCTTTTTCTGTGTGACTTATTTCAGTTAGAATCATCATACCTGAATCCACTCATTGTGCTGCTAAGGGCCTGATGACACAGATTTCATTGTTGAGTGATATTGCTTTGTAAGTAAATACCAGAACTTCTTTATCCATTTTTCACTTTCTGCGATGTTGAACTTGTACTGTAAACGAGGTTCTTGTAAACAGAGGCGTCCCAAACTTTGGGGTGGCTGTGTCTTTTTGATTTTAATTTCCCTAAGCTATAGGACCATAAGTGGCAGTGCCCTAGGCTCTGTTGCTTTGTTTTTTAGATGTTTCAGGAAACACCATACACTTCTCCCGAGTGTCTGTTGGCAATTTACATCCCGCCCATCAGCATAACAAGGCTCCCAGTTCTCCATGGCCTGTCCTGCCTTTCTGGATTTTACACTTTTTTCAGATGGCCCTTTTGACCGGGGGGAAGTGAGACTTCATTGTAGTGCAGATTTCCTTTGCAAGCTTGCTTGGTTGGCCAAAAAGGGCGTATGCGTTTTTTCCTGAATATATTCAGGAAAAAACGCATACGCCCTTTTTGGCCAAGTGCATCATTGTGGACGTTCTGCCTCTTTTCCTATGCTTTCAATGCAATTCCAGTCTACCTCCTGAAATTGGTTTCCTGCAATTCTGCCCCGCTTTCAAGTCCTCTTGGCAGCCTTACTTCAGTCTATTTTTGGACGATAGCTGTCATTTATAACTCTGCAGGTTTGTGAATTACAGTGCCCCTGAGCTCCTTTCTTCAACTCGCTTTCTTGTGACCTGGCCGCAACACCGCATGATGGCTTCAGGCCCTAATCTGGTTCCGGCACGGCACGCTGAGCCTTTGGTTATTTTCTCATCCTGGTGGGAAATGAGAGATAAATTTGCCCGTCCAGACACCTCCAGCTAGTCTCTCATTGGTTCTCGCTATTCCTGTTCATCTTCCGCAGAAATTGCAAACTGGGCCAAACAGGAGGTTAAAGGCGCTGACTCTCCAAGTGGGGAGAGTGTTAGTAAAGCGTCTGGAATGTTGCACCCGAGTACCAGGGGAGAAAAACTGAGACATATTTGAACACGTCTCCCGTTCACACGGTTGATCATACTCTGGGTTCCACCTGCATGTTTTAGCTGAAGGAAGAATACTTTAAACCTGCAGAGTTGAGACCCGTGGAATGGGTACCATGCAATATGACTTCAAAGGGTCTTCATTTGCTCACCGAACCTCTCCAATCCTATCACTCCTGCATTTATGCCCCTGTACACACGCCTGATTCTCTTTTGGAGACATAGCAATCCATAGGTTTTAAGATACTTACTAGTCAGGTACATTCTTAGGCGTTTAATATGGGGTGTTGAGTCCATTTCGTTGAGCAAGGAGTAGCTCTTGTCTATTCCATATTTGGCTTAAGGAACTTTATCTGTGCTCATTTCAATCTCTGGTTTTATGCAGCACCCCAACTCACCTTTCCCCTTAAGCAAGCATAAGTTGCTTTTCTAAATTTGAGACCCTGTTCTGTTTTGGAATTCAGTTCCTGTGTAGCCAAGTTTACATTCTGTGTATTAGTGGTATCTTATGATGTTTCTTTTTCTGTGTGACTTATTTCAGTTAGAATCATCGTACCTGAATCCACTCATTATGCTGCTACGGGCCTGATGACATAGATTTCATTGCTGAGTGATACTGCATTGTACGTAAGTACCACAAGTTCTTTATCCATTTTTCACTTTCTGTGATATTGAACTTGTACGGTAAACAAGGTTCTTGTAAACAGAGGCGTCCCAAACTTTGGGGTGGCTGTGTCTTTTTGATTTTAATTTCCCTAAGCTATAGGACCATAAGTGGCAGTGCCCTAGGCTCTGTTGCTTTGTTTTTTAGATGTTTCAGGAAACACCATACACTTCTCCCGAGTGTCTGTTGGCAATTTACATCCCGCCCATCAGCATAACAAGGCTCCCAGTTCTCCATGGCCTGTCCTGCCTTTCTGGATTTTACACTTTTTTCAGATGGCCCTTTTGACCGGGGGGAAGTGAGACTTCATTGTAGTGCAGATTTTCTTTGCAAGCTTGCTTGGTTGGCCAAAAAGGGCGTATGCGTTTTTTCCTGAATATATTCAGGAAAAAACGCATACGCCCTTTTTGGCCAAGTGCATCATTGTGGACGTTCTGCCTCTTTTCCTATGCTTTCAATGCAATTCCAGTCTACCTCCTGAAATCGGTTTCCTGCAATTCTGCCCTGCTTTCAAGTCCTCTTGGCAGCCTTACCTCAGTATATTTTTGGACGATAGCTGTCATTTATAACTCTGCAGGTTTGTGAATTACAGTGCCCCTGAGCTCCTTTCTTCAACTCGCTTTCTTGTGAGCTGGCCGCAACACCGCAGGATGGCTTCAGGCCCTAATCTGCTACCGGCACGGCACACTGAGCCTTTGGTTATTTCCTCTTCCTGGTGGGAAATGAGAGTTAAATTTGCCCGTCCAGACACCTCCAGCTAGTCTCTCATTGGTTCTCCCTATTCCTGTTCATCTTCCGCAGAAATTGCAAACTGGGCCAAACAGGAGGTTAAAGGCGCTGACTCTCCAAGTGGGGAGAGTGTTAGTAAAGCGTCTGGAATGTTGCACCCGAGTACCAGGGGAGGAAAACTGAGACATATTTGAACACGTCTCCCGTTCACATGGTTGATCATACTCTGGGTTCCACATGTATGTTTTAGCTGAAGGAAGAATACCTTAAACCTGGAGAGTTGAGACCCGTGGAATGGGTACCATGCAATATGGCTTCAAAGGGTCTTCATTTGCTCACCGAACCTCTCCAATCCTATCACTGCTGCGTTTATGCCCCTGTACACATGCTTGATTCTCTTTTGGAGACATAGCAATCCATAGGTTTTAAGATACTTACTAGTCAGGTACATTCTTAGGCGTTTAATATGGGGTGTTGAGTCCATTTCGTTGAGCAAGGAGTAGCTCTTGTCTATTCCATATTTGGCTTAAGGAACTTTATCTGTGCTCATTTCAATCTCTGGTTTTATGCAGCACCCCAACTCACCTTTCCCCTTAAGCAAGCATAAGTTGGTTTTCTAAATTTGAGACCCTGTTCTGTTCTGTAATTCAGTTCCTGTGTAGCCAAGTTTACATTCCGTGTATTAGTGATATCTTATGATGTTTATTTTTCTGTGTGACTTATTTCAGTTAGAATCATCGTACCTGAATCCACTCATTATGCTGCTACGGGCCTGATGACATAGATTTCATTGCTGAGTGATACTGCATTGTACGTAAGTACCACAAGTTCTTTATCCATTTTTCACTTTCTGTGATATTGAACTTGTACTGTAAACGAGGTTCTTGTAAACGGAGGCGTCCCAAACTTTGGGGTGGCTGTGTCTTTTTGATTTTAATTTCCCTAAGCTATAGGACCATAAGTGGAAGTGCCCTAGGCTCTGTTGCTTTGTTTTTTAGATGTTTCAGGAAACACCATACACTTCTCCCGAGTGGTTGTTGGCAATTTACATCCCGCCCATCAGCATAACAAGGCTCCCAGTTCTCCATGGCCTGTCCTGCCTTTCTGGATTTTACACTTTTTTCAGATGGCCCTTTTGACCGGGGGGAAGTGAGACTTCATTTTAGTGCAGATTTCCTTCGCAAGCTTGCTTGGTTGGCCAAAAAGGGCGTATGCGTTTTTTCCTGAATATATTCAGGAAAAAACGCATACGCCCTTTTTGGCCAAGTGCATCATTGTGGACGTTCTGCCTCTTTTCCTATGCTTTCAATGCAATTCCAGTCTACCTCCTGAAATCGGTTTCCTGCAATTCTGCCCCGCTTTCAAGTCCTCTTGGCAGCCTTACTTCAGTCTATTTTTGGACGATAGCTGTCATTTATAACTCTGCAGGTTTGTGAATTACAGTGCCCCTGAGCTCCTTTCTTCAATTCGCTTTCTTGTGACCTGGCCGCAACACCGCAGGATGGCTTCAGGCCCTAATCTGGTTCCGGCCCGGCACGCTGAGCCTTTGGTTATTTCCTCTTCCTGGTGGGAAATGAGAGTTAAATTTGCCCGTCCAGACACCTCCAGCTAGTCTCTCATTGGTTCTCACTATTCCTGTTCATCTTCCGCAGAAATTGCAAACTGGGCCAAACAGGAGGTTAAAGGCGCTGACTCTCCAAGTGGGGAGAGTGTTAGTAAAGCGTCTGGA
This sequence comes from Stenella coeruleoalba, assembly GCF_951394435.1. Classification (NCBI taxonomy): domain Eukaryota; kingdom Metazoa; phylum Chordata; class Mammalia; order Artiodactyla; family Delphinidae; genus Stenella; species Stenella coeruleoalba. Next base: position 554,848 of record NW_027645943.1, read on the forward strand.
ATGTTGCACCCGAGTACCAGGGGAGGAAAACTGAGACATATTTGAACACGTCTCCCGTTCACATGGTTGATCATACTTGGGTTCCACATGCATGTTTTAGCTGAAGGAAGAATACCTTAAACCTGGAGAGTTGAGACCCGTGGAATGGGTACCATGCAATATGACTTCAAAGGGTCTTCATTTGCTCACCGAACCTCTCCAATCCTATCACTGCTGCGTTTATGCCCCTGTACACATGCTTGATTCTCTTTCGGAGACATAGCAATCCATAGGTTTTAAGATACTTACTAGTCAGGTACATTCTTAGGCGTTTAATATGCGGTGTTGAGTCCATTTCGTTGAGCAAGGAGTAGCTCTTGTCTATTCCATATTTGACTTAAGGAACTTTATCTGTGCTCATTTCAATCTCTGGTTTTATGCAGCACCCCAACTCACCTTTACCCTTAAGCAAGCATAAGTTGGTTTTCTAAATTTGAGACCCTGTTCTGTTCTGTAATTCAGTTCCTGTGTAGCCAAGTTTACATTCCGTGTATTACTGATATCTTATGATGTTTCTTTTTCTGTGTGACTTACTTCAGTTAGAATCATCATACCTGAATCCACTCATTGTGCTGCTAAGGGCCTGATGACACAGATTTCATTGCTGAGTGATATTGCTTTGTAAGTAAATACCACAACTTCTTTATCCATTTTTCACTTTCTGTGATGTTGAACTTGTACTGTAAACGAGGTTCTTGTAAACAGAGGCGTCCCAAACTTTGGGGTGGCTGTGTCTTTTTGATTTTAATTTCCCTAAGCTATAGGACCATAAGTGGCAGTGCCCTAGGCTCTGTTGCTTTGTTTTTTAGATGTTTCAGGAAACACCATACACTTCTCCCGAGTGTCTGTTGGCAATTTACATCCCGCCCATCAGCATAACAAGGCTCCCAGTTCTCCATGGCCTGTCCTGCCTTTCTGGATTTTACACTTTTTTCAGATGGCCCTTTTGACCGGGGGGAAGTGAGACTTCATTGTAGTGCAGATTTTCTTTGCAAGCTTGCTTGGTTGGCCAAAAAGGGCGTATGCGTTTTTTCCTGAATATATTCAGGAAAAAACGCATACGCCCTTTTTGGCCAAGTGCATCATTGTGGACGTTCTGCCTCTTTTCCTATGCTTTCAATGCAATTCCAGTCTACCTCCTGAAATCGGTTTCCTGCAATTCTGCCCCGCTTTCAAGTCCTCTTGGCAGCCTTACCTCAGTATATTTTTGGACGATAGCTGTCATTTATAACTCTGCAGGTTTGTGAATTACAGTGCCCCTGAGCTCCTTTCTTCAACTCGCTTTCTTGTGAGCTGGCCGCAACACCGCAGGATGGCTTCAGGCCCTAATCTGGTTCCGGCCCGGCATGCTGAGCCTTTGGTTAATTCCTCTTCCTGGTGGGAAATGAGAGTTAAATTTGCCCGTCCAGACACCTCCAGCTAGTCTCTCATTGGTTCTCCCTATTCCTGTTCATCTTCCGCAGAAATTGCAAACTGGGCCAAACAGGAGGTTAAAGGGACTGACTCTCCAAGTGGGGAGAGTGTTAATAAAGCGTCTGGAATGTTGCACCCGAGTACCAGGGGAGGAAAACTGAGACATATTTGAACACGTCTCCCGTTCACATGGTTGATCATACTCTGGGTTCCACATGTATGTTTTAGCTGAAGGAAGAATACCTTAAACCTGGAGAGTTGAGACCCGTGGAATGGGTACCATGCAATATGGCTTCAAAGGGTCTTCATTTGCTCACCGAACCTCTCCAATCCTATCACTGCTGCGTTTATGCCCCTGTACACACGCTTGATTCTCTTTTGGAGACATAGCAATCCATAGGTTTTAAGATACTTACTAGTCAGGTACATTCTTAGGCGTTTAATATGGGGTGTTGAGTCCATTTCGTTGAGCAAGGAGTAGCTCTTGTCTATTCCATATTTGGCTTAAGGAACTTTATCTGTGCTCATTTCAATCTCTGGTTTTATGCAGCACCCCAACTCACCTTTCCCCTTAAGCAAGCATAAGTTGGTTTTCTAAATTTGAGACCCTGTTCTGTTCTGTAATTCAGTTCCTGTGTAGCCAAGTTTACATTCCGTGTATTAGTGATATCTTATGATGTTTATTTTTCTGTGTGACTTATTTCAGTTAGAATCATCGTACCTGAATCCACTCATTATGCTGCTACGGACCTGATGACATAGATTTCATTGCTGAGTGATACTGCATTGTACGTAAGTACCACAAGTTCTTTATCCATTTTTCACTTTCTGTGATATTGAACTTGTACTGTAAACGAGGTTCTTGTAAACGGAGGCGTCCCAAACTTTGGGGTGGCTGTGTCTTTTTGATTTTAATTTCCCTAAGCTATAGGACCATAAGTGGAAGTGCCCTAGGCTCTGTTGCTTTGTTTTTTAGATGTTTCAGGAAACACCATACACTTCTCCGGAGTGGTTGTTGGCAATTTACATCCCGCCCATCAGCATAACAAGGCTCCCAGTTCTCCATGGCCTGTCCTGCCTTTCTGGATTTTACACTTTTTTCAGATGGCCCTTTTGACCGGGGGGAAGTGAGACTTCATTGTAGTGCAGATTTCCTTCGCAAGCTTGCTTGGTTGGCCAAAAAGGGCGTATGCGTTTTTTCCTGAATATATTCAGGAAAAAACGCATACGCCCTTTTTGGCCAAGTGCATCATTGTGGACGTTCTGCCTCTTTTCCTATGCTTTCAATGCAATTCCAGTCTACCTCCTGAAATCGGTTTCCTGCAATTCTGCCCCGCTTTCAAGTCCTCTTGGCAGCCTTACTTCAGTCTATTTTTGGACGATAGCTGTCATTTATAACTCTACAGGTTTGTGAATTACAGTGCCCCTGAGCTCCTTTCTTCAACTCGCTTTCTTTTGAGCTGGCCGCAACACCGCAGGATGGCTTCAGGCCCTAATCTGGTTCCGGCCCGGCATGCTGAGCCTTTGGTTCATTCCTCTTCCTGGTGGGAAATGAGAGTTAAATTTGCCCGTCCAGACACCTCCAGCTAGCCTCTCATTGGTTCTCGCTATTCCTGTTCATCTTCCGCAGAAATTGCAAACTGGGCCAAACAGGAGGTTAAAGCGACTGACTCTCCAAGTGCGGAGAGTGTTAGTAAAGCGTCTGGAATGTTGCACACGAGTACCAGGGTACGAAAACTGAGACATATTTGAACACGTCTCCCGATCACATGGTTGATCATACTCTAGGTTCCACATGCATGTTTTAGCTGAAGGAAGAATACCTTAAACCTGGGTAGTTGAAACCCGTGGAATGGGTACCATGCAATATGACTTCAAAGGGTCTTCATTTGCTCACCGAACCTCTCCAATCCTATCACTGCTGCGTTTATGCCCCTGTACAGTTGCTTGATTCTCTTTCGGAGACATAGCAATCCATAGGTTTTAAGATACTTACTAGTCAGGTACATTCTTAGGCGTTTAATATGCGGTGTTGAGTCCATTTCATTGAGCAAGGAGTAGCTCTTGTCTATTCCATATTTGGCTTAAGGAACTTTATCTGTGCTCATTTCAATCTCTGGTTTTATGCAGCACCCCAACTCACCTTTACCCTTAAGCAAGCATAAGTTGGTTTTCTAAATTTGAGACCCTGTTCTGTTCTGTAATTCAGTTCCTGTGTAGCCAAGTTTACATTCCGTGTATTACTGATATCTTATGATGTTTCTTTTTCTGTGTGACTTACTTCAGTTAGAATCATCATACCTGAATCCACTCATTGTGCTGCTAAGGGCCTGATGACACAGATTTCATTGCTGAGTGATATTGCTTTGTAAGTAAATACCACAACTTCTTTATCCATTTTTCACTTTCTGTGATGTTGAACTTGTACTGTAAACGAGGTTCTTGTAAACAGAGGCGTCCCAAACTTTGGGGTGGCTGTGTCTTTTTGATTTTAATTTCCCTAAGCTATAGGACCATAAGTGGCAGTGCCCTAGGCTCTGTTGCTCTGTTTTTTAGATGTTTCAGGAAACACCATACACTTCTCCCGAGTGTCTGTTGGCAATTTACATCCCGCCCATCAGCATAACAAGGCTCCCAGTTCTCCATGGCCTGTCCTGCCTTTCTGGATTTTACACTTTTTTCAGATGGCCCTTTTGACCGGGGGGAAGTGAGACTTCATTGTAGTGCAGATTTCCTTTTCAAGCTTGCTTGGTTGGCCAAAAAGGGCGTATGCGTTTTTTCCTGAATATATTCAGGAAAAAACGCATACGCCCTTTTTGGCCAAGTGCATCATTGTGGACGTTCTGCCTCTTTTCCTATGCTTTCAATGCAATTCCAGTCTACCTCCTGAAATCGGTTTCCTGCAATTCTGCCCCGCTTTCAAGTCCTCTTGGCAGCCTTACTTCAGTCTATTTTTGGACGATAGCTGTCATTTATAACTCTGCAGGTTTGTGAATTACAGTGCCCCTGAGCTCCTTTCTTCAACTCGCTTTCTTTTGAGCTGGCCGAAACACCGCAGGATGGCTGCAGGCCCTAATCTGGTTCCGGTACGGCACGCTGAGACTTTGGTTATTTCCTCTTCCTGGTGGGAAATGAGAGTTAAATTTGCCCGTCCAGACACCTCCACCTAGTCTCTCATTGGTTCTCGCTATTCCTGTTCATCTTCCGCAGAAATTGCAAACTGGGCCAAACAGGAGGTTAAAGGCGCTGACTCTCCAAGTGGGGAGAGTGTTAGTAAAGCGTCTGGAATGTTGCACCCGAGTACCAGGGGAGGAAAATTGAGACATATTTGAACACGTCTCCCGTTCACATGGTTGATCATACTTGGGTTCCACATGCATGTTTTAGCTGAAGGAAGAATACCTTAAACCTGGAGAGTTGAGACCCGTGGAATGGGTACCATGCAATATGACTTCAAAGGGTCTTCATTTGCTCACCGAACCTCTCCAATCCTATCACTGCTGCGTTTATGCCCCTGTACACATGCTTGATTCTCTTTCGGAGACATAGCAATCCATAGGTTTTAAGATACTTACTAGTCAGGTACATTCTTAGGCGTTTAATATGCGGTGTTGAGTCCATTTCGTTGAGCAAGGAGTAGCTCTTGTCTATTCCATATTTGACTTAAGGAACTTTATCTGTGCTCATTTCAATCTCTGGTTTTATGCAGCACCCCAACTCACCTTTACCCTTAAGCAAGCATAAGTTGGTTTTCTAAATTTGAGACCCTGTTCTGTTCTGTAATTCAGTTCCTGTGTAGCCAAGTTTACATTCCGTGTATTACTGATATCTTATGATGTTTCTTTTTCTGTGTGACTTACTTCAGTTAGAATCATCATACCTGAATCCACTCATTGTGCTGCTAAGGGCCTGATGACACAGATTTCATTGCTGAGTGATATTGCTTTGTAAGTAAATACCACAACTTCTTTATCCATTTTTCACTTTCTGCGATGTTGAACTTGTACTGTAAACGAGGTTCTTGTAAACAGAGGCGTCCCAAACTTTGGGGTGGCTGTGTCTTTTTGATTTTAATTTCCCTAAGCTATAGGACCATAAGTGGAAGTGCCCTAGGCTCTGTTGCTTTGTTTTTTAGATGTTTCAGGAAACACCATACACTTCTCCCGAGTGGTTGTTGGCAATTTACATCCCGCCCATCAGCATAACAAGGCTCCCAGTTCTCCATGGCCTGTCCTGCCTTTCTGGATTTTACACTTTTTTCAGATGGCCCTTTTGACCGGGGGGAAGTGAGACTTCATTGTAGTGCAGATTTCCTTTGCAAGCTTGCTTGGTTGGCCAAAAAGGGCGTATGCGTTTTTTCCTGAATATATTCAGGAAAAAACGCATACGCCCTTTTTGGCCAAGTGCATCATTGTGGACGTTCTGCCTCTTTTCCTATGCTTTCAATGCAATTCCAGTCTACCTCCTGAAATCGGTTTCCTGCAATTCTGCCCCGCTTTCAAGTCCTCTTGGCAGCCTTACTTCAGTCTATTTTTGGACGATAGCTGTCATTTATAACTCTGCAGGTTTGTGAATTACAGTGCCCCTGAGCTCCTTTCTTCAACTCGCTTTCTTTTGAGCTGGCCGCAACACCGCAGGATGGCTTCAGGCCCTAATCTGGTTCCGGCCCGGCATGCTGAGCCTTTGGTTAATTCCTCTTCCTGGTGGGAAATGAGAGTTAAATTTGCCCGTCCAGACACCTCCAGCTAGTCTCTCATTGGTTCTCGCTATTCCTGTTCATCTTCCACAGAAATTGCAAACTGGGCCAAACAGGAGGTTAAAGGCGCTGACTCTCCAAGTGGGGAGAGTGTTAGTAAAGCGTCTGGAATGTTGCACCCGAGTACCAGGGGAGGAAAACTGAGACATATGTGAACACGTCTCCCGTTCACATGGTTGATCATACTCTGGGTTCCACATGCATGTTTTAGCTGTAGGAAGAATACCTTAAACCTGGAGAGTTGAGACGCGTGGAATGGGTACCATGCAATATGACTTCAAAGGGTCTTCATTTGCTCACCGAACCTCTCCAATCCTATCACTGCTGCGTTTATGCCCCTGTACACACGCTTGATTCTCTTTTGGAGACATAGCAATCCATAGGTTTTAAGATACTTACTAGTCAGGTACATTCTTAGGCGTTTAATATGGGGTGTTGAGTCCATTTCGTTGAGCAAGGAGTAGCTCTTGTCTATTCCATATTTGGCTTAAGGAACTTTATCTGTGCTCATTTCAATCTCTGGTTTTATGCAGCACCCCAACTCACCTTTCCCCTTAAGCAAGCATAAGTTGGTTTTCTAAATTTGAGACCCTGTTCTGTTCTGTAATTCAGTTCCTGTGTAGCCAAGTTTACATTCCGTGTATTAGTGATATCTTATGATGTTTCTTTTTCTGTGTGACTTATTTCAGTTAGAATCATCGTACCTGAATCCACTCATTATGCTGCTACGGGCCTGATGACATAGATTTCATTGCTGAGTGATACTGCATTGTACGTAAGTACCACAAGTTCTTTATCCATTTTTCACTTTCTTTGATATTGAACTTGTACTGTAAAGGAGGTTCTTGTAAACGGAGGCGTCCCAAACTTTGGGGTGGCTGTGTCTTTTTGATTTTAATTTCCCTAAGCTATAGGACCATAAGTGGAAGTGCCCTAGGCTCTGTTGCTTTGTTTTTTAGATGTTTCAGGAAACACCATACACTTCTCCCGAGTGGTTGTTGGCAATTTACATCCCGCCCATCAGCATAACAAGGCTCCCAGTTCTCCATGGCCTGTCCTGCCTTTCTGGATTTTACACTTTTTTCAGATGGCCCTTTTGACTGGGGGGAAGTGAGACTTCATTGTAGTGCAGATTTCCTTTGCAAGCTTGCTTGGTTGGCCAAAAAGTGCGTATGGGTTTTTTCCTGAATATATTCAGGAAAAAACGCATACGCCCTTTTTGGCCAAGTGCATCATTGTGGACGTTCTGCCTCTTTTCCTATGCTTTCAATGCAATTCCAGTCTACCTCCTGAAATCGGTTTCCTGCAATTCTGCCCCGCTTTCAAGTCCTCTTGGCAGCCTTACTTCAGTCTATTTTTGGACGATAGCTGTCATTTATAACTCTGCAGGTTTGTGAATTACAGTGCCCCTGAGTTCCTTTCTTCAACTCGCTTTCTTGTGACCTGGCCGCAACACCGCAGGATGGCTTCAGGCCCTAATCTGGTTCCGGCCCGGCACGCTGAGCCTTTGGTTATTTCCTCTTCCTGGTGGGAAATGAGAGTTAAATTTGCCCGTCCAGACACCTCCGGCTAGTCTCTCATTGGTTCTCGCTATTCCTGTTCATCTTCCGCAGAAATTGCAAACTGGGCCAAACAGGAGGTTAAAGGCGCTGACTCTCCAAGTGGGGAGAGTGTTAGTAAAGCGTCTGGAATGTTGCACCCGAGTACCAGGGGAGGAAAACTGAGACATATTTGAACACGTCTCCCGTTCACATGGTTGATCATACTCTGGGTTCCACATGCAGGTTTTAGCTGAAGGAAGAATACCTTAAACCTGGAGAGTTGAGACCCGTGTAATGGGTACCATGCAATATGACTTCAAAGGGTCTTCATTTGCTCACCGAACCTCTCCAATCCTATCACTGCTGCGTTTATGCCCCTGTACACATGCTTGATTCTCTTTCGGAGACATAGCAATCCATAGGTTTTAAGATACTTACTAGTCAGGTACATTCTTAGGCGTTTAATATGCGGTGTTGAGTCCATTTCGTTGAGCAAGGAGTAGCTCTTGTCTATTCCATATTTGACTTAAGGAACTTTATCTGTGCTCATTTCAATCTCTGGTTTTATGCAGCACCCCAACTCACCTTTACCCTTAAGCAAGCATAAGTTGGTTTTCTAAATTTGAGACCCTGTTCTGTTCTGTAATTCAGTTCCTGTGTAGCCAAGTTTACATTCCGTGTATTACTGATATCTTATGATGTTTCTTTTTCTGTGTGACTTACTTCAGTTAGAATCATCATACCTGAATCCACTCATTGTGCTGCTAAGGGCCTGATGACACAGATTTCATTGCTGAGTGATATTGCTTTGTAAGTAAATACCACAACTTCTTTATCCATTTTTCACTTTCTGCGATGTTGAACTTGTACTGTAAACGAGGTTCTTGTAAACAGAGGCGTCCCAAACTTTGGGGTGGCTGTGTCTTTTTGATTTTAATTTCCCTAAGCTATAGGACCATAAGTGGCAGTGCCCTAGGCTCTGTTGCTTTGTTTTTTAGATGTTTCAGGAAACACCATACACTTATCCCGAGTGTCTGTTGGCAATTTACATCCCGCCCATCAGCATAACAAGGCTCCCAGTTCTCCATGGCCTGTCCTGCCTTTCTGGATTTTACACTTTTTTCAGATGGCCCTTTTGACCGGGGGGAAGTGAGACTTCATTGTAGTGCAGATTTCCTTTGCAAGCTTGCTTGGTTGGCCAAAAAGGGCGTATGCGTTTTTTCCTGAATATATTCAGGAAAAAACGCATACGCCCTTTTTGGCCAAGTGCATCATTGTGGAAGTTCTGCCTCTTTTCCTATGCTTTCAGTGCAATTCCAGTCTACCTCCTGAAATCGGTTTCCTGCAATTCTGCCCCGCTTTCAAGTCCTCTTGGCAGCCTTACTTCAGTCTATTTTTGGATGATAGCTGTCATTTATAACTCTGCAGGTTTGTGAAATACAGTGCCCCTGAGCTCCTTTCTTCAACTCGCTTTCTTGTGACCTGGCCGCAACACCGCAGGATGGCTTCAGGCCCTAATCTGGTTCCGGCCCGGCATGCTGAGCCTTTGGTTAATTCCTCTTCCTGGTGGGAAATGAGAGTTAAATTTGCCCGTCCAGACACCTCCAGCTAGTCTCTCATTGGTTCTCGCTATTCCTGTTCATCTTCCGCAGAAATTGCAAACTGGGCCAAACAGGAGGTTAAAGGCGCTGACTCTCCAAGTGGGGAGAGTGTTAGTAAAGCGTCTGGAATGTTGCACCCGAGTACCAGGGGAGGAAAACTGAGACATATTTGAACACGTCTCCCGTTCACATGGTTGATCATACTTGGGTTCCACATGCATGTTTTAGCTGAAGGAAGAATACCTTAAACCTGGAGAGTTGAGACCCGTGTAATGGGTACCATGCAATATGACTTCAAAGGGTCTTCATTTGCTCACCGAACCTCTCCAATCCTATCACTGCTGCGTTTATGCCCCTGTACACATGCTTGATTCTCTTTCGGAGACATAGCAATCCATAGGTTTTAAGATACTTACTAGTCAGGTACATTCTTAGGCGTTTAATATGCGGTGTTGAGTCCATTTCGTTGAGCAAGGAGTAGCTCTTGTCTATTCCATATTTGACTTAAGGAACTTTATCTGTGCTCATTTCAATCTCTGGTTTTATGCAGCACCCCAACTCACCTTTACCCTTAAGCAAGCATAAGTTGGTTTTCTAAATTTGAGACCCTGTTCTGTTCTGTAATTCAGTTCCTGTGTAGCCAAGTTTACATTCCGTGTATTACTGATATCTTATGATGTTTCTTTTTCTGTGTGACTTACTTCAGTTAGAATCATCATACCTGAATCCACTCATTGTGCTGCTAAGGGCCTGATGACACAGATTTCATTGCTGAGTGATATTGCTTTGTAAGTAAATACCACAACTTCTTTATCCATTTTTCACTTTCTGCGATGTTGAACTTGTACTGTAAAGGAGGTTCTTGTAAACAGAGGCGTCCCAAACTTTGGGGTGGCTGTGTCTTTTTGATTTTAATTTCTCTAAGCTATAGGACCATAAGTGGCAGTGCCCTAGGCTCTGTTGCTTTGTTTTTTAGATGTTTCAGGAAACACCATACACTTCTCCCGAGTGTCTGTTGGCAATTTACATCCCGCCCATCAGCATAACAAGGCTCCCAGTTCTCCATGGCCTGTCCTGCCTTTCTGGATTTTACACTTTTTTCAGATGGCCCTTTTGACCAGGGGGAAGTGAGACTTCATTGTAGTGCAGATTTCCTTTCCAAGCTTGCTTGGTTGGCCAAAAAGGGCGTATGCGTTTTTTCCTGAATATATTCAGGAAAAAACGCATACGCCCTTTTTGGCCAAGTGCATCATTGTGGACGTTCTGCCTCTTTTCCTATGCTTTCAGTGCAATTCCAGTCTACCTCCTGAAATCGGTTTCCTGCAATTCTGCCCCGCTTTCAAGTCCTCTTGGCAGCCTTACTTCAGTCTATTTTTGGACGATAGCTGTCATTTATAACTCTGCAGGTTTGTGAATTACAGTGCCCCTGAGCTCCTTTCTTCAACTCGCTTTCTTGTGACCTGGCCGCAACACCGCAGGATGGCTTCAGGCCCTAATCTGGTTCCGGCCCGGCATGCTGAGCCTTTGGTTAATTCCTCTTCCTGGTGGGAAATGAGAGTTAAATTTGCCCGTCCAGACACCTCCAGCTAGCCTCTCATTGGTTCTCGCTATTCCTGTTCATCTTCCGCAGAAATTGCAAACTGGGCCAAACAGGAGGTTAAAGGCGCTGACTCTCCAAGTGGGGAGAGTGTTAGTAAAGCGTCTGGAATGTTGCACCCGAGTACCAGGGGAGGAAAACTGAGACATATTTGAACACGTCTCCCGTTCACATGGTTGATCATACTTGGGTTCCACATGCATGTTTTAGCTGAAGGAAGAATACCTTAAACCTGGAGAGTTGAGACCCGTGTAATGGGTACCATGCAATATGACTTCAAAGGGTCTTCATTTGCTCACCGAACCTCTCCAATCCTATCACTGCTGCGTTTATGCCCCTGTACACATGCTTGATTCTCTTTCGGAGACATAGCAATCCATAGGTTTTAAGATACTTACTAGTCAGGTACATTCTTAGGCGTTTAATATGCGGTGTTGAGTCCATTTCGTTGAGCAAGGAGTAGCTCTTGTCTATTCCATATTTGACTTAAGGAACTTTATCTGTGCTCATTTCAATCTCTGGTTTTATGCAGCACCCCAACTCACCTTTACCCTTAAGCAAGCATAAGTTGGTTTTCTAAATTTGAGACCCTGTTCTGTTCTGTAATTCAGTTCCTGTGTAGCCAAGATTACATTCCGTGTATTACTGATATCTTATGATGTTTCTTTTTCTGTGTGACTTACTTCAGTTAGAATCATCATACCTGAATCCACTCATTGTGCTGCTAAGGGCCTGATGACACAGATTTCATTGCTGAGTGATATTGCTTTGTAAGTAAATACCACAACTTCTTTATCCATTTTTCACTTTCTGCGATGTTGAACTTGTACTGTAAACGAGGTTCTTGTAAACAGAGGCGTCCCAAACTTTGGGGTGGCTGTGTCTTTTTGATTTTAATTTCCCTAATCTATAGGACCATAAGTGGCAGTGCCCTAGGCTCTGTTGCTTTGTTTTTTAGATGTTTCAGGAAACACGATACACTTCTCCCGAGTGTCTGTTGGCAATTTACATCCCGCCCATCAGCATAACAAGGCTCCCAGTTCTCCATGGCCTGTCCTGCCTTTCTGGATTTTACACTTTTTTCAGATGGCCCTTTTGACCGGGGGGAAGTGAGACTTCATTGTAGTGCAGATTTCCTTTGCAAGCTTGCTTGGTTGGCCAAAAAGGGCGTATGCGTTTTTTCCTGAATATATTCAGGAAAAAACGCATACGCCCTTTTTGGCCAAGTGCATCATTGTGGACGTTCTGCCTCTTTTCCTATGCTTTCAATGCAATTCCAGTCTACCTCCTGAAATCGGTTTCCTGCAATTCTGCCCCGCTTTCAAGTCCTCTTGGCAGCCTTACTTCAGTCTATTTTTGGACGATAGCTGTCATTTATAACTCTGCAGGTTTGTGAATTACAGTGCCCCTGAGCTCCTTTCTTCAACTCGCTTTCTTTTGAGCTGGCCGCAACACCGCAGGATGGCTTCAGGCCCTAATCTGGTTCCGGCCCGGCATGCTGAGCCTTTGGTTATTTCCTCTTCCTGGTGGGAAATGAGAGTTAAATTTGCCCGTCCAGACACCTCCAGCTAGCCTCTCATTGGTTCTCGCTATTCCTGTTCATCTTCCGCAGAAATTGCAAACTGGGCCAAACAGGAGGTTAAAGGGACTGACTCTCCAAGTGGGGAGAGTGTTAGTAAAGCGTCTGGAATGTTGCACCCGAGTACCAGGGGAGGAAAACTGAGACATATTTGAACACGTCTCCCGATCACATGGTTGATCATACTCTAGGTTCCACATGCATGTTTTAGCTGAAGGAAGAATACCTTAAACCTGGGTAGTTGAAACCCGTGGAATGGATCCCATGCAATATGACTTCAAAGGGTCTTCATTTGCTCACCGAACCTCTCCAATCCTATCACTGCTGCGTTTATGCCCCTGTACACATGCTTGATTCTCTTTCGGAGACATAGCAATCCATAGGTTTTAAGATACTTACTAGTCAGGTACATTCTTAGGCGTTTAATATGCGGTGTTGAGTCCATTTCGTTGAGCAAGGAGTAGCTCTTGTCTATTCCATATTTGACTTAAGGAACTTTATCTGTGCTCATTTCAATCTCTGGTTTTATGCAGCACCCCAACTCACCTTTACCCTTAAGCAAGCATAAGTTGGTTTTCTAAATTTGAGACCCTGTTCTGTTCTGTAATTCAGTTCCTTTGTAGCCAAGTTTACATTCCGTGTATTACTGATATCTTATGATGTTTCTTTTTCTGTGTGACTTACTTCAGTTAGAATCATCATACCTGAATCCACTCATTGTGCTGCTAAGGGCCTGATGACACAGATTTCATTGCTGAGTGATATTGCTTTGTAAGTAAATACCACAACTTCTTTATCCATTTTTCACTTTCTGCGATGTTGAACTTGTACTGTAAACGAGGTTCTTGTAAACAGAGGCGTCCCAAACTTTGGGGTGGCTGTGTCTTTTTGATTTTAATTTCCCTAAGCTATAGGACCATAAGTGGCAGTGCCCTAGGCTCTGTTGCTTTGTTTTTTAGATGTTTCAGGAAACACCATACACTTCTCCCGAGTGTCTGTTGGCAATTTACATCCCGCCCATCAGCATAACAAGGCTCCCAGTTCTCCATGGCCTGTCCTGCCTTTCTGGATTTTACACATTTTTCAGATGGCCCTTTTGACCGGGGGGAAGTGAGACTTCATTGTAGTGCAGATTTCCTTTGCAAGCTTGCTTGGTTGGTCAAAAAGGGCGTATGCATTTTTTCCTGAATATATTCAGGATAAAACGCATACGCCCTTTTTGGCCAAGTGCATCATTGTGGACGTTCTGCCTCTTTTCCTATGCTTTCAATGCAATTCCAGTCTACCTCCTGAAATCGGTTTCCTGCAATGCTGCCCCGCTTTCAAGTCCTCTTGACAGCCTTACTTCAGTCTATTTTTGGACGATAGCTGTCATTTATAACTCTGCAGGTTTGTGAATTACAGTGCCCCTGAGCTCCTTTCTTCAACTCGCTTTCTTTTGAGCTGGCCGCAACACCGCAGGATGGCTTCAGGCCCTAATCTGGTTCCGTTACGGCGCGCTGAGACTTTGGTTATTTCCTCTTCCTGGTGGGAAATGAGAGTTAAATTTGCCCGTCCAGACACCTCCAGCTAGCCTCTCATTGGTTCTCGCTATTCCTGTTCATCTTCCGCAGAAATTGCAAACTGGGCCAAACAGGAGGTTAAAGGCGCTGACTCTCCAAGTGGGGAGAGTGTTAGTAAAGCATCTGGAATGTTGCACCCGAGTACCAGGGGAGGAAAACTGAGACATATTTGAACACATCTCCCGTTCACATGGTTGATCATACTTGGGTTCCACATGCATGTTTTAGCTGAAGGAAGAATACCTTAAACCTGGAGAGTTGAGACCCGTGTAATGGGTACCATGCAATATGACTTCAAAGGGTCTTCATTTCTCACCGAACCTCTCCAATCCTATCACTGCTGCGTTTATGCCCCTGTACACATGCTTGATTCTCTTTCGGAGACATAGCAATCCATAGGTTTTAAGATACTTACTAGTCAGGTACATTCTTAGGCGTTTAATATGCGGTGTTGAGTCCATTTCGTTGAGCAAGGAGTAGCTCTTGTCTATTCCATATTTGACTTAAGGAACTTTATCTGTGCTCATTTCAATCTCTGGTTTTATGCAGCACCCCAACTCACCTTTACCCTTAAGCAAGCATAAGTTGGTTTTCTAAATTTGAGACCCTGTTCTGTTCTGTAATTCAGTTCCTGTGTAGCCAAGTTTACATTCCGTGTATTACTGATATCTTATGATGTTTCTTTTTCTGTGTGACTTACTTCAGTTAGAATCATCATACCTGAATCCACTCATTGTGCTGCTAAGGGCCTGATGACACAGATTTCATTGCTGAGTGATATTGCTTTGTAAGTAAATACCACAACTTCTTTATCCATTTTTCACTTTCTGCGATGTTGAACTTGTACTGTAAACAAGGTTCTTGTAAACAGAGGCGTCCCAAACTTTGGGGTGGCTGTGTCTTTTTGATTTTAATTTCCCTAAGCTATAGGACCATAAGTGGCAGTGCCCTAGGCTCTGTTGCTTTGTTTTTTAGATGTTTCAGGAAACACCATACACTTCTCCCGAGTGTCTGTTGGCAATTTACATCCCGCCCATCAGCATAACAAGGCTCCCAGTTCTCCATGGCCTGTCCTGCCTTTCTGGATTTTACACTTTTTTCAGATGGCCCTTTTGACCGGGGGGAAGTGAGACTTCATTGTAGTGCAGATTTCCTTTGCAAGCTTGCTTGGTTGGCCAAAAAGGGCGTATGCGTTTTTTCCTGAATATATTCAGGAAAAAACGCATACGCCCTTTTTGGCCAAGTGCATCATTGTGGACGTTCTGCCTCTTTTCCTATGCTTTCAATGCAATTCCAGTCTACCTCCTGAAATCGGTTTCCTGCAATTCTGCCCCGCTTTCAAGTCCTCTTGGCAGCCTTACTTCAGTCTATTTTTGGACGATAGCTGTCATTTATAACTCTGCAGGTTTGTGAATTACAGTGCCCCTGAGCTCCTTTCTTCAACTCGCTTTCTTTTGAGCTGGCCGCAACACCGCAGGATGGCTTCAGGCCCTAATCTGGTTCCGGTACGGCACGCTGAGCCTTTGGTTATTTCCTATTCCTGGTGGGAAATGAGAGTTAAATTTGCCCGTCCAGACACCTCCAGCTAGCCTCTCATTGGTTCTCGCTATTCCTGTTCATCTTCCGCAGAAATTGCAAACTGGGCCAAACAGGAGGTTAAAGGCGCTGACTCTCCAAGTGGGGAGAGTGTTAGTAAAGCGTCTGGAATGTTGCACCCGAGTACCAGGGGAGGAAAACTGAGACATATTTGAACACGTCTCCCGTTCACATGGTTGATCATACTTGGGTTCCACATGCATGTTTTAGCTGAAGGAAGAATACCTTAAACCTGGAGAGTTGAGACCCGTGTAATGGGTACCATGCAATATGACTTCAAAGGGTCTTCATTTGCTCACCGAACCTCTCCAATCCTATCACTGCTGCGTTTATGCCCCTGTACACATGCTTGATTCTCTTTCGGAGACATAGCAATCCATAGGTTTTAAGATACTTACTAGTCAGGTACATTCTTAGGCGTTTAATATGCGGTGTTGAGTCCATTTCGTTGAGCAAGGAGTAGCTCTTGTCTATTCCATATTTGACTTAAGGAACTTTATCTGTGCTCATTTCAATCTCTGGTTTTATGCAGCACCCCAACTCACCTTTACCCTTAAGCAAGCATAAGTTGGTTTTCTAAATTTGAGACCCTGTTCTGTTCTGTAATTCAGTTCCTGTGTAGCCAAGTTTACATTCCGTGTATTACTGATATCTTATGATGTTTCTTTTTCTGTGTGACTTACTTCAGTTAGAATCATCATACCTGAATCCACTCATTGTGCTGCTAAGGGCCTGATGACACAGATTTCATTGCTGAGTGATATTGCTTTGTAAGTAAATACCACAACTTCTTTATCCATTTTTCACTTTCTGCGATGTTGAACTTGTACTGTAAAGGAGGTTCTTGTAAACAGAGGCGTCCCAAACTTTGGGGTGGCTGTGTCTTTTTGATTTTAATTTCTCTAAGCTATAGGACCATAAGTGGCAGTGCCCTAGGCTCTGTTGCTTTGTTTTTTAGATGTTTCAGGAAACACCATACACTTCTCCCGAGTGTCTGTTGGCAATTTACATCCCGCCCATCAGCATAACAAGGCTCCCAGTTCTCCATGGCCTGTCCTGCCTTTCTGGATTTTACACTTTTTTCAGATGGCCCTTTTGACCAGGGGGAAGTGAGACTTCATTGTAGTGCAGATTTCCTTTCCAAGCTTGCTTGGTTGGCCAAAAAGGGCGTATGCGTTTTTTCCTGAATATATTCAGGAAAAAACGCATACGCCCTTTTTGGCCAAGTGCATCATTGTGGACGTTCTGCCTCTTTTCCTATGCTTTCAGTGCAATTCCAGTCTACCTCCTGAAATCGGTTTCCTGCAATTCTGCCCCGCTTTCAAGTCCTCTTGGCAGCCTTACTTCAGTCTATTTTTGGACGATAGCTGTCATTTATAACTCTGCAGGTTTGTGAATTACAGTGCCCCTGAGCTCCTTTCTTCAACTCGCTTTCTTGTGACCTGGCCGCAACACCGCAGGATGGCTTCAGGCCCTAATCTGGTTCCGGCCCGGCATGCTGAGCCTTTGGTTAATTCCTCTTCCTGGTGGGAAATGAGAGTTAAATTTGCCCGTCCAGACACCTCCAGCTAGCCTCTCATTGGTTCTCGC
The DNA here is from genome assembly GCF_951394435.1 of Stenella coeruleoalba. Classification (NCBI taxonomy): domain Eukaryota; kingdom Metazoa; phylum Chordata; class Mammalia; order Artiodactyla; family Delphinidae; genus Stenella; species Stenella coeruleoalba. The sequence continues at coordinate 572,122 of NW_027645943.1, forward strand.
TATTCCTGTTCATCTTCCGCAGAAATTGCAAACTGGGCCAAACAGGAGGTTAAAGGCGCTGACTCTCCAAGTGGGGAGAGTGTTAGTAAAGCGTCTGGAATGTTGCACCCGAGTACCAGGGGAGGAAAACTGAGACATATTTGAACACGTCTCCCGTTCACATGGTTGATCATACTTGGGTTCCACATGCATGTTTTAGCTGAAGGAAGAATACCTTAAACCTGGAGAGTTGAGACCCGTGTAATGGGTACCATGCAATATGACTTCAAAGGGTCTTCATTTGCTCACCGAACCTCTCCAATCCTATCACTGCTGCGTTTATGCCCCTGTACACATGCTTGATTCTCTTTCGGAGACATAGCAATCCATAGGTTTTAAGATACTTACTAGTCAGGTACATTCTTAGGCGTTTAATATGCGGTGTTGAGTCCATTTCGTTGAGCAAGGAGTAGCTCTTGTCTATTCCATATTTGACTTAAGGAACTTTATCTGTGCTCATTTCAATCTCTGGTTTTATGCAGCACCCCAACTCACCTTTACCCTTAAGCAAGCATAAGTTGGTTTTCTAAATTTGAGACCCTGTTCTGTTCTGTAATTCAGTTCCTGTGTAGCCAAGATTACATTCCGTGTATTACTGATATCTTATGATGTTTCTTTTTCTGTGTGACTTACTTCAGTTAGAATCATCATACCTGAATCCACTCATTGTGCTGCTAAGGGCCTGATGACACAGATTTCATTGCTGAGTGATATTGCTTTGTAAGTAAATACCACAACTTCTTTATCCATTTTTCACTTTCTGCGATGTTGAACTTGTACTGTAAACGAGGTTCTTGTAAACAGAGGCGTCCCAAACTTTGGGGTGGCTGTGTCTTTTTGATTTTAATTTCCCTAATCTATAGGACCATAAGTGGCAGTGCCCTAGGCTCTGTTGCTTTGTTTTTTAGATGTTTCAGGAAACACGATACACTTCTCCCGAGTGTCTGTTGGCAATTTACATCCCGCCCATCAGCATAACAAGGCTCCCAGTTCTCCATGGCCTGTCCTGCCTTTCTGGATTTTACACTTTTTTCAGATGGCCCTTTTGACCGGGGGGAAGTGAGACTTCATTGTAGTGCAGATTTCCTTTGCAAGCTTGCTTGGTTGGCCAAAAAGGGCGTATGCGTTTTTTCCTGAATATATTCAGGAAAAAACGCATACGCCCTTTTTGGCCAAGTGCATCATTGTGGACGTTCTGCCTCTTTTCCTATGCTTTCAATGCAATTCCAGTCTACCTCCTGAAATCGGTTTCCTGCAATTCTGCCCCGCTTTCAAGTCCTCTTGGCAGCCTTACTTCAGTCTATTTTTGGACGATAGCTGTCATTTATAACTCTGCAGGTTTGTGAATTACAGTGCCCCTGAGCTCCTTTCTTCAACTCGCTTTCTTTTGAGCTGGCCGCAACACCGCAGGATGGCTTCAGGCCCTAATCTGGTTCCGGCCCGGCATGCTGAGCCTTTGGTTATTTCCTCTTCCTGGTGGGAAATGAGAGTTAAATTTGCCCGTCCAGACACCTCCAGCTAGCCTCTCATTGGTTCTCGCTATTCCTGTTCATCTTCCGCAGAAATTGCAAACTGGGCCAAACAGGAGGTTAAAGGGACTGACTCTCCAAGTGGGGAGAGTGTTAGTAAAGCGTCTGGAATGTTGCACCCGAGTACCAGGGGAGGAAAACTGAGACATATTTGAACACGTCTCCCGATCACATGGTTGATCATACTCTAGGTTCCACATGCATGTTTTAGCTGAAGGAAGAATACCTTAAACCTGGGTAGTTGAAACCCGTGGAATGGATCCCATGCAATATGACTTCAAAGGGTCTTCATTTGCTCACCGAACCTCTCCAATCCTATCACTGCTGCGTTTATGCCCCTGTACACATGCTTGATTCTCTTTCGGAGACATAGCAATCCATAGGTTTTAAGATACTTACTAGTCAGGTACATTCTTAGGCGTTTAATATGCGGTGTTGAGTCCATTTCGTTGAGCAAGGAGTAGCTCTTGTCTATTCCATATTTGACTTAAGGAACTTTATCTGTGCTCATTTCAATCTCTGGTTTTATGCAGCACCCCAACTCACCTTTACCCTTAAGCAAGCATAAGTTGGTTTTCTAAATTTGAGACCCTGTTCTGTTCTGTAATTCAGTTCCTTTGTAGCCAAGTTTACATTCCGTGTATTACTGATATCTTATGATGTTTCTTTTTCTGTGTGACTTACTTCAGTTAGAATCATCATACCTGAATCCACTCATTGTGCTGCTAAGGGCCTGATGACACAGATTTCATTGCTGAGTGATATTGCTTTGTAAGTAAATACCACAACTTCTTTATCCATTTTTCACTTTCTGCGATGTTGAACTTGTACTGTAAACGAGGTTCTTGTAAACAGAGGCGTCCCAAACTTTGGGGTGGCTGTGTCTTTTTGATTTTAATTTCCCTAAGCTATAGGACCATAAGTGGCAGTGCCCTAGGCTCTGTTGCTTTGTTTTTTAGATGTTTCAGGAAACACCATACACTTCTCCCGAGTGTCTGTTGGCAATTTACATCCCGCCCATCAGCATAACAAGGCTCCCAGTTCTCCATGGCCTGTCCTGCCTTTCTGGATTTTACACATTTTTCAGATGGCCCTTTTGACCGGGGGGAAGTGAGACTTCATTGTAGTGCAGATTTCCTTTGCAAGCTTGCTTGGTTGGTCAAAAAGGGCGTATGCATTTTTTCCTGAATATATTCAGGATAAAACGCATACGCCCTTTTTGGCCAAGTGCATCATTGTGGACGTTCTGCCTCTTTTCCTATGCTTTCAATGCAATTCCAGTCTACCTCCTGAAATCGGTTTCCTGCAATGCTGCCCCGCTTTCAAGTCCTCTTGACAGCCTTACTTCAGTCTATTTTTGGACGATAGCTGTCATTTATAACTCTGCAGGTTTGTGAATTACAGTGCCCCTGAGCTCCTTTCTTCAACTCGCTTTCTTTTGAGCTGGCCGCAACACCGCAGGATGGCTTCAGGCCCTAATCTGGTTCCGTTACGGCGCGCTGAGACTTTGGTTATTTCCTCTTCCTGGTGGGAAATGAGAGTTAAATTTGCCCGTCCAGACACCTCCAGCTAGCCTCTCATTGGTTCTCGCTATTCCTGTTCATCTTCCGCAGAAATTGCAAACTGGGCCAAACAGGAGGTTAAAGGCGCTGACTCTCCAAGTGGGGAGAGTGTTAGTAAAGCATCTGGAATGTTGCACCCGAGTACCAGGGGAGGAAAACTGAGACATATTTGAACACATCTCCCGTTCACATGGTTGATCATACTTGGGTTCCACATGCATGTTTTAGCTGAAGGAAGAATACCTTAAACCTGGAGAGTTGAGACCCGTGTAATGGGTACCATGCAATATGACTTCAAAGGGTCTTCATTTCTCACCGAACCTCTCCAATCCTATCACTGCTGCGTTTATGCCCCTGTACACATGCTTGATTCTCTTTCGGAGACATAGCAATCCATAGGTTTTAAGATACTTACTAGTCAGGTACATTCTTAGGCGTTTAATATGCGGTGTTGAGTCCATTTCGTTGAGCAAGGAGTAGCTCTTGTCTATTCCATATTTGACTTAAGGAACTTTATCTGTGCTCATTTCAATCTCTGGTTTTATGCAGCACCCCAACTCACCTTTACCCTTAAGCAAGCATAAGTTGGTTTTCTAAATTTGAGACCCTGTTCTGTTCTGTAATTCAGTTCCTGTGTAGCCAAGTTTACATTCCGTGTATTACTGATATCTTATGATGTTTCTTTTTCTGTGTGACTTACTTCAGTTAGAATCATCATACCTGAATCCACTCATTGTGCTGCTAAGGGCCTGATGACACAGATTTCATTGCTGAGTGATATTGCTTTGTAAGTAAATACCACAACTTCTTTATCCATTTTTCACTTTCTGCGATGTTGAACTTGTACTGTAAACAAGGTTCTTGTAAACAGAGGCGTCCCAAACTTTGGGGTGGCTGTGTCTTTTTGATTTTAATTTCCCTAAGCTATAGGACCATAAGTGGCAGTGCCCTAGGCTCTGTTGCTTTGTTTTTTAGATGTTTCAGGAAACACCATACACTTCTCCCGAGTGTCTGTTGGCAATTTACATCCCGCCCATCAGCATAACAAGGCTCCCAGTTCTCCATGGCCTGTCCTGCCTTTCTGGATTTTACACTTTTTTCAGATGGCCCTTTTGACCGGGGGGAAGTGAGACTTCATTGTAGTGCAGATTTCCTTTGCAAGCTTGCTTGGTTGGCCAAAAAGGGCGTATGCGTTTTTTCCTGAATATATTCAGGAAAAAACGCATACGCCCTTTTTGGCCAAGTGCATCATTGTGGACGTTCTGCCTCTTTTCCTATGCTTTCAATGCAATTCCAGTCTACCTCCTGAAATCGGTTTCCTGCAATTCTGCCCCGCTTTCAAGTCCTCTTGGCAGCCTTACTTCAGTCTATTTTTGGACGATAGCTGTCATTTATAACTCTGCAGGTTTGTGAATTACAGTGCCCCTGAGCTCCTTTCTTCAACTCGCTTTCTTTTGAGCTGGCCGCAACACCGCAGGATGGCTTCAGGCCCTAATCTGGTTCCGGTACGGCACGCTGAGCCTTTGGTTATTTCCTATTCCTGGTGGGAAATGAGAGTTAAATTTGCCCGTCCAGACACCTCCAGCTAGCCTCTCATTGGTTCTCGCTATTCCTGTTCATCTTCCGCAGAAATTGCAAACTGGGCCAAACAGGAGGTTAAAGGCGCTGACTCTCCAAGTGGGGAGAGTGTTAGTAAAGCGTCTGGAATGTTGCACCCGAGTACCAGGGGAGGAAAACTGAGACATATTTGAACACGTCTCCCGTTCACATGGTTGATCATACTTGGGTTCCACATGCATGTTTTAGCTGAAGGAAGAATACCTTAAACCTGGAGAGTTGAGACCCGTGTAATGGGTACCATGCAATATGACTTCAAAGGGTCTTCATTTGCTCACCGAACCTCTCCAATCCTATCACTGCTGCGTTTATGCCCCTGTACACATGCTTGATTCTCTTTCGGAGACATAGCAATCCATAGGTTTTAAGATACTTACTAGTCAGGTACATTCTTAGGCGTTTAATATGCGGTGTTGAGTCCATTTCGTTGAGCAAGGAGTAGCTCTTGTCTATTCCATATTTGACTTAAGGAACTTTATCTGTGCTCATTTCAATCTCTGGTTTTATGCAGCACCCCAACTCACCTTTACCCTTAAGCAAGCATAAGTTGGTTTTCTAAATTTGAGACCCTGTTCTGTTCTGTAATTCAGTTCCTGTGTAGCCAAGTTTACATTCCGTGTATTACTGATATCTTACGATGTTTCTTTTTCTGTGTGACTTATTTCAGTTAGAATCATCATACCTGAATCCACTCATTGTGATGCTAAGGGCCTGATGACATAGATTTCATTGCTGAGTGATATTGCTTTGTAAGTAAATACCACAACTTCTTTATCCATTTTTCACTTTCTGCGATGTTTAACTTGTACTGTAAAGGAGGTTCTTGTAAACAGAGGCGTCCCAAACTTTGGGGTGGCTGTGTCTTTTTGATTTTAATTTCCCTAAGCTATAGGACCATAAGTGGCAGTGCCCTAGGCTCTGTTGCTTTCTTTTTTAGATGTTTCAGGAAACACCATACACTTCTCCCGAGTGTCTGTTGGCAATTTACATCCCGCCCATCAGCATAACAAGGCTCCCAGTTCTCCATGGCCTGTCCTGCCTTTCTGGATTTTACACTTTTTTCAGATGGCCCTTTTGACCGGGGTGAAGTGAGACTTCATTGTAGTGCAGATTTCCTTTGCAAGCTTGCTTGGTTGGCCAAAAAGGGCGTATGCGTTTTTTCCTGAATATATTCAGGAAAAAACGCATACGCCCTTTTTGGCCAAGTGCATCATTGTGGACGTTCTGCCTCTTTTCCTATGCTTTCAATGCAATTCCAGTCTACCTCCTGAAATCGGTTTCCTGCAATTCTGCCCCGCTTTCAAGTCCTCTTGGCAGCCTTACTTCAGTCTATTTTTGGACGATAGCTGTCATTTATAACTCTGCAGGTTTGTGAATTACAGTGCCCCTGAGCTCCTTTCTTCAACTCGCTTTCTTGTGACCTGGCCGCAACACCGCAGGATGGCTTCAGGCCCTAATCTGGTTCCGGCCCGGCACGCTGAGCCTTTGGTTATTTCCTCTTCCTGGTGGGAAATGAGAGTTAAATTTGCCCGTCCAGACACCTCCAGCTAGTCTCTCATTGGTTCTCGCTATTCCTGTTCATCTTCCGCAGAAATTGCAAACTGGGCCAAACAGGAGGTTAAAGGCGCTGACTCTCCAAGTGCGGAGAGTGTTAGTAAAGCGTCTGGAATGTTGCACCCGAGTACCAGGGGAGGAAAACTGAGACATATTTGAACACGTCTCCCGATCACATGGTTGATCATACTTGGGTTCCACATGCATGTTTTAGCTGAAGGAAGAATACCTTAAACCTGGAGAGTTGAGACCCGTGGAATGGGTACCATGCAATATGACTTCAAAGGGTCTTCATTTGCTCACCGAACCTCTCCAATCCTATCACTGCTGCGTTTATGCCCCTGTACACATGCTTGATTCTCTTTCGGAGACATAGCAATCCATAGGTTTTAAGATACTTACTAGTCAGGTACATTCTTAGGCGTTTAATATGCGGTGTTGAGTCCATTTCGTTGAGCAAGGAGTAGCTCTTGTCTATTCCATATTTGACTTAAGGAACTTTATCTGTGCTCATTTCAATCTCTGGTTTTATGCAGCACCCCAACTCACCTTTACCCTTAAGCAAGCATAAGTTGGTTTTCTAAATTTGAGACCCTGTTCTGTTCTGTAATTCAGTTCCTGTGTAGCCAAGTTTACATTCCGTGTATTACTGATATCTTATGATGTTTCTTTTTCTGTGTGACTTACTTCAGTTAGAATCATCATACCTGAATCCACTCATTGTGCTGCTAAGGGCCTGATGACACAGATTTCATTGCTGAGTGATATTGCTTTGTAAGTAAATACCACAACTTCTTTATCCATTTTTCACTTTCTGCGATGTTGAACTTGTACTGTAAACGAGGTTCTTCTAAACTGAGGCGTCCCAAACTTTGGGGTGGCTGTGTCTTTTTGATTTTAATTTCCCTAAGCTATAGGACCATAAGTGGAAGTGCCCTAGGCTCTGTTGCTTTGTTTTTTAGATGTTTCAGGAAACACCATACACTTCTCCCGAGTGGTTGTTGGCAATTAACATCCCGCCCTTCAGCATAACAAGGCTCCCAGTTCTCCATGGCCTGTCCTGCCTTTCTGGATTTTACACTTTTTTCAGATGGCCCTTTTGACCGGGGGGAAGTGAGACTTCATTGTAGTGCAGATTTCCTTTGCAAGCTTGCTGGGTTGGCCAAAAAGGGTGTATGCGTTTTTTCCTGAATATATTCAGGAAAAAACGCATACGCCCTTTCTGGCCAAGTGCATCATTGTGGACGTTCTGCCTCTTTTCCTATGCTTTCAATGCAATTCCAGTCTACCTCCTGAAATCGGTTTCCTGCAATTCTGCCCCGCTTTCAAGTCCTCTTGGCAGCCTCACTTCAGTATATTTTTGGACAAGAGCTGTCATTTATAACTCTGCATGTTTGTGAATTACAGTGCCCCTGAGCTCCTTTCTTCAACTCGCTTTCTTTTGAGCTGGCCGCAACACCGCAGGATGGCTTCAGGCCCTAATCTGGTTCCGGTACGGCACGCTGAGCCTTTGGTTATTTCCTCTTCCTGGTGGGAAATGAGAGTTAAATTTGCCCGTCCAGACACCTCCAGCTAGCCTCTCATTGGTTCTCGCTATTCCTGTTCATCTTCCACAGAAATTGCAAACTGGGCCAAACAGGAGGTTAAAGGCGCTGACTCTCCAAGTCGGGAAAGTGTTAGTAAAGCGTCTGGAATGTTGCACCCGAGTACCAGGGGAGGCAAACTGAGATATATTTGAACACGTCTCCCGATCACATGGTTGATCATACTCTAGGTTCCACATGCATGTTTTAGCTGAAGGAAGAATACCTTAAACCTGGGTAGTTGAAACCCGTGGAATGGGTACCATGCAATATGACTTCAAAGGGTCTTCATTTGCTCACCGAACCTCTCCAATCCTATCACTGCTGCGTTTATGCCCCTGTACACATGCTTGATTTTCTTTCGGAGACATAGCAATCCATAGGTTTTAAGATACTTACTAGTCAGGTACATTCTTAGGCGTTTAATATGGGGTTTTGAGTCCATTTCGTTGAGCAAGGAGTAGCTCTTGTCTATTCCATATTTGGCTTAAGGAACTTTATCTGTGCTCATTTCAATCTCTGTTTTTATGCAGCACCCCAACTCACCTTTCCCCTTAAGCAAGCATAAGTTGGTTTTCTAAATTTGAGAACCTGTTCTGTTCTGTAATTCAGTTCCTGTGTAGCCAAGTTTACATTCCGTGTATTACTGATATCTTACGATGTTTCTTTTTCTGTGTGACTTATTTCAGTTAGAATCATCGTACCTGAATCCACTCATTATGCTGCGACGGGCCTGATGACATAGATTTCATTGCTGAGTGATACTGCATTGTACGTAAGTACCACAAGTTCTTTATCCATTTTTCACTTTCTGCGATGTTGAACTTGTACTGTAAACGAGGTTCTTGTAAACAGAGGCTTCCCAAACTTTGGGGTGGCTGTGTCTTTTTGATTTTAATTTCCCTAAGCTATAGGACCATAAGTGGAAGTGCCCTAGGCTCTGTTGCTTTGTTTTTTTATGTTTCAGGAAACACCATATACTTCTCCCGAGTGTCTGTTGGCAATTTACATCCCGCCCATCAGCATAACAAGGCTCCCAGTTCTCCATGGCCTGTCCTGCCTTTCTGGATTTTACACTTTTTTCAGATGGCCCTTTTGACCGGGGGGAAGTGAGACTTCATTGTAGTGCAGATTTCCTTTGCAAGCTTGCTTGGTTGGCCAAAAAGGGCGTATGCGTTTTTTCCTGAATATATTCAGGAAAAAACGCATACGCCCTTTTTGGCCAAGTGCATCATTGTGGACGTTCTGCCTCTTTTCCTATGCTTTCAATGCAATTCCAGTCTACCTCCTGAAATCGGTTTCCTGCAATTCTGCCCCGCTTTCAAGTCCTCTTGGCAGCCTCACTTCAGTATATTTTTGGACGATAGCTGTCATTTATAACTCTGCAGGTTTGTGAATTACAGTGCCCCTGAGCTCCTTTCTTCAACTCGCTTTCTTGTGAGCTGGCCGCAACACCGCAGGATGTCTTCAGGCCCTAATCTGGTTCTGGCACGGCACGCTGAGCCTTTGGTTAATTCCTCTTCCTGGTGGGAAATGAGAGTTAAATTTGCCCATCCAGATACCTCCAGCTAGTCTCTCATTGGTTCTCGCTATTCCTGTTCATCTTCCACAGAAATTGCAAACTGGGCCAAACAGGAGGTTAAAGGGACTGACTCTCCAAGTGGGGAGAGTGTTAGTAAAGCGTCTGGAATGTTGCACCCGAGTACCAGGGTACGAAAACTGAGACATATTTGAACACGTCTCCCGATCACATGGTTGATCATACTCTAGGTTCCACATGCATGTTTTAGCTGAAGGAAGAATACCTTAAACCTGGGTAGTTGAGACCCGTGGAATGGGTACCATGCAATATGACTTCAAAGGGTCTTCATTTGCTCACCGAACCTCTCCAATCCTATCACTAATGCGTTTATGCCCCTGTACACATGCTTGATTCTCTTTCTGAGACATAGCAATCCATAGGTTTTAAGATACTTACTAGTCAGGTACATTCTTAGGCGTTTAATATGGGGTGTTGAGTCCATTTCGTTGAGCAAGGAGTAGCTCTTGTCTATTCCATATTTGGCTTAAGGAACTTTATCTGTGCTCATTTCAATCTCTGGTTTTATGCAGCACCCCAACTCACCTTTCCCCTTAAGCAAGCATAAGTTGGTTTTCTAAATTTGAGACCCTGTTCTGTTCTGTAATTCAGTTCCTGTGTAGCCAAGTTTACATTCCGTGTATTACGGATATCTTATGATGTTTCTTTTTCTGTGTGACTTATTTCAGTTAGAATCATCATACCTGAATCCACTCATTGTGCTGCTAAGGGCCTGATGACACAGATTTCATTGCTGAGTGATATTGCTTTGTAAGTAAATACCACAAGTTCTTTATCCATTTTTCACTTTCTGCGATGTTGAACTTGTACTGTAAACGACGTTCTTGTAAACAGAGCCTTTCCAAACTTTGGGGTGGCTGTGTCTTTTTGATTTTAATTTCCCTAAGCTATAGGACCATAAGTGGAAGTGCCCTAGGCTCTGTTGCTTTGTTTTTTAGATGTTTCAGGAAACACCATACACTTCTCCCGAGTGGTTGTTGGCAATTTACATCCCGCCCATCAGCATAACAAGGCTCCCAGTTCTCCATGGCCTGTCCTGTGTTTCTGGATTTTACACTTTTTTCAGATGGCCCTTTTGACCGGGGGGAAGTGAGACTTCATTGTAGTGCAGATTTCCTTTGCAAGCTTGCTGGGTTGGCCAAAAAGGGTGTATGCGTTTTTTCCTGAATATATTCAGGAAAAAACGCATACGCCCTTTCTGGCCAAGTGCATCATTGTGGACGTTCTGCCTCTTTTCCTATGCTTTCAATGCAATTCCAGTCTACCTCCTGAAATCGTTTTCCTGCAATTCTGCCCCGCTTTCAAGTCCTCTTGGCAGCCTTACTTCAGTATATTTTTGGACAAGAGCTGTCATTTATAACTCTGCAGGTTTGTGAATTACAGTGCCCCTGAGCTCCTTTCTTCAACTCGCTTTCTTTTGAGCTGGCCGCAACACCGCAGGATGGCTTCAGGCCCTAATCTGGTTCCGGTACGGCACGCTGAGCCTTTGGTTATTTCCTCTTCCTGGTGGGAAATGAGAGTTAAATTTGCCCGTCCAGACACCTCCAGCTAGCCTCTCATTGGTTCTCGCTATTCCTGTTCATCTTCCGCAGAAATTGCAAACTGGGCCAAACAGGAGGTTAAAGGCGCTGACTCTCCAAGTCGGGAGAGTGTTAGTAAAGCGTCTGGAATGTTGCACCCGAGTACCAGGGGAGGCAAACTGAGATATATTTGAACACGTCTCCCGATCACATGGTTGATCATACTCTAGGTTCCACATGCATGTTTTAGCTGAAGGAAGAATACCTTAAACCTGGGTAGTTGAAACCCGTGGAATGGGTACCATGCAATATGACTTCAAAGGGTCTTCATTTGCTCACCGAACCTCTCCAATCCTATCACTGCTGCGTTTATGCCCCTGTACACATGCTTGATTTTCTTTCGGAGACATAGCAATCCATAGGTTTTAAGATACTTACTAGTCAGGTACATTCTTAGGCGTTTAATATGGGGTTTTGAGTCCATTTCGTTGAGCAAGGAGTAGCTCTTGTCTATTCCATATTTGGCTTAAGGAACTTTATCTGTGCTCATTTCAATCTCTGTTTTTATGCAGCACCCCAACTCACCTTTCCCCTTAAGCAAGCATAAGTTGGTTTTCTAAATTTGAGAACCTGTTCTGTTCTGTAATTCAGTTCCTGTGTAGCCAAGTTTACATTCCGTGTATTACTGATATCTTACGATGTTTCTTTTTCTGTGTGACTTATTTCAGTTAGAATCATCGTACCTGAATCCACTCATTATGCTGCGACGGGCCTGATGACATAGATTTCATTGCTGAGTGATACTGCATTGTACGTAAGTACCACAAGTTCTTTATCCATTTTTCACTTTCTGCGATGTTGAACTTGTACTGTAAACGAGGTTCTTGTAAACAGAGGCTTCCCAAACTTTGGGGAGGCTGTGTCTTTTTGATTTTAATTTCCCTAAGCTATAGGACCATAAGTGGAAGTGCCCTAGGCTCTGTTGCTTTGTTTTTTTATGTTTCAGGAAACACCATATACTTCTCCCGAGTGTCTGTTGGCAATTTACATCCCGCCCATCAGCATAACAAGGCTCCCAGTTCTCCATGGCCTGTCCTGCCTTTCTGGATTTTACACTTTTTTCAGATGGCCCTTTTGACTGGGAGGAAGTGAGACTTCATTGTAGTGCAGATTTCCTTTGCAAGCTTGCTTGGTTGGCCAAAAAGGGCGTATGCGTTTTTTCCTGAATATATTCAGGAAAAAACGCATACGCCCTTTTTGGCCCAGTGCATCATTGTGGACGTTCTGCCTCTTTTCCTATGCTTTCAATGCAATTTCAGTCTACCTCCTGAAATCGGTTTCCTGCAATTCTGCCCCGCTTTCAAGTCCTCTTGGCAGCCTTACTTCAGTCTATTTTTGGACGATAGCTGTCATTTATAACTCTGCAGGTTTGTGAATTACAGTGCCCCTGAGCTCCTTTCTTCAACTCGCTTTCTTGTGACCTGGCCGCAACATCGCAGGATGGCTTCAGGCCCAAATCTCGTTCCGGCACGGCACGCTGAGACTTTGGTTAATTCCTCTTCCTGGTGGGAAATGAGAGTTAAATTTGCCCGTCCAGACACCTCCAGCTAGTCTCTCATTGGTTCTCGCTATTCTTGTTCATCTTCTGCAGAAATTGCAAACTGGGCCAAACAGGAGGTTAAAGGGACTGACTCTCCAAGTCGGGAGAGTGTTAGTAAAGCGTCTGGAATGTTGCACCCGAGTACCAGGGTACGAAAACTGAGACATATTTGAACATATCTCCCGATCACATGGTTGATCATACTCTGGGTTCCACATGCATGTTTTAGCTGAAGGAAGAATACCTAAAACCTGGGTAGTTGAAACCCGTGGAATGGGTACCATGCAATATGACTTCAAAGGGTCTTCATTTGCTCACCGAACCTCTCCAATCCTATCACTGCTGCGTTTATGCCCCTGTACACTTGCTTGATTCTCTTTCGGAGACATAGCAATCCATAGGTTTTAAGATACTTACTAGTCAGGTACATTCTTTGCGTTTAATATGCGGTGTTGAGTCCATTTCGTTGAGCAAGGAGTAGCTCTTGTCTATTCCATATTTGGCTTAAGGAACTTTATCTGTGCTCATTTCAATCTCTGGTTTTATGCAGCACCCCAACTCACCTTTCCCCTTAAGCAAGCATAAGTTGGTTTTCTAAATTTGAGACCCTGTTCTGTTCTGTAATTCAGTTCCTGTGTAGCCAAGTTTACATTCCGTGTATTACTGATATCTTATGATGTTTCTTTTTCTGTGTGACTTATTTCAGTTAGAATCATCATACCTGAATCCACTCATTGTACTGCTAAGGGCCTGATGACACAGATTTCATTGCTGCATGATATTGCTTTGTAAGTAAATACCACAACTTCTTTATCCATTTTTCACTTTCTGCGATGTTGAACTTGTACTGTAAACGAGGTTCTTGTAAACAGAGCCGTTCCAAACTTTGGGGTGGCTGTGTCTTTTTGATTTTAATTTCCCTAAGCTATAGGACCATAAGTGGAAGTGCCCTAGGTTCTGTTGCTTTGTTTTTTAGATGTTTCAGGAAACACCATACACTTCTCCCGAGTGGTTGTTGGCAATTTACATCCCGCCCATCAGCATAACAAGGCTCCCAGTTCTCCAGAGCCTGTCCTGCCTTTCTGGATTTTACACTTTTTTCAGATGGCCCTTTTGACCGGGGGGAAGTGAGACTTCATTGTAGTGCAGATTTCCTTTGCAAGCTTGCTTGGTTGGCCAAAAAGGGCGTATGCGTTTTTTCCTGAATATATTCAGGAATATATTCAGGAAAAAACGCATACGCCCGTTTTGGCCAAGTGCATCATTGTGGACGTTCTGCCTCTTTTCCTATGCTTTCAATGCAATTCCAGTCTACCTCCTGAAATCGGTTTCCTGCAATTCTGCCCCGCTTTCAAGTCCTCTTGGCAGCCTTACTTCAGTCTATTTTTGGACGATAGCTGTCATTTATAACTCTGCAGGTTTTTACAGTGCCCCTGAGCTCCTTTCTTCAACTCGCTTCCTTTTGAGCTGGCCGCAACACCGCAGGATGGCTTCAGGCCCTAATCTGGTTCCGGTACGGTACGCTGAGCCTTTGGTTATTTCCTCTTCCTGGTGGGAAATGAGAGTTAAATTTGCCCGTCCAGACACCTCCAGCTAGCCTCTCATTGGTTCTCGCTATTCCTGTTCATCTTCCACAGAAATTGCAAACTGGGCCAAACAGGAGGTTAAAGACGCTGACTCTCCAAGTGGGGAGAGTGTTAGTAAAGCGTCTGGAATGTTGCACCCGAGTACCAGGGGAGGAAAACTGAGACATATTTGAACACGTCTCCTGATCACATGGTTGATCTTACTCTAGGTTCCACATGCATGTTTTAGCTGAAGGAAGAATACCTAAAACCTGGGTAGTTGAAACCCGTGGAATGGATACCATGCAATATGACTTCAAAGGGTCTTCATTTGCTCACCGAACCTCTCCAATCCTATCACTGCTGCGTTTATGCCCCTGTACACATGCTTGATTCTCTTTCGGAGACATAGCAATCTATAGGTTTTAAGATACTTACTAGTCAGGTACATTCTTAGGCGTTTAATATGCGGTGTTGAGTCCATTTCGTTGAGCAAGGAGTAGCTCTTGTCTATTCCATATTTGGCTTAAGGAACTTTATCTGTGCTCATTTCAATCTCTGGTTTTATGCAGCACCCCAACTCACCTTTCCCCTTAAGCAAGCATAAGTTGGTTTTCTAAATTTGAGACCCTGTTCTGTTCTGTTATTCAGTTCCTGTGTAGCCAAGTTTACATTCCGTGTATTAGTGATATCTTATGATGTTTCTTTTTCTGTGTGACTTATTTCAGTTAGAATCATCGTACCTGAATCCACTCATTATGCTGCTACGGGCCTGATGACATAGATTTCATTGCTGAGTGATACTGCATTGTACGTAAGTACCACAAGTTCTTTATCCATTTTTCACTTTCTGTGATATTGAACTTGTTCGGTAAATGTAGTTCTTCTAAACAGAGGCGTCCCAAACTTTGGGGTGGCTGTGTCTTTTTGATTTTAATTTCCCTAAGCTATAGGACCATAAGTGGCAGTGCCCTAGGCTCTGTTGCTTTGTTTTTTAGATGTTTCAGGAAACAACATACACTTCTCCTGAGTGTCTGTTGGCAATTTACATCCCGCCCATCAGCATAACAAGGCTCCCAGTTCTCCATGGCCTGTCCTGCCTTTCTGGATTTTACACTTTTTTCAGATGACCCTTTTGACCGGGGGGAAGTGAGACTTCATTGTAGTGCAGATTTCCTTTGCAAGCTTGCTTGCTTGGCCAAAAAGGGCGTATGCGTTTTTTCCTGAATATATTCAGGAGAAAACGCATACGCCCTTTTTGGCCAAGTGCATCATTGTGGACGTTCTGCCTCTTTTCCTATGCTTTCAATGCAATTCCAGTCTACCTCCTGAAATTGGTTTCCTGCAATTCTGCCCCGCTTTCAAGTCCTCTTGGCAGCCTTACTTCAGTCTATTTTTGGACGATAGCTGTCATTTATAACTCTGCAGGTTTGTGAATTACAGTGCCCCTGAGCTCCTTTCTTCAACTCGCTTTCTTGTGACCTGGCCGCAACACCGCAGGATGGCTTCAGGCCCTAATCTGGTTCCGGCACGGCACGCTGAGCCTTTGCTTATTTCCTCTTCCTGGTGGGAAATGAGAGTTAAATTTGCCCGTCCAGACACCTCCAGCTAGTCTCTCATTGGTTCTCGCTATTCCTGTTCATCTTCCGCAGAAATTGCAAACTGGGCCAAACAGGAGGTTAAAGGCGCTGACTCTCCAAGTGGGGAGAGTGTTAGTAAAGCGTCTGGAATGTTGCACCCGAGTACCAGGGGAGGAAAACTGAGACATATTTGAACACGTCTGCCGTTCACATGGTTGATCATACTCTGGGTTCCACATGCAGGTTTTAGCTGAAGGAAGAATACCTTAAACCTGGAGAGTTAAGACCCGTGTAATGGGTATCATGCAATATGACTTCAAAGGGTCTTCATTTGCTCACCGAACCTCTCCAATCCTATCACTGCTGCGTTTATGCCCCTGTACACATGCTTGATTCTCTTTCGGAGACATAGCAATCTATAGGTTTTAAGATACTTACTAGTCACGTACATTCTTAGGCGTTTAATATGCGGTGTTGAGTCCATTTCGTTGAGCAAGGAGTAGCTCTTGTCTATTCCATATTTGGCTTAAGGAACTTTATCTGTGCTCATTTCAATCTCTGGTTTTATGCAGCACCCCAACTCACCTTTCCCCTTAAGCAAGCATAAGTTGGTTTTCTAAATTTGAGACCCTGTTCTGTTCTGTTATTCAGTTCCTGTGTAGCCAAGTTTACATTCCGTGTATTAGTGATATCTTATGATGTTTCTTTTCCTGTGTGACTTATTTCAGTTAGAATCATCGTACCTGAATCCACTCATTATGCTGCTACGGGCCTGATGACATAGATTTCATTGCTGAGTGATACTGCATTGTACGTAAGTACCACAAGTTCTTTATCCATTTTTCACTTTCTGTGATATTGAACTTGTTCGGTAAATGTAGTTCTTCTAAACAGAGGCGTCCCAAACTTTGGGGTGGCTGTGTCTTTTTGATTTTAATTTCCCTAAGCTATAGGACCATAAGTGGCAGTGCCCTAGGCTCTGTTGCTTTGTTTTTTAGATGTTTCAGGAAACAACATACACTTCTCCTGAGTGTCTGTTGGCAATTTACATCCCGCCCATCAGCATAACAAGGCTCCCAGTTCTCCATGGCCTGTCCTGCCTTTCTGGATTTTACACTTTTTTCAGATGACCCTTTTGACCGGGGGGAAGTGAGACTTCATTGTAGTGCAGATTTCCTTTGCAAGCTTGCTTGCTTGGCCAAAAAGGGCGTATGCGTTTTTTCCTGAATATATTCAGGAAAAAACGCATACGCCCTTTTTGGCCAAGTGCATCATTGTGGACGTTCTGCCTCTTTTCCTATGCTTTCAATGCAATTCCAGTCTACCTCCTGAAATTGGTTTCCTGCAATTCTGCCCCACTTTCAAGTCCTCTTGGCAGCCTTACTTCAGTCTATTTTTGGACGATAGCTGTCATTTATAACTCTGCAGGTTTGTGAATTACAGTGCCCCTGAGCTCCTTTCTTCAACTCGCTTTCTTGTGACCTGGCCGCAACACCGCAGGATGGCTTCAGGCCCTAATCTGGTTCCGGCACGGCACGCTGAGCCTTTGCTTATTTCCTCTTCCTGGTGGGAAATGAGAGTTAAATTTGCCCGTCCAGACACCTCCAGCTAGTCTCTCATTGGTTCTCGCTATTCCTGTTCATCTTCCGCAGAAATTGCAAACTGGGCCAAACAGGAGGTTAAAGGCGCTGACTCTCCAAGTGGGGAGAGTGTTAGTAAAGCGTCTGGAATGTTGCACCCGAGTACCAGGGGAGGAAAACTGAGACATATTTGAACACGTCTCCCGTTCACATGGTTGATCATACTCTGGGTTCCACATGCAGGTTTTAGCTGAAGGAAGAATACCTTAAACCTGGAGAGTTAAGACCCGTGTAATGGGTATCATGCAATATGACTTCAAAGGGTCTTCATTTGCTCACCGAACCTCTCCAATCCTATCACTGCTGCGTTTATGCCCCTGTACACATGCTTGATTCTCTTTCGGAGACATAGCAATCCATAGGTTTTAAGATACTTACTAGTCAGGTACATTCTTAGGCGTTTAATATGCGGTGTTGAGTCCATTTCATTGAGCAAGGAGTAGCTCTTGTCTATTCCATATTTGGCTTAAGGAACTTTATCTGTGCTCATTTCAATCTCTGGTTTCATGCAGCACCCCAACTCACCTTTCCCCTTAAGCAAGCATAAGTTGGTTTTCTAAATTTGAGACCCTGTTCTGTTCTGTAATTCAGTTCCTGTGTAGCCAAGTTTACATTCCGTGTATTACTGATGTCTTATGATGTTTCTTTTTCTTTGTGACTTATTTCAGTTAGAATCAGCATACCTGAATCCACTCATTGTGCTGCTAAGGGCCTGATGACACAGATTTCATTGCTGAGTGATATTGCTTTGTAAGTAAATACCACAACTTCTTTATCCATTTTTCACTTTCTGCGATGTTGAACTTGTACTGTAAACGAGGTTCTTGTAAACAGAGCCGTTCCAAACTTTGGGGTGGCTGTGTCTTTTTGATTTTAATTTCCCTAAGCTATAGGACCATAAGTGGAAGTGCCCTAGGTTCTGTTGCTTTGTTTTTTAGATGTTTCAGGAAACACCATACACTTCTCCCGAGTGGTTGTTGGCAATTTACATCCCGCCCATCAGCATAACAAGGCTCCCAGTTCTCCATGGCCTGTCCTGCCTTTCTGGATTTTACACTTTTTTCAGATGGCCCTTTTGACCGGGGGGAAGTGAGACTTCATTGTAGTGCAGATTTCCTTTGCAAGCTTGCTTGGTTGGCCAAAAAGGGCGTATGCGTTTTTTCCTGAATATATTCAGGAAAAAACGCATACGCCCTTTTTGGCCAAGTGCATCATTGTGGACGTTCTGCCTCTTTTCCTATGCTTTCAATGCAATTCCAGTCTACCTCCTGAAATTGGTTTCCTGCAATTCTGCCCCGCTTTCAAGTCCTCTTGGCAGCCTTACTTCAGTCTATTTTTGGACGATAGCTGTCATTTATAACTCTGCAGGTTTGTGAATTACAGTGCCCCTGAGCTCCTTTCTTCAACTCGCTTTCTTGTGACCTGGCCACAACACCGCAGGATGGCTTCAGGCCCTAATCTGGTTCCGGCCCGGCATGCTGAGCCTTTGGTTAATTCCTCTTCCTGGTGGGAAATGAGAGTTAAATTTGCCCGTTCAGACACCTCCAGCTAGCCTCTCATTGGTTCTCGCTATTCCTGTTCATCTTCCGCAGAAATTGCAAACTTGGCCAAACAGGAGGTTAAAGGGACTGACTCTCCAAGTGGGGAGAGTGTTAGTAAAGCGTCTGGAATGTTGCACCCGAGTACCAGGGGAGGAAAACTGAGACATATTTGAACACGTCTCCCGTTCACATGGTTGATCATACTCTGGGTTCCACATGCATGTTTTAGCTAAAGAAAGAATACCTTAAACCTGGAGAGTTGAGACCCGTGTAATGGGTACCATGCAATATGACTTCAAAGGGGCTTCATTTGCTCAACGAACCTCTCCAATCCTATCACTGCTGCGTTTATGCCCCTGTACACACGCTTGATTCTCTTTTGGAGACATAGCAATCCATAGGTTTTAAGATACTTACTAGTCAGGTACATTCTTAGGCGTTTAATATGGGGTGTTGAGTCCATTGCGTTGAGCAAGGAGTAGCTCTTGTCTATTCCATATTTGGCTTAAGGACCTTTATCTGTGCTCATTTCAATCTCTGGTTTCATGCAGCACCCCAACTCACCTTTCCCCTTAAGCAAGCATAAGTTGGTTTTCTAAATTTGAGACCCTGTTCTGTTCTGTAATTCAGTTCCTGTGTAGCCAAGTTTACATTCCATGTATTACTGATATGTTATGATGTTTCTTTTTCTGTGTGACTTATTTCAGTTAGAATCATCATACCTGAATCCACTCATTGTTCTGCTAAGGGCCTGATGACACAGATTTCATTGCTGAGTGATATTCCTTTGTAAGTAAATACCACAACTTCTTTATCCATTTTTCAATTTCTGCGATGTTGAACTTGTACTGTAAACGAGGTTCTTGTAAACAGAGCCGTTCCAAAATTTGGGGTGGCTGTGTCTTTTTGATTTTAAATTCCCTAAGCTATAGGACCATAAGTGGAAGTGCCCTAGGCTCTGTTGCTTTGTATTTTAGATGTTTCAGGAAACACCATACACTTCTCCCGAGTGGTTGTTGGCAATTTACATCCCGCCCATCAGCATAACAAGGCTTCCAGTTCTCCATGGCCTGTCCTGCCTTTCTGGATTTTACACTTTTCTCAGATGGCCCTTTTGACTGGGGGGAAGTGAGACTTCATTGTAGTGCAGATTTCCTTTGCAAGCTTGCTTGGTTGGCCAAAAAGGGCGTATGCGTTTTTTCCTGAATATATTCAGGAAAAAACGCATACGCCCTTTTTGGCCAAGTGCATCATTGTGGACGTTCTGCCTCTTTTCCTATGCTTTCAATGCAATTCCAGTCTACCTCCTGAAATGGGTTTCCTGCAATTCTGCCCCGCTTTCAAGTCCTCTTGGCAGCCTTACTTCAGTCTATTTTTGGACGATAGCTGTCATTTATAACTCTGCAGGTTTGTGAATTACAGTGCTCCTGAGCTCCTTTCTTTAACTCGCTTTCTTGTGACCTGGCCGCAACACCGCAGGATGTCTTCAGGCCCTTATCTGGTTCTGGCACGGCACGCTGAGCCTCTGGTTAATTCCTCTTCCTGGTGGGAAATGAGAGTTAAATTTGCCCATCCAGACACCTCCTGCTAGCCTCTCATTGGTTCTCGGTATTCCTGTTCATCTTCCGCAGAAATTGCAAACTGGGGCAAACAGGAGGTTAAAGGGACTGACTCTCCTAGTGGGGAGAGTGTTAGTAAAGCGTCTGGAATGTTGCACCCGAGTACCAGGGTACCAAAACTGAGACATATTTGAACACGTCTCCCGATCACATGGTTGATCATACTCTAGGTTCCACATGCATGTTTTAGCTGAAGGAAGAATACCTTAAACCTGCATATTTGAAACCCGTGGAATGGGTACCATGCAATATGACTTCAAAGGGTCTTCATATGCTCACCGAACCTCTCCAATCCTATCACTGCTGCGTTTATGCCCCTGTACACATGCTTGATTCTCTTTCGGAGACATAGCAATCCATAGGTTTTAAGATACTTACAAGTCAGGTACATTCTTAGGCGTTTAATATGGGTTGTTGAGTCCATTTCGTTGAGCAAGGAGTAGCTCTTGTCTATTCCATATTTGGCTTAAGGAACTTTATCTGTGCTCATTTCAATCTCTGGTTTTATGCAGCACCCCAACTCACCTTTCCCCTTAAGCAAGCATAAGTTGGTTTTCTAAATTTGAGACCCTGTTCTGTTCTGTAATTCAGTTCCTGTGTAGCCAAGTTTACATTCCATGTATTACTGATATGTTATGATGTTTCTTTTTCTGTGTGACTTATTTCAGTTAGAATCATCATACCTGAATCCACTCATTGTGCTGCTAAGGGCCTGATGACACAGATTTCATTGCTGAGTGATATTCCTTTGTAAGTAAATACCACAACTTCTTTATCCATTTTTCACTTTCTGCGATGTTGAACTTGTACTGTAAACGACGTTCTTGTAAACAGAGCCGATCCAAACTTTGGGGTGGCTGTGTCTTTTTGATTTTAATTTCCCTAAGCTATAGGACCATAAGTGGAAGTGCCCTAGGTTCTGTTGCTTTGTTTTTTAGATGTTTCAGGAAACACCATACACTTCTCCCGAGTGGTTGTTGGCAATTTACATCCCGCCCATCAGCATAACAAGGCTCCCAGTTCTCCATGGCCTGTCCTGCCTTTCTGGATTTTACACTTTTTTCAGATGGCCCTTTTGACCGGGGGGAAGTGAGACTTCATTGTAGTGCAGATTTCCTTTGCAAGCTTGCTTGGTTGGCCAAAAAGGGCGTATGCGTTTTTTCCTGAATATATTCAGGAAAAAACGCATACGCCCTTTTTGGCCAAGTGCATCATTGTGGACGTTCTGCCTCTTTTCCTATGCTTTCAATGCAATTCCAGTCTACCTCCTGAAATCGGTTTCCTGCAATTCTGCCCCGCTTTCAAGTCCTCTTGGCAGCCTTACTTCAGTCTATTTTTGGACGATAGCTGTCATTTATAACTCTGCAGGTTTGTGAATTACAGTGCCCCTGAGCTCCTTTCTTCAACTCGCTTTCTTGTGACCTGGCCGCAACACCGCCGGATGGCTTCAGGCCCTAATCTGGTTCCGGTACGGCACGCTGAGCCTTTGGTTATTTCCTCTTCCTGGTGGGAAATGAGAGTTAAATTTGCCCGTCCAGACACCTCCAGCTAGCCTCTCATTGGTTCTCGCTATTCCTGTTCATCTTCCGCAGAAATTGCAAACTGGGCCAAACAGGAGGTTAAAGGGACTGACTCTCCAAGTCGGGAGAGTGTTAGTAAAGCGTCTGGAATGTTCCACCGAAGTACCAGGGGACGAAAACTGAGACATATTTGAACACGTCTCCCGATCACACGGTTGATCATACTCTGGGTTCCACATGCATGTTTTAGCTGAAGAAAGAATACCTTAAACCTGGAGAGTTGAGACCCGTGGAATGGGTACCATGCAATATGACTTCAAAGGGTCTTCATTTGCTCACCGAATCTCTCCAATCCTATCACTGCTGCGTTTATGACCCTTGTACACACGCTTGATTCTCTTTTGGAGACATAGCAATCCATAGGTTTTAAGATACTTACTAGTCAGGTATATTCTTAGGCGTTTAATATGGGGTGTGGAGTCCATTTCGTTGAGCAAGGAGTAGCTCTTGTCTATTCCATATTTGGCTTAAGGAACTTTATCTGTGCTCATTTCAATCTCTGGTTTTATGCAGCACCCCAATTCACCTTTCCCCTTAAGCAAGCATAAGTTGGTTTTCTAAATTTGAGACCCTGTTCTGTTTTGTAATTCAGTTCCTCTGTAGCAAAGTTTAAATTCCATGTATTAGTGATATTTTTTGATGTTTCTTTTTCTGTGTGACTTATTTCAGTTAGAATCACCATACCCGAATCCACTCATTATGCTGCTACGGGCCTGGTGACATAGATTTCATTGCTGAGTGATATTGCTTTGTACATGAGTACCACAACTTCTTTATCCATTTTTCACTTTCTGTGATATTGAACTTGTACGGTAAACGAGGTTCTTGTAAACGGAGGCGTCCCAAACTTTGGGGTGGCTGTGTCTTTTTGATTTTAATTTCCCTAAGCTATAGGACCATAAGTGGCAGTGCCCTAGCCTCTGTTGCTTTGTTTTTAGATGTTTCAGGAAACACCATACACTTCTCCCAAGTGTCTGTTGGCAATTTACATCCCGCCCATCAGCATAACAAGGCTCCCAGTTCTCCATGGCCTGTCCTGCCTTTCTGGATTTTACACTGTTTTCAGATGGCCCTTTTGACCGGGGGGAAGTGAGACTTCATTGTAGTGCAGATTTCCTTTGCAAGCTTGCTTGGTTGGCCAAAAAGGGCGTATGCGTTTTTTCCTGAATATATTCAGGAAAAAACGCATACGCCCTTTTTGGCCAAGTGCATCATTGTGGACGTTCTGCCTCTTTTCCTATGCTTTCAATGCAATTCCAGTCTACCTCCTGAAATCGGTTTCCTGCAATTCTGCCCCGCTTTCAAGTCCTCTTGGCAGCCTTACTTCAGTCTATTTTTGGACGATAGCTGTCATTTATAACTCTGCAGGTTTGTGAATTACAGTGCCCCTGAGCTCCTTTCTTCAACTCGCTTTCTTGTGACCTGGCCGCAACACTGCAGGATGGCTTCAGGCCCTAATCTGGTTCCGGTACGGCACGCTGAGCCTTTGGTTATTTCCTCTTCCTGGTGGGAAATGAGAGTTAAATTTGCCCGTCCAGACACCTCCAGCTAGCCTCTCATTGGTTCTCGCTATTCCTGTTCATCTTCCGCAGAAATTGCAAACTGGGCCAAACAGGAGGTTAAAGGGACTGACTCTCCAAGTCGGGAGAGTGTTAGTAAAGCGTCTGGAATGTTGCACCCGAGTACCAGGGGAGGAAACTGAGACATATTTGAACACGTCTCCCGTTCACATGGTTGATCATACTCTGGGTTCCACATGCATGTTTTAGCTGAAGGAAGAATACCTTAAACCTGGAGAGTTGAGACCCGTGTAATGGGTACCATGCAATATGACTTCAAAGGGTCTTCATTTGCTCACCGAACCTCTCCAATCCTATCACTGCTGCGTTTATGCCCCTGTACACACGCTTGATTCTCTTTTGGAGGCATAGCAATCCATAGGTTTTAAGATACTTACTAGTCAGGTACATTCTTAGGCGTTTAATATGGGGTGTTGAGTCCATTTCGTTGAGCAAGGAGTAGCTCTTGTCTATTCCATATTTGGCTTAAGGAACTTTATCTGTGCTCATTTCAATCTCTGGTTTTATGCAGCACCCCAACTCACCTTTCCCCTTAAGCAAGCATAAGTTGGTTTTCTAAATTTGAGACCCTGTTCTGTTTTGTAATTCAGTTCCTCTGTAGCAAAGTTTAAATTCCATGTATTAGTGATATTTTTTGATGTTTCTTTTTCTGTGTGACTTATTTCAGTTAGAATCACCATACCCGAATCCACTCATTATGCTGCTACGGGCCTGGTGACATAGATTTCATTGCTGAGTGATATTGCTTTGTACATGAATACCACAACTTCTTTATCCATTTTTCACTTTCTGTGATATTGAACTTGTACGGTAAACGAGGTTCTTGTAAACAGAGGCGTCCCAAACTTTGGGGTGGCTGTGTCTTTTTGATTTTAATTTCCCTAAGCTATAGGACCATAAGTGGAAGTGCCCTAGGCTCTGTTGCTTTGTTTTTTAGATGTTTCAGGAAACACCATACACTTCTCCGGAGTGGCTGTTGGCAATTTACATCCCGCCCATCAGCATAACAAGGCTCCCAGTTCTCCAGGGCCTGTCCTGCCTTTCTGAATTTTACACTTTTTTCAGATGGCCCTTTTGACGGGGGGAAGTGAGACTTCATTGTAGTGCAGATTTCCTTTGCAAGCTTGCTTGGTTGGCCAAAAAGGGCGTATGCGTTTTTTCCTGAATATATTCAGGAAAAAACGCATACGTCCTTTTTGGCCAAGTGCATCATTGTGGACGTTCTGCCTCTTTTCCTATGCTTTCAATGCAATTCCAGTCTACCTCCTGAAATCGGTTTCCTGCAATTCTGCCCCGCTTTCAAATCCTCTTGGCAGCCTTACTTCAGTCTATTTTTGGACGATAGCTGTCATTTATAACTCTGCAGGTTTGTGAATTACAGTGCCCCTGAGCTCCTTTCTTCAACTCGCTTTCTTGTGACCTGGCCGCAACACCGCAGGATGGCTTCAGGCCCTAATCTGGTTCCGGCCCGGCATGCTGAGCCTTTGGTTAATTCCTCTTCCTGGTTGGAAATGAGATTTAAATTTGCCCGTCCAGACACCTCCAGCTAGCCTCTCATTGGTTCTCGCTATTCCTGTTCATCTTCCACAGAAATTGCAAACTGGGCCAAACAGGAGGTTAAAGGGACTGACTCTCCAAGTCGGGAGAGTGTTAGTAAAGCGTCTGGAATGTTGCACCCGAGTACCAGGGGAGGAAACTGAGACATATTTGAACACGTCTCCCGTTCACATGGTTGATCATACTCTGGGTTCCACATGCATGTTTTAGCTGAAGGAAGAATACCTTAAACCTGGAGAGTTGAGACCCGTGTAATGGGTACCATGCAATATGACTTCAAAGGGTCTTCATTTGCTCACCGAACCTCTCCAATCCTATCACTGCTGCGTTTATGCCCCTGTACACACGCTTGATTCTCTTTTGGAGGCATAGCAATCCATAGGTTTTAAGATACTTACTAGTCAGGTACATTCTTAGGCGTTTAATATGGGGTTTTGAGTCCATTTCGTTGAGCAAGGAGTAGCTCTTGTCTATTCCATATTTGGCTTAAGGAACTTTATCTGTGCTCATTTCAATCTCTGGTTTTATGCAGCACCCCAACTCACCTTTCCCCTTAAGCAAGCATAAGTTGGTTTTCTAAATTTGAGACCCTGTTCTGTTTTGTAATTCAGTTCCTCTGTAGCAAAGTTTAAATTCCATGTATTAGTGATATTTTTTGATGTTTCTTTTTCTGTGTGACTTATTTCAGTTAGAATCACCATACCCGAATCCACTCATTATGCTGCTACGGGCCTGGTGACATAGATTTCATTGCTGAGTGATATTGCTTTGTACATGAATACCACAACTTCTTTATCCATTTTTCACTTTCTGTGATATTGAACTTGTACGGTAAACGAGGTTCTTGTAAACAGAGGCGTCCCAAACTTTGGGGTGGCTGTGTCTTTTTGATTTTAATTTCCCTAAGCTATAGGACCATAAGTGGAAGTGCCCTAGGCTCTGTTGCTTTGTTTTTAGATGTTTCAGGAAACACCATACACTTCTCCGGAGTGGCTGTTGGCAATTTACATCCCGCCCATCAGCATAACAAGGCTCCCAGTTCTCCATGGCCTGTCCTGCCTTTCTGAATTTTACACTTTTTTCAGATGGCCCTTTTGACCGGGGGGAAGTGAGACTTCATTGTAGTGCAGATTTCCTTTGCAAGCTTGCTTGGTTGGCCAAAAAGGGCGTATGCGTTTTTTCCTGAATATATTCAGGAAAAAACGCATACGCCCTTTTTGGCCAAGTGCATCATTGTGGACGTTCTGCCTCTTTTCCTATGCTTTCAATGCAATTCCAGTCTACCTCCTGAAATCGGTTTGCTGCAATTCTGCCCCGCTTTCAAGTCCTCTTGGCAGCCTTACTTCAGTCTATTTTTGGACGATAGCTGTCATTTATAACTCTGCAGGTTTGTGGATTACAGTGACCCTGAGCTGCTTTCTTCAACTCGCTTTCTTGTGACCTGGCCGCAACACCGCAGGATGGCTTCAGGCCCTAATCTGGTTCCGGTACGGCACGCTGAGCCTTTGGTTATTTCCTCTTCCTGGTGGGAAATGAGAGTTAAATTTGCCCGTCCAGACACCTCCAGCTAGCCTCTCATTGGTTCTCGCTATTCCTGTTCATCTTCCGCAGAAATTGCAAACTGGGCCAAACAGGAGGTTAAAGGCGCTGACTCTCCAAGTGGGGAGAGTGTTAGTAAGGCGTCTGGAATGTTGCACCCGAGTACCAGGGTATGAAAACTGAGACATATTTGAACACGTCTCCCGATCACATGGTTGATCATACTCTGGGTTCCACATGCATGTTTTAGCTGAAGGAAGAATACCTAAAATCTGGGTAGTTGAAACCCGTGGAATGGGTACCATGCAATATGACTTCAAAGGGTCTTCATTTACTCACCGAACCTCTCCAATCCTATCACTGCTGCGTTTATGCCCCTGTACACATGCTTGATTCTCTTTCAGAGACCTAGCAATCCATAGGTTTTAAGATACTTACTAGTCAGGTACATTCTTAGGCGTTTAATATGCGGTGCTGAGTCCATTTTGTTGAGCAAGGAGTAGCTCTTGTCTATTCCATATTTGGCTTAAGGAACTTTATCTGTGCTCATTTCAATCTCTGGTTTTATGCAGCACCCCAACTCACCTTTCCCCTTAAGCAAGCATAAGTTGGTTTTCTAAATTTGAGACCCTGTTCTGTTCTGTAATTCAGTACCTGTGTAGCCAAGTTTACATTCCGTGTATTACTGATATCCTATGATATTTCTTTTTCTGTGTGACTTATTTCAGTTAGAATCATCATACCTGAATCCACTCATTGTGCTGCTAAGGGCCTGATGACACAGATTTCATTGCTGAGTGATATTGCTTTGTAAGTAAATACCACAACTTTTTTATCCATTTTTCACTTTCTGCGATGTTGAACTAGTACTGTAAACGAGGTTCTTGTAAACAGAGCCATTCGAAACATTGGGGTGGCTGTGTCTTTTTGATTTTAAATTCCCTAAACTATAGGACCATAAGTGGAAGTGCCCTAGGCTCTGTTGCTTTGTTTTTTAGATGTTTCAGGAAACACCATACACTTCTCCCGAGTGTTTGTTGGCAATTTACATCCCGCCCTTCAGCATAACAAGGC